>NC_046314.1:52664444-53332778 GCF_009819535.1 Lacerta agilis
GAAACCCTGCTGCAGGCCACACCTGGGAGCTTTGCCAGAGAGCTGGCTATAATCCTGCAAACAAAGTAATTCATTTACAAAACAAACAAACAAACAAACCTTTATGGAGCCTGAATTCAACAGGCAAGGCTCAACAGACGACGTCGCCTAGTTTCGACATAACTCTAAGCTGTGAGCTTCCATATTGTTGTTTTACTGGTTTTACGCTACTGGTTTCACATTTTAATGGTATATTATTTGTTTGTTTTAGACTGTGCAACACTTAGAGATCTTTGAAACATCAAGCGGTGTATGAATGCTTTTAAATTTAAATCAAATGACTATGTTATAGGTACAAAACAAGCCTAAGGCTCACACAATTCCCTCTGCCTTCTCTTCTTTTGGTTTGTCTATGTGTAGGACATACAAACATTAGAAGAGTTTGCTGGATCAGACCAAAGGCCCATCTAGTCCAGCATCTTATTGGTCCAGTAGCACCAATCTGTCTATTGTGATTGATTGATTGAGTCTTATTTTCAGTTTTGCCCCATTTCCACATGCTTTCTTTGTGATTTTTTTTTTAAATTAAAGTTTCCATGAAAATATATACATGTTTTTATGGTCATTTCCCCTAATATATTATCAGCTCACATATTTCAGAAAGTGTGGATTAAGTAAGCTTGCCTTTAAATGCAAACTGAATTGAATTTCTCCTCATCTCTAGTGACTGTCAAAATACACAGTTATTTCCACAGTGATATTAATTGATGCGAAATTGGAACCCTGTTACTGAATATCTCAAAAACAGAGCAATCTCTTCAGTCAACGACAGCTCGCCTCAGCTCTTAAAACTTCACAGGTTATGCTGCATTTTATGTACATCACATATCTAAAACCAGTGCAAGCTTGACTGGGCTTTAATGTTAAATAAAAGTCAGTAGAAATGGGGGTGAGTTTCCAACTTTTAAATTGCGGGGGGGGGGGGTGGGGAGAGAGAGATACAAGATGCTCCTTGTATTTTAGCACCCAACTTGAGTGAATGAGCTCTTTGCCTTTTACAGATATCACAGTATGTGTAGCTCAGTGGGAGAGAAAGGGAGGTTTTAAAATGAAAGAGCAACAGACCTTTCAGTCTGGTGAACTTTGTGTGTGGGGAAATGTCAGCTGCATAGTGTAATGCTACTGGGAATTCTTCAACAATTTACCTCACTTATTTGTGTCAATAGAGTTTGCATGTGGTCCCTGAGAAGTCAGCATCCTCCCAATCCAAGTCTTCGCTATCGGTAACAGAAATCTCTCCACATAAAAAGAGCAGCCAATCTCGGAAAAGTCATATTCATTATCCAGAAAAGATTTCATGGGGAGTCATCTATTTTAGCACTAGTCTTGGCTGGGTGGACTCCTAAATTCTAACTCTAAATTTTCCTATACATTTTTTTTTTAAAGTCTCTCCAGCCCTCCTGTTTTAGTGCCACCCAAGGGTAAGAAAATAACCTGAAGGAACAGGAATCATATCTTCTAATATTTGCCTCTTCCTGTGCCTCAGTCTCACAAATTCTCCACTGTGAGATTTATTAGAGGAGGACTGCCCCCTACTGCAAGAAAATGAAAAGTATAAATGAAGCCAAGGCACAAAACAATAGCCAGTTTAAAGAGCAGCTGGTAGCAAAAAGGAAGCAGGGGTGGCCCTGCTGGTTTTAATGTAGCACAAATACAAACTGATCGGAAGAAATAGGGAAGTAAACACATTTCAGTAATGATATCAAAAAGTTGGCTTATAAATAAGATGCAAAAAAAACCCAACAACCCTGAAGCTGAACCTAGTTGAGCTACTGTGGTGTCGTAGAATCCATAGCAGGGCAAATGTATCTGAAAGATCACCTGTAAGATCACTTAGATCATCTGAGGAACTTCTACTCAAAGCACTATTCAAAATTATGAAGAGTATAGGCAAGATTCTATATCACTTGCTGTTTTACACATCACTTCAATCTTTGAGGCAATAGCGCAATACCATCATAGACCCACTAGATTACCATACTGCCCTTGATGTGTGATGAAATTCTCCTTACTGCTTAGCAAAATGGCCGACATAACCAAGCTATGCTGGGTTGAGAGAGCAATTGGGAGATTTGCATAGATTGTTCAGGTTCAGTTTGACATGCTGCCATCACTGCCTCCTGTGGGAATGAGTGTCATAGTTTAACTATGTGCTGAGTGAAGAAGTGATTTCTTTTTCAGTGATGAACTTTCATCATTCAGCCTCATTGGATGTCCACAAGTTCAAGTGTTATGTGAGAGGGAGGAAAACATTTCGTTACCAACTTTATCCATGCCATGTATAATTTTATAAACTTCTACCATATCACTTACATTTTCTCTAAATTAAAAAGTCCCCAATGCTGCAGCCTTTACTCATATGGGAGTTGCTCCATCACTTTCACTATTTGGGTTGCCCCTTATTGGTTGCATAAATCAGCACAATGCACAATAAAAAAGACTTCTGGAGAGGATATGTTGGCCAATATCCGATGTTACGATTTTGCTATCCCTTCTGCTGCCTATTCCTTTGTTACTTTGTTACAAGACCTCATCACAACCCAAGTTTGGCCTTCTGCTTTTCCATTTTTCCAAAGATGGGCGATGAAAAGTTGGTAATTTTCCTACCAAAAACTTTCAGGACATTTTAGGAAAGTGTTGAAAACCAAGTTTTAATCTGACTAAAATGATAAGGTAAATCTTAGGTAGATAATTGGTAGATTGCCGTATTTTTAGAACCATATACATAATAATTCTTGGCATATTGTAAGTAGTATTTCTATATAAGAGGCATGGCCAAACTTGGCCCTCCAGATGTTTTGGGACTACAACTCCCATCATCCCTAGCTAACAGGACCAGTGGCCATGGGTGATGGGAATTGTAGTCCCAAAACAGCTGGAGAGCCAAGTTTGGCCATGCCTGCTATATAACTATGCAATCCAGAGACACTACATTTTCTCAGCTCAGGAGGCAACAGGAGTTTTTTGGCAGGAGCACCTATCCCCACATGTACACAATTGCAAACCACTTTGTAGGCTGCCTCATATTTCTTCTGACTAAAAAGAGTCATTCAATACAGTATATAACAAAAATACTAAATAGTCTGTTTTGCCCAGGGCTGAACTACTAGTTTTAAGGTAGCTATGGTGTAGCATAGAGTAGCATAATACAGCCCTTTCTGTATGCTTATATTGCTACAATACCTCTGTAACTCCCACAGGATTCGAAGGCTCTCCCCCACCACCTCAGGAACTATAGCAATTCCCCTTTAAAATCACCTAATGTCCTTCCCTTCCCTAGATCATTTGCCAACAACAGTCTAAGTGCACATAAAAAAACAGGAGACTGTAATTTACATCTGAAATGTAATTGTGTTAACTTTGTAATCAACACCATTTAAATTGAGAACAGGTGGGTAATTGTCAGTATGGCAGTTTCCTTAACCAAAGCAATTTCCTTCCTTCCTTCATGGGTTAGGAAGATACAGAGCAGGTGTGTTTGAGGATTCTCACTTTTATGATTAGTGTGTGTTATATACACAATGGGTAATTAATATTGACAGTAAGTCAATGTTACTGTTTTTTTGTTTATTGAAAACTTACCTAAAGAGGCCTCTGCAAAAATTATTTGGAATATCCCTACAGGTTTTCCATTTTGGCTGCAGTACAATCCCTAGGCCCTTTGCCATGCTCTTAATCTGACTCATTTTTCAAAATTAACCACAGCTAATTATTAGAAACAAATCTTAAGCCTCAGTTCAACATAGTCCATAGACTGAACAATTAACTCTGCAATACTAGGCAAGGATCCTACTTGGAAGCAAGGGAGGTGTCTCTGTCAATTTTGCTTTTTCTGTTTCTCATTTTGTTCAGACTGAAGGGCATTTCTTCACATTTCCACATCAGTTCACAAATTTATTTATTTTTAAGTCCTCCTGAAAATCCATCAGCATTTTTGTGTAATTTTCTGCTAATATCCATATTTTTGTGTGTAATGTGCCCAATGTAAGGCATTTTGTTGTGTGTTATTTTCACCAGTATATGCACTTTTATGCATGCTTCACCACAGTATATGCATTTCAACACACAATACTGTGCTGGGAAAACACATTACAAAATTCAGAGGAGTGTGACTTTCTAAAGATGGCTGTGTTTAAATTCTCATAGTGTTTCAGAAAGTGCAAATTAGGAGAACTGAATTTCTACCCTATCCCTCCTCAGAAGTAAATCCCATTAAGTTCAATGACACTTTCTCCTAAGTAACTGTTTATAGGATGGCAGCCTACACACCCTTCCAGTAGACGAGAAGTGCTGTTTGAAAGAGAATTTAGAATGAAAGAGAATAATCTTTGAGAAAATTGGTCTGGTGCTAATGAGTTTAAAAGGAAAAAAGCGTCAGAGAATTGCTTTAGTATAAGAATGCTGGAGTGTGTGGGCGAATGGAGGATCCTGTAAAATAACCCTTATTTGTCCAGATGCTAACAAGCCCCTCTCCGTGACTCCAGAGGTCCTTTCTTTCCTACAGAACTTCAAGAGGACTCTGCTTGCCTCCCAAGAGTCTTCTTATTAGGTTTCATATTGCTAATATGAAGCCTACATTTTCTCTTCCTTGGGGTTTTGGACTAGAAAGAAAGTACATTAAAAAATTCAGAAAATGTGTAGCTGGCAGATATGATTAGTCTTACAAATTAATTTCTCTCTCATTTCCCAATAACACAGAAATAACAGGGCCAGACTTGCCATATAGCAGGGTGAAGCAACTTGCTCCTTTGTGGAAAAACCACACCAGTCCATTTCAGCCCTGCCTGTACATAGTTGTTCTCTTCTCCTGTAAGGCTGAGGCCCCATTCAGATGGTGATTTTCATAGGCAGTGTGTGGAGAGAAAGCACTCAAGCCAGCATGACATTCTCACTAGGAAACAAGTGATTTAGACACCTCAGGGTGAGGCATCAATGGGCTAAGTGGAGTTGCATTGGCTCCCCGAGCTACCTAACAAGATAGTGAGTCAGTTGATGTGGCCTTTAATGCTACTTAGGTGGGGCATTACAGTCAAATTTAGCATTCCTTTAGACCAGGCATGGCCAAACTTGGGCCTCCAGCTGTTTTGGGACTACAACTCCCATCATCCCTAGCTAACAGGACCAGTGGTCAGGGATGATGGGAGCTGTAGTCCCAAAACAGCTGGAGGCCCAAGTTTGGCCATGCCTGCTTTAGACAATCTGCTGTTTTGGTGTTGCAAGAGATATGTTGCCAAAACGTGGCTGCAAGGACTCCCTGTTTGGGTCCCCTGGCACTTCACAGACCATGCAGAGGGCAGGCTATCTTAGATAGGCAGGTCAAAGCTATCAGTGGTTTACAAGGTCAAAGTCAGCAAATTTCTGCTGAAAAGATCATAGGAGCCCATGCAAATGACTGAGTACCTAAAGAACCTGTGTTCCCTTTGTTGCTGGACCACAGCTCCCATCCCCCCTAGTGATTAGCCATGCTGGTTGGTGATCATGAGAGCTTGAGTCCAATAGCAACTGCTCTCTTGACCTCAACAAGAGAGTTCCATAGATAGATAGATTTCTCCAGAGCCAATGATGGAGGAGGATGACACCCTGTGTCTCTCAGATATGGACGGAGCTTTGGCTCCTAGCCTGTGTGTTGAAAGCTTAGGCATGTCACTTTCTGTATCAAGGACTCAACAGCCACCTCATTCCCCACAAGAGCGTACATGATACAAGATAATTTATGTCTTTGGCCTCGGTGTTAACCTTCTATCTTGGAAGATCTTTGAGATGGTCAGCTTAGTAATATGCCCTTCATTAAAGGTTGGTCCCCTGCTGATTTATGCTACTTAATTGCCTTCCAAAGCTGTCTCATCTCCAGAACAATTCAATAATCCCATAAAAAGCACTTTGAACAATAATGTATTGTAAACCCTGAGAAATGTACTGGCACTCATAAAAGGCGGTAATAAATTGTGCAAAACGGCGAGTGTTTTATGCAATGCAATGTTTTAGTTATAGTGCTATTCTCTTTAATAGTCACCCTGTGCCTCCCGATATCATTAATATCATATTCCTCCATTTAGAGTTTAGGCCGCTTGCTGAGATTTCTCTGGGAAATTGCTTCCAGATGTTTGTTCAAAGCAAAACGGCATCATTTTCAATGTAGTGAACGAGAATATTTACTGGGGGTGTGCACTGGCTTTGGGTGAATTCTGAGTGCTAAGCTGTAGTGAATGTCTCAGAGAGATTATTGGCTTCTAAGGCAGAGTGGGATCCATACTTGGCACCCCAAGTCAAAACAGAAATCCTTTGAAGCACTTCATGGCTCCTTGGCAACCTGGATGCCAAAAAAACCCTCTTCAGACAAGTGTTTGCAAAAAGCAAAACTGTGTCTCTGAACTTATCATATAATGCCAGGGTGTAGAGGGACCAGCTTTACGAAACTGAAACTTATGTCTCTAGCATAAGGCAAACACCAAGATTTGGAGGGGGAACTCCTTTGTGATTGGCAAGGCTAGCTAGTAATCAGATGGAATTGCTTTACCAGTATTCTCCAATCCCAGACTGCTGGGGAAGGGAACACCTTTACAAGAGCAAAACACATGTAAGCTTAAGGAAGAGGCCAGGAGGCAAGGAGGAAAGGGAAAATCCTTCATAACTGACACGCCTAGCTTGTAATCGGAGAGTATGATTTTCCTGGTTGATCCGTTATAGTTCTTCCCATTCCAAAATCAAGCATGCCTAGCACAAAAACTCTTGGACTTACTTTTATGAACATTTGGCTGGTTTCTTACCCAGGGGCACCTCTCTCACGCTTGTAATTTTCAGACAAATTGCCCTCAAAAAACTAGAGGAGAGTTGTTCCTTTTTTTAAACTGCCAAGCCACTACAGATATCCTTCTGAATTTCAGCAAGATTCATCCATTGAGAAGGGGTGTCCCGACTTACATATTTCACCAATTCCACCCCAAAAAATCAAACTTTAAAGTTGTTTACCATAAAAACAAAACAAAACCCCTGGGCCTTGCTTGTAATTTGACAGGCTTTGTTGACTCTGGAATGGCAAGTATTCCTGCAAAAACCATCCATTTCTGGCCAAAAAAAAAAAAGTTGTAGCTTTTTAAAATGTTTCGTTTCCCATAGTGAAAGGAGTGGAGTGGGGGCGATGAGAATCAGACTCAGATGGATCCCGGTTGAATTGGACAGCCTACCAAACAGCTAAGACAAAGGCAAGCTGCTTCTCCAAGTGCCAAATTGGGGTCTGAACTAAGTACGTGCACACTCTTAATATTTACCACTGAGATAGATGTGTATATCTCCAAGCAGATAAGATGAAGCTGATAACCCTGGTGACATCTTCTAAAAATGATGAAGAGAATTTGTTTTGCCATTAGATCAATTGGGCTTGAGTGCTAATAGACCTTATCATCCAAAAGTGTTCCATTACATCTTGATTAAGTCAGAATCAATGAGAAGTTGGCTGGCACCGGCTTATTTCCATAGAAAGCTTGTGGGGAGGCGAAGGGACTCTTAAAACAATAAGTAGGAGCCAGTCTAGAAGTTGCCATTGCCAGGAAGATCGGGGTCTCTGTTGCAAGTTTCACATTTCCTTGTCCCTGGCTTTATAATTACAGTAGATTCAGTTTTCCATATGAGTTTTTGCTATTGCATAGTGCATTTCCCTAACCCCTGATTGACACAACGATAGCAAGTACAGGCATGCCTCATTTCATTGCGCTTTGTAGCTATTGCTGCTCCCAAGGACATAGGTGCACCTGCAGGCAGTCCGGCCACTTCCAGGGGAAGGAAGCCCCCTGCTGCCACCCCTCTTCTGGCCACAGGAGTGGAGCTGGCTAGGGCTGCAGCCTGGCTTTTCCCATTCCACCCCTGAAGCCAGGGAGCAGGGGCTGGCTTAATACACTACAGTATAGTGCAGACGTAACTTTTATATGCACTGGGAAGCAAACAAAATTGTACGGCTCACTTTAAAGCAATATTCACATTATTGCTGTGGTCTGGAGCCAAACCTGCAACACCTCTGAGGTATGTCTGTATAACAACAGCATCTAATACAGTTTGCAAATCAAAGAGCTGAAGGAATCAAAAATTATCTAATGCAATATGTTGCAGGTTTCAGTATGGCACAATGATCGGACTAGATGAAATGGAGATCAGGGCTCCTAACAGATCTGGGGAAAGGGTAATTTTGTCAAGTGCAGTTTATCAAGAGTGAGACATGTGGCATCCAGCTAACATCAAGTAGGACTTTGGATTACATGGACTATAAGGCCCTCTATGATTCCAAATGCTTCCCCATGCATCTCCACTTGTATAATGCTGTACTGTATAAATGTAAATGCAATAACAAAAGTGATTAAATTGCTTGTGCTTGTGAATCATTTAAGGTGACGGGCAAAGAGGCTGGCACAATCACATGAGATAGTTCTCAAGCCGTTCATTGTAGATAGTTTTCCGAATGTTGCATACCATGTGAGAAGCACAACAGTGAGTTATTATGTGTATAAACAGTGGGCCCAGTTCACTATAACATCCTGAATACACTGTACACACTATTCCATAAAGAGATTAAATGGATTGAGCAAAAAACACCCTCACACAGATTGACTGTGGGATACGTTTAACAAGAAATGTTCAGATCAACTCAAAACATCACCTCATGCTACAGATGGGCAGAACAATCCAAACTATAAGATCCCAGTGTAATTTACAGCAGGGTAAATTATGGTGGTGTAACTTATCCTTGTCCAAAACTCCATACAGGAGAGGTGCTACTGCTGGCTGCATTGGCCCAAGTCTAGCAGAGAGAAAACAAACCTTTTAAGTATAGTTTGTTTCCCCCCCGAAAACCCACTCATTAGCACTGAATCAGAGCAAATGTCAGTCTACAGGAAACCCAGATGACGTTT
Organism: Lacerta agilis; assembly: GCF_009819535.1. NCBI lineage: Eukaryota > Metazoa > Chordata > Lepidosauria > Squamata > Lacertidae > Lacerta > Lacerta agilis. The sequence continues at coordinate 52,673,384 of NC_046314.1, forward strand.
GCTCTAATTCAGTGGTCAAGATCAGGTTACCCCGGGGGTGGGGGTGGAGCTGGTGTATGGAAGCGGTGGGACAATCAGAAATCTTGGTAATCCCTGAGGACTTCAGAGAGTATATATTTGACTGAGTTGGAATGGGGAGATTTCAGCTGGCATGGTCCCCATTGAACCCAGGCTCAGCCACAGATCTAGAATCATAGAATCATAGAGTTGGAAGAGACCACAAGGGCCATCCAGTCCAACCCCCTGCCAATCTAACTACAGTCGTACCTTGGAGGTCGAATGGAATCCGTTCTGGAAGTCCGTTCGACTTCCAAAATGTTCAAAAACCAAATTTTGGATTCTGATTGGCTGCAGAAAGCTCCTGCAGCCAATCAGAAGCCATAGAAGCCCTGTCAGACGTTCAGGTTCCAAAAGAATGTTCGCAAACTGGAATAATCACTTCCGGGTTTGCAGCGTTCAGGAGCCAAAACGTCTGAGTTCCAGGGTGTTCAGGATCCAAGGTACGACTGTATTCCAAACTCTGCTCATCCTGGCAGATCTTAGATTTGGATTGCTTCCTAGGGCAGTTTAATCTCCTGAACAACCAAGTTTGCAATCCAGTTTGATTTTTGTCTGACAGCAACTCCCACTAGTCCATTTCCCCCTACATATGCTTCTCAGGCAGATGGTGTTCACATATGAGAGGAGGCCTTCAAGTCCCATACTTTCCATTGGAGACCTCTGAGTTCTTCCTTTCCACTCAAAGGTATCTTGCAAGGAGAATATTAAGGCATTTCTTCATAAAGCACAGTTTCATTTTTCAATGGGAATTCTTCATAGTTTGTTTGTTTCTTCTGGAATAGCACTTCCCCGTCTATACATTATTGGCTGTGCTCCCAAGATGCTACACATAGCCTTAAGCCATCCAAATATTAAAGGTCCCTGCGTTATTTTGTATGCATATGCCTCCCATATTACTAAATTAAAGCTATAAAATATGGGTGGGAGCAAGTTTCAGACTAAAAGCACGTGAAGTAAAGGAGATGCACCAGAGGGAATCTTCCTCCCTGTCATATCCAGCAACAAATATGTTTCTTATTGCAATAGATTCACAAATGGTAATGAGACCTTTGCCTTACGCCAAATGACTCAGACTTTGGGGATGATTTAGCCTCCGAATTTACCATTTGCTCACATCTCTCTACACCTGTCCCTGCAGGAAGACATTTAGGGCAAAATAAATAAAAAGAATCCGTTAAGGTACATTAGTGTATAGAAGCTAATGAAAACGCAGGACATTGAAAACGAGCTCTGCCTTTGATTTATCTTGGAGAAAGAGACGTCCTTTATTATTACCCTGCAATCTAATTGGCTTCTTTGTGTACGTTTCCCTGTTGAATGGCCCCAGAATAAATCAGTTACCTTTGTAATAAACAGCATCTGAAAGAACAGATGATTTTAAAAAGCCACTTAGACTGCAGTGGAGAATTTTATTTAATGTCTTGTCAAGAAATAACAAAGGAGTCAGTACTCTTGCTATATTTTTTAAAAGAAAAGAAAAACAACCACTGCAATGGTATTTTGAGTTTATCTTGCAATAATTTCATATCTACTGTGACTATACACAGGCTCTTTCTACCTCCTTGCAGCCAGACAATAATTGGTTGTCAAGTCAGTCCTATTATGTTTGCAGTATTTTGTCTCCTATGGTCCATCTACATCTTCTACTGCTTGTCGGCTACATTACAGCTTCTAACCCTGTTGTGAAAGACAAGGAAGAAAGGAGGAATCTCCTTTGGTGGGAGACTGTTGCCCACCTCAAATTGTCCACCAAAGGTGTGATAAGCTACAAAGCCCATCTCCTACCCAGAGGAAGCTACGTGAGCTTTCCTCTCTTGTGAAAGGGAGTTATGAGGTGGCAAAAAAAAAACACTCCCCTCACAAAGGGGGGTGGAGTGGCAGCAAGAAAAAAGAGGTGCTGGTATTGAGTAGCCTACTGGTCAGTTTTGTCAGGAAGAAAGCACTGCCTGGGAGTAAGCTCCACTGAATTCAATGAGACTTCTGAGTAGGCACGGTTTGGATTGTGCTGTTAATTTATGTTTTGAAGGAATGAAATGATTCTTAAATAAGACGGATAACCCCCTAGGTTTAAAACATTTGGCAGTGAAAGTTGTGCTGTTTTCATCATGCGGTTTCTTAGTCACTGTTGGGCGGCATTTGATAAAATCCTACTTAATGGGAGATAAAGCCAGAAGATCAGTGCACCCTGAAGAAGCACCCAAGACTTCCTTATGTCTCGGTCTCCTCTGAGATGGATGGGGCATCTCTCATCTCCAGTAAGTGGCACAAAGGATGGGAAGGATGCAGGGCAGGAAGATCTCATAGCTATTCTGAAAAAAAGTAATTAATTACAGGCATCTGGCAGATTACTCCCCCTGATTAATTACCAACTCGGCCAGGGGTGTGTGTTTTTATCTTTTCCTGGAATGGAGAGCAAAGAAAGAGAAGGCCAGTTGAGAGAAAGTCAATATACAGTTTTTCTTGTTTTTTTCAAACGACAAAAGCAAAACCTTTTTCCTTGGGGTGCTCTGCAAATGCCAGTCCAGCTGTGCATTAGATGCAGCCCTTTACAGGTCGCAGTCATCAAATATATGTCATTCAATGGGCTTGTATATTTACTTTCTACTTCTCATCAATTTTAAGTACATCGGTTGTTTGATTTTACTATAGCTATAAACCAGAGATCATATGAATGCAGAGGAAAATAACTGGGCAGTAACAAAGCCGGGCAGGCTGATTAGCACTAACAGCAGTCAAAGCATCTGAAAACTTAGGAAAACAAAGAAGGAGGCCCATAACGTTTTTTATCCCAGCTTCTAGTGCAGCTGATGAATAATTAGTTGTGTTATGTTCATGCATCTGTGATACAAATCAGTTTTATGGCCACTGTTTCCCATAGAAACCAAACTAGAGTTCAGGAGCTTATGGCTACTAAAAGAAAGGAAACCATTCCAAATATTTAACTGCACAGCATCATCATCTAGGAAAGTTGTAGAAATGTACAACCATAGAGCAGGGAGACTCTGGAAGCTCATGAATACCGATTGCCTACTTCAGAATAGAACCCTCCACACAAATTCATCAATATACATTGCCACCAGTATAATTAGATTGCAATGTCTTATTTCACCTCTGCCGGACTTGTTTTTAGGGTGACTAAGGGCACTGTAGCATGTGATCATCTGGAGTGACTGTCTCCTGATAATGTTTGTCCGAGACACCAGCAAAGACCACATTTTGTGCTTCTATGCACACTTAATTAATGCAAAAATTCAAGTGACTGACTCTTGGCTAACAATTACAACCAAGGAAGAGGTGAATTAGACAGCACAACGTTTTAATGCAGCTCCTATTTGCAAAGCATGAGGTAATGCAAGCTTGCCGTAGCAGTTGCTAGGGCGGCTTAAGCTTCCCACGTGGGAGGGATTGCAAATGGCTCCCCTTCCCCTCCTCCTGTCAGTGCTGGAGGTCAATTCAGTATCACGCCGTTTTCTCCATTTTCCTGTGGGTTGCCTCTCTTTTATCCCCTCTCCCTATGGTTAGTTTAAAACAATCTAACTTTACACTATGGTCTCTGAAGCTGGCTTGTTTAAACTAACTATGGTGAATGTGAATCTCAGTTATAATTCAGAATGATACAGCAAGCTTTTAGTTAACTAAAATCAAAAGCCGCATGTTCGGGGGCAACCAAGCCAGTGAGATGCTGAGGTGGCTGGCCGGCTCCGCCCTCCTGTACACCTGGGACTGGGCAACCGGGGGGGGGGGCGCCGGGCGTGTCTTTGCACCCCGGCGCCGCATATGCTTAAGACAGCCCTGTATGGCTATGCTCTGCATCTCCACAGTTGGAGGCAGCAATGCTTCCAAAAGCCAGTTGCTGGAGACCACAGAAAGGTAGAGTGTTCTGTTTGCTGGTTTCCCATGGGCATCTGGTTGGCCACTGTGAGAACAGGATACTGGACTAGTTGGGCCATTGGCCTGATCCAGCAAACTATTACTATGTGATTATGGTTTAGCATCATGTTGAAATCAAACTCATTAAAAATAGCCTACCTCAAAGAGTAAGAGGGAATATTTGGTTCCATTTCTAACCCTTTGTATCTTCTCTATGCAACTTGCAAACTTCCTGTGCACAATCAACAAGGTCTGAATAATTCATATTATTTTATGACTTGTGGTTTGCCAGCTCTTTGAGAGCTTTACCTTCTCTCTCTCCCCCCTCCCCTTCTGACCTCCCTATTCAGTTTCTTTCTTAAAAGAAAGAGGGCATTTTCATCATCCCTTTGCTTCCTCTGTAGAAATGGCCAGTTTGCTATTTTGGGAAGGAACATGTCATATATTGTTAGCAACCTTTTGATTTCCTAGTTTATCCTTCAGCTACGCTTCATTTACTTACAAAATGAGGGCTTTGCTTTGTCTCATTGGAATATTTTAGACCTTGATGACAAAACAAGTGCTAATTCCAACACTATTCACAGATTTTCCACGCATAATCTAATTTGCAGATTATAAAAATGTACCATAGCCCATAACCAAGAAACAAATAGAGCCCCATAAAAAATACCTTCCAGAAATTGAGACAGCAGCATATGTGGAATTCAAAACTTAAAAAGAAAATGTTTTAGTGGATTACAGGGAGTACATTTTATTAGCTTCAGGAAAATTTGAATACAAGGTTTACAGGGGAAATTCAAAATATGATCGTAGCATTTGTAATGATGACACCTACTGTGGATGAAAATTCTAGTGAGCTTCACCATTATAATACTGGATTGTTGGGAACCAGGAGTATATAAACCTTTATTCTGATTCAGCAGAGCACTTCTCATGTTGCTAATGGATGAGATTGTGCCTTTGGAGATTTGAACCATGGTCTCCCTGATTCAAGTTAAGCAATCAATCTGACTCAGGCCTGCAGATCCAGAAACTGATCCAGAAAGTTTACAGCAGCACCCCACCAGTCACATATTATGGATGTTTTGACAACCACCTTGTATTTTCCACTGAAGGAAAAGCCCCCAAATGACTGCCATGCCATATATGACTAGTGGTAGGTTGCATTTCACTGAGTGGTTGACATTGTACTGGTTTGCTCTATTTGGTATGCAAAACTGGTGTGTTGCATAAGAATGGACGATATTTTTATGTGCAACTTAATATCCCCCCCCAAAAAAACAACAACCAGTTTTCCAATGTATGTTTTCTATTTTGTGCCTCTGGGAAGCATCTTAAGACAACTGAAGCTGTGCAATGCTTTCAGCTGTTCAAAATGATGGGGCTGACATCCTGTTTTTATCTCATGATGATTTTTATGCCGTATAGCTTTTTAGGACTTAATAGCACAATTCTTTCTTTCTTGCACTTTGATACCAAAGAAGTACTTTCTGATATTAATAAGGGAGGCAGCAGAGCAATGTCATGAAAGCTTAGCTCATTTGTCTTAGAAATATCCTAGTAGCAAGAGGAAAGTGCCTTCTGATCTCAGAGGTAAAATATTTTTCATGACCCTCCGTCACATTCACATGGTAACTGAGAAGTAATCCATTGAGTAGGGGTCCCCCTCCCTGAAACCTCAAGGGCTCAGAAGTGAGAGATGGCTAGAGACTTGGTTCTCTGGGGGAATATAAATTTCCCTTGGGATTCCATTAGCATGTGTAGCGTCTCATTAGAGAAAGGATGTATGAGTCTTAAAACACAGATACATTTGAGTGCTGCTTGATTCATAAGCTAAAAGTTCCAGTTCACTGTGCAATAATCCCGATTCTCAATTAAATTAGCATTTTTCTTCTTGAAAAGTTTAATGTCTGTGAACTTCAGAAGTTTGGGCTTTGCAACAGTTGATGTAAGTTTCCATAGACAGGGCAGAAGTAGAGGAAACACTGGCTCAATTCCTGAGCCACTTTAGCTCACTGTTGCTGCTTATGGAAAAAGTAGAGTGAGGATGCTGAATTCAAATTATGGAAGAGTGAGAATTAAATCCCCATTATGAACTAGCCACTGTGAGTGGAGTCCAAACTCTTGTCTTGGATCCTACTGGAATGAACATTCCCGCTCTGCTTCAAATCCTCCTCTCTCCCAAAACTCATCCCAGCAAGGATAGCAGTAAAGCAACTTGGGGTGAAGGTTAGTGGCAGTGATGTCCTGACATTTGTGGCCAAGGAGTTGCTAGATTCTTCTGAGGGTGTTCAGAAATAATCTTTTAGTGCCTAGAAAATGGAGTTTGTAATACCCATTGGCTTCCCAGCAGCAATGGCAGTATGCAATCCATTGTCTCTTAGTCTGAATTCAAGATGGCACAGGTCTGTTTGTGAACATACCAATTCAAGACACTGCGACGCCATTATGGTTACACTTTCTAAAGTTCTACACATAACTAAACTACGGCACTAGAGAAAATAGGAAATTTGTTTTAATGTATTTTTAAACAATTGCAAAAATGAATCAATTAATTGAAATATGCAAAATAAATCACAACTTTAGTTTTGAGCTGAGAATGAAGAAGGTGCAGCAAATGAAAGGAAGTTGTTTCCATTGGAGGCAAGCAAGAATGATCAAAATTTCATATTTTAAAGATGGAATTTATGATGCAATCCTAAATCATCTTGCACACTTAGAAAATCCATGGACCAGCAAGATTTATGAGCAGATAAATGAGTTTGGGGCTGCAGCCATAATAATTTCCAAGTTTATTTTCTGGGCTTCTAAAAGATTTTCTAAAAGAGAAAAGCTTGTGCTAAATGCTGAAAAGAAAAATCTTTCTGACAGCAGGGAAAACAACTCTAAAAAATATCGGTGATAAAGATACACAAACAGATATATAGATAGATAATTATAGACAGTCTCTCACAATAAAACAAGTAATGTAATTTCAATCCATTTGAGGATTGCTGGAGATTTTACTTCTCCACAAGAAGTGAAGCTTATAAAATAGAGGTGCCCTCCTTCAGCGATGAGCTAATACAAGCACATTTTAAAGCCTCTGGACAATAAAGCCAGCATGACTGCCAATGGAGACGACAATCCCCCTAAAGATGGGAAATGCACAAGAGCAACACTTGAGCTCTTGGGCTTCTGTTGTTCATTTGAGTGTGCATGGGTGGATCGTGCCCAGAGTCCTGATCCCATTTTCAAACATAGTTTGTTTGTTTTTTAAGAGACTACAGTTTTAAGTGGTATATAAATTGTTCAAATGAACGAAGTGTATCATGATTGGCAGGCACCGTTTTAGAAGTTGCAGTCCCTACTGTGTGAAAGAGAAGCCCTCTTTCTAAGATTATGCCTGCCACCTGCTGTTATCGTAAGTTCTTATTTTTAACATGACTAACATATTTTTAAAATGGCTTGCAGCAGCAGCCCATGACATTTTGTCTCCCTGAAACTAAGGACAGAACAACACTTGCAATTCCATGTGCAGCAGCTGAACATACTGGCTGCTGAATCCTACTTTGACTCTTGGCTTGTTCACACGTAATGCTGAAGGCAGGTACAAGCTGTCTGGACACAACTACAAGTGTTTGGATGAAAGGGTTGTTGATTTGTGCAGTTCAACTGTTGTGTACACAGGCTGTTCACTTACTGAATGTTATATATGTGAATAACGGTACAAGTGTACATCTCAGCTATTTGTGTACACAGCTTCAGAGGTCGTACCCTTGTTTATTGTCATATGTGAACACTTGTGAACCGCCCTGGAACCTGTGGGTGTATACATTTTAGTAATAATAATAATAATAATAATAATAATAATAATATACCACCCCAACTGACTACCTCTGCACACCTGTGGGCAGCTGGCTAGCTCAGTAGAACATAGGAAACTGCCTAGTACTGTATCAGACCATTGGTCAATTTAATAATAATAATAATAATAATAATAATAATAATAATAATAATAATAATATTTATTATTTGTACCCCGCCCATCTGGCTGATTTAGTTCTATATTGTCTGCCCTGACAGGCAGGCTCTCAGAATCTTCTCTAGCCTTACCTGGAGATGCTGGAGACTGAACCAGGGAGCTTCTGCATGCAATGCTGATGCTCTACCATTGAGCTTATGCTGGTAAAATGCCTCTGTCCAACTCCCTAGCATCTGCCCACCAGAGTTAGCCAACCCTCTCTGCCTAGTGGCTGAGCCAGCTCTGATGGGTTGCCAGGTTAATCAGGGTCATTTTTTAAAGCAAAAGTTTTCTCATCAGTCTGCTAAGTATTTCAGCCCTACTTGTGTTTCCCATTGAGTTGAAAACAACCCACCAGCATGTGTACTGTGACCTGTCAGTCGCCTGATAGTCTCCCATCAACAAAACCAACTGGAGCTCCTTGCCATGGTCCTGATTAAAATCACTCACTCCCAAAGGTGCTCTTTCTTTTGAGAGGGAAATCTTTTTGGTGCCAAAGGAAACTTTCCTCCCATTGCAAATAGCAGCTTCAAGGGGGACCATTTTTATCAGGACCATGACAGAAAAAAAAGGTTAAACTCTTCTTCCCCTTCCCCTCTGTGGTCCTGCCGCTGCTCAGGACTTTCCTGGAATATGTTGAATTAAATCAACATTGGCAAAGTTTTGCAATGAAGCTCTTAAAGATGATGAAACTGAAGCTGGCCGTTTCAAAGAACCAAAGAGCATAGGGCTCACCTACGCCCGATGCACATCCCCCACAGTCTGGACCCTTTTTCACAGTGAATATATTCCATTAATCACACACTCCATTCATCACAACACATGCCACAGGCACCTATGCCCTGTATATTGCGTATAAACGGCATAATCCAGCCCTTGTATGCTTCATGGGGAGGGGGTGGTAAGGATAACCTGCAAGCATACAAGCCATTAGGGAACAACAGAAGCAGCTAGATGCAACAACTCCAATCCAGCATAGGGATGTGCTGTATGCACACACAAAAGCCCCAACCAACAGCAAACTGCCTCCTATCCTTGGGCATCAGGCAGCCTGGGCTCACAGAAAAAAAGCTGCTATTAAACTCTGCTGGCAAAGATGTGGGAGCACATCTTATTCCCTTATTCCTCAGCAATAAGGGCTGGTTTATATCCAAGGTGTTTAAGGCCCCTTATTTACACATCAGAAAAGCAGTCTGAGATGTCTGCATATAAGCAAAGGACCCCAGTGTAGCTTTGGACACCTTGCCCAATTGGGAAGGAAGAATTAATTGCTCATCTGATGTCCACATACGGCAAAAGCGCTGTTTGTGACTATCCTTGATCTGTGGATATGTCACTGCAAGGTATAAGCAGTATGGCTCTGCCTTTATACAGGGAAGAAATCAAAAATAGCAAGCACATTTTCATATCAAGTTTCTATCTCAGCAAGTTCTCAAAGCACTTTGCAAGACAGATTATTTCAATGTCATGTTGTCCCAGTTTTACTCCTACTTAGAGAAGTCCTGTGCAATCAAGAAGAAGAAGTCTCATTTTTTAAACTTCCACCTCGCTGCCTTGATAAGTATATTTTTAACATGTTGAATAATATACTAGAACCAGTCGCAGGGATAAGGCTATAGCAATTACAATTCCAAGCTGAAAACTGTGCTGAAACTGCTTGAGACTCTTAGGACACAACTCTGAAAATGGGGAGGTGACACTTGTGATTTATTTATTTGATAAAAGTTGCTGTATTTTTTAATTTATTTTGTGATTTAAGAGACCAACTAAGTTTGTTATTGGTATGAGCTGTCTTATTACAAAAGAATTTCAGAAATAGACTGGAAAGAGAAGTTGCTGAATTGCAACTTATTACCAAACTTAAAACCATGGAGAGACCCGGTCTGAATAGAGACATTGGATTCTTATCTCATTATACATGATATAGCTATTTTTAGCCATCTCACCCCTTGCTTTTTCCTATAAGACCTATTGCAGTCGTTAACAGTCGTCAACAGGTTTACCACACCTATCAGCCAATCACCCATTCCCACCACTCTTCTGAGTAATACCCCTCCTCACTCTCTCACTATGTAGAAGGGTCTGGTGACTTCTGTTTCAGTGTATCTGAAGAAGTGTGCACGCACACAAAAGCTCATACCAGTAACAAACTTAGTTGGTCTCTAAGGTGCTACTGGAAAGAATTCTTTTTATTTTGTTTCGACTATGGCAGACCAACACGGCTACCTACCTGTAACTAGAACTATATATCTACAAACACTTAAAACTCACAAGAGAGAGAGGTTAATATTTTGCTCTTCTATGAGCTTTTGCATGTTCAACGCAGCCCTTGTGTGGAACAGAATCTGCTTTGGAGGACAGATGTATATCTGGGGTATCTTCCTAAAATATCTATTTGCCCATGTGCAGATTTGTACATGGTGTAGTCTTTGATTTTTACAGGTGTAGACCGCAGGAGGCAAAACCAGTTTGCAAGCCGTATTGTCTTGTACAGTGTCAGACCATTGCTACATCTGGCTAAACTGACAGTTAGTAGCTCCCCAGCATTTCAGGCAAGGGACATTCCTAGCCATACCTGGAGATACCTAATTAACATATCCTCTTACCAACACCCATCATACTGAGTCAGTTTCCAGCAGCTCTGCCTCTAGTGCTGCTGGTTCCATAGACATGGCTGGCCTCTCCCCATCTGGGCTGGAATCAGAATCCAGGCTGCTGCACAGAGGAGGCCCGTACGACAGGGAGCACACTGCCAATTAAAAGCTGTGCTTCCACACAGCACTCATTTCTGTGCAAAGCCTATGTACACAGTGGGATTGAGGGCACTGCTCCATCCCCACCCCAGGGCATGTTCAGCTTCCCCGGCTTGGTCTTCTGAGCAGGGCTGCATAGGAGCCTCTCAAAATAGCAGTTGCATCTGCTAAGCATCTTCCCCATTAATTCTAAGATGTTGCCTCTCCTTTTGTTCCGACTTCATCCCAATTGCCTGTCAAAAAAACATTCGCCTTCCATCAAGCCAATTCAGATTAAATTGTGTGCTGCGCTTGCGACTTCAGAGACATGCCTCCATGCGTGCGTGTGAAGTAAACTGATAAGAGAGACAAAAAAAGGGGGAATTCAAAAGACAGAAAGATGAAAGAGGCACTTTTAGCAAGCCACTTCTGCTGTGAAAGATGAACTGTATAATGTTGCCAGCTTGGGCATGTTGTAATTAACTCCGGCAAATTCTTGGTACTCGCTGATGGGGAGGCAGTTTTTGTGTGTATGTGTGCCGTGCACTTTGATTTCCAAACAATATAATAATTAACACTTGTATTACAGAACCTTGAAAAGTTGCTATCGTTAGTCAGGCAGGTGTATCTACCATTTTGTCAAGAGGGTTCCTTTGAAAAGGAATTGGTGGCTTCCTTTTCACTGCTGAAAACAACACTCTCTGATTTGATGATAGAAGTCCCTTTAAACAAAAAAAAGTCTGCATTTAAATTCAGGCATCATACTCACACACAAAATGCATTTAAAGGATTTCTCTTCCAAAACATACTTTCACTGGTGGAAGAGAAGGGAACGTCCTTGGTTTAAAAGTAGGCAAGTTATAAGAAAAGTAAGAAATAATGTAAAGCAATCAAGTTTGCGGGGTTGGAATCAGATAGGGTTGCATTTAGATGTGCAGTTGGTAGCAAGATACAGCCAACAGCAAGCGGGCAGTTGAAAACCTGAGCATAAGTCCCTTGGCTCTTGAGAAATCTTTACCATTCCCAGGTGAAAAGGTTGAGATTGAAAAAATTAAGAGGATGAGAAAACAGAGTTTATACAAGAATGAATTCTGAGTTTTAGATATAGGCCACTTTGGTAAATAGTTTAACGCTGATTTCAAAGAGTCCTCCCAAAGGACACACATATTTAAAATTGATGCATGTTTTAAAAGCTGAGATTGTATGCTGTAAATGGGGAAAAAAATTAAAAGGGTTTTCTTCCTTCAAGTGAAAACTGGTTAAACGTGTGTGTGTGCGCACACACACTAGTATTTTGATGTGCTAATGCTTTAGGGATCAAAGCATGAATGGAAAACCTCTGGGAGCCCTTCTGTAAGCCACTCTGAGCTTTCTAAACAAAGATTGGGATATAAATAGAATGAAAGAAGGAGCTCTTTTTATCATTGGCATATAAATTCTAGCCTTACAAATTTGACCTTGCTACTGCAAAATCCCTAAGGCAGGCTTCTTAGGATGAGCTTTCCCTTTCACAGCTTCGTGGGTTTTTTGGTGTGTGTGTGGTTTTTTTAAAATTGCTTTAAGCAAACTAATATTTAGATAGTGACCTAAGAAGAGCCTGCTGGATCAGGCCAATGGCTCACCAGGCGCCAACCAGGTGCACGAGGGAAGCCTGCAACCAGGACCTAAGCACAACAGTCCCTTTGCTTGTGAAAGTTCTTGGGACCCCAATGTGCTAGGAGTGCCGTCCCTCACCCCACCACCCAAATAACCTATGGCTTTCCCTCCCTGCCCATCTCCCATAAGAATGAAGAGTATCACCAACAGTGTAGATAGTGTGTTGGCAGGGGTAGGGGGGGCTGATAGTGAAATATCATGCGGGAACATGGTTAGAAAGTGGATATTCTGCTCCAATTTACCCCAGTCTCCCCTGCTTTCCTCTTCCTCTGTTGTTTCTTTGGTGTTGAATTGAGCTTGTAAGTTCCTTGGGGTCAGGAGCTGTCTGTCTGTTCTCTGTAAAATCTCATGCTCACTAATGGCATAACTAATTTTAGGATTTCAACTTTCTTCTCTTCTGCTTGGACATAGCAAGCGCAGCAGCTGAACAGTGAAGAGATACCTGATTGGGAAATGTTTAAATGTGATTAACTTTCTTAGATATGGAAATCGCTCTATTCATTCGCCTCTACTTTGAGTTATTATGGTCTTGCCATCACGTCCTGTTTCATTAGATTTGTTTAAGAAAGGATACAATTTGCATGCATGAATATATTCGTGGCGATTGTTTTCTCTTTGTACAATTTCACTTCTTTCAGAAATATGCAAAACACTTTCCCCCTTCTTCCTCTGCACGGTGGTGGACGAGACACTTTTGTTTCATTGACAATGGGCGGGGGAAACCCAACAACCAGGAATACACTGTACCATGTCAGTTGTAAGAGCACCGTGTACTGTTCCTGTGATTATACAAGATCTGAAACGGGCTGTGGTTTTCCAGGGCTCTTTTGTTTTTTCAAATATATCTAAATGATTTGGGTTTTCAGGGCAAGAATACTTGGATAGTTGCTGGGGGCCCAGTAACTATAAGGGTTCACCAATGACCTCTACCCTGGGTCCCCATTTACATTTTATTCCAGGCTTACATTAGCTGCCATTTAAATTTCCTGCAATGTCCCTGACATCACTCTGGACATAATGGGAAGGTGAGATGCCTGCTAGATCCAGCTGCCAGTGGCTACTTGGAGGCAGGCTACTTGCCTGCTTCCAACCACCGTTGCCTCCAGGTCAGCCCATTACAGGCCACTTTGCTTGCATCACAAAGTGGTTGGTGCACCTGCTCCTCTATTGCCTAAACCTCTAACTCTCAGAGAGCCAGTGTGGTGTAGTGGTTAAGAGCGGTAGACTCGTAATCTGGGGAACCGGGTTCGCGTCTCCACTCCTCCACATGCAGCTGCTGGGTGACCTTGGGCTAGTCACACTTCTTTGAAGTCTCTCAGCCCCACTCACCTCACAGAGTGTTTGTTGTGGGGGAGGAAGGGAAAGGAGAATGTTAGCCGCTTTGAGACTCCTTCGGGTAGTGAAAAGCGGGATATCAAATCCAAACTCTTCTTCTTCTTCTTCTTCTTCTTCTTCTTCTTCTTCTTCTTCTTCTTCTTCTTCTTCTTCTTCTTCTTCTTCAGGTAAGCTTGTGTTCAGCTTACTAGGTAGATGGTGATGTAGAATGCCTGGAACATGCCATTATATATTTTAGCCATTAAATAACAGACATAAAACACTGTTGCCGATAGCTTCCATTAGCATGTTGGGAAAACAATCTGCAAAAGTCAAGAGTGCATTTAACAATAAATACCCCCCTTTAAAAGAACTCACTGCAATTCTTAACATGCTGGCACCACTTGTGTTGAATTTTGGTTGGTCTAAAGACAACACCAACTTTTATTTAAATCAGCTTTGAGTAAATGGGCAAAGGAGAACCAAATGCTAACCAAACCAATACATTGTGAGCAGTCTTGGAAGGGTTAGGCTTATTAGGTGTCGTATAAATGCTGTGATGAATAAAGGCTTTTCCTAAGTAGCCTTTTTGAGGGCAAAAGAGAAAGATGAAGGGGAGCTGAGAAATTCCAGAGTATGTGCAGAAGCTCCAGAATGAGTACAGAAGGCCCTTTGGAAAATACTCAATAAGGTGTGAGTGCATTTACTTGGCAGTTCACAGGACTCAGGGGAGCTGGCTTCCAAGTAAACATGAATAGGTTTGTGCTGTATATATAATGGTGGCCAACAGCTAACATAGAGATAGTGCTGCATACAAGGCTGTTGGGGAATAGGTTGTGCATTCATCTCTTCCCATCCACCCCTGAGCAGCCACATGTTCAAAGACCTGAGCATGTCCATCATTCCCCTTATAGTTTTTTGCTATGTCTGCAGAAACTGATTTTCCTCCATTGTTTTCTGTACGTAATATTCTCGAATGCTGCTTTCCTGTTATCAGAGGCACTTAATGTTGACTGTTATTCCTCCCCCCCTCTAGCTGTTTCTTTTACAGGTAAGATTTAGGTTGATAAACTCTCCTTCTGACAGGGTTCTCAGCAGACCTTGAGATGCCCTAATAAACACAGCTAGTGTGGTGACATTGCTTGTTTTCTACCTAGCCATTGTCCTTATAAAAATGGTGCCTTTCCCAGAAGGTCAGAATCTATGTGACTGTAAAATGCAGCAGGTGCTAGAGTTAGGTAAAGTTCAGAGAATGAATGGCAGCCACAAGGGGCAGAGATGCAGAGCACGACAGATTTGCAGACCAGCACAGGAAAATGTAATAATGTGTGACCTTTCAAACATTCCATGTGGCAGCTTATGACTTCATTAGCACCTGTGTGATTGTCACACTGAAAGGGTTGGAATTTTCTGGGTCTAGATTGCAAGCCATGGTTGTTGGCTTAAGGTTACGAAGGGGGCGACACACATTTGCACGATAGGTTGCTGCCTGCCACAAATGAGTAAGTAGCTATGCTTTAGAACATTAGGTTGTTCAGTGGGTCCACAGAGCAGCTGGTTTGATTTATTAGACTTGTATATTGCCTTTTACTGTTTTTAAAAAAGCCTCGAGATTTGCATATATGTATGTTAAGGGGGATTTTAAAGGAGTGGCTAATGTGCATAATAACTGGTCATTGTGCACATGCACAAGTCTTGATGACATTTGGTACATTTTCTGAGCAATATAGTGTGGGGTGTGGCAGGCCAGGTAAAGGGCACATGACACAGGCAGTTAGTGACTGTACCGTGTGGCAGCCCCTCCTCCAACCTGGGGGACTTTGGTTGTCCTATCAGCCAGCCCTTAGGTCTGTGGCTGCTGTAGCTGAATGCCAGGGCAGCTTTGAGTAAAATCTCCCACATCCATCTGGTATATATGACTGAGACCTGGTTGGGTGAGCAGGGTAGAATTGTATCACCCACCTGTTCCCACCTGGGTACTCAGTTCACTGCAATCTTGACTCTGCTGTTACAACAGATGAATCTCAAGGGCTGTCCTGTCTAGTCCTGTTGTGTTGGATGAGTTTCTCTCTTTTTATAATAATTTTATTGGTTTTTACAAATTTTCAAATACAGTGGTACCTGTAGATGCGAATGGGATCCGTTCCAGAGCCCCATTCACATCCTGAGCAGTCCGCATCCCGAGCACTGCGTCTGCGCATGTGCGCGGCATGATTCGGGGCTTCTGCACATGCATGTAATGTGATTTGACATGCATGCACGGACTGCCGAACCCGGAAGTAACCTGTTCCGGTACTTACAGGTTCAGCGCATTCGTAACCTGCGCCGTTCGCATCCCGCAATAAATGCAGCACGAGATATGACTGTATGACATTTTTATATAATAATTTTAAAAATGGCTATATATAAGCCTGGGACCCCCTGAATGATGGTTTTCATATTTATTCTCTAGTCCTGCGATTTATTAAATTTCATTATTATTAAATCAAATCCTGGATGAGTTTCAGTTAATAAGGCTCGAGGATGTGGACAAGGAGCTTGGGTAGGTCAGGCTGATCGCTTGTGCTCTGGACCCTTGGCCCTCTTGGCTGATAAACACTCTCAGGGAGGGGACAGCCGGCTGGGCCAGGGAGGCAATTAATACCATGAGAGGGGGTGGTCCCTGTTTGCTTGAAGGAGGCAGTGGTAAAACCGCTCCTCAAGAAACCCTCCCTGGATTTGGAAAATCTAAGTAACTACCAGCCAGTTGCCAATCTCTTCTTCCTGGGCAAGGTTCTTGAGCAGCTGCTCACAGACCAGATCCAGGCACTCTTGGAGGAAACTGATTTTCTAGATCCAATTCAATCAGGTTTTAAGACCCAGTGTGGGCACAGAAACTGCTTTGGTTGCCCTGTATGATGACCTCTGTCAGGAGAGAGACAGGAAAAATGTGTCCCTCTTGATTCTTCTCAACTTCTCAGTGGCTTTTGATACCATCAACCATGGTATCCTTCTGGAGTGGCTGTCTGAGTTGAGGGTGGGTGGCACTGGTCAGTTCCACAGTGTGATGTTCTTTGACCCTGTGGAGCCTTCAATGTGGGGTTTCTCAAGGTTCAGTTCTATCCCCCATGATGTTTAACATCTACATGAAACCAATCAGTGGGGTCATCAGGAGTGTCATCAGCAATACGATGGTGACACACAGCTCAACTTCTCCTTCACATGTAGAGGTTTGGCAGTGGATGTGCTGGATCATTGTCTTGCCTTGGTAATAGACTAAATGAGAGCCAATAAACTGAAGCTCAAGCCAGATAAGACTGAAGCACTGTTCATGGGTGGTTCCCTAGATTGAATAGATGGGATTACAGTCCATCTGAAGGCGCGAGTATATAGTTTTTGTGGGTACTGCTGGATCCTTTGATGTTGCTTGAGGCTAAAGTGGCCTCAGTCGTGTGGAGTGTCTTCCATCAGCTTCAGCTGGTGGTCCAGCTGCAGCCCATGATCTGGACAGGGATAGTCTAACTCAGGCTTCCTCAACCTTGACCCTCCAGATGTTTTTGGTCTACAACTCCCATGATTCCTAGCTAGCAGGACCAGTGGTCAGGGATGATGGGAATTGTAGTCTCAAAACACCTGGAGGGCCGAGGTTGAGGAAGCCTGGCCTAACTTATGTTGCAATGCTCTGTTAACACTTCGACTATGGTTAAGCTAGACTACTTTATTTTGAGAGAAAACGCCACTGATTTTTGCTTTTTTCAATGATTTTGCTTTTTTAATAATAAGAATAAAAAATTCCCAGCATTCATGTGTGTGTTTTTTATCAACATGCACTATAAACTTGATTCATGTATCTTTTATCTTGCACATTCCTTGTTATTATATTAGTGTGCTCATGAACTGGCTTTAAATCCTGTAAGCAGAGTGAATTTGGCAAGCCTCACAGTTTCCTTTACCTTCCCACTGTGAGGAAAATGGTTGAGGGAAGCAGAATAGTGCTGGGGACAATTGATTTTATTTGGTATGAGCTTATCTACATGACATAGTGCTCTTTAAAAAGAGAAGCAGGGGAACTGAACCACGAAGGGAAACATTGTGCTTAATGTGTCTCTGAGCTGGGGTTCATTAAGGCGCTCTGAGCAGAGGAGAATGTGTTTTCTGCTTCTTCTCTCTCCCTGCCCCAACTTGAGATGCGAGTTATGCCACGATATGAATCGGCAGAGGAAATAATCTCTTTGCTAGGCTAAATCAATATACGAGAGCTTACAAATAGATTTTTATTTTATTTTCATTGATTTTTTTATTTTTTGCAAATGGGCAATTCCATGTGCCTTATTACTGGGTAGCCCTTTACTACATCTCTTCTATATATTACTGTTCCCCTTGAAGAACTAAGGGCTGCTTTAAACTCAAAGCTCTGAGGGAGCCAGGTCATTCATTTGAAGAAGAAGAAAAAACCAAAGTATTGTATCCAAGCAAATCATTCCATTTGTGCAAGGACTGCGGCTTGCAAAATGCAACTTTCCCTTCCTCTACTACCCCATGCACACCCATGTTTTCTGTTCTGGGCTTTTCCCAAACCTTTGGGACAGATTTGGGGAGGCTTGCGAGGAGCAGAGAGGGACAAGTTATGTTGTGCAAGCAGAAATCTTTAAGCTAACAGGATAACTTTGTTTGATACAACCCAAAGGGCTCCATCCAACTAAGGCATACTCAAGAGCAGGTGGTGTAATTTCAGTGACTGGCTTAGCTAGATCCAACCCAAATAGCATGGATTTTCCCACTTCAGTCTGCTGGTGTATCACGGGAACAGGTTGCAGAATGAGAAGACAAGCAGTTTTCCTCCCTGACATGGTATTTTTCTAGGAGTAGGGCGATGCTTACATAGACAGAACACAACACCTACACACCTGTAGCAAAAGCAATAAAATCTGTAGCCAAAGCAATTGAAATGTACCATGCCTGTTAATACTGGGCATGAGATTGGCAGATAAGCGAACCCAAAGCCACACAATGAGCTTCATGGATCATTAGGGAATGGCAACTGAGCCATCCCAATCAAAGTTGAACAATTGATCCATTACACTTGCCAGTGGTTAGCAATAGACAAGCCATTGAAACAAATAACCCCTGGGAAATCAGGAACGGGATAGAAACCTGGATAAGTTCCTTCCCCCGCCCCAAACCTGTTAGATTTATCTGCCCCCTCCCAGTGGCGGCGTTAGCTGCATGGGTGCCCGGAGCAGTGGCGATGCCATGCACCCGGGGGGGGGATCCGCTGTGCGGGGGTGGGGCAGGGCGATCCACCACACGCTACAGTGGGCCAATCCGCCACGTGGTGGTGGGACGATCGGCCACATGCAGCGGCGGATTAAGCAGCTGCACAAGGGGGTGGTGGGGCGAGCCCCCCCATGGTGTGCCTTTTTGTCACCCCCCTCAGAGATAACACACGGGGCGGACCACCACCACCACCCTCTCTTCCTACGCCCCTGCCCCCTCCCATGAGTCTTTAGGGAACCTGCTGTGAATGTTTAATCTTTTGGGGGGAGAGCAGCCTCTAAAAAAATGAAGGAAAGAATTGCATAACAAGGAACAAAACATAAAATGGTGGATCCACATTTCATTATCATATAATCAAAAGTACAACTGTCTGTAACTATGGTGGTTAACCATTGGGATGGATAGATTCTACCCAGGTCCCCACAAAGGGATACAACTTACATATGCCTCCATGGGCATGTGAATAGTTCACTATACAACCTGGCATGTTAACAAGGCTTGGTTTGCTTCACTGAATACGTAAGCAGAATTACTGCTTTTATGTTGCCCAATATTCCCCACAGAACTCATAGCAAATTATATCTAGCAGCAGGTAATTGCATTTTGACTAAACTTTCAGCCCAGAAATTAAGACAACAGTATAATTAACTCTATCTTAAGAATAGCAACATGGAAATATAGGGTTCCTTAATTTGGGTGTTTTCAGAACTGAATGTCTGGGTGGGCTGGTGCATTTTTCAGCCCAGGCAAAGGACGGGGGGTGAAATGGGACACGGCAAAGGAGTGCTCAATGCATTGCTATGGTAGTTGTGATTTCTCATGTGTGAACTGCAGCACATATTCACCTCAACAGTGATCCATCAACACACTCCTGTACCTCCTGGGGTTCTTCTCACTTTCTGACTGAAGGCAGTTTAGGGAAGCTTGAGCCCTTGGACAATATTGTTACCAGCCATTCCCAATCCCTGCCAAGCCATATGGAATTCCAGGGGTCTTGGCCCTCAACCAGGGTCTGTGCCCCTTTGGAAAATTGAAAATGCGGTGGATATTGCCGCACCTTTAAGAAATATGATTTTGTCACATATTTGCACCTGGGTTAGGATGGAGGGAGGCCAGATCTTACAGCATGGTCATCTCAAGAGGGGCGTGTTCCCCACAACAGTGCAGCGCTTCCAAGACATCTCTCCCAGCCTGCCCAAGATTGATTTCTCACTTTGTTCTCCCTCTTCTTCCCATCATCCCCAAACCTATAATATAAAGAACTATCACCAGAATCCAGAAATGAAGGGATATGCATTTTGCTCCCCCATATAAACTAACAATAAATATAGTCATGATCATGGACTTGCATCCCTTAGTTTTGTTAGTCTGTGAAAGCTTTTTCTTCATTACAGTGCCATTAGTTGTATGCACACAAGATAGCAGGACGCAGCTAGGCTTGACATCAGTGGTGGTGGTGATGAACCTTTGGCCCTCCACATGTTGTTGGACTTCAATAGCACCAGCATAAGACCATAATAGGCCACTGGCCTGTTGCATCATGCCAGTGCCCCCCTAGTGCAGTATCCTGCTCTCATGGTGCTACCTAGATGCCTATGGGAAGCCTGCAAGCAGGACATGAGCACCACAGCATTCTGTCCCCCTGTGATTCCCAGATAATCAGAGGCATACAGAATCTTCTCAGTTGCTGCTGATGCTGCATCCACCATTATAACCATCTACAGGCCAGCAAGGGGGAATTGAGCAGTTGGGCAGGCTCCATGACCCATTGACAGGATGCTGGGTATGTTTTAGATTCTCAGTGATGTCTGTGAGGGTAACTGAGTCACTAATACTCCGACAGTGGTTCCCACTGTTCTTTCAGCAAAAACAGACGTAAACCTCCAGTTTCATAAAAAGAAGACTTGGCTCTAGGTTACCTCAGGGCATTATATCTAAAGCCTCTTACCACCCTACCACCAGTGGGGGTCTCCCTTTCATGGATCCCTACAGCTCCACTTAGCCTCTCCCTCAGGCAACTTTGTGGCTTTCTTGGCTTCACTGACTAGCCCTTTGTATCTCAGAAGTATTTTTGAACTAGCTTCCTTTCCTGTCCCCAGGGAAGCTTGGTTCTCTTCCTAGTCACACAACTGGAAGAATTGACACACTGATGGAGCCAATTGACGTGTAAGCACATTAAACTTTATTTATTAACCTGAGAACATTGATTTCACCGGTATCTTAAAGCGCATTACTTTCTTTATGAGACAGAGACTTGATAACGCATTCCATCCTCCTAACCTAACCTCCCACTTCTCCACTAACTCCCTCTCCACCTTCCCAACTGTCTTCTTCCCCCCAACTGACACCTCCTAATGGTTGTCCCCCCCCCCCCGTTGTCTTCCAACACCATCTAGTTCCGCCTCCCAAAGAACACCTGCCAATCATTGGAGGGATATTTTAACCCCCAATGTACCGGAATCCTCAGCAGACACTAATCCGCCACATTGTCATCTGGAGTTCAATAGAAACTGAGCTGGGCTTGGAATAAAATTTCATTGAGGAAAATTCCTCTAATTGCCAAGCATAAAACTGAATCGAGAGAGGGGGGAAATGCGTGTATGTGTTTGTTCATGTTTAACCATGTCTAATCAAACTCTTCCCTCATATTAAAGGTAGATAGGGAAGTTTTTTAAAGGCTCCGGTGAAAGCAATGGTTGCTAGCTTTAATTTGTCGATTTTCCCGCACAGTGTAAATTATTCAGAGCAATGTTCTCCCAATGCACTTCTAAGCAAATATTCATTTTGACATTGCATCTAAACATCCACATTTGTCAGGCTTCTCTCCATTCTTAACTTAAGGTTTGAAATCTGTAAATCAAATTACCTTTCCTAGTAGGGCAATGTTCCATTCCTTGAGGCTCACAACAAAGAATTAGGAAAAGGTGAGGATTTGTAAAGTGAAATTGAATGTGCTCTAGTTTAATTGACTCCCCCTTTGCCTTAAAACACAATTATTTGTTCTCCTAAGTATCTCAGCATGGCGCAGTGGAAAATAGTTTGACATTTCTGTGCTTCTCGGGGCTGTCCCTTAATTGTTTTAATTACTCCTTAATCCCCATAATGTCACTAACAGGCATGTGCTCCCCGCGGCTCCAAAACTTCACAGGCCTTGAAATACTGAATCTGGAAGAAGAATAGGGGTTTGGAATACGGAGGTTTTGTGGCATTTATTTGATGTTCCTATGTGAATAGGTAGGTGTAAATGAACTTTAGGCAGGTTACAGATAGTGATGAATTTTGTCCCTGTAGCTTCAGACTTATGATCTGAGTGTACAGCAATAATCAGAAGATGCTGGCACACTTGAACCAGAGACTCTTTTCTCTCGCTTTTCTTCTTCCTAGAAAAGTTTGACTCTTGCAGCTTCGGACATCAGAGAACATGTTGAAGTGAAAAGCAAACATCCCCACCATCCATGCACATGGGAAGATGCATTATACCAAGTCAAGACTGAAGGTGGCTCTTCAAGGACCCTGGCAAAGGTCTTTCTTCAGTTCTGCTACCCAAGATCCTTTAACTGAAGAGGCCAAGATTGAACATGGCACTTTCTGCATGCAGCACATGCTCCGACACTGAAGTATGAGTTCTTTCTAACCTCCTTTGGGCTACTTTTTTTTTTTTTTTTTACGGGTGAGAATTATCCAGTATGGAATTTCTTCTCTCCCCTCCTTTAAATTCAACATCATTTTATATGTTAGGACTTTATTGGGCGGGTTTCATTTGCTGAGTTTTAAGACCAAGGGGGAAAACAGAATGATTCTGTCAAGCACCAAGACTGAGGAGATTGTCAGCCAAAGGCAGAACGCAAAAGTGTGAAATTAATCATATGTAAGTAAAGCATAACAGCATGTGATGGAATGTAACTAATTACCACAGTTCAGATGGGCAGAGGCTAGTTCTGTTTCAGTTATTCTAGTTCTTTCTTCTTCTTCAATGCTTCCCCACCCCCACCCCAAAAAAGCTTCAATGCTTTGAGATGATTAGAAGCCCGTCCGATCCCAATGCCCTAGTGGGTCACCAGCAGGACAAAGAGTAGAGTCCCAACCCCCCAACCCCCACACACCTACCACAGGGTCCAGATCAGTTGGTATGGGAAGAGGCTCTTCAGCAAATAACCGAGTTGATTGCACCATTAAAGTTGATTTCTCTCCCCCCCCCCAGATTACCTAAAAGTGAGGCATTCTTCTTGTATTTTCATTACTTAAGAGGGTAATAAGGATGGACACTTGACTAATATTGCAGCTTACATATACAGAGCAGAGTGCACAGAAAAGAGAGATCTGCCTCTGCCTGCAATGCAAAGTATATTTTTCATCGAATAAAAGAAGCCCACATAATCAACCTGCCGCATTTCACTCTGCCTCATCTTGGGAGCCATTAGAGGCACAGTGCAAAAGGGCTGGTGCATTCATGGGGTTTGCAAAGCAACCATTTGTACAGACTGTTTGCAGGCTCCCTGGAGCTCTTGTTTTCAGTAATTGAATCCTGGCAAGTAACCAAAACCATATAATTCCCAACCCCCAGAGTCACGCAGTAGATCAGCCAAGGAAATAGGAGCCAGAGTGTTGCGATTAATAAGATCACCCTTGCCCTTTGCCTCCTTTGTACAACCTCAGAAAAGTCACTCGCACCGTTCCTGGCATTTCTAAAATTAATATAATTGCTTCATTTCCTCACAGGTTGTTGTTGTGGCGAGGACCAATTAGCCATAGTACATTTGAGGCTATGGCAAACTCCTCTCTGTTATGATTTTTGATGCTTTAATAAATTGACACTGATACTCTTCCATGCATGATTAGCAATCCTGCAGCTGTATAAAGAGATGGTTATTGTACAACAGTGAATTGCCATACATTTCTTAATTGGTGGGGGGGGGCGGAATCTTACAAATATTAGAATGCTATTTTTTTCATCATAGGAACAAATATTGGAACTCACAAAACCCAAAGGTAAAAGCTCCCAAATATCCCAACCATATGTGATCATCAGTAGAACAGGACAGGCTATGACACAGAGGACTGTGTTGGGGGTGGGTAGACAAAAATTAGGTGTGCCCCCTTGTGTGAGCAATGCTTCTGAATGCCAGTTGCTGGAAACCACAGGAAGGGAGACTGCTCTTGTGCTCAGGTCCTGCTTGCAGTTTTCCCACAGGGATCTGGTCAAGCGCTGTGAGAAGAGGATGCTGGACTACATGGTCCATGGGCCTGATCCACCAGTTTATGCAAGGTGCAGTCCGCTGCACTGCTGCAGCGTTCATATGAGAGAGTTGTGCAAATGGTTTCCTTTCATCATGCCATTAGCTTCCAGCATGAACTGGATCCTTTGTATGAGTGCTGAGAGCTGATTTATGAGATTTCCCCCCTGTAACAATGGAGAAACTAGTTTACAATGCAGCCTGAGTGCAAGAGGGGAGAAGCTCGTATCATTCTTCCATTATTCTGTATCAGCACTCTTCTCAGATAAACTGAGGCATTATCTATTAAATAGAGGATGGAATCCATCTCTGCACTATATTCAACCTTACAGTCTGCCCTATGTGCAAGAGTTCTTTGCCGACTCAGTGGGCAAGAAATAGCACCATAAAATTACAGGCCTTTTTTTGTAATGGAATGCCACACAGAAGGAATAGGACTTCTGGACCGGTCATAGCTCAGATATGATCCTTAAACCTACACAGCTATGTAGGAAAACTACACATACAGTTATTGTTCCTATTTGTCTAATCATTCCAATAGTCTAATACTGTGTGGACATCCAAGTCAGTTGGCTAAGTGATACTGTACCATGTTTGCTTAACAATAAAATTAATACATGTTTTGAGGGATGTTCACCCAATCACCACAGCCTTCCACAGCTGCAAATGTTGAGAAAAGCAAGAGGGCTTACCAATTTTTAAATAGTCCTGAATATTGTTCAAAGATGCTGGATTTTGCATTTGACTTCAAATTCATCCAGAGACCTATGGATCCAGAGATATTAACACATCACACCTCTTGCTTTTTATTAAGCTGAGTGATATTCTTATTATGTATTCCGGTTATCAAACTGCACTTTGGCTAGCATTGGGTTCTGGGGTTTCATGCCTCTGAGAGCTCCATAAATCATACAAGCCCTTCTGCTGATGAGCTAGTGTTCTTTTCCACCCAATTGTTTTAAAGTGACTACTTATTGCTAATTCTAGTTATTCCGTTACATGCAGAATTAGAGATGGGGGGTTCGTGTTTCAAGGGATGCTCAGTGTTGCTTTTTGGCACCCACAGTGATAATTTGCCATTGGAAAAAGATTATACAGAATGGAGTAGTTATCTATCATTCAGGGTCATGCAGGAAAAAAATATCTGAGAGTGAGAGATGGATGGGGAAGGATAGTGGGAATTTTTTTAGGGGGCATTTAGAAATACTAACTGGAACACAAATTAAAGCTAAGCCTTGAAGTTCTAACATGACCATTTACCCCCGATCCAATTTGTCTCAACACTCTCCCTACTCCTATTTGCAATGGGGAAGCTGGGTACCAGGCAATACTGTGAAAATGCACCAGGGATGCGCACCAGGGATGTGTGCAATAAATTAGGCTTAGATGTTACACCTCAAGGCTCAGCTTCTGTTTGGACTCTGCTAGTCGTGTGCTCATGTCCTTGGATATGGGTCACATCAGCGTGACGGGACACCGGAGTGATGAATCCCAGGCAACGCTGCACGGGGGGGGGGGGAGAGGCACCGGCCTCAGCGTTATCACCCAACGCACGTCATCCACTAATGGTGCCAGACATACTGTGGCCTCCCATAATTGTTTTAATTATCAGAAGAGTATTGCCATCAGCACCAGTTTGTTCCCCAGTTGCTCACATACCCCATATTGAGCTCATGAGGGTTTTTTCTTCTTCCAGTGCGGCTAATTGAAGAGGCAGGTAATTATCCAAAGTGGAACAACCTGGGCGTGGTCAGATGAATGCCTATAGAGTTTTGATCCAAGCATTTTCTTGATCTGATCATTGCCGAGGGTCTGAACTGTCACATGAGAGACATCCTATTGTTTGTGTCTCCATCCTGCTGTGATAAATGTATTATCTCATGTAACAATTTTATCCAAAGGTATCAAGGGAAGCTGGCAAATGTACCACTTTATTGCACGTGTTCCAGAACTATGAAAAGTGGAGGCCTCTCATGAATGTAGCAGCAGCAGCAGAGGCTGCCTATTTGCATTCTATATTAATCCCCAGTGCTCTCTTTGGCCAGCATGGCAAGAATTACTTTTACCTTGAACAGCCCCATCTGAACAAATAAGACCCATCTGAAGAAAAATGTAGATTAATAATAGCCTTCCTTCCTTCCTTCCTTCCTTCCTTCCTTCCTTCCTTCCTTCCTTCCTTCCTTGGAATTAAATACATATGTTAGCAATGCAAAAGCTTGTTAATAGTCCTCCAGAGCTGCTATATCTAAGTAAAAGCTTCTTCTGGACAGGACAATTTGCAGCAACAGAGAAGCAGTGAGTGAGGAAAGGATTGTGGATCCATTTACATGTTTCCCATTGCTGCCTCCCAATTCTCTGCCCCAGACTGACATGTCTGAAAGGTGTGTTTGATTACAAATAGTGGCTGGTGGAGATCATTACACATCTTTGCATGGAGTATTAAGTGGAGTTCTCAGATAGGTCCCTCTAGGTTATATCTTGCTACACTGCTCTAATGTGTGTGTTTGGCAGAGGTGGACAGATAGATTCAATTTTGTTAATGCTTTCCATCACTTGCATGTCATTCAGTCTAAAATTATTACTAGGGTTGTGCATGTCCCTGTCCCAATCCAATTAAGAGGGTGACTAAGTAATTTGGATTGGGCCATAGGAGCCAACTCCTAGTGGCCAAGGTCCCTTCATCCCCCAATAAAATATTGGAGGGGACTGGGCCCCCCCAAAAAATAATTGATGGGCATGACCTTTCAAATGGTGTGCGCACACCACATCTTGTGATTGATTATGCAGGGTGGGGCTTGAGTCCCCCACCCCCAATATTTTACTCAAGTTGACACCCCTGGACTGGGACCTGGTTCAGTTCAGATCAACCCAGATCCAAATCAGACCCTGGATATGAATTACGATATGGAACTCCAAATCTGTTTTTCACATAAGTGAAACATGGAGACATGGTAGCCCCTCAAGATGGAATTAATCCTGCCCAATTGCATACAAGTGGATCCAGGGATTTACATGCTAGCCACTTCTAAATTTTGTTGTTGCTGTTTTAAATACAAATGAAAACCGCAAGTTTACTGCTATTGTAGGTGCTCCTGTTTGGGCTGTTTCATAAAGATGTAAAAAAATGAAATCAATTGAAGGGTGTAGCTGCATCTCCCAGGCAGCTAAGTCAAAGACAGACAGACATGCCAGAGAGGCTAGCATCTCCTAAGTGCAGACTTTGTTGCACCAAAAGATGGGCACGCAGGCAGAGGAGCAGGAGGGAACCGAGTCTGAGGAAAACAGTGTTGCCAGGCAGGCACAGAGGTCCCTTTAACAGTGTGGACACTGTGATTGTGTGAGTCACAGAAGTCTCCTGAGTTCAGAGTTGAAGAACTTCACTGAAAGGCAGTAAGGTGGGGTGTGTACAGTTTGGGGAACTGCTATGATCTAAAAGGTATGGTCAGTGAGTGGACAACTGCTGCCAAAATCCCTGTCAAGGGAGACTTTCTTCAGTGGAAAGGTCCTTGGGCACACATCGATGAAGGCATACCCTCCTTGACTGCATAGTTTTCTGATGATCATCAGTCAGAGCATCCCAAGGAGCTCAGGAACCAGTGTATCATATCAAAGATTCTGGGCAGTGTTGCATGTGGAGAAGTCAAGTCAGCCTTTGAAGACACATGCAACAAAGGCTGCATGAATGAAATACATAAGGTAAGGTTTATGGCAGAGGTTTCACCAGAGAATCAGGACAAGCCTTTTAATGTGGAAACAGCCTGGAGATTTTGAAGAAGGTTGACCATCCCTGCCTAATCAAGATAAAAAGACATTTGAAGAAAAAGACTTTACATTCTCTTGGAATTTATGGAGTCAAGAAGCTGGTCTGGAAAGGATCTGTGCCCATGAAGATTAAACGAAGTGACCTACATGTTTTATTTCTATCAGATACGGTTGGCTATGCAGTACCTTTATGAACTTGGCATTATTCACCAGAACTTGGAGCTGGCACACCATGACGAAGCACACAGCCCTACTGCTTCACAGAAACTGGTCCCCGGCAGTCAGAAAAGGCAAAAAGCACAGAGTACATATGGCATTGCTGAAATAGCAAGGAGAGTTGAGCCATCACACTGAAATGCAGCAGAGGTGGTGGCAGAAGTGGCAGCAAACCAGAAAGAGAAAGTATATGTGCTTGTTTATATATACTAACTGTGTATATTGTAAACGTAATATTACACTGTAATGTGTGCTCCTAAGAATGGACTGTGCACAGTGTACTGGACTGTGTACAATGTACTCGCAAGTCTTACTGAAACAAAAATGATAAACAACTAATAAAGACAAACACAGAAAACAGGACACAGCAGTATATTTTCCCCCTTCCACAAGCACATTCTTCCTTGCAAGCACTGTGGTTGCACAATGTTGGGTGAGACCATCAATGATCCAAGTCAAGTTCTTCTCCTCCCTCCCTGGAATTTTCCTTAAATGGTGTTGTTTTCATGTTTTGCTACAATCTGGAGTCTGGCTTCTTTTGAGAGTATTTTGAGTTCCAGATTGCTCTGGATCAACTCAGGGCGACCCAGTCTGGATTTTGCATGAATTGTCTAAATTTGGTTTGGGAAACAAGATTTGACCAAATTGGTTTGCGCAACCCTAATAATTACTAAACAAATATTAAGCTAGGTAATGATAATAGCAGAAACAAAAGCAGCCTGCAGCAACACAAGAAAGAAGAGAGGGAAGGAAACATCTGCTTGCACCCATCTATTCCATTCTCTATATAACAATATATTGGTTGCAAATTGCTTTGAGTTGCCTTTGGCACGAAAAAGTAACATTTTAATAACAATAATATTGTACTGTGACAATCATCCCTATATAGAGAGTTCAAATGCCAACCATTTTTAAAAATAAAACCTCATAATTTCCATCCTTATAACTGAAAATAATGAACCTCCACTTCATATGCAAATAGGGGTGCTTATTCTGCTGTTCTAGTAAAAAGACATATTCTTTTGGGTGTGCGAATATTTTCATTCCTTCTCCTCGCCTCGCCCTTATTCCAGATGCTTCAAGTACTTGGGTTACATAAAATGCAGTAATTTCTAATGTGGCTATTGCACTAAAGTGATTTTTTTTCCCCATGGGAGGGGGTTGCCAATGCAGCTCCTTGCAAAGTGCACAAAGGAGCCTGGGTACACCTCTGAGTTCTGGAAGACACTGATAATCCATCTTGCTGCAACCCTCCACCTAAAATTAAGCCCTAGTGTGAATGGCACGAGAAAGCATATAGCCAGCTACTTTCGCCTAGCTAGAACGTAAGAGGGGGGCTGTCTTTCATATAACCTGCTGGGATATCTTTTTACCTGAAAAGGTCATTTCCATCAGCAATGCGTGTTATTCAGAATGGCCCATTATTTTTCTCCAAGCTTTCTACTATTTCATTCTTTCTGGAAACAAGTCTGTGCTTGTCTCAAAGGTCTGTGCATTAATATAATCCCAAAGCATGCTTTAAGGATTCACTGCACAATCCCAATACTTCTGCTGGAAAGGACAAAGAACAGATTGCATTTTTAATGTGGTCATGCATGGAAACACTTTTGCCAAAATTAAATGGCTGCCATAGAAATGTATGGGTTGGATTTATGTTATCAAGTCTGGTTTACTAGGGTTAATAAGGTGACCCTAAACTGACACGTGACCAGTCATTCCCCTTACTCTTTTTCCAGTACGCCAGAACTGCAGCATATTGAACTGCAGAATTCAAGACAATGTTCCCTTTTTGTCTGGTGTCCTTTTTCTGCTAGCAGCTCACATGAGCCCAGGGGTCCTTGCTCTGTCTGAATGAACCACACAACTAGAACGGAAAACTGTAATCAGAATTAGACTGGAAACAAATACATTGAAGGGTAGCTGTCCCTAACCCAAGATTGCTTATAATCTTCACTTGGGATAATAATTCTCTTTATTTAAATGCTTTTCAACATATCCAGTTATGCTATTACAGCCTGCATCTCGATGTTAGATGCAGATGCATGTGACCAAATCCAAGAAGATGCTTAAAATAGCAGCTTTGGGGTGATGCTGTTTAGAAAGAGGGTCAGCAGAGGGGCTGCTGAGCTCTTTCCCCGTTTCCCTGCTCCATCCCCCAAGGGGATTTCAACCATCTCCTTCCCCACTCCCCACTGTCCCCAGGATAATAGTGTGAAAGTATTTTCCATTTGACGTGAGCATAAATCTAGTTCAACAATAAACACCACATCTACTTTATACTGTCAAAGGCAAATGACCGTGTAGCAGCAATTTGAGTTGGCATACTATATTGCTCTATGCCCATCACTTTACCAATAGACATTTTAACAGTTGTCCTTCAGGAACTAGCTTTGTCCTCTTCCCATATTTTAATTGTGGTATAACTTTTAACTCCTGCATCCATGTTTTTTTTCCTGGGAAACCTAAGTGAACATGGAGCTCCTATCCAGGTATGACAGGCAACCTAATCATGTCTACTCAAAAGAGCCTCCTCTAAACATGTGCAGAGTGTCTTCCCCTCACCCATTGTTTCCCCACCTCCACAGTGACTGATCTTCTTAATACACTCAATTTTCCTTCTCCCTGTCTCTATTCTCCAGCCCTCGTGATCCCCCCCTTTGGCCTACTCTCACTAGTTTCTTTTTTAGGGGGCTCCCAATTTCTCCTTTGGAGCATGCTCATTAGGCCCCTGTTCCTTCATACATCCCATTCCCCCTTTCTCCCCCATTCTCACTCCCCTTCTAGTAAGCCCTACTTGCCTGGACAAGGCACCTCCTCTCCCACAAAGCCTGATTCCCAGGACAACATTG
The DNA here is from genome assembly GCF_009819535.1 of Lacerta agilis. Classification (NCBI taxonomy): domain Eukaryota; kingdom Metazoa; phylum Chordata; class Lepidosauria; order Squamata; family Lacertidae; genus Lacerta; species Lacerta agilis. The sequence goes on from NC_046314.1 coordinate 52,704,336, forward strand.
ATTTGGGTCAAATCTAGCCACACCTTTATTGATTACAGATGTGGATGTTTGGCACAGTCTTCAGCATAACCATTGAACCACCAGCCCACCTGTTGGAGTATACCTATTTGGGATCAACCCAAGGCAAAGAGGGCTACGGTCCACCTCTCCAGCCACGGCGAGGACGATTTAGGGTTTGCACCAGCCGGGAAAGGCCCTTGGAATGCAGTTCCTTGTCAGGTCTTGGCACATGGGGGGGGGGGGCGGTTTGCTGTTCAGCAATGCCAACAAGGGGAAAAGGCAGGGTGGGGTGGGGTGGGGAAGGTGAATCTCAGTATCAGAAGCAGTCTCCAAGTGGCAAAGGAAATGTTTCTCTCCAAGATAGTTCCCTGACGCAGAGGCAGCAGCTCAGCTCCCAGCACCACAGGCTGCCTTGGCTCCCTTGTTCACTTCCCTCACACAACTCCACCAAACCAGGGTGTCATGAACTGGCAGGACAACGACGAGGAGGAAGAGGATCCTGGCCAGGGGTGTAGCCAAGACAGGGACACATCAGGGCAAGCTGGGGATTGGGGAAAGAGAGGTTGGTGTAGGAAGTACTCACAGGGTGACAGAGGATGGCAAAGGGATGGAGGTCAGGGCACAGGAACCAGAGCTGCAGGACCCACCACCAGAGTCAGAGGGGTCCCTGTATCCACAAATATGGTGGGATCATGGAGATCAGCAGAAGGGGTGCCCTAGGAGGGTGAGGCGGGTAAGGGCTCACAGCCCAGTTCCTTAGCTGGCCTGGTGGGGCTCGCTAGCCCTGGGAGGAGGGGTGTGATACCTCAGCTGAAGTAGGCTTGGAGCAGGCCTACTCAGCAAGCCAAGTGTTAAAGGGCAACAGAGCTGAAGTTCTGTGTCTGCTCAGCTGCCTATGTTGACGAACCTTGACTTGGATGCTCCTGGACCTCCATGGGTTTGACTCTGGACTGTCTCCTGCTTGCTGGACTTCAGACTTGGCTACTTGGGTTGACCCTGAACTTCATTTCCTGCCCTTTGGACTTCGCTTGTGTAAGTTGACCCCCCAAACTTTCAACTTTGGACTTGGCATACTGACTTGCTGCCAGGTAGGCCAGGGGTTCAGGACACAGGGCTGGCCCACCCATGAGGCAGTTGCCTCAGATTGGGGGACAGTTGGGAGGAATGGCAGATCTTTGAGGAATGTGCTGTGCCGCTCGTTGTCATCTGCTCCTCCACTGCTGCCCCCTGCTCCTCTCTGGCTATTCCCCCCCCCCACCAAGGCAGCTAGGGAGTTAGGGGTGGGCTTTGGCAGCTGGCAGCAACTTTGGCAGTGGTGACAAAGCCTCTCAGGCTTGCCCTGCTCCAAACTATTCCCTCACAGCTTGTTCAACCCTCAACAATACCATTTATCCATCACCCCCCATTGCCAATCACTACCTCACAGTTCCCCCCCTCCCCACAACTTGCCCCAATCCTAAAATTACCTCTGATGGTCTCTCTCCCTTTGACCATGCTCTGCTGCCCACATTCTTCTGTTAGTGGCAGCCAGGGAAATCTTAGGATTGGGCCAAACTGTGAGGAGATGGGGCAATGCAGAAAGCCCTGCAGGCCTGGCTAGGCAGGCCACTTGTGTCCTCACTCCTCCTAACTGCTCAATCAGTTGGGCCGCCCACCCATTTGGACCTGGGAGGGGAGGGGCTTTCCTGCGACCCACCTGGCATGACTCCACCACCACACACCGGTTGAAGGCCTACGAATGAGGTCGTTTCATCCTGCCTAGTACTGGATCCTTTAAACTGCATTTAACCAGGGGCGTTAGACATGACAAGCATGTGTTCTACCTCTGAGTTGTGACCATATGCTGAACCTAGTTGCTGTACCATGGAATTTTCTACGTGGGACAATGTGCTCTTTCTCCATCGCTTCCATCAGTCCAGGTATAAGGAAAGGAGACCAGGTGGCAGGCAGGGAAAGTGTCCATGCACTCAAGGATCTGCCACATCGTATTCCGTGGCCCTTCAGTCTTAACAAGGACTTTTTAGCATCCTCATACATGCAGTCAGTCTGTGTCAGGTCATATAGTGAAAATAATGGGCAATGACAGTTTCCAGATAAAGTGACAGATGAAAAGACTCGGCCTCCTTCATCATTTAATTTAGCTCCAGGTTGATGAGTTTCAGCAGGTTTTGCATTTCACCCTGAAATGGAAATCTTTAAGATGGAAGCATGGTACTCACCAGGGAGCATCCTATGTGTCTAAAAGCAGCAACTGAACGGCAAGGCCTGAAACCCAGCTGGGTAGAATCGCTTAGCAATGCAGCAAAACAAGACAGTGCTACATTCTGGAGTAAGATTAGTTTCTTATTGATCCTGAATGTTACGTGTCTAGGAGCTGGATATTATTTCTGAGAGCTGACTAACCAACCAGGAGCCCCTAAGCAACAAATAGGTCAGTTTTCTTTTTCAGCAATGTCATTCTCAGGGAAATCTTTATTCTTCTGGATTCTAAGTACTGTGCAATCATCAGTTTACACACTCCAGAGTATAAGCAAGCAATGAAGGAAAGAAAGGCTTCTAGCTCAGCAGGGACATAGGAAGGCCTCAGGTTTCATCCCTGGGAAAGACCGCGCCTGATGGAAGTCGGGTGGACTTTTCTGCCAGATAGCTCTACAGTGTTCTGACAGCTTCACAAAACATAAAGCAGGATAACAGGTTAATACTCATGGAATCCTGCAGTCAGTGTCTGTCTCTGCTACAAATAACAGAAAGGAGAAACCTGGAAGATCAGAGAGCCTGCAGGATGATCTAGCATCTGTAGCTACAGACAACATATCACACCAGGAAAGGAGATGGGGGCAGGAAAGAGAGAAGCCTAGAACTAAGACAGACTACAGAAATCTATAAAGGTAGCCCCTTTAAAGTGTAGACATGACCACCCCTATCTCAGTCTATTTCCTAGTTGCATGTTTAGGATTGACATTTTAATAAAAAAGCACATTTAGATAACTGCACACAGTCCTCAAATTCCTCCTGATATTCCTTTGAGATAGGGGTGGAAAGCACTTTTTAGCCTGAAGACTACAGTCCTTGGGTAGTGAGGGTGCATGCCTGGAAAGCTGGCAATGGGCAAGAGACCCTATTTCCTCCACAGAGCTGCAATTCCCAGAGTTCTCTGCGAAGAGGGATTGGTTGTTAACACTGGCGGAGGAAGAGGGGTGCAGGGAGAGCGCACACCCCGGGCAGCGTGATCCCGGTGGGGTGCCATTGTGGCTGCCCCCCCCTCCCGTGCTGGGCGCCACACCCCCAGGACACGCCACGCCCCTGCGGGTGGCACACCACACCCCCAGGGTGCACACCACGCTCCCGGGACACACGCCAGCCACGCCCCCACCTGCTCTCCGCCCCCTGGTGCCAGAGAATGAAGCTCCGCCACTGATTGTTAAACCACTCTTGGAACTGTAGTTCTGGGAGAGGGTCTCCTAACAACTCTCAGCACCCTTAACAAACTACAGTTCCTAGAATTCTTTAGTGGAAAATTGTGATTACTTAAAATACCATAGTAGTGCCTTGAATGTACAATGCAGATGTGGCCTTAGTTGCAGTTGCCATTCTGGGCAGATCTGCACTGAAACCATTTCATCAGTTGTTTAGGTTTTCTCTGTCTATTAGAACAGGGGACCTTCGAGAGGACAGATGTGGTACGTGTCTTTGCTTGAATTCAATTTCTGACTGCAGAATTGAGTCCAGGCTGTTGCTTAAAAAGCTTGATGTGAGGTTGAAAAGATAAGCTCTTTTTCTCTGCCTGCTACTCATTTGCAGCACCAAAATGTAAAGTCTGAACTTTTAGCAAAAGGTGCCAATACACAGTTTGTGGCGTCTCATAAAGGCTATTCTCCATAATGGGCTTTACAAAAATCCTACTCAGAGTTTTTCTGCCGCCTTCTAAATAATCAGTTATTTCGGCTGTTATCTGGCACTTGCAGGTCTCCTGAACCACAACAGCAGCATTGTGGTAAGCAAAAAATATCTTAGTTGCCAGGAGAGCTTTCCTCCTGGGAGTTGTTCATTTTGAACCGTGGGGCATTTATTTGCATTGCATATGTTGACACTGGTTTAAGCTTTGAAGGATATTTGGGAGTAATTTTTATTTACAGCTTATTTTTTATTCACATATTAATGTTTCCGCTATCCTAAACAAAAGGTCCAACTCTGCAGAGTGAACGCCAACGCAGGCCCCAGCCAGGAGCCATCTTTTAAGCCCCATGGTATAGAAAAATCACATGGTACCCTCCTGTGGGCGTTTGCTTCTTTGTGTGGTGGGAAGCACAGCCCAGCAACCCTAACGGTGGATGGTTTCAGACTTTTGAGTCCAGTTCAAGAACTGGGATGGAACACTATGAGCAACCTTCTCCCCCCATCAAAACAGAATCTGAGCCATTTCAAAGCAGATCAGGCAAACAGCAGAAAGTGTTACCGGTATTTTAAGCCCCGCCCCACCTCCAATTTAGACGCAATAAATAGTAAAGTTTGCCCCAAGAAGGTTGTGCTGAGTCATCTTTGCCACAAACATTAGATGCAGAAAGGAATGCTTATTTCCCTCTCCCTATTGCCACTGCGAAACAAACAAACAAACAAAATAGCTGCACAACATCCACTGTAATAACTTCAGGAGGAAATATATTGGCTTGTGCAAACGAATGACAGACATCAAGGCGAAAAGTAATTTTCTCTTCTTTTGAAGATGGTTGCCAAAGTAAGCAGGGTGGGAACTACCAGCAGAAGTGTTATCTGGGCAAGCCTCTTTAAGACACACCAGTCTTGCCGGATGGAAGGCCAACAGCAGCAAAAAATAACACCTCCCTCCCCCCCCCCTTTACCAAGCACCCCTTACAATTCATTTTAAAATGTGCAGCTTCTGGTTTCTCCTTGACAGGAAGAATTGTGAATAAGATTTAAAAAAAAAAAAAATCCCACGAAATAATTTTTCTCCCCAGGAAGAAAAATCCCCTTCATCTTTTTAACAAAAGATTGAGACGTGATTTTTGAAGAGGGGAGACTTCAGTGAAGGTGTGTGGGTGGGAATTCATAGAATCATCGAGTTGGAAGAGACCACAAGGGCCATCCAGTCCAACCCCCTGCCAAGCAGGAAGTCAGGTGTAAATAACAGCATCTAGAGAAACACCACTGGTGAATAATTTAAGTATTAAGACAAGAGGCGACGGGAATGATTTCATGGTGAGTTCTGAGGATCGAAATGTAACAGCAATGTGGTGAGTTATTAGCCCCGCATGCCTTGTAGTTGTCTGTTTTCTATGCACAGTACCCAATCAGTGCATCAGCAGTGACATTCTATCATGGCATTCTTTCTGCCTTTCAGTCATGCAGTAAAAAGCCCCATTGTTTAAGCCCAGGTTGCTACGCAAAATGGAAGCATCTCATCTCTGCCTTTTATCAGAAGGCTTAGCTTTAGTTGCAGGGAGTGACATTTACTAGCCTTGCACAAGGGATTAGGATTCTTGTTTGTCGGGCAGTGCTGAGAATCATCCTAAGCGGTCTGCATGTATCTGTGATCAATTCCACTAATCAACAGCACGAAACAAAATGTCAATCTTTTCCTGACCCACTGAACATGGAATATTAGCATATTGCCCTCTGAAAATACCCCCCCCACACACACACACCTTTTTATCTGTAGATGGGGAATGGACCACAAAGACTCAAGATTTAAAGCGGTGGGGGGGGGGGGAGGGAAGGGAAGAGCCTATTTTAATACAGCACCAGAATGTGTGGGTGCTTTTCAGGAAGGGTGAAATTTAAAAGCCTGGTCTAACTTAATGATCTGGAAGCACAATACCTCCACATATCAGAACCTTGGCAGAGAGTTCACCTTGCTCTAGCCTGCTAGATGTCTGATTTACAGCTCCGTGCCAGACTGGAGCTAATCACTGGGGGCAGGATGGCAAAGTGAAGCACGTAAACAATGACTTTAAAATAAAACAAAATGCTAAAGAGGCTGGGAAGATGGGGCAGGATCTTTACAGAAAATCTGTTGGTTGCTTCTTTATCAAGAATCCAGTGCTAAAGGCAGCAGTAATGAAATGGGACTGGAATATTAATCTTTTGTTGAGCAGCTCCTTCGGATGATTCAGGCATATTAGAATCCTTTAATTAATTTTATTGGAACACAAACACTGATGCGTGGACACATGTTTCAGCAAACGGTGAAAAAAATGTTGAGAACGATCCATTTCTAATTTGGATGTTGCATTTCCCAACAATCAATGCAATTAGTGATTGCCCCCTGGATAAGCCGCAGCAAAATATGTCTTTTTTCTTTTTTATGCAGCCTTTGAATGCTGAAAAACAAAACAGCAGCAAGTCCTGGTGAAAATAGCTTGAGCACTGCCATCCCTTACTCCTAATTTTCTTATTGATCCTACCACAGCTCATCCATACAGATTTAGCTTTTGCAACCTTATGGCAAGTAGGAACTGCAGCCCAAGTGGAAGAAGTTGGCTTTATTTTTAATTTTATTTGAAAACTGTTCAAGAAGAATGCTTAGGCACCCTTGGTATTAGTGATAGTTGGGCCTGGCTCACACATGCGCACGCACACACATATCACTTAATTTCATTTTTTTTTTTTTACAGATCAGGGGAAAGAGGTGGAGGGGGGAAAGGTGAGTGGGGTGGGGTTCGGTGGCAATGTTTCTATTTTACTTAATATATGTGGGGTTTTGTGTCAGAGTCTCTTGTGCAGGTTCTCTGCTTTTCACTTGTGTTTCTTTGGTGGTAAGAGAGGTTGGCCCTACTAAACATCTTCCAAGACAATATCTGACACCTTGTTGAATGGCTACACCTGTTTCTATGCGCAGGAGTCAACAGGGAGAGCAATCTTGGTGCCACAGCACTGCATTCAAGAGCATTCCTTCATAATCAAAAAGAAAATGTTTTCCCCAATTAAACCCTTTCATGCCAGTAGCCACTGAGGAGCCTTATTTGATGCTATACATACAGCCACTGGGATGGGATGGGCAGCTGCTGCATATAAACCCTGAGAGGAAGGAGCGGGGAGCCCTAATTGAAAGGGTGAGCTATGTAGCCAAAGGCATAATTAGAGACCAGCATACTCTCGAGCCAGAAGTCAGGCCATCAATCACAAATCGCCAGAAAACCAAGAAAGAAAATGAACAAGTGTTCAGGGCACAGCTTAGAAATCCCTTTTACAGATTTCCAGGTTCTGATCTCAGTAGCACCAAATCTCAGATATAATATCACAGCTCCTATTTTAATTACATAAGAAGGGAGGGAAATCTCAGTAAAATGATCTCAATTTTACTCCTTCTTCAAGGACAGATGAATTTTATTGATGTCCCCCCCCCTGCCCCACTGCTTGTTCTTGAAGCTGTAGACTTCCAAGAGTGAGTTTACACAAGGCCCCAAAGGGTTTGTTTCCCTTGTGTGTGTTGTGGCACAGAGCTCTTTCTTCTGAACCTCCTGTGCATAAGGGGGAAATGCTTCTGGCCACACTTTAGTTTTTAAATTATTTTCTTTCTAGGTATTTTTAGCCTGCTTTATTTAGCTTATTTAAAACAAAATACCAACAATATTAGCTTCCAAGACCACACGATATCAGGCATGTTCTGAGTGGTATGGCCTTGGTTGCTGTATACACTTGAGTGCTGGAAGTAATCTCAGTGCTGGAGTATCATTGCTGCTTCTTCCTAGACTTGAAAAATGAAGAACCTGACTTGCTGCTGGTTTAGGAACATCCTTTCAGAGAAGACTTGGGGGTGACTCCAACTTTCCAGGAATGGCCCTACTATAAAAAGAGTGAGACAAGGTGGCAACTGTGCCCTCCAACCATTTTTCCTGAGCCTCCCAGCCATTCTCCTTTGTTGGAGATCAGAGGTATGTGTGCCAGAGTCCTGCCATATACCCACTAAACAAGACTTCTGCCCTCAGCTGCCAGTGTTGAAGTAAAAGTCCAACACTCCAATCAGCTTCTGTATATGGAATTCAAGAGTGGGGAAAAGAACCAAGTTACCTGAGGCATTTCCTCTCCCCATATAACCCAGCCTGAGAACTGCACTCTTCAGGTGAGGCACTGCTGAGAGTACCACATATGCCAGTGACATGCATAGTTTGAACTAGAAGCCGGATTTTTAATGTTGCATCTCCACTCCACTGGAATGAGTTGCCAACTGAAATTAGGCAGACCAGCTGGCATCTAGGTGTTTGTTCAGCTACCACATATAAAGGTAAAGGTAAAGGTAAAGGGACCGCTGACAGTTAAGTCCAGTCGCGAACGACTCTGGGGTTGCGGCAGCACTCATCTCACTTTACAGGCTTCCGCAGACAATTGTTCCGGGTCATGTGGCCAGCATGGCTAAGCTGCTTCTGGCGAAGCCAGAGCAGCACACGGAAACGCCGTTTACCTTCCCGCCAAAGCGGTACCAATTTATCTACTTGCACTACGTGCTTTTGAACTGCCAGATTGGCAGGAGACCAGATATATGTTTGTTTAAGAAGGCTTTCCCTGAAAGGTGCCACATTCATTCTATGGAATATTCTCCCCCCCCCCCCACAATTGTGGAAATAGTTTTATTACACTGAGAGTCTCTATATTGTGAGTTTAATCTCTTATTTCTTATTGTACACTGCTTCTATAGCTTCAGGCTGTGAAGCAGTCTGAAAAGCTGTAAAATAAACAAATATTCTCTTCAGGTAGCAAAACATCCTGGCCTGGCTTGGTGTCTCTGGGCTCCTTTGGTTTGGTCTGGGGAATCTTGGCCCTCCAGATGCTACTGGACTGCATCTTCCACCATCCCTAATATGCTGACCTGGATGGGCTGCTGGGAGTTGGAGTCCACAACATCTGGAGAACCAAAGACTCCCCAGTCCATCAATATAGGCTTGAGGACAAAAAAGCTCTAGCTTTCCAGTCGTGCTGCTTGGTGACAGATAGTACTTACCCCTAAAGGCTGCCCTCTTTCCTCTCGCTGGCTTTCTTAAAAAAGCATGATGCTAGATTTCTTAATGAGAGAAATCTCATATTAATGGCTGTTTTTAATTTTCTTATCTTTGGAATACTCCTGATGTAAAATGCATGTGAAGCTTTGTGTTAAGAACTCTTATAATTGATCTAAATCCATGTGATATAAGCTTCAGCCAGTAGATTATTAGGACTAAGTCCAGAATGGGTGAGTATGCACTCCACAGTGCAGGGTTGTCCCCCCCCCCCGCTTTTAAATTTAAATCTAGTGTGCACTGAAAGTTAGGATAATGAATAAAGAATTAATTTTACCCAGGCAGACGCTGCACTTCTGGCTCCAAGTGATTTGGCTGCAACATTCATTACATTTCCTTTCCAGTGTGGTCTTCAAAAGCCTTAAGTACCTAGGGACCATGGTTTCAAACTCGCTGCTCAGCTTTATGCAGAATGTATTTCCTAAGAGTGAATGAATGAATCCAAAGTCATCTAGACAGATGGCCTCTTTTTCCACTCACTTGCGGTCTTGGTACATAATTTACTGAAAAACGCATGCCCTGCCAAAAAGTCAACTCTGTTCCGAGTCCTGCTTTGCTGTGTATTCTAGCAAGAGATATTTCTGTTCTGTCGGTTTGGGACAATCAAAAGTGAAAGTCTAATGTTGTGTTTGAAGAGATGGGGTGGTGTGTTCGAAGGTGACTCTGTACAGCAGAGTTGGCAAATCTACCTGGCTCTCCAGATGGACACCAACTCTCATCATCCCCAGACAATTTGGTCAGTGATTTGGGATTATGTGAGTTGGTGTCTAACAATATCTGGAAGACCACAGGTTAGTTACCCCTGCTGTAGAGATTGAAATTCAACTTCTAGACTTACTTGATTCCCTCTTAATAGGATGGGACTGCAGACTCTTTTTTGGGGGGGAGCGCTTTTGGTTATCCTAAATGAATCGCTCCAAAGACTTGGGGTTGGGATCCATATAGCTGTGAGAAGCCCAAGGGTTGCCATACATCTGGAATTTCCCGGACATATCTGAAATACTGCAGCCGAAAGCAGTGTCTGGGTGGAAATCAGCTAAACGTTTCCTTCTGGGAAGGTAGAATCCAACAATCTTCATTGAGCTTCACCCAGGAGCAACTATTTCCACTTGATTTTGATATTAAATTCAAGAGACCAGGCTGTTATTTGGGCACCAGCTCCTTCAGAGATAAAGCTGGAGAAAAAGGAGGAGTTTTCCATGGTAAACCATCGTTACTTCTTGAATTGGTCAAAAAGAAACTGGAGAACAGGCAAATGAGTAGTGGGGCAAATGATAAACAAAATATCAAAGTACAGGGGTTGGAAGGGTGCTTTCCTGTCAAGATGCCAAAGTGCAGTTGAAACATTTGAGAAAAATTATACGAGCTTTCGAGTTGCCCTTTTCAAGCCACAAGCAATGAATAGATGATTGCCTTGCTAAGCTGCTGTGTGATATTTCAGGATGCCTAATCTGCCCTAATGCAGAGACTCAATTAGTGTGACGCTTTATGAAAATAATGGACTCTAATTGTCTGCCATGGGTGCATATCATGTGCAGCACACTCTCAGAGTGGTTATTTTCTGCAGCAGTCAGGGGCAGGTATACACAAAAGGAAGGAAAGCCAGAGTCTTCATCATCACAGTGCAAAAGAGCAAGTTTGAGGTGTCATTTTCTGTGTGCACAGCGGTGGCATTTTAATCAAACAGCAATGAGAATTAATTACTGTGCAACCCAACTATCTAATTGCTTCCCCCAAAACAGGATTCTTGTAGTGTATGCTTCTCATGTTTCAAAGAGGAACGCTTCCAACAGCCTTTCTATGGTGAAGAGACCAAACATACTGATGATGCAGAGGAACTTAATCAACAAATACTGCTATCTTAACTCTGTACTTAGTCAAATAATTATTTTTGCTCGACTTTCCCAAAAGCCATTTGTATGCAGCTTTGGAAATGAAGCTGTTCTTTCCATTTCTTCTCTCCCCCCCCCCCAATGCTGTTGACTCCCATCAGCATGATCTCCACCCAGGGATGATGAGATCTGTGGTCCCACAATTATCTGGAGGGCAACAGGTTCCTCAACCCTGGCCTATGCACTACTCAGACAATGGTACCTTTTAAACTTAAGGTTACCAGATGTCCCCGTTTCCCAGGGACAATCCCCAGATTTACAAATCAGTCCCCTGACAAAATCCATCTATTTAGTAGGAAGCTGAAAAGTGTCCCCGGATTCATTGAAAAAAATCTGGTAACCTTATTTTCAGTCTTTCAGTCAGTCAGTCAGTCAGGGTAACCTTTATTACGGTCGACGACCAGCACACACACACACACACACACACACAAAAGACACATACAGAATCAATAATAAATGCAATTTAAATTTGATCTGCAATTTGATCTAAAAGGGGTTGGCCGTCTTAAAATTAAAGTACATTAAAATTAATAATTATTGCTTTAAAAGAATAAATTTAGAAATTAATTTAAAAATCAACAATTCAGATTATTATAATACTTAAATCAAAAGAAGGATCAGGAGCCACCTAATTGTGCGGACCGAATCTTAATAGCGACAGCACAGAACTTTGCCACCGCAGCTGTAACCTTAGGGTTGGCATCTGAGAGGAGCCAATGAGTATAGTGTTCTTTGGGACATCCAGGAGACTCACATAATAGCGGAGAGATAAGTTCATTCCGTAAAGCCCTATACAAGAAGCAACGGAGAAGTACGTCAGGGTAACGTTATTTTAACTTGTTCCACCACTGGCATGGGTGGGGTTACTGGAGGGAGAATCAGTACAGCATGAATGTGCATGGAACCAGAACAACCAGGTATGTTGTACGAGCACAATGCACAACCCCCCCCCCCAAAAAATAGAACTATCTACATAGGTATGTGCTACAGATCAGCCATTTCTCACTTTTATATTTGTGCAGTTTGGTATGGATATTGGCATACAAAATACAGAATCTTCTTATGGACAAATAAAACCGGGGTCACATCACTTTAAAATGCTCAGAAGTGGGCTGTGGTACATTCCTAGTTGCCATTTCCAAGCATGTTAAAGAGCCCCAGCATGCCAAATTGATGGGGCGCCTACTCCCATATCAACACTAACATCTGCCAATAGCCTTCTGCAAGTGCTCTTCCATCTGTGAGGGGACCAATGTCAATTAGACAGAGGTCTGTGATGCCACAATTACTGAATGCCCTCGCCAAAGAGGCTCGGCTGGAACCAGCATCAGTAGCCTTTAAATGCCAGGCTAAACATTTCTGTATTTCCTCAAGCATTTTACAACCCGGTTTTTATTTTCATTCTTGAATCTGCTGCTTGTTAATGCTTTGGAATACTGTATTTTTAGCTGGGTGCATTTTTTTTGGGTAAACAATTATAACCTACTTTTCTTAGTTACAAAATAGAACACACAGCAATCAGGTTGTATTTTTAATTATTGTAAACCTACCCTGCAATTGATTCTGATGAAGGGTGCTACATCAACATTTTATGTTAAGATAAAATAACATTGTACACATGCCCACCCTATTTAGTAGTTGTGTGTCCGTAATGGGGTACAAAATGGGAACAGGGAAAAACTGGCCCTTGATCTGTTTTCTAATGAGGTTTGGAGGAGGCAGTGCAACTGACCTGACATTTCAGATTTAAGAGACTTTGAAATAAACCATCCTATCATCATTATAACTAACTTCCCAAAGGCTTTAGGCTTAGTCAAAGTCCTGCAGTTTAGAAATCATAAGGAGGCTTCCTTGGCTCTCTGGCATCTCCAGACAAATTCAGCCACAAACTGAATTACTTGCAGCCATGAACCGAGTATCACTGACAATTCAAGGTGGTGTGAGTGAGGTTTGGTTTTGTGCAGTTGTGCTGCTGGAGGGTGCTGCCAGATGTAAAATGGGTAAGGCAAAGGGTGTGACTTCACCTTTGGGCAATAGGCTATAACGCAGTCACACCAAATCAGAGGTTTCTTACAAAAACAAATGGCCCAAACATCTTTGCATTTCGGCAAGGAAGAGACACGATTAACAGTTTGTTTGTATTCATAATTCCATGACATCGCAACATCATTCAAAATATATGATACAATTTTTGTGACATAGCAATACAGTGTGCAAGAGTTTACTCCATGTTAAAAGAGAAAATTCAGAAGCACATGAAATACATACTTGGCAATGACAATCATGGATTGCTTAGCTATCCAGGTGTCTTGGTAATAAATCTAACCACCCCCCCCCAGCACTTGTAACACACCTCCCTAGCCTGCCAAATAATGAAAGAAGAGGTCCCACTTCCCTGCACACTTGTCCCTCCTGCTTTCGCCCCTCATTACCATATGTCTTTGTGTAAGCGTTTCAGCTGGGGCAAGAAACCAGACTTGGGGCCTCCATGCTTTCAACGAGAACCGCTTGGAGCACTTCCAGTTTAAATTTACACCCTGCTTTTCCTTGCAAAGGAGCCCAGAGCCAGAACAACAAACAAGTGTTTTAAAAAATAAAAAGACAGCATCTACGAACCCAATTCAGATGCAGACTAGGAAAGATGTCAGCTTAAAAGGCCTGGATGTAGTTTATTGCAGCTCCTCAAGGCTGTGTCACTAGAGTAGAGCTGAAAACTAATCTTCTGCAGCATAGACGCTGTTGGACATCGGCACCAGATGTTGTTGGACTCCCATCATGCCTCTCCAATGGGGCTGATGAGAGCTGGAGTCCAACAGCATTTGAAGGCCACCATGTTGAGTATCCCTGTTCTACAGCTTCCCCCAACCCCCCAAAAAAGGATTCGGCATTTAAGTTTTTCTAGGCTTTAGTAATTCACAAGGATTCGGTTTGTGCCACACAGTACCTTTGCTGTGCTTTAGTTACAGTTTTAACTGAGGCTTTAATAAAAGAAATTTAAAATAATAATGGGTGGTATGTTACTCTGCTCAAGTGAGCTGCCTAACTCACTTGTTACCTTGGGGCGAAGGTGCTCCCCTCTTTCTCCCCTACCAGGTTCACTATGCAGATCGTGCTCTGGCAGAAAAAAGGACAGACACTAAACAAAGTCTCTTGAGCATTGCTTCCAGCTACACATTAGCTATTAAAGAGGCATTAGTCAAGATATCTCATAAGCAACACCCTGTTATATGGATTTGATTTGACCCAGAGATTACATAAACCCATGCACCAGCAACAAGCAGCTTCTGCAGATGCATGGGCCAAGAGCTTACGTTAGAGCCACTCGAACAATTTCTAGAACCAGAGAGATTTCAGTCAGAAATCCCCTGGCCCCTTAGCTCCATATTCAACGACAAAATGCAAGCTTGAGGCCTAAATGTAAAAAATACCTTGCATCGATATTAAACGGCTTTTAAAACCACAGTACACACAAGCACACAGTCCCTGGTACTCCAAGTAAACCTGGATAGAATTGCACTATAACCCACTTGCCTGAAGACCAAAGGGGAGTACCAGCATTTGGAAGCAACTGGCGCTACTCTGCAGTTCTTTATGTAGTATGTAGCACAGTAAAAGAAAGAAACGTGGAAGGTGAAACCAAGTCTCCAATTATGAAAATAACTAAACAAATCTTGATTGCAGACTGAACAAATAAGAACATAAGGAGAGACCAGTTGCATCAAGCCAAAGGCTCATCTAGTCCCCCTCTGGTTGTTATACTGACCTGCCAGATGATTGTGGGAAGCCGACAAGCAGGACCTGAGTGAAAACAGTGTGGCTATGAAGCTTAATACAAATGCAACTGTCAGAGGCCCTTTTGGTTGCTAAATACTAGTAAGTGCTACCACTACAAATACTTTTCATTCTGGCCCAAAATATCCATTTGTCACATTGCCTCCTTGAAAAAGGTTTTCCTTGGCTCAAGTGTTTGCTGCAGCATGAAGTTAGATTGTAGTTATTACTCCCAATGGAGCTGCTGCATCTGAAACCACAGGAGCACACAGCTAAAATATATAGGATGTTGAAGGTGGGTGTCTGATATCATCTGCCTGTTCAGCCCTTCAATCCAAGTAGCAATGACTGCCAAAATGAGAAATGATGTCAAAGATTTTCTCTGTGTTGAAATAAGTGTGTGTGTATATATATATATATATATATATATATATATATATATATATATATATATATATATATATATATATATATATATATAAACAAACAGAAAGTCTTTGATATCATTTTTCATTTCAGCAGCCATTGCTATTTGCTACACATATAAACAATCCTTATGTTCTTGCACCGCAATTTACGATTTAGCTCAAAAAAGTAAGAGTGCTTGCTTCAGTGCAAATTACAATGCTTGCAATTTGTGCCCTCTACTTCTCTTCCAGTTATTTTACAGACACTGTACTTGGAACAGGCTATTCATATCAGAATAGAAGCTGTCAACATGAATATTTATACATTAGAAAGAGAGATTGGGGGAGAGAGAAAAGGTTCTTTTCAGATACATAGCTAGATGGACTCAGAAAGGCCACAGTATCTTCTTCTATTCCCAGACATTGCTATTATAAATTATGCTTTTAAAAAGCCACTATTTGTATTTGTATTTAGCAACATATTATACTTTATTTATTTCTCTGGAGGGGGTTGACATCTAGTTTATACTGAACAATCTGTGCTGAATTATCTGATCAGCTTAAACATCCAAACACAGCATTCCTCAGCTGCATTTTATAAAAGGTAGGCTCTCATTTTCATCTTGAAATTTTTGAAATGCATACTGGATAAAGGTAAAGGGACCCCTGACAGTTAGGTCCAGTCATGGACGACTCTGAGGTTGCGACGCTCATCTCGCTTTACTGGCCGAGGGAGCTGGTTTGTGTCCGCAGACAGCTTCCGGGTCATGTGGCCAGCATGACTAAGCCGCTTCTGACAAACCAGAGCAGCGCACGGAAACGCCGTTTACCTTCCTGCCGGAACGGTACCTATTTATCTAGTTGCACTTCGTGCTTTCGAACTGCTAGGTTGGCAGGAGCAGGGACCGAGCAACGTGAGCTCACCCCGTTGCGGGGATTCGAACTGCCAACCTTCTGATCAGCAAGCCCTAGGCTCTGTGGTTTATCCCACAGCGCCACCCGCTGGATGAAACAGTGCAATTTTCTCCTGTAACCTTTCAAGCTTGGCTGTGTGTACTCAGCAATGGATAAAATCCAAATTTGCCAGAACATGTTCCAAAAACATCTGTCTTTTGAGACCCACATAGTAAGTACCCTTACTATGCAAGACCCACAAGTAAGTACAAGATATTATATTTGCATGTTTTGCATTATTCATTTTGCTTGTCACGCTATGCTGGACCCTATAGCTTCAACCCCGCAAGTATTAAACCCCAATAAGGTTTAGTAAGGCCCACCCTGGCACTTGCAATTTCAGCTGGCACTACCCACAGTGTTGTTACAAAGCCTACCTTTGCAGCTCGAAGGGGCAACCAATTGCCTGTTAAAACATGAAAAAGAGCACCATTGGCTTTAGCCCTCTGTGTGTCCTTCCCTGTTCAAAAAGGAGCACGGCATGAATAAAACATGGTGGAATGCGACAATTGGAAATGGATGAGGCTTCTGCCTCTCATTTTCTTTCTCCTGTAGCCAATGAAGTCATCTTGCATCTCTCACTAGGACTGTGCCATTGCATAATTTACTTCAGCCTTGTGGCGATATTTTTTTTGGGGGAAAAGTGAAGCTGTTCTTGGGCACACCATTTTTAACTTGGAATAAATAAGTGAAAATGGAGCAGGTGAGTATTTCCAACTCCAGCACCCATCAGACTGCATTTGGCAATATCGTACTTGTAGCTTTCCTATCATGTAATGTATCTTGGGGAGTGCCTTTAGACATTTTGCTAAACTTATATTTGCATTAGTTGTTGCAAAATACATGAGCAACAAACTGCAGAATTGGGATTCCGACTCAAACCAAATCAGGCAGTTGGATTAGGATGCGATGAATTGGTTTTGAACCCAATCTTGTGGCTGGTGTACACCCCTAATATAAACACCAGACTATACCCAAGGCTATATTTTGATAAGTAATGCAAGTTCTCCCAATACCTTATTTGTTGCCTTTTTATGAAGTTGTACCATAAAGCATAAAGATATGCTGATGACAAGCACATAAACTGCCCTAATAACTTGGACGGCCAAAGTATAGATCTTACTACCGGTAATAAACAAATACCGGTATACAGGTGACTCCCCATTTACACGGGGGTTATGTTCCCACCCCACTCCCCACATATGCGAAATCACCTAAAATGGGGCGTTGCCTGTATCAGCTCAACTGATGCATGGGTCAGAGCCTCCCTATTCATCAGCTGTGGGAGAACCAAACTGTTCCTCTACTCATGCGCACATTACTCCACTTCTGGTCCACATCATCTGCATCAGAAATGCACTGTCCCTCTGGCTCACACATGCAAGCAGAGGGTCAGCTCTGCTCTCTCACAGCTGACAGGTGGGAAAGCAGCTGTTTCTGTGCTACCCTGAAAATCAGCTGTTAGGCAGGAAGGCCTCCTGCTCATGAGGAGATCCTCCCCAGAGCCTTAAGAGGACATCCTATTCAGGCTCTTGGGTCTCCTGACAAGCCAAGACACCTCTCCAGGGTGTCCCCCATTTCCAGAATCCACTTCTGAGATCCTAGCACCATGTGTGTTTGTGGTTACATGCAAACTGAGCGCATGCAGATGGGGAATTGTCTGTAAAAGAAATCACTGAGTTGAAATTTGGCATGCCAGCCGAAACTATTACACAGGAATGTACATTTCAGAATTTTGTGATCATGTTTGGGTAAAATTCAGCCAAATTTAAGCACTTTTAAAGTCCCAGTGATTTCAGTTTTTTATGTTTAACTTGTTAATTAATACATATACCTAATTTGTGTGCACCATAAAGGATGCCCACAAACATGTAATACCTTGGAGAAACCTGCAGACAGCTTAACTCCAGATCAACTGGAAATATTATTAGCAATACTCATACACACACCTCGCTTTCAATTTTGGCATAACAGAGAAGTCACAAAAACACAATAAATACTGCATATTATCATTACAGGAAGTTTAATTTGTTCAGCTCATCAAAACATCAAGTAAAGGTTTTAGTGTACATTGTTAGAAACAAGACTACATTCCACTGCAGACTAAGATACTCAGAATGGAGAATCTTCAAGGACATTCTGTTTCCTGACCTTCGAAAGTCGATCTTGCTACATTCAAGGAAGCAGCTCTGCCTTTATTTATCATTATTAAGTAAGGCTGGGTTTTCAGAATGGGGATTCGTATTACTATATCTTATTGGCAAACTTGTATGCAATTTAAAAATTTAAGGTAGATGTTGAAGAGAAGCAAAGTTTAATAGTATGGAAATCACTCCAAGAAAATATAAGCAGGACATTTAAGTAATTCAAGGGCAGGTTCTGAAGCCAAGTGTAAACAAGGCTATGGTGCATGGCTAGAAAAACACATTATTTTTCAGATGAACCAATTTAGAGGATGTCTTGTGAAAGCGGAATGCTGAAAAGCCTTATTATTGATTTGGCAGTATGTACATTTAGAATGAATGCATTTTTATAGAGAAGTATATAAAACAAATAATCAGTGTCCTTTTAAGAACATTAACTAAAATTTGAAATGAGAGACTTATTTGCTTGATCTATGTGTTCTGCACTCTAATGTTCTTCATGTCTCTTAGCAGCACTGGTCTGTAGTTTAGAGCCAAGTTTTCCATGTATTTGAAATAATCACTCACTTGAAATCCATGAAGAGCTTCTTCCTGCACATTGCACAAAAGCAAAGTATTAGCCAGGGGGAAAAATGATGCATATTAACATTTGAGGCTTTCCCAAAAGGCAACTTGTTTTATTTTTTCATCCCATTTAGAAATTTGTTCTGTTTCCACTGTAATACACAGATACTGCATTACGACAAAAGTGAAAAATAGACACATCCGTTTCTATACAATGGTTTCTAGTGACATATTTTACTAATGAATTAATACAGCAAAATGAGAATTTCGAACTTTACATATTTCTTAGCTGTATCAGTATACATAATTTGAAGTATAAAATAAGCTACAATTTATCAGTAGCCCTAGTTAAAATAAATTACTGTTTAATATAAATGAGCAGTGTGTTATTTCATGCCGCTCCAAACTTCCCAATTTGCTTCAACCTGGTCCTACCGCCGCTACGCAGCGAGAAAAGCAGCTACAGTTTGACACTGGTCTCATTTGTCTCCAAATAGAGAACAAATGGAAGCCAATGTTTGTTTTTAGTTTACTGCTTATAGTTTGGAAATAAACAAGCCACAAGCCTGATGCAGACAAGGCAACCTGAGGTTTGTTTCCTCAGCATAAGAGTAGCATGCTGCTCTATCACACTGAACCATCATTTATTTTAACTATGGTTTACTGTGACGGGCATATTTGGCCAACTAAGGGTTGAACATTGCATTGTCTAATAATAATAATAATAATAATAATAATAATAATAATAATAATAATAATAATAATAATAATAATAATAATAATAATAATTTATTATTTGTACCCTGCCCATCTGGCTGGGTCCCCCCAGCCACTCTTGGTTTGCAGTTGCATGCCATGTCCTATTTTGTTTCTGACAAATTAAACCAACCATCTTGTTGGAAAGTTAGCACTAGTTGCATTATGAACAGCACATTTTGAATGTCTTTTAAAATAAGATAATTGGGAATTAACCCAAGGACAGACAAGTTTAATTATTATTATTATTTTTTTAAATCTATACAGGGCCGTTTATGATAGAAAAACACAAACATGAATAACATAGTAACCAACGAAAACAATAACACCTCCCAACAGAGTTTAAAAGGGCATAGATGGTTTAAGGCCTGGGTGAAGAGGAATGCCTTTGCACTGATTTGCTATTGAGGGATAAGGAACTGCAGACTTTTGTTCCCCCAGCTCCTACCACAATGCTGACAAAAGCTGGAGAAGGATATTTTCAAAGCTATTCACTGTTAAAGTAATCTTAGGGACATGGTAAAACATTGCAGGGTGCAGAGTATCGGTGCAGTCGGTAGTTCTAAACAGAAGTGGTTGCAGATGTTAATATTGGTATCTCATTTGCAGCAACTGTAGCATTAACGGCTAGTAAACACTGGGGAGAATAAGTAAGTTTTTAGTATACACTGAAATCAATGCAGTGAGAGATTTTACTTTCTTGGGTTCCATGATCACTGCAGATGGTGACAGCAGTCACGAAATTAAAAGACACCTGCTTCTTGGGAGAAAAGCAGTGACAAACTTGGACAGCATATTAAAAAGCAGAGACACCACCTTGCCGACAAAGGTCCGTATAGTTAAAGCTATGGTTATCCCAGTAGTAATGTATGGAAGTGAGAGCTGGACCATAAAGAAGGCTGGTCGCCGAAGAATTGATGCTTTTGAATTATGGTGCTGGAGGAGACTCTTGAGAGTCTGCAAGAAGATCAAACCTATCCATTCTTAAAGAAATCAGCCCTGAGTGTTCACTGGAAGGACAGATCCTGAAGTTGAGGCTCCAATACTTTGGCCACCTCATGAGAAAAGAAGACTCCCTGGAAAAGACCCTGTTGGGAAAGATGGAGGGCACAAGGAGAAGGGGACGACAAAGGACGAGATGGTTGGACAGTGTGTTCTCGAAGCTACCAACATGAGTCTGACCAAACTGCGGGAGGCAGTGGAAGACAGGAGCGCCTGGTGTGCTCTGGTCCATGGGGTCACGAAGAGTCGGACACGACTAAACAACTAAACAACAGAAATCTATGCTTTGATAGTGCTTCCCTTATCCTAGAGGCAAGTTTAGTGGTTTATTTGAGTGCTGTGTAAACATATGGAAATACAAGATTAGGATTTTTACTGCCTTTCCACATTAAGGTTTTGATGGGGGAAAGGTAATTCAGATATTGTTTTGTTTGTCAATAATTGTGTGCATATCTGTATGCTGTGTACTAGATGCTTCAAATCATCTATCTAAAATTGCAGTATTATATATTATTTTATGTCACTGCAAAAAAATTGAGACACTTGGTTGGAGTATTATGGGCCACCAGAAACCTCACATACTGTAATGGAGGATAGTGGGTTTGTTAGAGAATCTTCCACTTTTATCCATATATATTATAATGAAGTAATAACATGGCAAAGAGCAGCTGGCTCTTCTCGAAAGACAGCATCAGAAAAATTGGAATAAGAAAATGCCCACACAGACTTTTGAGCTGTGGGTGGGTAGGAGAGGAGGAGGAAGAGAAGAGGTGACCTGAAGGGAAGCCCACAATCCTAGCTACAACTAAACACTGACTTTTAGTATCAATGGGATGAGTAATTAGAAATTATTTGCTTTATGAAGCAGTTAATAAGGCTTTTATTGGAGAGATTTGTAGTCAATTGCCTCAGCCTACTAGCAAGGGAAATCCATGTGAAGAAAAAACCTACCACGTAATAACCAACATGGATGCAGATGTCCATTTGTATTACAATGCACACCTGAGTTCCATTAAACTGGCTTGTGCATTTGATGTAAATAGGTTTGTACATGTAGCCACAAACTGTTGCACACAGCTACAAGTAGACTGGGGCCTCTTAATTAGAGTTTCCATTTTAATGATGCACTGCTTTATGTACTTAGTACTGTGTTTCCTTCAAACAATATATTGTATTCTAAGGGTGTAATTCACAACCAATTAAGTCCAGAGTATTCTAGTTAAAATTAAACTGGAATCGGATATGGTGGATTTCTTTTCCAAAATCTGCCAAGCCAAGCCTAGTTATTAAAGTCTAGTTAGGACACTTTGACAGAGAATGTAAATTAAAATCTTGTTCTTTCCTCAAAAACATTTATTTTTCTCTTTTATAAAAATACAGCAAACCCCATGATTCCTTCTAAAATGTGTTCAACACACTTTTAATGAGGGTTTAAAAAATTTTGACCTATTATTTGGCCTTTGTATCTTAAGAACTATTTAATCATGATGGCCTGTCATCAGATGTTAAGATGAATTTTATTAGGAGGAAGAATAGCTCTGGTGTGTTGTATCCTGCTATATAATGAGGACTACAGATCTGTCATGCTATTTTAACATGAATGTCAAAGATTTTAAATTAAAAGTATATTTTGGGAATCACATTATACAAAATGGCTGTTATAGACAGGCAGCAGCTAATGGCATGTTTAAACAATTAACTTGATATTTCTTATTTAAAAAGTATTATCCAGTCTAGAATGATATATTCAGTTTTGATTCTGAAGTTATGGATATCAAACACAGCTTATTAAATGTAATATATATAATGCCTGAAGCAACTATTTTCATATAGAGAATTCTACTTTGGAGTTTTAGTTCTTAGAAAGGTATGAAACTTAAATAAAAAGCAGCTTTCAGAAAATAAGACCTCATTTAATTTCATCTTTAAAATTTATATCCCTACCTCTTTGCCCAAAGACTTATGGGCAGGGGAGAACAATATATACATAATTAATGTTAAAACAAAACAATAGTAGCAGAATAAAAACAGTCTGTCTAGGTGTCAGTCTACATTTAAAGAAGGCATTTAGCTAGTCCTAAACCTGAACAACGCCAGCACCTGCCCAATCTCTGGCAGAAGTGCTTTCCGCAACTGGGGTGCTACTACTGAGAAGGCCCTCAGATGGGTCATAAAGCCCCAAACTATTCTCAATGATGGAACCATCAGAAAGGTCTCCCTAACAGATTTCAACTCACAGGCAGGTTGAGATGGGGAGAGGCAATAAGGATAAGAAATATATATATATTCTGACCACCTAAATTAGTTACCAGAATATGCAAAGCACCAACATAGTTACCTTCTCAATTACTAAACACTCATTCAGCTTTGAATTAACTCAGGTTTGCCAAAAGCTCATTTCTAGTTCTGAAATCCTTCACTGATCTTCCTTTTCTGAGTTAATACAGCTACACTTATGAGGAGACAGGACTGTCATGGATACTTTAGCTGAGATTCATGCATTGCAGGGGGTTGGATTAAAAGACCCTGTGGACCATTTCGACTCTACAATTCTGGTTCTAATAAAAGGCAGCTACTGTTTCTGCAGAGTAATGTAAAGCTTAGAAATAAACAAATCTATATCTTAATGTTAATAAAAATGTTAAGAACAGCCCTACTGGATCAGATAAAAAAAATCAATCTAGTCCAGCATTCTGTTCCAACAGGGTTCAGCCAAATCTCCCTGGAAATCTCACAAGCAAAGTATTTTTTCTCAAAGTCCATCAAGGAGATGGCATTCTGTAAAAGAGAATGGCATATCAAGATCAGGCTCATCACCAATGCCCAGTGAACAAACAAGGAAGAATCTATTTCATATACATTTGGCATATGCATTTGTTTTCTTTAAAGGGTTACAGAAAGGATATTTTCCTTTGTCACTAAGTAAAGCTACAAAGTAAGAAAAGAAACTGAAAACAAACACATATTCAAAGAATGATTTGTTAAGTTTTTCTAAAAACTTGACATCAAATCTTCAACACTGTTCTATTATTCTAAGTCATGAAGATAAAGAAGAAATTACTTTAAGAAAAACTTGGAGATCCTGAGTCTGCGTATGCTGAAGTATTTCTTGCTGTAGATGCTTGAATACAGATATACACATATAAATCTGATAATCTGGGCCAAGAAAAATACAAATGGCAATGTAATGGCAGATCTCGCTCCAGTCCAAGTAATTCCAGAAACACTGAGTCAACCATTGTTGACAGATCTAGGAAAAAAACAATAATCCAATTCATCACTTCTGACAGCAACTTTTCCACATAATGCAACCAGCTCTGTATACTCCATTCTGAGGTCCCTTGTTATTGTCAGCTACCATAATTGACAAAAATTGAGACAGAAGTCCACCCCCCACTCTCCACCCTTAGTCATGTTGGGGGGGGGGGCAGCACATCCTGTTTCACCACTGGAAGTGAAATGTTTTTCCCTGGAGGTTCCCAGTGCTCAGTGAGAACCCTGAATCACTGCTACTAGTCAGGGCTTGTCTGGGAAAGGCAGCAGCTCCCTTTGTAAAAACAACTAAATCTCTAGACCACGTCCCCTAGGCTGGCATCTTTTCTCAAAGAATTTGAACTAAAAAGGAATGAGGGAGGTGTGTCACAAAATCCTCTCCCAATTGTTCATTTGCACTGCATCTTCTTTCTGGCCATCATGGGCATAATAAGTTCCCACCTTAGTGTAGAATCATTAAAAACCCGGAAGAAGAATTGCTACATGAAAGAGTTTACTGTCACAAACAGTAGTACTTTGGTTTTGTTTAATGTGTTTGTATTTAACAGATGAGGAGCTCTCCAACCTTTTAATAAATCTGACATTCTGTTATTAAACTGATTATGAAAATCAAAATTAGAGTAACTGTTCTTTTTGTTGATCTCTACCACAACAATTTCATTTAACTGTGAACTTATGAATCTTGTGTTAATCAGCCTGTAAATATTTACAAAAGTAAATCAGGCAAAAGTAGTAATTTGATTGCAAAAGATAAGGTTTAAAACAGATTTTAGCTTGCTTAGATTGTTTCATCTGTAATCCAACAGTGACAATGGACTGGAACCAGACTTTTTCTTTTTGTGGACAGCTTCTAATCCAAGAGAGAAAACCATTTTTTGTTGAATCCCCCCTACACTCTATGACTCCAGAAAAATTTACCTAGAGGATTGAGGATCCCTTGGAAGGTAGCACTGGGGATTTTGAGGAATGGAATAATCACTCCTCCTCTTTCATGGGAGTGTCCTGAGCAGAATTCTGCTTAGGGGATCCAGCAGGAGCAAACTCTTGAGTCCATCCCAATTAGTGTTTTAGACAGCAAAATTACTTTTGCTTTTTTCACTCAGCAAATTACTTTTGCTTTTTAAACTCAGCCTTCAGCAACATATCGTAAGAGCTGGCATCTAATACACAGCCCAATTTTATGTATTTTCATTCAGAGGCAAGTCTCATTGTTATTCCTAAGCATTCAAATACTTTCAGCCTTACTGTAGAAACTGTACAATAAATAGTACATATCAGCAAAACAAACGGTTTCTTATTGCAACAGCAATAATTCATTTTTTTGTCTCACCTGTATAACTTGATTTCAAGTATGGTTATGAAGAACTACCAGACAAAAGCAATTCAATTTCAAAAAGCTCTCTCTTTCTACAATTCCCAGCTGACTATTCATTAGCAGTAAATATAATTTATAGTTAACTCTGCCCACTGCTGTGCATTTAAGGGTCTGACAAAGCTATTCTTTTTACCACTATGCTTTTTAAGAGAAAAAGAAAAATCTTCCTTCCTATGAATTTCATGTTGCTTCAACATGAAATGATTTAGGGGAAGTCCTACCCAGCTGGAATCTTGTCTTAATTTCCCTGTAAGCCTCATTTAACTTAATGAGACTTACTTCTGAGTAAACACATAAAGGGCTGCACTATTGAAGAGGAAAGTGCTTTGGCTCCAGTTTTGCAGTCTCCCTTTCACTGACACAGTCAAGGCAACCATTAAAATAAATAAATAATTGTAATCTGTTTTATTACCTGTGACGACGTAAAACCAGACATATGGAACGCAGAAGAGACTAGGGGTAACTCAGCCTTCAGCAACATCTCAACATAGTGTGCACTGCAAAAATAGATTGGATGGATACCAGACGCCGCTGTGTCAACGGGCAGGTGAATCTGGTCAATGAAGCAACAATACACAAAAGGATCCTTATTATACAGCTTTAATAATAATAATAATTTATTTATACCCCGCCCATCTGGCTGGGTTTCCCCAGCCACTCTAGGCGGCTTCCAACAGAATATTGAAATGCAACAATCTAATAAACATTAAAAGCTTCCCTAAACAGGGCTGCCTTCAGATGTCTTCTAAAAGTGTGGTAGTTGTTTTTCTCTTTGACATCTGGTGGGAGGGCGTTCCACAGGGCAGGTGCCTCTACCGAGAAGGCCCTCTGCCTGGTTCCCTGTAACTTGGCTTCTCGCAGCGAGGGAACCAAAAGAAGGCCCTCGGCACTGGACCTCAGTGTTTGGGCAGAACAATGGGGGTGGGGATGCTCCTTCAGGTATACTGGACTGAGGCCGTTTAAGGCTTTAAAGGTCAGCACCAACACTGTGAATTGTGCTCGGAAACGTACTGGGAGCCAATATAGGTCTTTCAAGACCAGTGTTATGTGGTCTTGGCAACCGCTCCCAGTCACCAGTCTAGCTGCCACATTCTGGATTAGTTGTAGTTTCCGGGTCACCTTCAAAGGTAGCCCCAAATAGAGCGCATTGCAGTAATCCAAGCGAGAGATAACTTGAGCATGCACCACTCTGGAGAGACAGTCTGTGGGCAGGTAGGGTCTCAGCCTGTGTACCAGATGGAGCTGGTAGACAGCTGCCCTAGATACAGATTTAACCTGCGCCTCCATGGACAGCTGTGAGTCCAAAATGACTCCCAGGCTGCACACCTGGTCCTTCAGGGGCACAGTTACCCCAGTCAGAACCAGGGAGTCCTCCACACCTGCCTGCCTCCTGTCCCCCCAAAACAGTACTTCTGTTTTGTCAGGATTCAATCTCAATCTGTTAGCCGCCATCCATCCTCCATCCAAAGGTCTCCCTTCAAAAAAGTTGTAACCTTCCCTCTGCCCATTATCCACATGCAGAATAGAACAGTGATCACTTTTCCTAATTTATGTCTAGGTGTAGAAAGTTTATTTGCTCCCAACACAACTAGAAAAAAATATGGCAAAGTAGCCAGTAACATTTACCACTGCTCTGGCAGCAATGGAAGAGGGGACTACCCTGCCTCAGTAAGGAAGCAAAATATGCACGCAGATGCAGAAAAAGAGAATCAGGAGGAGAATTTGCAGTGAAGAAAGAGTTAAGCACTTTCACTGCTGCAAACTCTAGTAATCTCAAGTGGCTTTTCTTTATAAAATGCATTGGGCTGCCTCACATGTCATGTTATAATCATGTGTCAAGAGCAAACATGGAAATAGGAACATTAATTTATATGTCCCAATCTGCAAAAAAATATATCTAATAATCTGAGGCTCACGTTTGGAATAGATCTGAATCAGATCCTAACTTTTCTTCCCCCTTCCCTCCACAGTCCTGATAATCTGTTCCTGAAGGCTGCCCCCTCCCCCTTGGGAATATGGGACATAGTGATGGGAGCTGCAGATGGATGTGGAATTGGCGAAAACTGCATGTCCCTCAATCTTAAATGAACGGAGAAGCGCCTTAGGATCCAAGTCACAGTCCTTGTCAGGGCCAGTCATTTGGCTGTCTTCAAGCAGCTGCATTGCACATTCCAAAATGTGTGTTTCAGGATCTCTTGGAGTGTTGTCAAAGATGCTGTAAAGGTAAAGGTAAAGAGACCCCTGACCATTAGGTCCAGTCATGTCCGACTCTGGGGTCGCGGCGCTCATTTCGTGTTACTGGCTGAGGGAGCCGGCGTACAGCTTCCGGGTCATGTGGCCAGCACACCTCTAATGCTGGCCTGCTTCACAGAAACCAAGAGCTGCACACTAGGAAGAGATGTGGCTCTTCAGGGAATCCTGGCATGCACATAACTCCTTGGTGCCTATAAAAGCATTTCGGTCCCAAGTGGACGGCTTGGGGTCTTTCTGCTCCTTTTGCAAGGAGAGGTTTACTATCTCTAAAAAGTAGTGTGCAGGAAAGCCTGTTCTTGCCAGAAACTCCATGAATCGACTGATAGCCTGCTTGCCTTAAACTGTGTTTATAACATTTAACTGCTGATTTGAGTGCTTTGTTACCAGTGTTAACAATATGATTCGGCTTGTGGCTTCCCTACTAGATGTGAACCATTGCTTTGACCTCTAATGGCCTTAGAAACAAGCAGGCATCAATTGTGCAAGCATCGAGGAAGTTCCAGAATATGATTTAGAACTGTCACATGTCCATAATGTTAATGAGTAGCACTTCTTGACCATGCCCTACGCTATTTCTTAAACTCTTTTTCAAATCTTAGTCCCTCTTCTTGCCATATGGCTTTATTGTTTTGGGGTGCTGACATGGTTCAACTTGCCCTGTTTGCTCAGTTTTCTAATATGTGGAAGTTTATGTTAGTAGGAGAGTAAAAAAATAAATATACAAGTTTTCATTTAATTCTGTGATTATTTATGTTAAAGGAAACTTGTATAAATATCTGAGATGCTAAAATAACAAGGCTCCGACTAGCAGTGACAATGCAAGCTGGCTTACTTTCCCCCCCCCCTCTTATCCAAAATTGCTACTTTGTATCATTTAATGATTTTATAATAAAACAAAAGCTAATAATCTAAAGCATGAGCTTGCACATAGCAATAATAATAAAAAGGCCATTCAATAGTTCTCTCTGCCTACATACAGAATTTAACACTACTAATAAAGTGAATTTTATTGCTCACTTTAAAATTCAATAACACCACCACTGCTATCTGTCTACCTGCTGCCAGACAACCATTTGAGCCGATGTCAAATCCATATTTTTCTGAGAGAAATTTTACAGGGCAAACATTTGGTTAAAAAAACCTTTAAGTAACTGCATTGTGTTCTGTTTATAAACAACTTTGGAAATATTAAAATTAATTTAAAATGTTCAGAGCAATCTTGTCAAGATGAAACCTTTTTTTTGAAGTCTTACAGAACTGTGCAGCCGTGGTATCCAAAGGAATGCTGACACAAGAAGATGGGAGAACTGGTGGAGAAAATTTAATGTTTTTTCCCTGTCTCCCATCATTATTAGAAATACAGAAGATGCAAACCAATCAAAGCCAACATATCCTCCCTGCAGACCACCTGTAGGAAAACGTTAAGGAAATTCAAGAGTTTGTTGTTAAATGCAGAAAAACCCTGCCATCGAAAACACATATATTAGACCATTATGAGAAAAGGATCAGGCCTAGATACCAAATCCAGAGACTCGAGGGTATTCACATGCATCATGTACAAAATGTATCCCTTTCATTCCAATTGTGAATGCAAATCTGCAACTGTGGGGTGTGTGTGGATCTGCTTTCTACACTGGAATAAGTGGGGAAACCACTGTAGATTTAATAATAAAAAAAACCCTGGGCAGAAATAGAAACTTAGATGGGAGAGCATCTGCTTGGAAAATATGCCTGTTGAGTAAGGAAAATGTTATGAAGTTCCTGCCTATATGGCATAAATCTTTGTGCCATCTTAAATAATTTAAGAAGGCATCTGAAAAATTATTTTGACAGTTATACCGACAAAAGACTTGGTGACGTTTATATTATGAGAAAGGATACGCAACGATGTCCTTAGAACTGCCTGTTGTCGTTTCAAAAAATTTTCACAGTGCATTATTACATGGCATAGATCATCTTCGGCATTCTCTCGCAGCAGGTTCAAATGTTTACCATAGCTAAAAAAGAAGAAGTTTAACTTAACTAGAAGCTATACACATTTTCATTTACTTATTTCATTATAGAAAAGAGCACATCAGACATTAATGTGAGTGATTTGTAGCCCATTGGCAGAAGCCTTAATCCACATCATATTTATAGGCAATCTATACTGGGAAAACATCTCTGCAGCTGTTTCTTTCTTTTCAACCTTGCTACTTTATTTAAGATGCATAACATTACACATAAAATAATAATCTGAATACAGAGAGCTGCTTTATGCTCATGGAAGGGCTTGGTACAAACCCAACAATATTTGTGGCTTCTTTCTTCGAACAGCTGAACTCCATCACCACCACCCATGGCACACCATAAACTGTATTTGAAAGTCCCTCATTCCCAGATTAAACAGTTTTCCATGTGGCTTAGAAGGCTGATTTCCAAAAGAAAGCACTCTAAAGGCCCCTTGGGTTTGTGGTACTAGTTTAACGGTTCTTTGAATCCTGGCCTGACCTTTCTCTCCAAATAAAGCACATTCTGCCACTTAAATGAGACCGTTGGTTAATTTCTGCGTGAAATGTAAAATTTAATGGATTAAGGCACTGATTATGTTGACAAAATTATGCTCTTTCTGTTACAGATGCTTCAACTGCATGCAAAAATGATGCAGTTACTCAGATATTGCTGTTCCACTAATGTAAACAATAATCCCAAACCTTCCTTATGCCCACAGCTCCAACCAAAGTTGTTGTTGGTTGTTTTGCTGGGGAAGTAGCAGGAGCTGGGTGTGAGGCCTCAAGCTAGTTGCAGGAAGGTACAAAAAAGTATATTAAATACACATCAGATTGCATGTTCCCAATCACAACAGCAAGACCAAGATGCATAAGAGGAACGTAATGTGCAACATAAAAATAAGCAGAACAGAATTTTTGAACCTGTACCTGCTACTTTCCATGACTATCTATATGCATCTGCTTGCAAATCCGATTTGCCTTTTTAAAATTGTGTGTGTGCCTGCTCATCAAGGCAAGATAGCAAATAGAACAGAAATAATGGCACAACAGTATTGTATAAGCATTTGCACATTTAAAATGTCAAAACAAATGGGCTGCCCTACAACTACAATGTGTGCCAGCCTAGTGGAAGCATAGATGTGGTATGTATTTATATTTTTATATAAAAAATATATACAGCAAGAATGGCTAACCTTTCTGGGCCTGAGGGCTGCAGTTAACCTTGACCAACCCTCTGGAAGCTGCATACCAGCAGTGCATGTGATCAGAAGTGTGTGTAGCCATCTCACTCGCTTGCACACGCACACACTCACATGCATATCCATTGATACTAGACATTTTTAGTATAAAAACATTAAATTCTTCCATAAAGCATTCTACTTTGCTTCAGGCTTCCATTTGCACCCCACTGTTCACAGCTTAAGTCAGCTTTAAAATGCACATTATGTTGATTTAGATTATTATTCATTCCAGGAAGATCAAATAAAGCATATACAATGGAAATATGTTGATAGTTTAAATAAATGAATGAAACATTAGTGGTTCAAGAGCAAGGAAGAAGATTACGAGGCCTCAGTTGAATTAATATGGATTTATTAAAGCATCTGTTAATAGTATTTTGGTAAGAATATAGCGTTCAGACCTTGGTTACTCATACTAGAACAGCTTACTACAAAAATAATAGCATGTATTATGAAGATGGTTTTAAAATATCTGAAGCCCTTGTTACTGCATGGCTTGAGGGAAGTGATTGCTTCCTGTTACCTTACCATGTAGAATTCACACTGTTGTTCTTGATTTTAAAAACCCTAGAGGCCTGGCTGATTTAATAAATCTAGGTGAACCAAAGATTCAAAGAACTGTAGAGCTGGAAAGGACCATGAGGGTCATCTAGTCCAATTCCCTGCAATGGAATATTTTGCCCAATGTGGAGCTCAAACCCACAATCCTGAGATTAAGAGTCTCATGCTCTACCGAATGAGCTACTCTCACTCCTAAATCCTGGTGTGAACTTATTCATTTATTTATCTTCTGCCCTTCATCACAACTTATCTCAGAGTGAGTTACAAAAAAGTTACAATATGATAAAACACTAAAATACTGTTAAAATCATCAAAGTAAACCCATATGGTTGCCTATACCTATCTCTGTAACTGTGTGACTACACAGAGATATTTAGAAGGCATGATGGAAGAGAAAGCAATTCAGCTGGAACTGAAAATGAACGGCATCAGCTCAGTCTTGGAGAGAGAGACATTCCTTAACTGATGGAACCAGCGCTGAGAAGCCTCTAATTTCATTTTATGGTGGTACTGTCAGAAGGACCAACCTAGGCTTGGCAGGACAATAGAGCAGGGTAGGGCCACCCATCTGTCAATCACCTAATGTCATAAAGATGTCACAAGGGTCTTGCAAAGCACTTTGCAAAGGGCTTTGCAAGACCCCCAAATCAGAAGATAGTCGGATCTAGGCTGCCCCCTGATGATACTGGGGAATGTACTCCATCCAATAACCAGTTCCTAAACTTATATTGCAAAATAACCAAGAATGTTCTTCTATTTCACTACTGCTACTACTGTGACCAACAGGGACCTTTAGATAGACCTTCTCAGTAGAAGTCATACAATTATACTGAAAAGGCACAGTGCACAGGGTTAATTTGAATTGTTGACTGGTTTCAAGACAAAAGAAAACATGATTTTTGTATTCAGTTAGGGGGTTTATTTTTATCATGGCAGTAATCAAGCACTTTTCTTTTTGTGTAATCTGGTTATATATTTTTTAACCTGTGCTAGGCCTCCAGGGGTAGAGCAAATAACCAACCTAAAATAAATTACATTCAGTGTGTCTGAACACCATTATTAATCCCTTCAGTGGAACAAAAAAGAATAAAAGCAAATTCCTAGTTTTGAAGGACAAGCTAAATGACCTTTATCAAATCTATTCTGAAAACAACAATTATGGTAATTATGTTGAAATACACAATTCAAACTTACTTAAAGGAATGAAAAACATACAAACTATACCAGGAATTATATATTGGTAAGAACATCAGTATAAATATTCGTTATAAATCTCAGCTATGAACTCACTGGGGTGGCTTTAACGCTTCACCTCAGCCTGCCCTCCTTTTCAATGGCAATAATGGAATATTTATTTCTTTAAAAATTACTGACAACTCTTCAGGATAAAAAAAACATATCAACTGAAAAAGTTTTTACCAACAGCAGAACATCTGCACTGTAGGTTCCTGTCATATCTGTAAGGGGAGGTCATTCCAGTGTGCGACACTGGTCTTTTTTATGCAGGTTGTCTTGTGAGTATTACCAAGAAAATATATGATAACTGCATTGCATACTATTCACTCTCTGTCCAGTTTACAGTAGGTGCATGGCTTCTGAGCAGGATCCCCAGAGGGAAACTGGATGCAACCCAAAGAGAAAATGCAAATCCATCATTTATACAGCACAACTGTTCAGTCGGCATAAAAAGGTAAAAATAAATAAAGAAGGCTACTGAATCCATTGTAAGATGGGCACTACTTAGACCTGAAAGCTTGATATTGGCACAAAAAAATACCCAAGTATGCAAAAACCTCTGGAGCATTCCATTTGCATTGGTGCACTAATTTTAGTACATCTTTGATAATGAGTACTGTTTTGTTTTGATAACATGAAAGTATCCTTATACATTAGTCATGGTCAAGTAGAAGCACTTCGGATATTGACAAGGATTTTTATATGGACACTTAACTTGGTCTGGTGTTGTTTTAGCACACTATAGCCCCATCTACCGTATTTCTAAGATGCTTCATGGAGAACACCCAAAGGCAGACAAAGCTGGCTGAGAGGTCACTTAAAAGTGATGTAGGTGCTGCTCTGCTGGTGGGGAGAGAAGCCTGCCAGCAATCCAGCCCTTACACTGCTGCAGGTCACCCACAGAAAGCTCCACAGAGATAGATGTTCTGCTGCCACTGAGGGGTTGCCCAGTGTTTCATGGGCAATGGAGGATCTGATGTAGTTCTATCAACCCATTTTTTTGTTACAATTTCAGATAAGACACTAGAATATAGTCCAACACATATAATTTTACAGAAATTATAAATTTGGGATTACTAGTACTACAAAAAGCTAGGATATGTTTGCCATACATTCATAATCACACTAGAATGAGTTTTTGAGTGCTAGTGTGGTCAGTAGAGAGATGTAATCATCTGGTTCCTGGTAATGCATGCTGATGTGCATAATCTTGCCACATTGATGAGTCTGATGTAATTAATTCCCTTCTGTTAACTGCAATGAGGGATGTGGGGAGAAAATAGTAGAAAAAAGTCCATGGACTTCCCACAATAGATGCAGTGAGCCAACAGGGATTGGGAAGAACCAATAGCAATATCATAGGATCAGTGAGAGGGGGAAGAGCTTCCATTGATTCATGGAACATTACATTATTTTGGTGATGTATCTGGGCTGGAAGGTGCTGGTAGCAGTGAGAGAAACCGTGTGCAAATACAGAAACCGTGTGCAGTTCTGTGGTTCCAAACCATTCACTTTACAATAATGATTTTCACCATTAAATTGTTCAATTTAAATGTTGTATTATGTTGAATGGATGGTTTCAATAGCATTCAAGTTTTAACAAATTAAAAATGAACATTTTATAAATACCTAAGTGAAATATTTTGACGTAATGTACCTGATTGTCATTTTAATGCCAAGCTGCTGTACAGATGAAAGAGTTTTGATCTCCACATTTGCATCAGCTGCAAAGAAAAGAAAAAGTCACATAAAAATAAGTTCAGGTAGGTAGCCATGCTGGTCTGACACAGTCGAAATAAATTAAAAAATTAAAAATTTGTCCAGTAGCACCTTAGAGACCAACTAAGTTTGTTCTGGGTATAAGCTTTTGTGTGGTATCTGAAGAAGTGTGCATGCACACGAGAGCAAACCCAGAACAAACTTAGTTGGTCTCTAAGGTGCTACTGGATATATTTTTTAATTTTTTAAAATAAAAATAAGTGTTTACCCATTTTAATCTAAATTTCTAAGAACTGTTTAAAAGATGAAGTTTGGTGGCAATCCATAATACAGTGAATTTAGTGAAAGCAGTAAATAATAGTTTTTATAGTTACAATAAGACAACACTTTGGACTATCTATGGCCTTACTTTTAACAACTGAACTCCACAAGCTTCCATTTTATGATAGATATAAATAACTGTCAGCTCATGGTTCACCACCCCTTACAACTTCATAAAACTGTCGAAGTGGCACCTTGCCTAAATATTGTCTGTAGTACTTGTGCACAATCCTATGGATGTTGCGATGGAATTCCAGGAGCCATAGGATTTTGCAGAGCCTTCTCCATGGGCTCTGAAGAAGCTTCTACCTGGCGGCTATGAAAAGATCCATAACTACTACTTCCCCACAGAGAACAGGGCAAAAGGGAGCACTTTGAGGGTGGATTTAAGTGGTGTCTTTGGATCTTCTTGAATCCAAAGCCCTTTCACCCCAGCACAACTCTGAAACCGTGGGGAAAGAATGCCAACCCTTTGGCTGGTGTCCTTTTCCCTATTCAAATTCTTGAAAAAACTAACAGCCAATAGGAGAGAGAAAATGGGAAACAGCACCATCATACCACCTACTGTCCTGACAGTGCATTCCCAGAGGACTGTGGATTTTGTGATTTGTCTTCCATAGCTACTAACCACTCCCAACACTGTTGCTCTGTCTAAGCACTTGTCCGGCAAACAGAACTTGTCATCAAGTGCTCTTCTCCAGTATTTGACTCAACTCAGCCTTTTGCCAAGTATGGGTAGCATCCAGTAAAAACAATAGCCTAATTCACTATAATCAAATACATATATGTATGTATTCATGACATAAATTAATGTGCAAAATTGTGGCTGGGTTGTCATTATACAGTAGCTATGTTTTCCTGTTCAGAAGATACTTGAATCAACTCTTTCAGAGCAGATTTTAAAATGGCTTGCAGAACTCTTCACAACTGAAGTAGACTTAATATTAACCAATGAGTGAAGCACTGGCGTGGTGTGGTAGTTCTTACGATTTTTCCAGGCTAACAATATTTCCATCCATTTATAAAAAGTGGTCCTACAAGTCTTTCTTTGTACTTTATTCAATACATTAGGAGCTCAACACCTCTACAGGGAAGGGGAGGAGGCACAAAAGCTGCAATTGTAATGATGCACAAAATGTACCTTGTTTATTCCAAGATACATTATTTAATTTTCCACAAAATCAATGTGAATCCTATTTTATTAAAATGTCTTGAAATAATGTGGCTTTCAGAACAAAAGCATCAAAGGATCAATTTTCTCAATAAGAAAACCATTTCCCCCTTAACAAAAGGCAGAGTATCTCTGAACTGTCAATCAGACAAAGAGGTGAAACTGCTATAGTAGTTAAGCAGAATGAATAAAATATGCTATGGCAGCAGCTCCCAAGCTACCAAATTCAGGGAAAAGATTTAAGTACACTTCACAGTTCAAAGAGAAATAAAAATTGCACAGAACATGTGTAATTCATTTTTTAAAAAAGAATTCAAACATTCAATTGGATGTATCACAATTCATATTTAATTTCAATATATGGTGACTGTCAGAATTCCAGACAGAGTCATGCTGAGAACTTGTGCTGAAGTTGCTTAACAATATTGGCCATTTGTTTTTCAAAACACATCCTTAATTCAGAGTTCACGGGCTTCTAAGCAGAATAAGGCAGCCTCCCTACCACCATACACAATTTTTTAATCAGATCTATTTTGTGCAGTTTTTAGGTATTCTATCAAATTTAGGTTCTAAAATAACCATTTAATAGTCTATTAAACAATACCAAAAAAAGTTTGTACTAATTGGACGTCGTTAACATTGATTAATTACAAGTCTTGGTGTCAATTTTCCCAAAAGGAATTTGACTTCCTCTTAGTGTTATCAGGGTGCTATTCTTGACATCTAAGAAGCACAACCTCTTGATCAGAAAGTAGGGCTGGTTTTCCACAATATAAATAGATATAGATATATTTTTATTTTTTAAAAAACCCCACTCCTTTCCCTGGTTTTCAATAATTATCTCTTCTGTTTTCTGCGACTAAATACTTTTATCCAATCTATTAAGTCTCCTTTTTCAATACCCTTTTTCAAATTATATTACAAGTGCTAATCCAATCCTGCTAATGTTTTTAAATGTTTGCATTGCTCCTTCATATATTCTATAAAGTTAATCCATTCATTTCTAATTTTTTTGTCCTCTTGGTGTCTAATCTTCCCAGTCAATTTCGCCATTTCAGCATAAACCATCACTTTCAATATCCATTCTTCTTTCAATGTGGTTCTTCCTTCCTTCCATCCCTGGGCAGGTTTTCCATAATTCTACAGGGCTACTTTCCCAACCAGAATTTATTCTCATTTAGAGTTGGATGGAAAATGTCTGAGCGCAAGTAAATGAGATCTTAGTACAACATATCTAGATGGCTTTAGTACAGTACAGTGGTTCCCAATTAGCTAAGTACTGCAAACCCACTGTTTTTCAAATTTACGACATGGACCACCAACTTTTGAAAATTCTGATACCTCTATGATAGTTTTTGTTATGTTAGTGGTACCACAGACCACCTGAGTGTGTTATGTGGACCCTCTAGTGTCCTCAGACCACCAATTGAGAACCACTGTTCTGGGAGACAAGCACAACTACTAGACAAGGGAACCACCATCTCCTTGGCCAGAGAAGCATTATCACTACAGAATCCACCTACGCTTCAGCACACTTTTACCAAAGGCAGTACTGCAAACATGGCTGTCCTGTAAGAATTGTTAACCCCCACCTCTACTAATCTAAATTAGACCCCAGGTCAAGTGAATCCCTGCCAGTGGAAAAACTGCTCAAAAGGTAGCATCTAGTTGGTACATAAGGGAACAAACTTTCCCCTTCTTTCAATGCTTCTTACTGAGTGCAAGATCATGCTGTCTCAGATGCTGAGACTACAAAATGGCAACCACAGTATTTGGTGTCCAGGTATGTGGAGCTCACTAGTATGAGTGGCATTTGTGTATGTTGTCATCTTCAAAACCTGAGAGCAGAGGATAGGGGTCTAAGGATAGAGGGAGCTGCTGCTGTGGTCTGCACCCAGATCTTGTCGCGCAGAAGGAAGAAGCTTGAGCAACTGCTGCTCTTCCACCTCCATACTGCAGCTACTGAAATAGGAACGACCTGGACAGGCAATGAGTCTCTCTCCCTGAAGCCACTTGGACTCAGAGGCTGTATCCAATCACCTTGATGTACTAGCAGAAGCTAACTTAAGGATTCCCACCAGTGCAATAGGACCTTTCCCCTTATCATCCCCCGTGCCCTCCCCCGCATATGCTCCAGAGGATCGGGAGAAATCCCATAACAGTGCATGGGGGAAGGAGAGAGGAGAGCTTAACCGCAAGAGTGAGAATATGAAGAACCTAAAGGCGGCCTTATCTTTATGTTTATCCCATCAATAGGAATCTGGATGGCTCTCATGCTGTCTTACAGAGTATGATAGGAAAAAAAATAAAAATAAAATCCAACATAAAACTAAAACTCAAAAGAAATATGGTAACAGTGGCTGAAAACAGCAGCTAGAACACAATTCAGTTTAAAAGTTAAATGCCTTTCATAAAGGTCAAGAAAACTAAAAAAAAAAGAGAACAATGAATAATCTTCTTTCCTAGAACACAAAATTCCAATCTCTTACAAATCTACACATAATAAAATAATTCTTTGTTCTTGCATCCTTAGATACCATCTAGCAGATGAGCAATCCTGTCCTCATGCTAAATTACTACTGGTAAGAATAAAGCAATTTCAAAACATAAAGGTCAATTTTTAAAAGTGCAATCCATGTTCCAGGATTTTCAGCTTTTATTGCTACCTTGAAAGGAGATGCAAAATAATGTCTATGATCTGTCCTAATTCTAATTACATGAGACGTATTCAGCTTGAAATATATACAGCTACTTATTTCTAAAATGACATTACATTTGCCAGAATTTTAAAGACTCTCTTCAGCTGGAATTGTTTCTCTATTAACAAAGTACTCCTCAGAGTTTTGAAGGAGGAAAAAATAAAACATGAGCAGCAGAAGTGCAGAGTCTTAGTTTTATAGAGCTCAGTAACCCCATGTAATCAAATGGTAAGCATGAAAATAAAAAAAACCCGTGGAAGACAACAAAGTAAGAAATGTTCTTTTAATAGCCAAATCCCAAATGGGACACACAGCCCAATTTATAATTATTGCTATGCTCTCCAATTAAAAGAGATGCTTTGTCCACTTTCACTTCATTGCCAAACTATGGGCAAGAACTACATGGAAGGGAGGGATGAGGGGAGATATTTTCCAGAAAAACACACACACACACACACACACACACACACACACACACACTGAGGTTATAATGTTTAGTCTTCTCTCAGGACAATCTAGCCAAGGAGGGTCAATCATTAATGATGGGCAGGAAATGATTTTCATTGTCCCACTTTTAGAGATCCTTTAATAAGAAATAAGATTTCAAACCTATGCCTGAAATATGCTACCCCCAACATGACTGACTGTTTTTGTATTTGATTTCTGTTGGAAGCCGCCCAGAGTGGCTGGGGAAATCCGGCCAGATGGGCGGGGTACAAATAATAAATATTATTATTATTATTATTATTACTCCATACCGAAACAAATATTTTAAAAACCCGATCCAGAGACATTTAGGATGCCTGTGAGATGGATCCTAAAATGAGTTTTGTCTTCAGCATTCTAATTTTCTGCGGAAAAATTTTAAATCATGCAGAGTGGCCCACCTGGTATTTCAAAAAGCACAGCCCAGAAATAGTTGTGCCACTCCAAATGTTACCTTATGAGTAGACTTATATGCGGGGTTTCATATATGTAGCTGGAAAATGTTGAGTCTACTACCTTAGCATCTTAATATATAGCAGATGATCTGATGCGAACATTGCTGTCAGCACTAGCAAGTACGCCAGTACCACCTCTAGGGCCAGCAGGCTGCCATATGGCAATGGAAAAGAGAAACAAAGAGGAAAGATTTTTAAAATCTGTAGTGTCAGTTTTGTTGTGGTGGTTTCAGCTCAGGAGTGATATTTAAAGTTATATATAGCTAGATACATGGATCATATTCATAAGTCACCCATATATTATATGAAAGACAGAGGCTGGATTTCCATAAGTCTTTTTTCATAGAAGCTTTAACTTTAAGCGCATCTTCCACATAAGCCAACAGACAGACAATATAGAGTTAAGTGTTGCTATTGTTTATTATAATTTTTAAAGCCCTGCAACTGTATAAATGTCAATACATTAGCTTATTATTCTCCCTCATCTTTAAAACGCTAACCGAAACTAATTTGATTTTTCCAGATTTGCAAATTTTATAATGGATTGAAATCCTGAGGGATTTCACAACAGCTGGATGAATTGTGTTATTCTAATTTCAACTACCCAAGGGTTTAGAAAGCTGCTGTAGTTTAAGATAATCAATTTCTCATTTCCAGAAACATGATAACACTGAATATCAATGCATTGTCCTGAAACTACTTTCATATAACACATTGATTCTATTCATTAAAAAGCCAGGCTAAACTATTGTTATACTCCCTGTTGATCAAAGCCTAGCCAAGGTGGGTAGGTAGAGGTGTGTGTGTGTGTGTGTGTGAGTGTGGGGGGGGCTGCACTAAGTAGTCTGCTGGCTTATTA
Organism: Lacerta agilis; assembly: GCF_009819535.1. Classification (NCBI taxonomy): domain Eukaryota; kingdom Metazoa; phylum Chordata; class Lepidosauria; order Squamata; family Lacertidae; genus Lacerta; species Lacerta agilis. The sequence continues at coordinate 52,744,477 of NC_046314.1, forward strand.
AAACTCAAATCCATCTGCTCTCTTTACAAATAATTTGGGATACTGAACATCCTTATATCAGATTTCTTTTGCTCAATGATTCTCTGTGGTTTATTCCAATATATGATTCAAGGGCTCAATACAGAGAAGAGAAACAAGGAGCCATACTGTAACAAAATTGTCAAAGGAATATGTCGAAAATATAAAATTATATTTCATTTTTAAAACATTTCAATTTCCATTGATAGGTGGAATAAAATGCTCTACAGAAGCAGCGAATAAAAAAAAACATGTTCCAGCTACTCCTGAACCACAATGAGATGTAAATAGCTATGTGGTATTTCAGAGGGACCCTCCTTATTTTAGTGAAATCATGTGTGCTTTATGTCAGATTTATGCCTATTGGAAAGGTCTAAGAAAGCATTTTTTTTCCAAAAATGAGGTGACAGGGTCAAAGTGACTCTGCAAAAGCCAGCTAATGTTGAGAGTTACATGCTGTACCTGAGACACAGAGTGCAAGCATACTGGACCAAAGATCACACACAAAGTCAATGGCTGGGGAAAATATGCCACAATTTTGTATTGATAATGGAGATTGTTGTGGCATGGCAGCAAGGATCTTGGTATTGGGTGGCCTGACTTCTACCTGATGTTGTCAGGAATTAGGGAATGGCCCACCTCACTGTGGGTCATCCCAGTGGTCGCTCACCCACGTGGGTGCAAAGAGGCCAGCCTCAGTCCCCAGAGCTGCAGCCAAGGCCTTAGGGCATCGCTACCAAGAAACCCTTATGGGGATCCCCCTATTTGTCTATGAATTCTGTCCCTTGCCCCTCTGCCACCAACTGTAAGCTGTGACAAATACACACTTTAGAATAAAATAGTAAACTCAGTATTCTACAACCTATGCATGTTGCTATAAGAAAGGTGAAAACTTCATCACTACGTCATAACATGCCAAGATCTACCATCCTCCTATTATAATGTATTAATTATAATTATAGCCTGCTTTTCTTTCTCAGTCAAAAAGTGAAGGTCAGCTGGATCAAATCAGATCAACAGAAAGGAGCCTGCTATCTCTACCTGTTCCACTCAGTTACTGAGTGGATGGCCACTGAGGGAGACTCAGAAGCAAGAAATGTGGCAGTTACTTTTCAGTTGACCATTGGAAGCAAAAAAAAAAAAACCAACAACATGGGAGAAGAAAATTTACCTTCACATTCTCTGCTGGTGAAGTAACATTCTGACGGTGTCTCAGAAAGATGCAAGACAAACATTTCCATTAATACTGCCAAATCTGCAATAAAACCAAAATGATTAAAGCACCAATACCACAAACTTTCCTTTAAAAAAGAATTCATGTCATGTTTTATGATTTGTGTGTGCACAATTTTGTAACAGTAAACTATATATATATATATATATATATATATATATATATATATATATATATATATGCCACAAAGTAAAATGCAGAACTATATTAACCAATTTGTTTGTTTCCCTTATACCCTGCCTTTCCACCACAGAACCAAAGGTGACATATGTAGCTGGCTCCACTCCATTTTATCCCCTCGATCACCCTGGGGGATAGGATAGGCTGAAAGAGTGAGTGACTCAAGGGCACCCCGTGAGCTCTGTAGCTGAATCTTAGTCCCTTTGATGTAAGCCAATACTCTGACCACAGCACAACAGTGAGTAGAAAATGAACCAAAATTAAAGCCTACAGGCAACTAACAGTGCAATCTACTACATATGCAGACAGAAGAAAGCCTCACTGGGGTTCAATGAGGCTTACCCCCAGTTAGGTGCTTTACAGGATTGCAGCCTAAAGCTGCCTATACGACTGCATGTTTATTCACAAAAGCATGGCAAAAGTAATTCAAAACAGGCATTCTGTTTTTGTATTCATAACAACATTCCTGGTTTAAATTAAAATTTTAATGGCTTCTCTGACAATCTATTCAGTGTAAACTGAAAGGGAATCGTTTGTTATCCTTGGATCCTCTAAGGATTACTTCGGAATTTGTTAGACAGTTTCAACATAAAGAAAATTAGCTGTAATTAGATTGCACTGCCTACATTCTTCTATATAGAGGTTCTGAGGAGGGAAGTTTGGCCTTCATCTTGCAGTAAAGGTCAATGCACTTTAAGAGTTTCTGTCCTCCTTTGTGAAAAGGCGTTCCAACACAGTTACCTACTTCCTTTTGCATCTCAGCAGGAAACTTTCCAAGCTCTCCATGGAAGTCTTTTGCACTTGTCTTACTCATCTAAATGAGTAAGAAAGCCCTAAATGGGAGAAGAGTTCTATGTTCTATGCACACAGCATAGTTGAGTATGATTGTTTTTCATTCTTTCATGGATAGTTCCCAAAGTTATCTTTGCAAACACAGGTTTGCCTAGAGCAGGCTTTCACCAACAGAGTTCACTGACCCCTTGACGAGCTTATAAAGTTGTCACTGACCCCAACCCAAATTCTTAGGAATGTAAATGAAATGACATCCAGAAATATCAATGTATAATCAACCTTTTTTTTTAACCACCAATCACCATTACTAGGAATCATAAAATGGGGAAAAAATAAGGAATACTGTTGCACTACAAAATCATCTATTAAATACAGAGGTTCCTCATTGGCAAGGGAGATGCACTCTGTACATATTAATGTTCTTTATTCCTGAGGCTTGTTGCATTTCCACACTGTCCCTTGTGGCAATCTTTTCCAACCCTAGGCTGTTTCTGACCTACTTTGGAATTCTAGATATTTTATTCAGCCCCTGCACATTCACATCAATATCAACCACTTTGGGAAATCATTGCCTAAATAATGTATAATTCTGATGTAGTAATTCATTTGGAGTAACTCTATCAGGGATTCTTAGAGGGGTGTTTAGGATATACTGCTATGGATACATGATGTCTACAGGCACTGCAGTAGTCTGCAAGGGATTCCGGTCTGATGGGAGTTGATGTTGTCAGGCTTCATGTCACATTTGCAGACATCTTTGGAACGCATATTTGGTCTACCAATGGGCCTGGTGCTGGAAGCCAGCTCCCCATAGAGCAGAGGAGAAATAACCGCTGGGAGGAGTTCAGAGAGAAGAAACGCCATGGTGCGTCTGCAGCAGCACAAGTGGACACCTTCATCTGCCCCAGCTGCAACAAAACATGTCTCTCCCACATTGCTCTCTATAGCCACAGCAAGCACTACAACCCAGCAACAGTTTGACTTCACCTCAATTGTCGCTTGAGACAGGCATATTCCAACAAGTTTAGGATATAGCAACATATAATGCAAGCTGGTTTAAATAAATAAATAAAATATTTGTACCCCGCCCATCCGGCTGGGTTTCCCCAGCCACATGTCTTCCCCTTTGACAGTCCTCAATCATACCTCACTGAATCATCAATATAACGTAGCAAGGATAAGCAATTTCCCTTTAAAAATAATTATACTTACTGGTTCCACTCATAACAGTAGGTTTGTTTTCCATGATTTCACAAAAGTGTCTTTGAATATTGTCAATCAATTCCAGCGGTTTATCTGGATTATTTAAAGCACATGCAAGCTTGCTAGCATCAACATCTAAAATGAAGATGAAAATATTGCTATGAAAGCTATGGTTTTACTTTAGCCTAAATGACCACAACAATCAGTGAAGAACTTAGTAAGTCTGCCTCAAACCAACAAAGCTCTTATACAAGGAAATACATAAAGATGTTCACAGTTCATAAGAGGACTGGACTGTGAAGGTGAGTTGCTTGGCTCAAGCAGCAGATGGAGGCTGGGAGGCACTCCTCTCCCCTCCCACCTGGCTGCTCTGCCTATTTATACCTCATGCAGTATTAGAATTACTAAATATTACCATAGTAACAGCAATTTCCTGAAATTAAAAGTCCTGCTTTTTACAAACAGGTGCTTAGAAATGGCTCTTTATGAGCCTCCAAGCAGCTTTCAGTGAATTTCTTAATTGTAAATATCAAAGTGATCAAGATAATTTCTCCCTGCTATTATCCTCTACCAAGTTCTTGTTTGTGCAATATCGTACCTGTTTCTAGGCTTTAAAATTGCCTAAATTCATTTTAAGTACACACAATAAAACATTTCTGTAGTCAGAGTTTTAAAACTTTGTTTCTTTAAGATACTTATTATTCCTGCTTCATTTCAGCATTTTAGTATCCTATTTAATATTCAACTTCCTAAATGAAATCATCACTTGCAAATGCCGTTAGCCTTTTTTTTTTCATTAAACAGAAAATATTTGCTTTCTGTTTCTTTCACTGCATAAAATGCATTTCAAAATAGTGTTTGGACTTTAATAATTTATACTTAAATTGTTTTCCTGTCACTGGAATTCATTTGACCAACCCAGAGTATTTCATGAAGCTGTTCAACTAGTACAATTCTTCTAATCTATTCCATATGCACATTCAAATGCCAAGTAATTACACCAAAAGGCTTCATTTCTCAAAGGCCCTCATTGGTACAAGCCTAATTTAGTTCTTCATCTAATGTTCACTTCATGTAGCCAGGCACAGGGAAAAAGAAGCTTCTTACGCAGGTTAGATTGTTGGTGATGATGAAAGTCCTCTGGTCTTTTCTCCCTGTATGATCATGACTTGTTCCCACTGTAGCCACCTGCTCTTGGTAACTTTGCATGAGGAAATTATTTCAGGGTGTAGGGAGCTTAAAGGTGGAGCCTAAACCCAACTACCAGTCCTGCTAGCCAAGGAGGAATAGTTATTCATTTCCTACTTTCAACACCTTTTGTTTATATCTATTTGTAAGTGTAAGGTATTCCATATGTCTTATCATGCTTCTCAGGATCCCACTTTTTGACTCTAAATGATTGCCCTTTCCATTTATGAGAATGAAAGGTGGCAATAATGTAAGATTAGAATGTACTTAACAAGAATAGCTTAGAAAACACAATACTGTGTCTCTTTTAGGAGACAGATTCAATTCAGGAACACACCAAGAAACTTGCCTGCTTAAGCAAAGTATAAGATTATAATATACGGTCACCAGAGGCAGTTGCCTCACTTTGACAGCCCTGATTCAACCCCAGGCAGAAAGTACTAGGGTAGGGAAAGGTTTTCTAGAACAAAACTGAGTTTTCTTTATATGTTATCAGGTGGGAGGGGAAAACTAATTTGTTCCCATATTCTGTTTTCGCTCAGTTTGATTTTCATACGTAAAGGAATTGGGTCCTAGTATCTGATTGCTTTTATTATAAAAACCCTGCTGTGTTTGTATTAAATTCAAGGAACAAATGTAAAGTCATCCTGTGTTCAATTTAACACTTGGTAATGTACATGTATTTTAACAAAAATGTTAAGCCTAATGGATAATGTGCGCATCTTAGAATTGAAAGGGAAAAGCACAGTAGGCACAGATAAACCATGCAATCCCGGCAGGTTTTGAATGCATAAGACTCTTCTTAGGGGAATAAATGCTGTCTATGGGGACATGGGACACATTCAGTAAAATTCCTTGATTTGTGGAGTTAAGCTCCACAAAGACTTTTTATTTTATCCTCTAAAGAGTCTTAAGTGTCTGAAATGCATGCCGTTATTGTACTGTTTGCCTGGACACAAATACCTGCACCTACTGTGTTCTCTCTTTCACAAGGGATTTTGCTTGGAGCTACCCTCTCCGTGACAACACCTTATGATTCAAATGTGAATGGATACAGATCCATATTGCATCTCAATGATAAAATACAAACCAAGCAATGCAAACAGAAAATCAAGAGATAAAAATAAGAAAAAGTATCACAAAGGAATATGGTAAACTCCAGCTGCCATACAGATATGTTTAGCTCATATTCTTCAGCCTCGTGAGCCTTTCAAAAAGGTTCCTCCAAACAAAGATTTATGCATAGCCTAACACACAACCACAACCACAAATTAATCTAACAATACATATTTGTACTTTTCACATATATCACTCCAGTAAACAAGCATATTATACCTTGCCTTGTGTCAGTTTTTCTTGGAAATTCAGCAAGATAGCATGTTGGTAAAGGATATGACGAAAACATGGGCCAAGGATATGGATCATCACCCTAAGGGAGAACCACCAATAATAAAGTGATGTTATAGGTAACTTACTGATGGCTTGTCTATTTCATTCTGTCCTTTGAAGAATCTGCACTCTGTACTTACAGGAAATATTCAGGTATTTCATGCATTACCTACATATACAACATAGTGCACTTGACACTGTATTTTAATGCTATCAGTGTAATGAGTCGGGATGATTACACATCACAACTCTTTTAAACCCACTCAAAGGGCAGTAGCTGCAGTTAGGCAGAAGAGGTTCAATGGAATAATCAGCTCTAAATAAATGGTAGAAATAATAAATAAATCTCAGTTTGCAGCACTTATCCCAAAGAGGCTAAATGTGAAGAAAACTGAAAAGCACATTTACAACCTTATGCAATATTCTTGGAGGCAAGATTCGTTCTGTTGGTCCACCAACATGATTTATTCTAACAAGAATATGGTTTCTCTCTACTGATAGGCCATCAATTATAAAGTCTCTGCAACAAAACAAAATAGAATTGCATGTGGAAATTGCCATGAGTCTCATGATTCTCAAGAGCTAAATTACTGAGAAAGTACTTCAAGCCTGGTTGTTAGCATGGACACTGAATTGCAGTTTTGAACAAGCTAACAAAATCCTGGCACTGGATTCAGGGGAATTCAGAGGTAGAAGAGAATGCACTATGTGCGCTTTGCTTATTCTTTTTTGACCAGAATATAGTACAAACTACTCATTTTATGGAATTCAGTATTTACTTATGGTGCATTCAACAACCTTAATGGTTTTTGAGATAATATACCAGCACTTCCCAAGATCAAATTACTTCAAAGGAGTATCAAACTTACAAATTATTCCCATCCTTGCCAGCCCAATAAAGGTCGTGAATACATCAGGGATGTTCATTCCACCTCATGTTGATTGTACACCTTCATCATTACCATTTATTATTTATACCCCACCCACTCTAGGCTGCTTCCAACAAAATATTAAAATACAATAGTCCTTCAGATATTAAAAGTTTCCCTAAACAGTGCTGCTTTCAGATGTCTTCTAAAAGTCTGGTAGTTGTTTTTTCCCCTTTGACATCTGGTGGGAGGGCGTTCCACAGGGTGGGTGCCACTACCGAGAAGGACCTCTGCCTGGTTCCCTGTAACTTGGCTTCTCACAGCGAGGGAACCGCCAGAAGGCCCTCAGCGCTGGACCTCAGTGTCCATGCAGAACAATGGGGTGGAGACACTCCTTCAGGTATACTGGACCAAGGCCGTTTAGGGCTTTAAAGGTCAGCACCAACACTTTGAATTGTGCTCGGAAACGTACTGGGAGCCAATGTAGGTCTTTCAAGACCAGTGTTATGTGGTCTCGGTGGCCGCTCCCAGTCACCAGTCTAGCTGCCACATTCTGGATTAGTTGTAGCTTCCAGGTCCCCTTCAAAGGTAGCCCCACGTAGAGCGCATTGCAGTAGTCCAAGTGGGAGATAACTAGAGCATGCACCACTCTGGCGAGACAGTCCGCAGGCAGGTAGGGTGTCAGCCTGCGTACCAGATGGAGCTGGTAGACAGCTGCCCTGGACACAGAATTGATATATGCCTCCATGGACAGCTGGGAGTCCAAAATGACTCCCATGCTGCACACCTGTTCCTTCAGAGGCACAGTTACCTCATGCATGCTTCGTAGTGGCCGTATGCAGCCAAGTAGTAAAGAACGATATGTAGTCTTCAGAGAAAACATCCAATAACAGTTCAAGTGGCAAAACAATGAGGACAAGAAACAGAACCCATTTTCATGCTTTCAATACCATACTTTTTGTATCCCCAACAAATGAAAAAAAAAGTCTCATGCCAAATTCCTTAACTCAATGAAGTCATACATTAATATTTTTTTATTATTATTATTATTATTATTATTATTATTATTATTATTTGAAGAGCTGCCTTCTCCACTGATACTTTTCTTTTGGGGCGTGAGGCTGGGGGTTTATGTGAAAAGCTCTAAGTAAAGATTACACAGAACTATAGAGTGGGGTGGTAATTTTTTTTAATGAATATTCCTTACCGAGAAGTTTCAGAAATGTAGATGGTATTTTCTCTTTGGGCATCCAAGAGCACTTCTGATACCTTATACTGAGATTCTAAAAGTAGAAGTGTATCTAGATCACAGCAGAGCACATTTAATAACCTGCAGGATGTAATATTTTGAAATATCAGAACATCAGAAGTTATTGGAAATGCAGAGAAGCACTACAACAGTTTAAAGATTTTGGAGTTGAGTTCTTTTTTTAAACAAAGAAACAAACAAACTGGTGTAATACAATGCAAAATTAGGAACCTAGGACACAGCACATGGTTCGCATGTAGAATATCACTGACCTTTCCTAGAACACCATTTGAAACAACACTGTTATCCACAGCTAAGGTATTTCTATTATATTCTGGCGTGCACACACTGCCTTTTTATTCCTTCTTGTTGAATATTGCTAAACTGGCTGTCAATTTCTTATTGTCAGTTTTTGTTCCAAGGAGAAGGGGGTTTAATTACCAGTTCTTCCTTTTATTTTTTTCTTCTATTTTTTATACAATAAAAAACAACGTTGTTTTACTATATAAAGCTCCTTTCTGCAATAGGAACAGAAACTGATTGATAAGGAACAATGTAGAAAGGCTTTATAGAAACAATTTTATCAGTAAGCCCACTGCTACACAAAACAGAAATTAAAACAACAACCTGAAACTAGGAAGCTTGTAACTAAAAGCACAGGAGTGCTGAATACCCGTTGGAATGTCCACACCAGACAGGCTGTGTCCTGCAGTTGTGTTGTAATTTATATTTTTTAAAAAAAATCAGCAGAAATTTTGCCAGAAAAAGGGAGAGCACAATGTAAGGAAGTAACAACTTCTCAACAATGCCACCCATTTTCTCTGAAAAAAGTGAATGAACCAAGGATGGCAGCAATGCAAGCAAGCTAACATGGAAAGAACCTTTGGCCCCTTTATGAAAGAAAAGTGCCTTCCCAGTGTTCTGATCCTATATCCATTTACATGGGAGTAGGCGATATGATTTAGTCCTAAGTAGACATGTACAGAAATGCACTGCATTTTACATGGCTGGTTTGTCCAAATTTATCTCATTCATGCCGTGTAACCCAGATGCTTCATTTCACAAACAGGTGGAAGAAGAGCCCAACATAATATTACAGTGGACCCAGATTTCCTTCTCATTTGGCTGCTGAAAAACAAAGCTACTAAAGGCAATATAGTAATAACTATTTTTAGTTTCAAAAGCCTATTCATTTGCTTGAATGTTTTATTCATAAAATTATTCTCCATAATCTTCAGGACAAGCATTCATTTGTTAGTATATTTCAAGAAGTGATACAGAGAGATTAATAAAATCAATACTGAGACATTTAATGCTTTCATAAAGATTTATGGAACAAAAGAGAGGCATTCATATTTTCATTACTGATGATCGTGTCATTTCTAAAACATTTTCAGTATGAAAAAATTATTATGAATTACTTATGAGTAATCAGTGTGGGGAGAAACATTATGATGCATTCAGAAAATCAGTGTGATATCAAAATAATTTTTCATACACAAATGCCCTTTTCTGCATGGCATGTCTTTGACGGTTTAATTTGAATATTACTAGCAAACAAAGGAAACAAAAGCACCCATTGATATTAAAACTAGAATACTTTAACCCACTAATCCAGACCATTTTCTATCCAAGTTATCCACACTAAATGCCTTTGCATGAATTATACTGCACTTTCATGAGCTCGTAACAGATGCACATCTTCTATATAACTTGTGAAATAGCTACTGGTCACCACTTTATCCCTTGGTCTAGGACTAAAAGCCCTGATTGCTCTTTTGTACTCATAGCCAATGCTCCCTAGTTGTTTCAAAAGGTATGGAAAATGTGACACTATTCTTTATCCCTCTGTTCTGTATCTGATATCAGTAATGGCGGTTTCATATTGCAAATCTAATGCAGTTCAAAGGAACTATTTCCATTTACTGTACTTCTTCTGCTAGCCATGCTATTTTAGGTCCTTCCATTTTTTCCTGTTAACTTCTGTTAATATTGCTTTTCAAGATTTCAAGTGTTGCTTGAAATTTAAAAACAAATGCAAATAGATGTGCTTATGTGCAGATTGTGACAATACTGCTTTATTTAATTATTTGTTTCCTGTACCTGCAGTCAGGTTTTAATGATACTGGCAACAGACCAGATGTGAATATATAACAAAACAGGGAATTTCCCCCTCATTAATATATGACATGTTAAGTTATCCTCCTCCATTGACAATACTCAGATTCTGTAGAACACGGTACATTCGTTTAAAAGATACAGTTCCCTAAAACTATTGCTAAAGATTGTTTACACAACATAATTACAATTCCAGTAGAGAAACTGGAAGAAAATACAATCTGTTTTGTTTTCCAAAACAAAAATTAGAACGACTGCAATATCCTGTATAATTTGCACTAAATATTTTTTTTAAAAAACTATAGGTAATACACTGATTCAAAATTAGCTTATTTTGGCTGACAGAAGCATATTCCCAAGCAAAGTTATGTGTGCAAACTAGACAGGGAATACAGCAGCAGGCTCACCTTCCTATCAAACCAGGTTCCCAATTTGAATCAGGGAAAGAACTACCAGTAGTCTAGAAAGACAAATCATGTGATAATGCTATAAGTAGTTTGGAGCTCAGTCTTCCCAAAATCTAAGAGGAACTGGTTGCGGTTTGTGAGCCTGATTCTACCCACCCCCCTGTTCTGCAAAGAAAGGTGAGTACAGGGCTGCTTCCCTGTGCTTCTCCTGAGAGCATGAACAACTATGAAACATCTAATACAGGAAATGAACCAAAATAACGTTATTAAAAACTAGAGTTGACAGGTACTAAGATTACTGGAAGAGAATAAAGGTTTTAATCCAGATAATGTATCTTCAAAGTAGAGAATCCAATTTAAACTCTTGATGCACTAATGGAAAATCTTGTGGCACTTCAGGTACAAATAAAAAGCTAAAATTAACCTGAGGCTTCTCATTATTATGCTCAGAAAGAAGGACAGGCACATAACCTAATGACAACTACTTGCACATATTTTCTTGAGAATACAATGAGCTAGTTTCTTTAGGGGAAAGTTACACATTCTCCTGAGTGTTAATTAACTGCAGCAAGGGAGCATGGGAAACTGCTGCCTTTTGAGCCAAGATCCATTGGGAACTTCATTTCTCAGATTCCCTAGCAGACAGGCCTCCCCAACAGACAATGATAAGTTTAGTAGAAAGGGAAGCAAGCAGTGAAGCCTTTCCCCTGGGGAAATTGTTTTTGAGAATTGTTTAAGAAAATTCAAAAGGGCGCCTGCCTTTCATCAGACTTGAGGGATATCAATGTTTTGCAATATCCATTCTGATGATTTGGTTGTGGACCACTGAGATTAAGACCATTAAGAATACAATTCTTTCACTTGTATTAATATGAAACCTATTAAAAAAAAAACCTACTGCAAAAAACAAAACAAAAAAACACAGGACTGTAAATACTCTCTAAGAAGATATAGCAACATTCACTTCCTATTTGAGACAGTTTTATTGCGATAAATATGTTAGAGCAGCTAGACTAGGGACAGGGAACCTTCAGCCCTCCAGAAGGTGCCGGACTCCAAAGCCCAGCAACGCCAGTCAACATAGCCAATAGTCAGGGATGATGGGTCCAGAAGTCCAACAACAGCACACCATCATTGCAGTGGCCTACTGTCTCAGTTTTTATGGTGGTTTTACTGCAATTTCATTATGCTTTAAATTGTTTTAAACCATTTTTGTATGCTATGATGTTGACAGATGAGGTATAACTTTTAGAACACAAATTACAATAATCTATGATAAATGCTTCAGCATATAGTATTGTTTCACTGCTTCAGCATAGTAAATTTCATTGCTATAATGTAGAGAGATGTTAGAACTGACACTGGATTTGGGAGTCTCTTTCCTATAATTATTGTGCATAACATTTCTTAACAAGTGTTAGCATTATTTTAGACATGGGTTGAGACATGGTGGGAAACAGCTCTAATATGTGGATCTGGCCCTCCAATGAGCCCTCTTCCCTCTGACACATGTTGCGTTAGATGTAAACTCCCAACTGTCAACAAGCAATACTGAAGCTGATCTACTTCAGCAACGGAAATCTGTCAGGAACAGGGAACAGGGTCTGCCACATACTAACAACACCTTCCAATCAGAGGCAGAAGAAATAGAGAGATATTGGGGACAGACGGAGGACCAGAATAGCACAGCACATGGCACAAGTCTAAAATTACAGCAGCTAGGAATCACACTTTCACTTCACACAGAAGTGAAAGAAATTGACCTACAGAAAGTGGTAAAAGCGAGTGAACTGAGCAGGAAGAAACTTCTTCATTCTGTGCTAGCAAAAGATAGTTAACTCCTGAAGCATCCTTCTGCTGATCAACTTGTTAATATATATAAAGCCCTGAACAACTAGGGACCAGGTTATCTGAAAGATTGCCTGGTCCAGTATATTATATTATTATTATTATTATTATTATTATTATTATTATTATTATTATTATTATTATTATTATTATTACTATTGTTGTTGTCATTTATTACCTAGTTGGTGTCTGTGAGCTCCCAACAGGGCCTTTGGTCCACTGGAAACCTCTGCTAACTGAAAAGGAGGAACCCATTTTTGCCTATTCTATCTTCTCCATGCCACCTTTCACATTGCTCTGGAGGGGCTCCCAACCCTTTGAAGCCAATTTTCAGGGTGTGTGCTGGGAGCTGCAATGGAAGGGTGAATAGGGTTGCCATATGTCTGGGAATTCACGGACGTGTCCTCTTTTCAGGGTCCTACATGCCCTTCCCTTTGCCATGCACAAAGCAAGCAATCATCAGTTGCTTCAGATGTGAAAACTTCTCTTCCACTAACCCATAAGACAGGACCCTGTTTTACATGTTTGAATCTTCAAGAGTTTTTTCCCCTCACTGTTATACGTTTTTATATTGCTGTTTTACTGGTTTAGGTTCTGCTTTTTTTGGTTTAATAAGCTACTCTGTTTGTTACACTATACACAGCTTAGAGATTTTTTTAACTTTAAATAGTATATACATGCTTTTAAAAAAATAAAATAAACAATAACAAAAAAGGTTGTGCTCATCAAACCAGGCACAGGAAATCCCTGACATTCAAAGATCCAATAAGCTACAAAACATCAGTCAAAACCACTGCAGCTCTTGTTAAAATTTCAGCATCCCATTTCTTTCCTCATCCAACAAGAGACAGCAAGGAGTAATGGTTTAAATGCCTAAGTTCTTTCTATTGTGTCAGCACAGCAGAATTTGTGGACTGCATCCCAAGCAGCTAAGAGTCCCAACCCCAAAAGCAACCTATGATAAACAATAAAATGGGGGGGGGGGCAACAAGGATTTGCACTGAAAGTATTTTCTCTAAGCCTCATATGAACTTGGGTAAATACAAGCTGTCTAGGGGAAATACTTCCTTCACTCGCAGATACTTACACCCTCATCCTCATATTGGCCGGATTCATAAGCATTTTACCAAGACAGCATTGCAGAACAGAAGAAACTAGCAGATTATTTTACCTTAAGTGAATAAAAAAAATTAGTATCTTACCTCAGGCCAAAGATATGAGACTGCTCATAATTGAACAATGAATGAATTTTAGCTTCTGTGTTCACAATTATAAGCCTGTCAATGATATCCTGAAATATAAGCACCAATTTTATTAATATGTGACCAGCACTTTGAGTAGACAACATTATTACTCAACCATTTTCATTAAGCCACATTTTTTAAAGTATATGGACAAGTATATGATTTGGTTGTTACATTTCCTCACAAATAGCTCTTAATCTGGCAAGAAGTAATTCAGCAAACTGTTCTTGTGTTTAAAAAGTAAGTATTTTCCCCATTTCATTCCAGTCAGTTTCTCTGACTCAAGTGAAAACAGAATCATAAAAACAGTCATTATCCGATACTTTACATGTATTTAATACCCAGTGCATTTATTTTTAAATCTATGTGTACATCTGGGGAAAACACAGTGAATAAGTATAGAATAACACTCCTATAAAGGAAAACTGTTCCTAATTGGAAGTTTACTTCCTTAAACAAGTAAATTTATACAACCTTGCTAATGTGAGAGTGTAAGTAATCAGCCAAGAACAGAGATTTGGCAAAATCTTTTGATTTGATCTTACATCCAAAATACTTTGACACCTCAAACAGCTAACCAACTCCGTCTACACTGAGCAAAAAAACACTTTTGCCCAGCTGTAGCGTAGCAGCCAAGAGTAAGGTTTCCAGTTTCTTTCCCAAAATCTCAGAATAAATGTGAATAGCCAAAGGGGATTTGACACTATACTCTTTATTTCAAGTCAGATCATTGGTCCATATAGCTCAGTACTGTCTGCACTGAGTGGCAGCAGCTCTCCTGGTTTCAAGCAGGAGTCCTTCCCAGCCCCACAGGGATACCAGGAATTGAACATGGGGCCTTCTCTATGGAAAGCAGATGCTCTACCACTGGGCAACAACCCTTCCTTTAATGAGAGGCATAGTGTGTTTGCCATGGTAGCAGGGGAGATCATAGACATTGTGCTACCCGAGACACAAGACAAGATAGCATATTGCATGGTCAGACTAGCAGAAGAATTTTTTTCAGCACTGATGATAGACTAATGCCCTTCACTGCACCAGAGAGTAGCAGGCTAGGTTCTGGGCACAGAGCAGGGTTACAAAACACACACAGCTGTATCTACTCCCTCCCTTACCATCTTTGGAGAGCAGGGCAGGTGATTGGCTTTTCACCAGTTGGATTTGTACATAATTTTTGGTTGTTAAATGTTTATAGTGTTCAGCTGAAGTAAGAATTGAGTGGATGAAGTGGTATAATGTGTGCAAAAAAAAGTGTGATGGCTGAATGAGCAGTATCCAAGTATGGTTCTTGAATTCCTGATTTGTATTATTCATTATAAGGATACTTTTTTGCAATATTGATGTTTGTGTGTGTTTTAGAGATAGTATTGCAATTATATTGCATTCTGTTGCTGTATTTTGCTGTTGTATTATATTGTTGTACTTTGATGGATTCTTGTTTTGTATAATATTTGATTTGCTTTTGTTTTTTATTTTACATTGTTTAGCTTTTGATTTTGATTTTACATTGTTTAGATACATTGTTTAGATTTTACATTGTTATGTTACTTAAAACAAATCAGCTATAGTCACATAGAACTGATCCAAGTCCTACTACAGAGGGATAAAACTGTCATGAAACAACCCGATGCAACCTGATCAACATTACACCAAGATAAGCATTCCAGTCAAAAGGAAGAGCAACAGAATGATGAAATCCAAAAAGAACCATTTACACCAATATCATCTACAGGGATGGCAACACAAGCAGACATCTGGTTGACCCCACAGCCCACATATGCATCACTGGAAGTGGGAAGGGCCATCCCCAAGATTCAGGAACTGCCCTCAAAAAATAAAGGTTAACAGATACCTTTATGGTTAAATTACCTTCAGGGATAAAGCACAGCAATACCAAACACAGTAACGTCTCTACCCTGGATCTCCCAAGTGGGCCATGGGTAAAAGACCAAGAAAAGGAAAATCACATTCCAAATCAGGGAACGTCAACCTTTTTGAGGCAGTGGGTGCATAGGCAATTTTGAGGAAGTGCTTGAATGTCAGTCACTAAATGGCTGCCACGAGGGCATGGCATAACACAAAAATGGCTGCCATGTCTAAAAGAGCAGGAATACAAAAAGTATTCAACCCTTCCCTATCAATGAAGAAAAGGCATGTGCATCAGTCACCACCACACTCACTCACACAGGAAAGCTCTTTGCACCTCTCCTCTGCTCAAAGCAGGAGGGTGGGTGTCCAATCCTGGCATCCAATGAAATGTGGGCATGTCTGAGGGGGCATGAGGAAAGGCCAAACCAATGCAAACACGACCTGAACAGGATGAGCAAAGCGTGTCTCATGCATCGCGGATTTTTGAAGGGATCTTATTGAAACCTTTCTCAAGACTCATAAGAGGTGCTGCTATGCTGGTACACACAGGTGCCAAAATTGTGACTCTTGTTCTAGTTTGGTTATAATTAAATATAACTATATTTCTTTAGATATGCAAAAGATTTTTATACATATACAGATTTTATATGATATAAAGAATAATTTTATTATAATCAAATCCATTGCTTACACTTGAAAGAAGAGATTTGTCTTTAGACAAGAGAAAGCAGCATCTGCAGATTATTATTTAAGTATTACACTTTCCTATGACTGTAGGAAAAATAGATTCACACTGAGGACACTGTGCATATACTGCCCTCATGCTGCATGCAAGAAAGAAATGCTGAAAATGTACTCAGGACCTAAGGAGCAATAGAACATCAAACCCATATGAAGCTTCTTGTTTTTATTGAACAGATTTGTAAACCACTCATCATATGATTGTCAAAAGAAAAGGAGATGCAAAATTATAAAGTTAAAGCAATAAGAAAACATTAAATTCATTTGCAAAAAAAAGCTTGTTTCAATCAGAGCAGTATAACCATTCAACAGAGCTTTTCAAAAAGGATTGAAAGCAAAGCTACTTACTATAATATCTGTAGGAACTTCACGGAGAGAATATTCTGGTTTATTAGGTATCGCTTGATCACCTATCAGTTCGTAAACAGCAGGGTAGGATAACAAGTTTATCAGAGCTAGAAAAGACTAAAGCAGGAAATGGTGACACAGTAAACAAAATGATTACTGGCATTTCATTCCAGCAGGCGTTCTAAATGAATTCTGATTTTATAGTTTTAACACATTTTTAGTCTTATTGTATCAAGTCTTCTGTACACTGCTTAGAGGCTACTGTCGTCGAGTTATACAAATTGTCTAAATAAATAAATAAATAAATCTAAAGCCTGTTACAAAAGCCGTTAGTATTACTTTGGATTTCACAAATGTGATATATAAGGAGTGACCTTTTATTTATTTTTTTTTTTTTTTTTTTTTTAAACATATTTATTGATTTTCCAACATATATTTCCAATTACCAAACAAATTACAATGCCAAATTAATTATACAATTCCAATTATAACAATTCCAATTATGCCAAATTTTTAACTTGTGAATTCCCCATGTCTCGGACTCCGGAGCGCTTTCTTATGATCTTTTCCAGTTGCTTCATAAAGTCAATATTTTCACAGCCTCTGATAAATGCCAGCAAGCAGACACTCTTATAGTAAATAATGTCTCTGTGTGGAAAAAGCCATCCTCTCCCAATATCGCATTTCGGCTGACGCCATCTTGAAAGTCTCTCATAAATCAAACTTGTAAATCAAACTGCGACACACCAATTTCTTCCCCTGTGAGCCGTCCCCACTCCTTTCCGGGAGGGCCAGACCCTCGTAAATTCCACTATCAATCGTCCATCAAATCCGGCTTCTCCCTTTGAAGTGGTGTACAGCTCCACAGGCTATCATCAGCACTCGGCAGTTAATTCTAGCTGCGTCACAGCCAGCCGAGGATCCTTAAGGAGTGACCTTTTATTGGACCAACTCGTATCAGTGTGGGTGTTTTCAAGCTTTAGAGTTGCACAGAATGGAAAGGTAAGTTTGCATCCCAGGCAGAGCAGGGCTATTTAAAGGTAATTAAAAGACATTTTGCAGGGCGCCTACTGTGGAAAAGAAGGCGGAAAGGAAATCTAATGCAAACAGCTGGAATGAACACCCATTGCAAATCACAGGCATTAATGCAATACCAGCTGGCCTAGCCTTTATAGGAGCAGGAGTGGGGAACTGGCATATCAAGCAAGCTTGAATCCAGGTATGAGAAAGCAAATAGCATTGAGGGCTGCCACAAATCCAAACACTGCTGCCTTTAGCTAGAATCTCCTTCAGTGAAGCCCAGGCTACATTTGCATTTTAAACCTGGAGGGCAGACCAACATAATGCAAGTCTTACTTACGGGGACACTACCTTCCAGTACAGTATCTTTGCACCATGGCATTGTACTGACAAGAGTTAGCATAGCACAGCCCTTGTTTTCCAATTAGACCACTGTAGCAAGCTGGATAATCCCCTCCTTTAGGACAGGCATGGCTATTCATAGACTAGGCTGCTGAGAGCAAATAGGATGAGCTCTATGTATACCCGTTTCTCTCTCAGCCTGAATGATGTATATTTAAAATACACTGTACATGGCTATGCTCAGCATGTAAGATCACTGAAGAGTGATATTGCTGCATCACACAGAGATAGAAAAAAAGATTGTACAAAAAAATGCAGGAAGTCTAGGGTGCTTCCCAAAGGAACAGCAACTACATTATGAAGTAGGAACAGTCACTTAGTTTCTACTTCTCAAGATACACTTGTTTAAATCCTACCAAAGAATTATGCTGAGGTGGTGATTATTTGCAAGAAGTGTGGATTGTGACTTTTATATGGGTACTGTTTTATTCTGGGTAATTGTGTTTATTTGTAGTTGTTAGTAATTATGTTCTGTATTATGGCCTCTGGCCGAGATAATAAAACTGATTGATTGAAACATATTCACTGAATCCTGATGCGATTATACGTAACTCTTCTCAAACTGATTTTGCTCCTCTTCTTTAAGCTGCTAAACTTCAAGAATATTAACACTAAACAAATTCAGCACTTCTTTTTCTTTTTGAATTCTGGAGTCAGTCTCTATTCTTGTTAGAAAGTTTATTGAGAACATATCCTCAATAAAAAGCATATCAGAGCATGGTACAGCAATCCCATGCTATTCTTTTATTGTTTTCCCAATACTCTACCTTAGCATAATACATAATTTACAAGCAGCAAGCCATAAGCAACTTAAGGAATATCCCAAGGAAAACGTTCTGCTTCGGATAAAAAACTATATTCACATATTAATGTGCAAAAGAAAATTCAAACCACCTTCTGACAGCTCCGATCAATGGGATCAACTGGTGTTGATCTGGGGTGAGTTACTCGGACATCATCTCTTCCACACTCTAGAACACCCCACAATTCGGTAACAAGTGCTTTTATAAATCCTAGGAAGAGAGTATTTTATTCACAAGGACTCTGTCATATTTTATAGCAGAGGTCCTAGCAAACGTTATTGGACAGGAACCACACTGAGAACACTTTCCATAAGGGTTAAGCTGATAATGCTACCATAGCTCTTCACTAATGAAACTATCCTCTTTCATAACATGCACAATTTCGAACACAGTCTCTTAATCTGTACTGTTTCACACCATAATAGGAACAGTTGGTGCAGCCACCTCCACATTTCAGGTGGGGCTCTGTGTCTGGTTCCACATGGACTTTGCTCTGGCACACTCAGTGCTTCAGTGGGTGGAATTTCATGTAGCACTGGGGTGTGCACATGGGAAACAAGGCCCGCTCGTGCAATGGGACTTTCCCACCTCTTCAACCCCAGAGCCCTCTAAGCCTGTTCTGAGGGTTTCCCCAATCCTCCAGGGCAGGTTTAGGAAGCCCCATTGAAGCCCTAATCCCACGCACACAACAATTTAGTTGAATCCCGCATCATGGTCTGACATTACATGATCAAGCATGGCAGCATCTTTGGGCTTGCATGCTCCTCTTCCTCCTTCCCCCTCATTTCCTTGTTTGATGCAAATCATGGCTTTTGGAAAACCACGGCTTGCCTTTTATCCAGACTAGCAAAGGAGGGAGACATCTGCAAAGTGGGGTATGGAGAAGAAACAGAGTCTCAAATATATAATGCAAAACCATGGTTTGGCATTCTGTCTGAACTGTCCCATACAGAAGCACATACAGCTCTGATGCTTGCTGACAAAAGTCAAAGCTATGGACACAATTCTAGCCATGTCAATAGGAGTTAAATCCTACTGAATTCAATGGTGCTTGCTCTCTGGGAATTGGGATTAGGATTGCAGCCTTAATTACCAAGATTTATTCATGATAATCTATACAAAAAGTTACCTGAACTCTGTAGAGCTACAGCACCTGCAGCTGTTGCAGCTACTTGCGATACAATTGCTCCATAGCCAAACTTTTCAAATCCACAGATCTAGCACAAACAAATTATAACAAACCATAAATTTCAAGGGCTCAAACACCTTAGCGATACAGGAGGAACATTGGTTATACAAGATAAGAATAATGGTCCTTTTTATAGACATAGCCCTTGTTTGTTTTGGAACAAACAATTAATTCCATAATCAAATGTATCATTAACTAGCATTACCTAATTAACATTCTGATGCTATTATGCCGCTTTAACAGAGAAAGATTATGGCATAGGCAATAAAGACTGCTCAGGCAAACTAAGTGATGAAAATATTGTTTCATATATGTATATGTATAAGTATATGTGTGCGTGTATGATTATACCTACTTGGAGGTTTTTTGTGAACCTGTTGAACATGAAAGTCACACACTCGTTTACTGTTCCTGTTTTCTGCAGCAGCAAAAGCCCCTTAGGTGTAGCTGCAAAATTTAGCAAGTCATCCAACAACGTCTCTTCCAGTACAATACTGGAAAAAAAGCAAATATATAAAAACTAAATTAAAGTACCCACAAAAAACAGCAACAACAACCAAGTAGCCTCTCCCATGAGGAATAAAGGGATTATTTTAGTAATGTTTTGCATAAAAGGCTCATTTGTCATAACAAAGACATAGACTGGTCTACCAGTATATAATTTCTGTTAGAAAAAATGTTTCCATTCAATATGGCTTACACTACTCAATTCACCATCTGGGTGCAATTAATTCGTTTAGGAAAGCAGCTGTATATCTGTGCTTGTTCTACCTACGCTACAGCTGTCTCCCCCGAAGGTCTAAAGTCCTTCTCTTGGATCTAATAGGTTTGTCTGTTAACTCTTCTGACACATTTCCCTCCAACAATGATACCCTTTCACCATATACAAAAGAGGTTGAGAGCAAAGCAGGAGTTTAACTCTACGTATTACTCTTCTGATTATTTGCTTAAGTTTCTGCTACCTGACAAAGAGAGAAGCAGAATAGTTGGTAAGGTAGCAAAGCATAATGGTGATAATGCCAACTCAGTGAATTGCACATACAAGCAAACTCTGCCCGCAGCAGGCAAGGATCCACAATTTGCACCGATTGTTACTGACCATAGGATGGTGCTAGCTGTGCTCATGGTACCCAATCCCTAGTTCTTGAGTTGCTTTCCAGATCATATAGATGCATGCTTACCTACTGAGAGTTCAACAGAATTTGCTCCTAAGCATGCATATAACTGTATTCTAACATCCAGTGCCAATGTAATGTGAACCTGCTACAAACTCAGGTCTGCAAATTTGGCAGCCTGAAGAATACCAACTCCCTTCCCACCCCCTTGCTTTCCTTTGTTTGCCTTAATTACATTTTAATATCATTTATTGCTGCACTCAGATGATCGAATCTTGAGTAACCTGCAGGCAGGCCCTTTGCTCTCCCTTCATGTGAACACAGAAGCAAGCCAGGAAGCAATAGTTAACCATAACCTCCATTACTTTCCCATTACTTTCAATAATTAATGGATTCCAAAAGAGACAAAACCTAAAGCTTACTTACACTTGCTTTTCAGAACCTGGCTTCTTTAGAAGCCATTAACCAAAGTTCCTGATTCTGATGTAACATGAACCTCTGTTTAACTACAGCTTATCAGCTCATTCGTTTACTGCTGCAAAGGAGCAACATGTGGATACATGAAGCTTGTGAATATCTTCACTCGTTAAGCTGTGGTTCGATTATCTGAATGTGGCCAGTTACATAAAATGCATACCTCGTCCTTCAGTATTACAAATCATGTAAAACAATTAAACACAAAAATCACATACAAGGCAACAAAAACAACGGAACAGTAAAATCATAGAAGTCATATGCCTAACCTGAAATTGTGGGGGTACATTGAGAAGGGCACCTGAAGATGATCTTGGCGTACAAAAAATCTGTGGGAGAAGGCAGTCCTAATATTACACCTGCTCCAACACTAACCCTAGTTAATGCTAACCAGGTTCCTTCTTAATACAGTTTTTAGCAAATCTATGTGATATTCTGGTAAGTCTGGCTAACACTACCCATGATTAGCATTTGTACAGATATAACAGAAAAGTGTTATTAAGGGTGACAAGGAGAGAGAAACAGGTGAGATCTGTGTTGGAGTGGGATGCGGCATTGGAATGCCTGTTCCCAAGGCTGGCTTTTAATAGGCAAACCATAGTTTGCAGCAAGCAAGCATTGCACCTGCAAGGTATCTACTATTAACCCAAACTTTGTTCACCACTCTGAAAGGACTGGAAAGAAGAAAACACTAGAGCAACAGAATCATCCCATGAGAAGAGAACATAGAGACCCCGCCTAAGAACACCCATATCTAAAACTGAATTCTTCACTGGGGAAAAACTCTTACAGAAAGTGAAATCTGAACTATATATCTCTAATATTGATATAGGTATCCAAAAGCTACCTGTATCCAGAAGGTCGGCAGTTCAAATCCCCGTGACGGGGTGAGCTCCCATTGCTCGGTCCCTGCTCCTGCCAACCTACCAGTTCGAAATCACATCAAAGTGCAAGTAGATAAATAGGTACCACTCTGGCGGGAAGGTAAACGGCGTTTCTGTGCGCTGCTCTGGTTCGCCAGAAGTGGCTTAGTGATGCTGGCCACATGACCCAGAAGCTGTACGCTGGCTCCCTCGGCCAGTAAAGCGAGATGAGCGCCGCAACCCCAGAGTTGTCTGCAACTGGATCTAATGGTCAGGGGTCTCTTTATCTTTTAATGTACCACAAATTTCTTAAACATTAGTACAATCACGGGGAAAAGAATGTGCACCCTCTTTGAACTCTGTGGTTTTACATATGAAGACATAATAGCAATCACCTGTTCCTTAGCAGGACTTAAAATTATGTAAATACATGTTAGGTATTAAATTGTCACATGAAAGCTGATATATCAATTAAGTTTTAATCAAAACTTTAAAAATATCGCTTCAAAAGCTATTAAACATGATTTTATATTCTATAGTGCTTACTTTTTAAAAATGCATTTATATGCTGCTAGATTTTTCTTCTGCAGAATTATCATTGTAAGCAACTTATTTTTTAAAATAAAGTGATTGCTGTCTTATACTCTGACAGTAAAATGACTCACTTCATTTTATAAATAGTCAGTGGATGCTGACATTACAAAAAAGAAAAATGCCTGTTGAGAATGATTTAAACCAATTGTAATTAATATATACCCATAAACTGTGATGTCTTCATTGCCTTGGCCAATACATTTTGCATGGAAAAATGACAGCTTATAAAAGCTAAACAGAATTTATAGCCTGTTTCAATTTGCATGTTACATGTCATCATTATGAAAAAATAATATGCCAGATTCCCATTTCTAGGAATATAGACTTAGGGAACAGGTAATTGAAAATAAAAAGTATGAATAATAATTATCTCTACTATAGTAACATTCAATGGTGAAAGCTGATAGCTACACACACACCCAAAGAAGAGGAAAGATGTTCATATTCAGGAGAACTACATGCTATGCAGAAGTAGAAAAAATGGGGGGGGGGCTAAAAGTGGAATATTTGCACCCCAACCACTGAAACTGATCTCATGTACCATATGCCTGCCTTACCCAGGTTCTTTCCCATGTGAGGCTTGCAAGACAGATGTCAAAAAGCCACTGTGAAGATTCCTTTCTGAATGTGTTCAGAATTGAAAACGAAGGATCAAGAAAAGCAACAATAACATTAGTAAACAAAACGGGGATGGGGACAGATGAAAAATAGGAAGCAGATGTAGCTGACAAGAAGAGTAAGATTGAAAATAAGGAGAGCTGATGAAGGCAGAAGTGACAACATACTGGACAGCTGAAAAGCAAATGAGAAAGGAGGGATGGAAATCATAGCAGAAAATGGGGGAAACGGCAGGATAAATGGGAGAAACAACAGGGAGTGAGGAAGACAGAGCAAGAAAAGGGAAAGGGAAGCAAGAGAGAGAACTGAGAGGTTGTGCGAGCCACTAAACTG
Organism: Lacerta agilis; assembly: GCF_009819535.1. Taxonomy (NCBI): domain Eukaryota; kingdom Metazoa; phylum Chordata; class Lepidosauria; order Squamata; family Lacertidae; genus Lacerta; species Lacerta agilis. Next base: position 52,768,585 of record NC_046314.1, read on the forward strand.
TATTTTATTTTGCCATGCGGAACTTTGCTGTTGCCTCTGCCTGATAACAGCAATACAACTTTATCAGAAAGATTTCCCATTTTTTTAAATGTTACCTAACCCCCATGTTGCAGCTTTGAGGACTTTTCTCATGTATCTTAACCCAAACTAGTACTTACAAGCTCTGTGGTTCTTGACTTGCTGATGATACACAATCTGCCCCCGCAACAGGAGTAGGAATTCTCTCCGAAAGCAAACTAGTCTGTCAGAAATGAACAACAAATTACATAAATTTACTATTAGCAACAGTAGCAAATCTAAATTCTGATCGCTAACATCATAGTACGATAAGGATATTTGACATCAGAGATCTCTTAAGGTCCAGTGCCAAGGGCCTTCTGGCGGTTCCCTTACTGCGAGAAACCAAGTTACAGGGAACCAGGCAGAGGGCCTTCTCCCACCAGATGTCAAAGAGAAAAACAACTACCAGACTTTTAGAAGACATCTGAAGGCAGCCCTGTTTAGGGAAGCTTTTAATGTTTAACTGACTATTGTATTTTAATATTTTGTTGGAAGCCGCCCAGAGTGGCTGGGGAAACCCAGTCAGATAGGCAGGGTATAAATAATAAATTTTATTATTATTATTATTAAGGGCAGACATATCTGCAGGTTGTTGGAGGGCCTGGGTGTGCACCTCTCTCTGAGTGCCTACCACCATTTTGGATCCCAGCAGTGACATTACTGCAGTTATCAGTCAACACTGCTTGGCCATTGTTGGTGGGGGTGCTGCAATAGGTGTGGTAATGACAATGCTGTTTCTGCTGTCTGATAAACCCACTTGTGTGCAGGGGTGATGGTGGTTGTCTAGTTCCCCAGACCATTATAGCGCCACCACCAGATATGCCTGTTAAAGAAACCTGCCAGCTACCTCCTTGCAAGTGGGCTTTACCCAATTGCAGCAACACTGCAATGCACCAGAGTGCCAAATGGATGTTTGGATTCTTCACCTCTTACATTAATAAGCTAATAATAAATCCTGATGCCACCAGATAAACTAGCTTGCAAATGTGTAAGGTGAGCAGCAGCAGCTGCAGCAGCAACCACCTGTGTGATAGTGGGGGCAGCAAGTTGTCACTCTCAGCTGAACTGTGGAACCCCAATATATGCCCCCGTATGCTGGGTGCCGACCTGCTTAACAAAGTAACTTGGTGAATGTTTCTAATGTAACTCTTGGAACCAAAAGCAATGCATGCAAGAAATGCAGCACTGGACTTTTCATGACTAATGAAGATTAACAAACAGATCTACTTGCCAACTTTAAAAAATATTTCAAGCTCCCAACATCTATTCAAGCCTATTGCACATATAATATAAATTAGAGTGTACACATCTGTATACTATACTGGCAATATTTCCCACAGCCTGAGAGGACAAGACTTGCCTGTTTTTTAACTACATGTGTACATGTTGGGATCCAACAGAAATTGCTACTCCCCCTCCCTCTTTGCTGCGCTTGTTACAAAGAGGGCAAAACTAATAATCATCTTTGGGATATTATAATGTTAAGGTGCCACTTCCATGATAAAATCTATACTACAATACCACTTCAGCATAAAAAGTACCCTTTTGGAACAGATGCACACACAAGCCAACATAAACATCCTCTGCGTAACTTCTATACATATACTTTGTATAAACAAGGATAGGACTACCTTTTTCCAAGCCTCAGAAATAGATCCATGTAAATGATAAGGGAGCAACACCTCTAAGCCTTCGCAAGTACTATACATCTGGTGGCATACAAAGATGAAAGCACCTTTGAGCACTGGCAACATCTCAGACCCAGACAGAACAGAAATGTCTTCATCAAGTAGCTTCTTTGTAAACTGAACGATGGTATGTGCACCCCTAAGGCTACAAACATTTCAAAAAACAATGTTTTATTGACGCGGCAGAATTTTGATGAAATAAGGCTTTTCAGTTAGTCATTGAAATGTTAATTCTTCTTCTGCTTATACAATATGCTGAGATGAGACTTGACCTAAAGATAGATTTACTGCCTATCATCTTCCCATGTAAGATGGGAACAAACATGAGCAAAACAAAGTAGGAAGGCTTCTCTCACCCTTCCATAGAGATCACCTTTTAAAACTGCTTTATTCTTAGTTAAGCTACATATCCACCATGTTTTTGAGCAGCATTGCTTAGGACTTGGCATGACTGTTTCTTAACAAATAAGCAACAGCAAGACCCAATCCATATTGCAACCATATTGTTGGAAGATGCTGCATATCTCCCTGCACCACCACCTTCCCACCCAATTCATTTGGATTGTGGTCATAATGCAGATCAGTCCCTTTGCCATAGCTGCTCTTTGTTAAGAAAGTGATATTGCATTTGCGTCTTTTTCTTTTTTAAAGAACTCAATTAGTTTTACATATGATTTATATCAACCCACAGGACATAATCAATGATACCAGGTGCTAAATAGATATGATCTCAACTATTTAGAAATGTTTGTATTCATTTCTAAGACAGAGCAACCTGGCTCAGGGAAGGTGTATGAAGGCATTTATACTGCTGTGAAAATGGTGATGTATTCTGAGAGGCACACGATTTTCATATCTCCACATCTCCCAGGATAGCAGAAACACATCTTCAATTTAATAGGAAATATGTTCCTTTAACTATTTCCCCTTACATGCCACCTTCTCCAGAATGCTCTGGAGATGGAAATATTCCACTTTGATTGTTGATTAACCACAGTTTATGATACATCCAAATCATAAACTGTAGTTAAGTCTTAGCTACTACTGCAACAAGCCAACCCCAATAACCCAAGGTTTGCCATTGGCTTCAGTAAACATTAGTTAATTCTAAGTTTGTCTGGGTTCAGACACAATGTTTAATTCTGGTTAGTTTAAAACAGAAATGAAACCTTCTGATCTCCTCTTATGGAGGAGAGAAGAAGGTAGGTGAGAGTACACAAGCCTGAGGTTTGTTGATATAACAAGAAATCATAGTTTATCATTATAACCAAATGCAGTAATATTTTAAGCCAAGAAACAAAAGCATGACTAATGAGAAATAACATGAAATTACAGTGTACAGACCATTCAGGTATTGCATGCAGACTGTTTTCTACAGGTGTGGGAGTTATCTCCTTAGATATATTTGCATAAACAACAAAACATGCAAGCTGTTCATAACACTGTTTTTGTTCTTTTAAAACACATTCTCTTACCTACTACCCTCCACGGCAGAGGGCTTTTCTCCTCCATAGAGAAGGAGTGAAAGACCATCATCTGCAGCAGCAATCCTTGCCAAAATATCAGCTATATGTATTAGAGTTGTTTCAGGAGAATTTAGATGTACCTGCACATACATTTAAAAAACTCTGAAGATTAATGTTTTATAGTGACTTTTGTCTACATACCTTGTGTAACTAAAGGCAAATTAATGTAACAAGACTGAAGAATTCTTACATTATAATCCAGTTTATGTCAATGGAGCTCTGATTTATTTATTTTTAGCAATACAGTTGTAAATGATACTGCTGATTTGTATTTAGCTAAAAGTAGCTGTGAGAATTAACCTAAATGTTAACTGACAAACAAGAACAGAAGAATCCAAAAGTCCTTTCAAAATGAATTAACATTTATTTCAAATATAAAATAGAAACAGATGGGGTAACTTCCAAAATAGACTAGCATGCCAATTCCACATTCCTTCTCTTACTGAAACAAGGATGGAAACCTATGACTCTCCAGATGTCAATAGATTATAATTCTCAATATCCCTTACCAGTGCTCATGATGGAAGTTGGAATCCAACAACTGGAGGGTTATAGGTTAGCTGCCCTTGACTTACATGAAATGCAGCTTTCTTCATAATCTTCCCTGTCTCCGTTAGCCCAAGCTCCATTTTAAACTTTGGCTCTTGTAATTCATTACAGCATAGCCCAGTCAACAATATGTTTTATTTCACTGTGGTGTGCACAGCTGTATTGAAACTGATACAGACACAATGTCCCCAATGCAATTCTCACTATTTTGCAATGCCCATCTCCATTCACTCACTACTGCATGCCACAAGTTATATGCAAGACCACGTTGTGCCTGACAATTAAATGGATCACAGCCATTACATTTTTCTACATTAAGTTTTATTCATGTTTATTTGGAAGAAATACAACCAACCTCTGTTCCACTCAGTAAATAATGTATTGGCTGAAGAAGTGCTTCTATCACTGTATTAGTATATAGACATTCAGTTGCACATTCTTTTCTCTCACAAAGAATTCCGAGCACATCAGTAATAAGGCCTGCTGGAGAATAATTGCCTGACAAATAAAAAGAGACTTGTTTCAAAATAGTAAACAACAAGAGAGTGAGCAACACAACCAGATAAAGGAAAAGAAGCAAGTGATATTTCTTCCCTCTTGCCAAGCCCACCACTTCAAATACCCATCAGATGTGAAGTCATTCAATTGTCACTTTAAATATGATGTCATGGTGTCTACAGACATAGAAATGATTAAGAAATATAGAAGTGAACAAACCTTTATTCACAAGGAAGAAAATTAAAGAATAACAGAGCAAATATAAAGGGCAATGTTACCTGAATGAACTGTAAGAGTCTTTGGGCAATTTGGGGCGCAATAGATAAGACGAGTAAACATTACGACAAGGTCTGTCAAGGACATCAAATCTACAAAAATGAGAATGGGAAGAATAACTTCATGTTACTTGTAATTTAATTAGGAACAACAAATGAATACCTGAATACAAATTTAAGTTAAATTGCTGTAGCTTTTCTCCCATTTCCAACTGCTTCACAAACAGAAACCATTTAATTTAATTTATTACTGGTAGAGCTATTCCAGCAACGTCAAATAAACTGTTGGGTTCATGTTTTCCCTCCTGGAAAATAATGTAATCTAACATTTTTTGTAACAGCCACAGGCCAAGGACGACAGATGGAAGAATATTTAGATAATTGTGTAAGATGATAATGTGTACTTCTTCATAGCCATAAACCAACCTGCCTTGGAAAAACCATAAGTCAGCGCTGCATGAATAAGTAGAGGGAGCCCCAGGCGCTTGTCCTCACCCTCCTCTTCCAGTACAACAGCAGGAGGTGGAAAATAGACAATTCCGGGTTAAACGACCTAGAGTTTTGTTGCATCCCACCTAGGGAAACTGATTAATTTAAACTATGCCATGTTTGGAGAATCATAAACTGTGATTTGATGCTGTCTTACTGCAACTACCGGTAACTATAGTTTAAACTAACCAGAGTTTCCGTTCCATTGATATCAGTTCTCTTACTGAGCCATGAGAACTTCCCCAAAGTAAGCAAGGTATTCCAATGCAATACAATTCTGTCTTGAGTGCCTGTCATTGTCTCCAGCAAAGAACTCAAAAGCAGTATTCTAATTTCCCCATTTTTTCACAGGTACACGCAATAGATGTGTCCATGCAAATTTGTGAACTGGCACACTAGCAGATCTGGTAACTTCCCTTCACTCCCAAGGTTTGGACATAAAAATAAACACCAGTTAGTTGAAAACAGAAAACACATGCTTCCTTGATGGGTTGAAGGAAAGAGAATAGAAGCGCATGAACCAAAGGTTGTTTACACTGCGCTAAGCTACGGTTTAGCATTATGTCCAAATCGAGTCACTATGTTAGTTTTGATAAACATCTCAGCTTTCCCACTGTTACAGAAAACAAGAAAGTCTTGCATATGACAGCACTTGGGGGGTTATAAATAGGTTTTTAAAACTCCAGATAAAAATAGTAAGACAGGAATTTATGTGTGATCCTTCTATATAGAACAGCATATGATAATGGACCAGGCACTCCAATAACTGTCCTGCTTATGTAATTTACGCCACATAATTTACACCCTGTTGTACAATCTCTTTTGGATACCTGTAAGCCCTCTCCCACTAAAAACAGAACCAAAGCTGAAAAAGCATTAGAAAAATGGCACTAATAGAACACACTGTCATGTTTCTATGCTTCTATGTTCTTTAACACAAACTTACCTTTTCTGTTTTTCAGCTGAATAGGAAACAGTCTTCTGCCTTGTTTATATATCAACAATCTTCCTAAGAGGCTCAGGGAATGAACAAAATATATATACTGTAATTCTTTTCCAGTGTAAAAATTCTTCTGTTTATTACCTTGAAAGACAAGACAGTTCATGTCAATAAACCTGTGCTGTCTCTTGCTTTGTTCTTGTATACCGGAGTCCAAGCAATCACTGCTATCATGGGCAATAATGTATTTATAAAGAAAACTGCCAAGATCACAAAAAGCAACCACCAATAAAAATTGGATTTGCCATTCCTAGGTGGGAGGGAAGCCTCACACAGTTGAAATGTTATTTAGAAATTCTGAGATAGAACATATTCTGAACATTTGTCAAAAAAGCACTACTGAAACGCTGCTACCTATTTTATTACAATGCAAGCAAAAAAGAAGACTTTTCAAATACAGTAGCACCTCGGCTTACGTTACCCTCAGGTAACATAAACTTTGGGTTGCAAAAGTGGCAAACCTAGAAGTATTTTACTGGGTTTTGCCACGCATGCATGCGCAGAAGTGGTCCTCCAGTTGCAAAAACCTCAGGATCCAGCCAGACCTCCGGAACGGATCCCGTCCACAACCAGAGGTACCACTGTAAACATATATTATCCAGCATATGGAAAAACTACTTACCATTATGCAATGTGGAGAAAGAATTAAACTTGCCTGTTGTATCAACCACTGATTCACAAGTTTCCAGATAGGAAACACACTGCTCAACAGATGCAATAATCTGACGAATAAAAAGACAAGGTATTATCAAAATTCACAGGAAAAGCCTATTGCACAATTCCCTTTAGAACCATTAATGAAGATTCACTTCACTCACATCATTAGCAAATTTGCATTTGACCCTTTTCACATTAATTTTCAGTTGGCAGAAGTATATACAGGCAGTAATATAAATTATAAAGTCTCTGCAGAACATCATATTTAGAATGTGAAACTTAACTTCCTAAATGGCCATATTGATAAACAAAAATCAATTAGGGAATATGTTAAGATATGTCTTGGTTCAGCTGTAATTGATATGTACTTTGTTCCTTGTATTGATGAGAAATAATATTGACTGATGAAAAAACAGACTTACCAAAGATTTGTATTTTTTTTCAAGTAGCCTTAGCACCACTGTTCTGCTATAATACGCATGCTAAAATGACAAAACAGACATACATTACACTTAAAGCACTGAGTAAAAAATCAAAATGATTCAATTCTTTTTCAACTGATTACAAAATCAAAATTGCACAATAAGTTCTGAAGTTAGTCCATGTTAACATATATCAGGTTGGAGACAGGTGCGCAGAGAAACAAATAAGTGCTTCGTATTTACTGGAAAACATAGTTCGAATTGTCTGTAAACCTACAGCACTGTTTTAATTTCATTTTGACTACTGCCTGTTGACACCAAGGACAATTCTACCCATACTCTACAGCAGGGGTGGATGTTGCTGGATTTCAGTTCTCATTGGCCCCAGCCAGCATGGCCAATGGTCAGGGGTAGTGGAAGTTTCAGTCCAACATATGGAGAGCCCCCAGTTCACTATCCACGCTCTACAGCATGGGTAGGCAAACTAAGGCCCGGGGGCCGGATGCGGCCTAATCACCTTCTAAATCCAGCCCGCAGACGGTCTGGGAATCAGCATGTTTTTACATGAGTAGAATGTATCCTTTTATTTAAAATGCATTCTGGGTTATTTGTGGGGCATAGGAATTCGTTCTTTTCTCTCTCTTCAAAATACAGTCCAGCCCCCCACAAGGTCTGAGGGACAGTGGACCTGCCACCTGCTGAAAAAGTTTGCTTACCCCTGCTCTACAGCCTTCCAAAACAAGGGGACGTTCCACATGTGTAATAGATTAAGTCATCTATTTCTTAAGTGGAGTCTAGACATCATGCCTCCAGGATGCATTTCCATTGTATGGATCATGCAATTAATTTGCTTACGGTGGGATTGTGTTACATCTATCATGTGCTAGCAGAGTACTATAGTATTCCTACAGTGCGAGTTTTTTTGTTTGTTTTTTTAAATACAGATATCCTCCTCCTGCCATGTTCTTAACTTGGTTTGGTTTAGTTTGAAATGTTACTGTGGGGTGCATTCTATCCTGGTGAGCCCATACCATTCCCAATAAGCCAGATGTAGGAGAAACCTGCAACCTTCCATGCAATTCCTCAGAAATTGCAACTTATCTCATCTATTGCATTACACTGACACATTCAATATCAACCTCTTGAAGAAAAGGACTAAGAGGATTATTAGCTCAAGGCATTATCAACAAAGCAATAACCTTGGAGGACACAGAAGAAGCTGCAATCAGCAAAATACATACATTTGCTTACCATCCATTTTTTAAACCAAACAGCCTTGAGATCGACTAGAGCCAAGAAGTACACAGGATCCAAAGAAACAGGGTGGCTTGATTCACGCTTTGCTGTCAGAAGTGACAGGGTACTCTCCATTATTTCTTCCATGTACCTAAGTATGTTATAAAGAACAAGCTGTTAAATAAAATCCCAATGTTTGTACTGATGCCAATTGTATTTAGACTCTCCGTCATTCAAAAAAGGAATCTGAAAGGGGAAAGAAATCAGATGCATTTTAATATTTTCTACTTTACTGTGAATATGATTTTTTAAAGTCAAGAAATTGTATGTACTATTTTTTTTCTATACACCAAAAGAAAGTCACCTTCAAAAGGAGATTAAGAAAGTTACAATGAGCAATATTGTGAGTATGTTTACTGGGGTACTGTGAATACATTTTGGAGTTAAACTGCAATAATAATTTAGAGTATGCAGAACAGCATTCTTCATGCTTAAATATCGTGAAGACCAGATGAAAGGGAAAAGTGATTGAGATCCTAAATCACCAAACAGGAAACAGAAGTGTCACCTGTAGAATCCATATCAGGAAACAAGTAACTGGCATAAATTAAACAGCACAAAGAGAATAGTTGGTTTGGGGAGTTTTAAGTCAAGGAACTTTGTCCTCATAACACATTACTCAAGACACAGATTGACTTATGACAGCAAGCAATGGAACCAAGAAACTTCACTATCGAAAGACAGATGAGTAGCAGTAGTAATTTCATGTTTAATAAATCACTGATTTTAGTAATTTAGCACAAAGAAATTGCAACAGGCAAATGAAAACTAAGGAAACAATTGGATAATTGTGACATACTTTTCTGGATGACGAATCCAAAAAGATGGGACTTCCCTCTGGTACTCATTTAGCAGACGTATCTATGATTAAAAGAAAAACAGCTTGTTTGCTTTTTTAAAGACTGGATGGGAAAAATAACTAAATTTGAAAAAGAAATATGGGAAAACTGATTTGTACCTTTTTAAGTAAACGGATTATATCTGGGTTGCTTATATCAATACCTATTGATATGGTAGGGACATAACTATCTTCAGAAAGGAAGTACATCTCTAAATACTTTGCTGTAAAGAGATAAATAATTGCCAAATAATTTAAGAGGCAAATTTTAAAAATGGTTGCTAGCTACAGAAAGCAAGTAACATTTCTCCATTTGACTTAATGAACTTACCCAAACTTGTATACAGTTCCCTTGTCATATTTAGTGGAGAGGAAGAAAATGTCTTGGCATAGAATTTCAAAACTTTGTCCTGAAACATTAAAAACGAAAGCTAGTTCATAAAATCTAAACAGAATTTCAATGTTCTGTGTCTGCAGCAATGTTATACAGAATATCTGACTTGTTAATTTATTTCATTTCATTTTTTACCCACCATTCTTCGAAGGTGTTTAGAACTGTTGTCTTTCCACCTCACAACAACCCTATGAGGTAGTTTATGCTGAGAGACTATCAGTAGCCCAAAATTACCTAGTGAACTTCATGAATGCCTTGACGGAGAACACACCATGACTGTATCAACAGGATAGCTTATTGATATATTACTATTTTGGAAGGAAGGCTTGCTATAGTCTTGCAGGCTTTCTAATACAGTGTTTACATTCATTCAAAAAATGTGTAACACCACATAGCCCAAAGGCCAAATGAGACTCAGCAGTGCTCTCCATTTGGCCCGCAAGGCAGTTTCCCCCAAACCATGTCATATGTGGCAACAAGTGTGGGGCAGGTAAGGAAGTACTTAGAAAGGAACAATCAGGAGCTTAAACCAAGCTTGCAATTATTCTTTTAGAAGCAGCGACACTGGGATCACCCATCGGCACTGACAGTGAGCGTGCCTGAAGTTGCCACCTGATGTTGTAATATAGTATGAAGTGGCTGACAGGTTGACAGCTCTGTTCACCTGTCAAAATGGCTTGTGGGGAAGATTCAACCTACCAAACAGAAAAGCTTCCCGATCCCTGCGATACAACAGGGACAATTAAAACGCTGCATACATAATTTTATGCATGTCATTCAAGGAAGAAGTAGTAGTAGTTACAAGAAAGACACACTTGACCTGCTTCATTTAAAATCCCAATGGTCACTTTTCTACATGGAATTTCTAAGAGGTACGTAAAATCTTTGCATGTGCTTTGATTTTGCACACTATATAAATTATGATCAAGCGATACATTAGGAATGGTAAAAATAATTTCCTTACACTGAAACTGGAATCCGGATCTGAAAGTGCTGTTGCAAGATGTTTACGTAAAGTAGCCCAACTCTCACAGTTTAATATATCAGATGGAGGAGCAGAACACAATGTCTGCATAGCTTCCTGACGTACCTGCAACATCAAGGTAAGATGTGGGTTTAAAAAATCACAAAGAGTATGTGGCGTTTGCCCATTACGGGGGAATATATGACTGTGCAGGAGTGAGAAAAGGGTTAATTGGCTGACCATAGGCTGACCAATGAAAAGCCAGAGGAGGAGCTTAGGGGCTTTGAAACCCAGCATAGAAGGGGGGTTAGGCAGTTGGTGGAGAGTTGGTTGAAGCAGTTGGTTGGTGGTGGTTGGTGATTGTCAGGGATTGTGGACAAGTAGAGTAGTGAGAGTAGGGTTCAGACAGGGCTGAGATAGGGATGAACATGTACCAGTGTATCTAATACTTTAATCTTGTTGACATTTAAAATAAACACTTGTTTCTTTGTTCAACTCAAACCCTGACTATGACAGTGATTTACCAGGGGGGGATCCTGGTTGGTGGCAGCATAGCGCTGTGGTGGCACAGGGATCAATAGACTGTTAAAGGTCTGGAGACCCTGTGTGATTGCCACAGAGTATTATCATAATAAAACAGAAATCTTCAATGTGATGACGCATACACACACACACACACACACACAGAGAGAGAGAGAGAGAGAGAGAGAGAGAGAGGAGAGAGAGTAAGGTAAAGGTAAAGGACCCCTGGACGATTAAGCCCAGTCAAAGGTGACTATGGGGGTGCAGAGCTCATGTCTGCTTTCAGGTCGAGGGAGCCAGCGTGTGTCCACAGACAGCTTCAAGGTCATATGGCCAGCAGGACTAAACCATTTCTGGTGCAATGGGTGTGTGGGTGTGGGTGTCTGCCCTCTATATGTTGTCCACCTTTAGCTCTCCTGCACAATGCCTCCATACTTCTGCTTTCCTTAGAGTCTAGATCTCACCTTCCTCTTCCTAAGTCTCAAGCCCACACTTGTATAAAGGACTAATAACCAATCGTGCTCCTTCCAAATGAGACTATCCATGTTCACTCAAGCAACATGAGCTTAAGATGTGCTAGATTAAAAAGTACTGTTGAAGTGGGTGTGTCCATTTGCCTTTTAGACTCACCTCCTTAGGTTGTACCGGATCAAGCCTTTCTACCAGTAGTTGCAATTGTTCTTGATTCATGAATGTATAACTCTGTAACACATTGCAAAATGCTCATTAAGTAACTCATTAAATTAAAAAGATTAATAACTATAATAATTAGCTATTATTAGTGAAATAAAAATTATCTTTAAGGGATTCACATTATCTTAATGAAATATTAAGGGGGATATTGTTAATTATCAAATATAAGGAGAAAATGTTACCTTTCTATTTTTAATAACCTTTCTATTTTTAATTATACAACATGTGATACATGGTTTACCAACCATAACATTTTGTAGAAATAAAAGTAAGACATTTTGGAAAGACCTAAGCTTTATAGTGCTGCTCCCAGTAAAAAAAATATCACAGAATCATAGAACTGTAGTTAGAAGGGACCCTAGGATCATCTAGTCTAACCCCTGCAATGGAGGAATCATTGAGAAGGTTTAAGTACATAGTAAACATTTTGAATATTAATTAACTTTTATCTGGGAAGTACTGTAATTAGGCTTAGTACTTAAATTGTATGGGGTGCATGTACACCTTTGGTCCCCACCCTGCACTCAGCTCTAACCTGTGGCTCCTAGAAGCTGTCAGAATATGACAATGGGTCTCAAACCCTAAGTGAATTAGGCACTTCCGCCTACATGCAAAGACAGGCTCTGGTGTATTGAGCCCTAAGGCGGTTGTATGCCTCCTTCCAGCAACTCCAGCAGCCAAGCTGGTGTCAAATGTACAGCTCTGCTTTCCGTTGGGCCATATCAGCAAGGCCAAGAGGGGGGTGTTGTTATCTGGGCAGCCCAGGACCTCCATTACACACTGCCCAGGCTTGCACCTCATGGAGGTCACTTCAGTGCTGCTAACACAGCAGTTTGACTACACCCCTGGAGGAGCACTCCATTGTCTCTTGAGACACAGAGACGCCAACAACAAGAACTTAAACTGACTCCAATATTGTGGGTACCCCATGCACACAGTGGAGATGGGAAATCTTAACGCTGTGAGAATTCTATGCATGCTCTCAGATAAAGTATTCTAACTTTCAGTGGAGATAATACAACCCTATAAAAACCAATAGGTTTCCAGCCCTCGATCTAAATGGAATGGATTTTATCTATTGATTTTGCAGTAACAATTTAAAGAAAATATAGCCTCAAGTCTGGCAGTGTAAGAGAAAAGAATTTCTCATTGATTTCATCAGCAACAAACAAGACCAGGAACATCAAGATGAAATCGCAGAAACAAACTAGGGCTCTCCATTAACTCTAATGGGAATGTATTTAGATATGAAAGCTATTCTGGTGGCATAGCTTTGTGTCAGCAGGGAAGTAAGGCCCAGCCCAGGGGAGGATAGAATGGCAACTATGGCCAGCTAGTCACTCTTCCATTCCTTACCACATCCCTGCCTTCTCCTTACACCCTTGTTCTTACAACAGCATAAAAGATGGTGGCCCAGCAAGATTATTACATAGACTTGACCATACCTGATTAAATGAAGAATCACTATCAGAGCAATTATCTGTATAGTAGCTGCTGTGCTGTTCTGTTTTCACTTTCCTCTGAATTTCCTTATAGCGCATCTGATCTTCTTCAAACTTGTTAATTAAAGATTCAACTACAACCATCATAACATTCTTCAGAGAATGCATCATTTCTCTATACCTTCAGAGCAGAACAAATGTTATAAAAACAAACAGACTGAAGTTCACAAATCATATTGCACACAGGCTGAACTCCTAAGCACTAACATCAATGGGACTTAGTTGTGGGTAGGTAAGTACAGCCAATAGGAAGTGAGTGGTCTCTTTTTGTGGGGGCTTTGCACTGGTAGCATTACAGTCAGAACAGAAACTTTTAAGGGGAAGCAATGGTTGGGAAGTTACCTTCAGAGATGTCCAACCATACGAGAGGGAAACCATACAAATGTTAGTACGTATTCACTGAAGGACTTTTACACAATAAACTTGAAAGTGGAGACTGGAAAATTGAAAAGGTCACAGATTGCCATAGCAAACTAATTTACATTCAGATACAAAGCAACCAAGCCAGTACTGGGACCAAAGAGCAACAGGAACAGTAAAAAACAGTTTATGTATTGCTGAACCACAAATCTCGCTCTCTTCGCCCCCCCCCCCCTCATGGCTCCATGTTTCCGCGAGGAGCCCCTGTCAACAGATGTATCAATGATGCAATATAGGGCCTTATCCTTGGCAGTGCCCAGGTCATGTAACTCCCTCCCACTAGAGATTCAGTAGTCCATCCTCACAGTGAAAAGGGAAAGGGCACTGTGGATGCGGGTGGAGCTGTGGGTTAAACCACTGAGCCTAGGGCTTGCTGATCAGAAGGTCGGCGGTTCGAATCCCCACGATGGGGTGAGCTCCCGTTGCCCGGTCCCAGCTCATGCCAACCTAGCAGTTCGAAAGCATGCCAGTGCAAGTAGATAAATAGGTACCATTCCGACGCGAAGGTAAACGGCATTTCCGTGCGCTGCTCTGGTTCGCCAGAAGCAGCTTTGTCGTGCTGGCCACATGACCCGGAAGCTGTACGCCAGCTTCCTCGGCCAGTAACACGAGATGAGCGCCACAACCCCAGAGTTGGACACGACTGGACCTAATGGTCAGGGGTCCCTTTACCTTTACTGTGAAGTAAAGGGTATATGGGGTATTTATTTGTGCTTTTATACACTGCCTTCCTAATCACTCCCCTTTAGAGTCTTAAAAAAGAAACCCATGAAGATTGAGAATCCTAAATAACAGTATCTAGCCTTGGGTTTGTTTGTTTTTTTAATAAACAAAGGCTACCCTACAGAGATGAACACAGCCTGGCATTCATCTGTGCTCTCTAAAAGTTATTTCTTTGTGCGGTTGGCTCAAAACTGACATGCCATTCCTAAATGTAAATAAATGGCTTATTAAAAATACAGCAGTCCACACATCAATTTATAAAAGCAATTAAGCACTGATTAAGTAATGAAGTTTTTCACAATGACATTTCTAATTTCCTCTCACAGAACAAGGCCATCCACATATCATTGAAATTACTATTAAAATGTTCCTAAGATTGATCTCATCATTAGAGGTTCACTGAACTTTTTCTACAAGGGGTCCTCCTTACCCTTGGTACTTTCACATTCGTCTTGTAATCTCCCACTGTCTGAAGGTTATCTGGCTATATTTAAAGTGATCAACCCTTCCAATAATATTTTGTTTGGTAAAAACTCACAACTAACTGGGCTGGCAGAAACATTTCAGTAATTAGTATTTATTGAATGCATTTCTTTCCAGCCATAAATAATTATAATGGAGTTCTAATTTTGCTACTATTCACAGAAATTGTTGACAATCATATACCCTAATCCAATACCACCTATGAACACAAAAATATAAGTATACACACAGCAGTGTCATGCTCACACAGGCCTCCCCAATTAATGCCAAGGACAGATATGTCCTCACATCCAACAGTACCAATGTAATTACACCGAACAGTGAAAATCCCACTTAACCGAAATCTTTTTACTGGACCACCTGACGGGGTCCAGATTAGATTATAGTTTACATTCCCACCCCCTGAATCCCTTCTTAAGAGGTAGAAAAGATGCATAAACATTGTGTCCATACCTCTAGCTTGTTACAGTGAGGTATTCTGCAGCACAGTACTTTAAAGTAGCATTAAAAAAATGCAGAAGGAAAAAAAACTACTGCAACAAACACTAAAAAATAATACCAAAGAGTAATTCTTGGTGAAGGCTTGCAGATAATAAATTGGCTGTACTTAGTACACTGCTTCCTTCCAGAGACATTTTGTAAAATGTACTGTAAATGCAGTGAAACTTTGAACTTAGGGGGGGTGGGTTGCATTCTTTGGTAAAGTACTTACTGTAAAGAGCTTATTGTACAAATTCATCTGAATTAGTTTTAAGCAGGATATATCTTCTCAACATTTCTGGTTGAACTACACTCTACAATTTTGGCTACAATCCTATGCACATTTACATGGAAGACCCACTGAACTCAATTGGCTTACTCCTTGAGTACGCATGTGTTTGAGTACCATGCCATTATTCCATGGTACCTAGCACAGTTGTTTGAACAAAGTAGCAGACGCAGTCATTCAGAAAGAACAGGTGTCTTAGCATATGCATGAAATGTGAGGTGCACATTAATACCAAGTCTTCCCATGCTCATACTTATGGAATCAAAATCATACCACTGACACATGAGAGCGGTATAGGCAGACTCAGCATAATTCTGAGGTACATACAAGTACCAAAACTCCGCAGGGTGGAAAGCTAAGGAAGGGAGACACCAATTCAAAAAAAACAAAAACAAAATCCCGCACCTGAACTATTCCACAGCACAAACCAAGAAGATTAGAAGAATCTGCTGGATCAGGCCAGTGACCCATCTAGTCCACCATCCTGTTCTCATAGTGGCCAAGCAGAACTATTGAGATGCAGAGGAAAAACTAACATGGTTGGGAGGGAGTAGAATAGAGCTGCAGGAACACAAGGAGACACACACAACAGATCTATATTCCTGGTTCACACTGAAAAACTATAGATATCAACTGAAAAAATAATAAATGTAGCTGCAATTGGATACCAAGTGCGTCTACCCCACCCCACCCCCAAAAAAGATCCAAAAGGAGAGGAAAAAACAACAATCCAAAATTAGCCTAGTGAGGACTGGGCATGTTCAGTGGGCCTGGGATGCTGGCTAACATTCAAGGAGAGGAGAGGAAAACCAGGGGGTGAGGACAGGATAAAACGACTGGAAACCTGAACAGCAGTATTCTACACTGCAGTATTTTGTTGCAGGGCCACTTGTTTGAGTTTTCATGCCAGCATAAAATATAATTTTTGTGGCTTAAGCAAGGAAATATTACAAACAATGCCAAATCTGAAGTCAATCTTTCAGAAGAGTTACAATAATGAAGGGACACGATTTCAGAGAGACAGTGTCAGGAACCGATAAAATCAAGTATAAGCAGGAAAGTACATTTGAAAAAGTCATTCTTTTTGGACACTGTAAGTTTTTACATGCGTTTTGTACATGTACTTACTCTTTTGATTCTCGAGTCTTTTTAGTAACATGTTGTACCAGTGTATCATAGCCAGATCCTTCACCCTGATTTTGTGCAGAGGTACATTTCTCAGTTTCTTCTTCTATTACGGAGCCCAACATGCTACTTATATATTGCCGGAGATATTTCACAAATTCATAGCTGCAATAAACATGTAAAGTATAACTTATTTTGTGCTGTTGTATTTTCAATGTTACATAAACTGTATTTCATCAGGCTACGGCTAGAATTCTGTACAGCAGGAGTTGGTCTAGGAATCTGTGGTATTCCAGATGTTACTCCTATCATCTCTGACCACCAGGCATGCATGCTGGCTAGGGCTGATGAGACATCTGGTTGTTAAGATTCCACAGGTTCCCCACCTCTGCTGTAGGCGTCATAAAAGATTAGCAGATTTTTAACAGTAGATTTGCAGAGGTGAAAAGAAACTAGGTATTTAACTCACACTGAGCTTTAAAAGAATTTGTGATCTATCTGCCAACTGGGAAAAAAATTAAGTATTTCTCCATAAATACTTAGTGCACATAATGCTATGACTGCAAAATTATCAAACACACATAAAAAAGGAAAATGTAAAGATATATCTAATGTTTCAAAAACCATAGTTCACAAATGTTTTCAGCTATTATGCATAATGCCACAAAGAAGCCTGCTACATTTGTACAGATGCCTCAGTATTTTTTCATTCCAAAGTATCTTACAATTCACCACTTGCCCACAGACCTGGGTCAAGCAATAATTCTTTCCACATGAGTAGCTTGGTAGAAACACCCTGTGAATGACAGACAAACATTTAACTAAGTTGGAATTTGCTTCTTAAAGACATCTGCAGGATTGCAACATCTCAATTTCCAAAATCGACTGACTTGAACGTTATATGTATGAGTTCCCACAATGTTCTATCAACACACAATCAAAAACATTGCTTACTGCCAGTAATCAGCTGCAAAACTGCAGCAGCAAGTTTCCCCACATGGATCAGCAGTCACTATTCAATTCCTTCAATGATGACACAAAAATAAACTTTCAAAAAAATTACTTGTGAAAATTTTCATCTGTTTCCTCCAGATGCAGAAGAATCTCTTCTGCACACTCTACTGATGGTGCTCCTGTGATTTTTTCTTTGACACTTTGCAGTAACTGTCTGAGCATAGACTGCAAAAGAGCTTCATCTTCACTAGAAAAATGAGACATCTAAAGAAATAAACATAAACATCACATTTCCGTAATACTCAGTAATACACAACTCACTCTAAGCTTTTACAGATTTTAGACTGAAACGAGGCCCAATAAGTTCTTAGTAGAAATATAAAAGATACAGAAGTCTAATTCTAATTTTATTTGATTATTAGCTGTTGTTGCCATATTACCTGCATTACCTGGGCCCAAATTCCTGTTTTTTCTTTCCTTTACTGGCTTTCTCTCAGGCAACAGTGACACAGGCAATATAGTTTAAAAGGAGTGCTATTTTATTTGTCTTTATTAGCATGAATGGGCCTACAGATATGGCTTTGGGCTGACAAGGGGTGATCAAGGTCATAAAAATAAAGTGTTAGGTATTCTTGGCATCCTTAAATATTCCTCCATCCTTAGAAATGTGAAATCCATCCAAGTTCTGGGGAGTAAGAACAAGAGGCACTAGAAAATTGATTTTGGGCAGAGGTAAAGACACCTTAATACAGTAACTTGTGAGGAACGTAGGCTTGTATCCAACTAAATGTTACTCAAAGTAAACCCATCAAAATGAAGTTAGCTAAGTTATTCATGTCCATACATTGCAAAGGGGCCACTGAGTTTTATTAGCATTAGAAAAACACCTTGATCTAATGTAGTACTGAAGGCAACTCAGTTAATACTTGAAACTTTCATGGCAAAGGACTTCAGTGGGACTAAATGAATGCCTTATGTATTTTTACATCAAAAACAATGGCCATACATATAGAATCATGACTACACCCAAACAAAAGTGAATTCAGAGAAGTGCCTAGGGAGCAATCTATAGGAAGAGCCACCAGAATGTGCAGGGTTAAGATCTAGATCAGGGATCCCCAAACTAAGGCTCGGGGGCCGGATGCGGCCCAATTGCCTTCCCAATCCAGCCCGCGGACAGTCCGGGAGTCAGCTTGTTTTTACATGAGTAGAATGTGTCCTTTTATTTAAAATGCATCTCTGGGTTATTTGTGGGGCTTGCCTGGTGTTTTTACATGAGTAGAATGTGTGTTTTTATTTAAAATGCATCTCTGGGTTATTTGTGGGCATAGGAATTCATTCATATTTTTTTTCAAAATATAGTCTGGCCCCCCACAAGGTCTGACCGGCCCCCTGCTGAAAAAGTTTGCTGACCCCTGATCTAGATCTCTGGCTGAGAGTTGCCAGCTGGGGTGGGCTACAATGGCTTAACTCCTTCAATACTTGGCAGAGTGGGAGATGTTCCTGGAAGATCTCACCTGATGGTCTTGGCTCAGCTGGGATGGGGGAGATATGCAAAAGGGTGTTTTAAAGGTTTGTTTTCCCTCTGCCAGGCTTGGGCCAGCTCAGCCAGAAGTAGCCCCATTAGGCTCTGGTGTATGGTTCTTTACATCAGTTTAACTTGGCAACACTTTACACTTCTTGTGTATACAATTGCTCCCCTAATGCCACATTCCTCTGCACTTCGAACTCAGGAATAAATCCTCCTGAACTCCGTAAAGATACTTCAAAAGTGAACATATGCAGAATTATGTAATTTAAAAAAGTTAACTGTGTATTAGATTCCGCCAAATTCGATGGAATTTAGCTGTGAATTGAAAACTATTAAGTCAACTATCTGCCCTTACATATTCTATGTTTGGGTGGGGACACCAAGAGTTGGAAGGTTCCTTAAAGGGGCAGAAAGGCAGGAAGAAAGGTGCACTGCGAGATGGCAATAATACAACATGGGTAGCTTTAAACCTGAGCGCTGATTTTTCGAGACAGCAGAGTGGCCAGCTGACATGAGAGAGGCAGTTTCAAAAGAAAGTTTCAACAACTTTTCACAGCAACTTGGTCCGCAGCAGTTTATCAGGCAATCGTTCCCTTCCACGGCGTTCAAAGCGTCACCTGCAGCGCAAACTCCTGCTTTGCGCAAATGGCACCGAAATGAGTCGCGGGGCGGCGGACAGAGCATACCCGTAGGCGGTGGATCAACGGCGAGGAGAGACCAGTGTGGAAAGAGCCCTGCGCAGGTGTGCCTGCACAGCCCGACCCTGCGCTGCCAATCCCGGGGGAAGCGCGCACGAAAGGATAGCAGCCTGAGACTGCGCGGGATGGGGAGGCGCAGCGAGAGCGCTTACCTTGGGCGAGAGGAGGGCGTCCTCTGCCCTCGGCCGCCGTGGGGCCTATAAAAGAAACAGGGGCGCTCTCCCGGGAAGGAGCCTCCGGAGCAACGCCCTCCACTCCGGACGGCGGGGAAGCAGGAGAAAGAGCGAGGGTGGGATCCGCCTTCCAGCTGTTGGCGCGGCCCTTAGCAACCGCCCGCCGCAGCCTCGTTCGCCGCACGGACGACCCTAGCAACGGCGCCGGGGAGAGATGCGCCGCGCGGAGGTTGCCGGGAAAGGGGCGGGGCGAGCAAGGGCTCCTAAACGCGCGCTGATTATTCCAATAAGGGGCTCCCCGCCCACAAGGCGGTGTGCAAAGGCTTGAGATTCCGTTTGCATTAAAATCAACGTGACACAGATCGTATTGCATAGCTGCTCCATATTATATGTGTATTGACTTGTTGGCTGTTTGTTTCTACCGCTCATTGACAAGCTCTCTGGAAGAGTAAGCCCCATTGGATTTAGTGCATGGGGTCTGGCTGAAAGGGGTAAGCTAGGTTAGAACAAAACACACACCCAGATTGCGTGCGTTCAAACATCCATGTTCTCTAACTTTTCCAGGCCACCCGCTCCTTGATTGTATAAAGTCACCCCAAGGGACCCCTACCCTATACAAAGCATTATTCAGAACAGTGGTTTGCACAACCCACTGAGGAAGAGGATGACACAACCAAATTCAAAACTTAATTTGGAGAAGTATCTGAAGAAGTGTGCATGCACACGAAAGCTCATACCAAGAACAAGCTTAGTTGGTCTCTAAGGTGCTACTGGAAGGAATGTTTAATTTTATTTTGTTTTGAAATTCAAAACAGTAACAATTCATTCACAATCCAATTAAAACTAGTTTAATTCAACAAAATTGATGAACTTGAGCCTGTGATCATCATTTACACCTCCAGGGCCCTTCTGCCACCCCCTTGCCTTAGTTCCCCCCAGGGATCACACTGCCCCCCAGGGAGCAATACAGCCCACTTTGGGAAGCAATGGGTTGCTTGTGTTGAAGAGGGAAACAATAATGATGGTGACATGTCAACACAGGATATTAGAAAATGAGTCCCAAATCTTGAACAAGGCCACTATTGTTTTAACTGACTAAAATAAATGCAGTGTCTTTAATAGCTAATATCAAATTAGACCACTCATTTGGTGGGCTACCAGGCTTGAGTTTATGTTATGAAATAACAGTTTAACAATTTTTCCTCCGTCAGGGAGCCATTCCTGTCAAGGAACTCCTGTACACCGCATAGGATTGTGGAGCATATTCTCTGGGGCACACAGTCAGCTCACACTGAACACTCTTGGGCTCACCACCGTACTTTGTAGCCTGACAGTTTGTTGTAAGGTAAGGTAAAGGTAAAGGACCCCGGATGATTAAATCCAGTCAAAGGCTACCATGGGGTGCAGCGCTCATCTCGCTTCAGGTCAAGGGAGCCGGCGTTTGTCAACAGACCGCTTTCTGACTAAACCTCTACTGGTGCACGGAGGACCGTGACGAGTGCCAGAGCACATGGAAACACTGTTTACCTTCCTGCCATAGCGGTACCTATTTATCTATTTGTACTGGTATGCTTTCAAACTGTTAGGTTGGTAGAAGCTGAGACAAAGCAACAGGAGCTCACCCCATCATGGGATTTGAACTGCTGACCTTCCAATCAGCATGCCCCAGAGGCTCAGAGGTTTAGACCACAGCGCCACCTGCTCCCACAATTTGTTGTAGAATGCAACCAATAGAAGTCTTGCAGATTGCACAGGAGGGTCAGTAATTGGATGGCTAACCAAGCTTCCTTTCAGGGACATTTTCCACCATTATCTTTTCATTGAGGCATTCCTGATAAGCTTCCCAGGCATTTCAAGGTTTCCTGGAGCATAGCTTGAAAGTCCTGCTGCTCAATGAGTACAGCTTTCTGTGACCCAGAACAGAAGATCACTGCAATTTGTAAAAAGTATTAAAATAATACATTTTTGTGAAAGAGATGCAACATGGTCTCTTGGCTCTGAACGCTAGCTTGAAGAAGAATTCAAGGGGCTTGAATGCTTGCAGATCTTTTGTAGAGCTAAAAAGAGAGTGGCTTATCTTGGCCTTTCCTTTTGTGAGACTGAATATACCTATCATCAAAGCAAAAATTGGCTTTGCCCAAGTATGATACAGTATTAGGAACTAAAGAAACTGAAGGTACCCTGTGGCATGAAATTGAAAGCAACTTATTTTGCACAAGTTTTCCAAAACATATGGAAAATAGTTCCAAATACTATCTACGGCAGGGGTAGCTAATGTACCCTCCTGATGTTTTTTAACTACAATTCCCATCACCCCTCTTTACTGGCCATGCTGAATGAGCCTGATGGAAGTTGTAGCCCAACAACATTTGGAGAGTGCCATGTTGGCTACCCTTGATCTATGCTGTCTCAAGCCGCTGCAGTTTTGACCCTAGATTCCAAAATCTTTCTTTTGAACCCTGCCATCAATCCTTCCCTATATTTGCTGTGCTGTTTCTGTGAAAAAATTATCTCTGGCAATACTGGAGTGGTGGGAGTACAGAGGACCCTATTTTATGTGATCTGCTCTGTCTTTAGTTCTAGTTTTCTGGCAAGAAGAAGGTAGCAACAAATTTGTTTAGCCATATGGATCCCCTGCCTTCCCTTTGCAAACAGGGAAGGGATCAAGTAGCTTATCCACATCAAGAAAGTAGCTATCTACCACCACAGCTAAAAAAGTGTGAGTTTTACCACCATTTGAAAATGCCTGCTGCAAAAAGTTTTTGGGTTACTTTTATTTTTAAGTAATCCAAACTTTTTGCAATGAAGACGTTTCAGCTGGGTTTTTAAAAAACCTTCAAAGACACATTTGCAATGCAGTGCAATGATCTTGAAATGTTAAACACACACGCCATAGTTAATCCTGAAGGAGATTCTTTCCTCCTTATAAATGATCGCTAGAAATGTGTCAGAGTAATGCTGCATCATACATATTAATAGATGGAACACTTTTCAGCAGCTGGCTGTTCTAAATAATATAGAGATGCATTACAATTAATACACATCATAGAGAATTATGATGTAGAGCATGCATTATACATAGCTAAGCGTTGTGCAAAGGCTATATCACTTTTAAGAATATTTATAAAGATGTTCTTAGTTATTTTGTACCCCAAATAAGCTTAAAACATTTTTCGTGCTTATCAGTGTGGCTGCAACATAGTATTTATATTGGCAAGCTAATATTGGCAAGCTATATTGGCAAGCTATTCAAGTGGACTCTTCTGTATGTCAAATCATTCTGAACATAAAGGTGCATATGAAGCTGAGTTCAACGATGTCTCCATCTAGTCCAATATTATCTACTTTGATGGACAATAGCTTTCTAGGGCCTCCAGTTCTCTCCCATCACCTGCTACTTAGTCATTTTTTTTAAAGGATATGGCAGGGGTTGAACCTTGGACTTTCTACATACAAAGGATGTGCTGTACCATTCCATCTGACTGGCGGTGGAGGGGGGCACATCTCTAGAATTTGAAGTGCCTTAGCTTTGTGGAGGCCTAAGCAATTCACTTTTTGACGACTGAGGTTCAATATTTTATACCCCCTTTAATGCAGAGTGTACCGACAGATGTTGTGAGCATGACTGAATATTGTGTCTTTATGGTGATTGCTCAGTTTGTCACCCAAACAGAGGCAGAGAAAAATGATGCCATCACTGAATAGGTAAAACTTTGCCTGGTTTAAGTAGACTGTCGTTTTAAGCTATATTGGGAGTTTCTCCAACTTTTAATGAGATGCTGTGTGTGCCTCTTTCATTTTGCAAGTTTCCTACTAAATCATTGAATAATTATATTGCTGCTGTATTCCATTCATTAGTCTTCCGTTTATGTACCTTATGGTGTTGTTGGGTATTAGATTGCATATAACTCAGATATTTGATTGCATATAACTCAATATAATACCAAGTCACTGATTTTCATCAACTTAACAGATGTCTACATTGTATGTCAAAGGAGCTATAAACAAAAGGTGGCAAATTGTTGTTTTTCTTTAACATTTACTAAAGGAAGAGCAGAACACAACAAGTACTCTCATTACAAAGAAATATATTAACCAAAGATCTAGAGACAATACCATTCTTGAACACCATATCCCATATAGTGTTTTTCAAATTTGAATTTTAAACAGATGGCTTCATTATATAGCACACCATTTGTCACCATATTCTATATAAAGAGAAATAACATGATTAAGCATCATAGAATTTTGGAGTTGGAAGGGACTCTGATTATCTGTAGTCCAAACCCCTGCAATGCAGGAATATGCAGCTGTCCCATATGGGCATCGAACCTGCAAGAATCCAACATCGTTGCATAGTGTTATCTTCCATACCACTTTTCTAGGAGGCACTACTGAGCTGAATTTGAAAATAGCCAAGAATAAGTGTGGACACCGTGCAAGGTTAAATTTGCAAGGTTTCGGTTGTGCTACTAAGGGAAGCAAACACTAAAATGAAACGAGCATTGACTAGCCTGCTTATGATCATTATCATTCCCTGTTTGGCAAAGGTAATATATTGTTTCTCAGTGCTGCCTTACCCGAATCTTTCTTGCAAACAATAAAAAGAGGGGATATGTTCTATCTGATTCATGGTTATTTACAAAATCAGGTTATTTACAAATCTGTGTTTATTTGTGCAATTTGCAATCTATAAAGTGACAAAACACAGTTGCATACATCTGCCTTCCTAGTTTTTGTTTTTTGTTTTAATGGCACACAAGCAAAACCTCTCCTCAACCACTGTGATGACAAACAGTACCATGTTAGCAAAGCCTCAGAATTGGCCTTTTTACATAGAATACTTTTCCAGGTTGCAACTCACTCAGAGGATTTTCAAGGTACAATGTTAGTAAGACCTGTGAACCATAATGAAACCTTGACCGTTAATTCTTAAATCTCACTTTTTGGATGATTTAGCGTGCTCAGCTATGTTTATGCACTCAAAATTATTGATCTCTGTTTCTTCATAATTGTTGCCAGATTCAATATGGCCAGATAGCAAGGCAGAGATAGCAAGACAATATGCCCAGATATTCAGCACAGAGATGAAATTTCCAACTGCCAGGATTATCCCTTTCATGCTGTTATGGCTCCAATCCTATGCATCCTTCCATGAGAGTACATCCCACTAAGCAAAGTGGGTCTTGCTTCTAAATAAAGTAAACATTCATATGATTGCACTCTATTAAAACCAACTGCCTTGCACTAAATCTGACCACCATAATTCTATATGCATTTTTAAAAGGCCGTTTTCATTAGAAGGCAATTAAACTTCCATCTATTTTCCAGTGTAAGCGACTACTCTCCAATTCAGGTGATCGTTTGAGGAGAGTTAATGAAGATAGCTTCTTTCTCAAATAAGTTTAAGCACATCTGCTGATTCAATTTTTTTGCAATTAGACTGTTGCCAAATGTATTCCTAAAAGCTGAAATTTAATATGCTATTTCATTGAGAAACGGCAATGGTATTAGAGCTATGGAAATAATATGCTACTGAGTACTTGCTAAAGCAAGAACAACTTTATTGTTGTTGTTCTTTTATGTAGGGTTGCCAACCACAAGAAATAGATTGCCAATTCTCTTTCCATGCCTAGGCAATATACCACTTAGGCACACCATTTTTTTCTAGCCCTCTAGGTTACGGATAAATAATCCTGTTAAGGGTGCAGTGAATTAAAGTTGTTAGATCTGAAGTAGTCGGGTGAACACTAATCTTGCTTCCTCTCCCTACTATCAAACAGGAATTTTACTCATATCAAGTTAGAATCCATTGTGTCTACAACACAGATAGCCAGTATTGTGCCTTCCAGATGTTGGAGTACAACTCCCATCATCCCTGACCTGAAGCTGCTTGGGACTGATGAAATCTGGGTTCCAACAACATCTGGAGGGTACCACATTGGCTACCCCTGGCCTACACTTGAGTAGCAGCAGCTAACCAGGGCATCAAGAGTTTTGCTCTTGGTACTTTTAACTGGAATTGCCTGGGATTGAACCTGCAACCTTCTGCATGACAAACCATGTGCTCTTCCACTGAGCTACAGTCCCTCTCCAAGGTTTACTAGCATTTCTTACTCTTCAGTTTAGATCCAATCAGTTTTCGTTGCCGTACATGACCATACAAGCTAATTTTACATTGATAATTTAAATATACCATTATTCTCTTGCTCTTTGTGTTTCCACTGGATTGTGTGGTTTTTTAAAAAAAACATTCTCCAAATAATGAAAAAAAGAAAATGCATTAAAAAAAATCATTGAAATTCTCATGAGTGGGGTACAGGCTTGCTTTACTTTTGAAGTGGCCAAGAAGTGTTTGTTAGTGCCCTTTCTTTCATTCTACAAATGATCTCCCCAGTGCTCTGCACTCTGCAGCCTTCCTGTGTGCCTGTACACCATTGAAAGCCCAGGGGGAAACACTGTGAAGTAATTCCTCCCATGGGGCTTTTTCAGATGAGGAAATACAAGACTGCAGAGTGCGGAATACATTTTTACTTGGAAGTGGGGGGAGGATCACCCTTGGCCACCTGACAAAAAGGTAAAGTGAAAACCCCAAACCCACAAAAATATGGAAGCAACCTGAAAATGAAGCAGAAAACCAGAAGCCTCATTCCCAGAGGAAGGAAAACTTTGACAAACATCCTTAGAAATTTATCCCGTTATTCAGTGAGGGGCAAATTCCACCCAGATTTTCATAATTGGTTTGTGGTTGCTTTTTAGCTTTCACAGTGAGCATTGGGGGGGGGGGGGAGAAGAAGCTTGGATGCCGTCCAAATGTTGGTGCATACACACTAATGGTACTTTGAATTTATCACATTGTCTCAGGAATTATACATTGGTTTCACCTGGCATCATAGCACTAGTCATGGCAGCGAAGAACTCGGCAATATTATTTATTTGTTGGTCTAAAGCTCTTCAGTCAAAACCAGCTGGATTACAAAGATCAATAATAAGATAGTCCCTGCCACCAGACTTGCAATCTAAAATACACAACACAAAAGTTAAAGAGATCAGAAGGGAGGAAGGGAAATACAAATTCAAGAGCAGTACTTCATAGGATGATTGGCTGGAATGGAAATACTGTAGTTCAAAGAAAGGAGGAGCCAAAAATTGCTGGTCCCAACAATCAACTACTGACCTTGCAGTGGCCTCTGGTGCAGCCTGATGGAATGGCTGTTGCAAGATGACAACTGAGGGATAGGAGAAGCCTGATGGAACTGTGTCACAGGAATGGTCCTTCCATTCTTTCCCTCCCATGCTGCCTGCTGGAATAGCTATTAATAGAAGGAAGTTGAAGGAGGGTTATTCCGACTCCAAACATTTATATAAATATCTAGCTCATTGTATCTTAAAACCTTGGTATGAACAGCAGCATTTAAACAAAATGAAACCCACAGAATAAAATGAGCATTATAGTATAAACCTCCATTTAGCATGTCAGAGTCAATTCACCTCCCATAATGGTTTAACCTTATCCATTAAAATTCAGCCCGAACCAGATTTATCACACTTTTGTTAGTCTGCAGCTCGGACTTTGGGAAGACTCCAAAAGAAGACCATGCCCCCCCCCCATCTGAGGGCTGCCATTAATCCAGTTTTGTTCTGGTTCAATCACAGTCAGCTTGTCTGCATTCTTAGTCCCCCACTGTGAGGGAACCTAATTCAAAAGTCAATGTTTCATTGGGAGTGGAATGTTGTCCTGGGCTCACAGCCAGCTCACATTTTCTTCTGGTGTTACTTCTTATTGGCACAGATCTTACATATATGAGCTTTGCTCCCAGACACATTCATGGTATGTCTCTGGAGAACAATTTACCTGTAACTTATACCTTTGGAATAATTCTTGGCTGACTTAACTGAAACCCTTTAGGTATATATCTGAAGAGAGTTTTGTCTGCAAACTTGGATGGAGACCTTGCCTGACTTTTTTTGATGGTTTGTTCATTTTCTCTCTCAACATCAGATTGTCATCTTTAAAACTGGATTTGGTAAGGTCTGTCTCTTAGGATAATATTAGCAAAAAAAAGAATGAAAGTTCAGGTTGTAGATCACTTTAAGTACAGTATAAAACAATGAAAGTTAACTGTGTTAGCTATTTCACAACTGGGAGCTTGCAACAAAATGTTGCTGTGTATCTCTGGTGGATGGATGCTACCTGTGACTGACAGGGCTGGGGGTGGGGCGGAATGATAGACAGATATCCCACCTTTAGCGGGTCTTATTTAGCCCAGGGGAGACAGGTTCAGCAATTGATGGCAGCAGGTGATGAAGAAAGCAAGAGCAAAGTCAGAAAAAAAGGCGCTGCATTGTTTTGGTAGTTGGTCATTACACCTCATATCCTGACTGGCCAGCCATACCCTCCACAGGAAGTCTGCAAGCAGAACCTAAGTGCCACAGCTTCCTGTCCCTTCCTCTGTAATTTCTAGCGACTGGTATTTAGAGGCAAACTAGTGGACATAGAACAGCCATCATGGCTAGCATACCTATCCTCCCTGAAATTTTTAAGCCATCCATACCAGTGGCCATTGCTACCTCTTGTAGGAGCAAATTCCACAGCTGAACATTAACAATAATGTTACTGTGTGAAGGTACCAAAGTTGGGGAGGATGGTAGCTTTTGGCTCATCCTTCATTTGATGGAAGGAAGAGATTGGTGAGCATCCCTTTCAGTTTCTCTGATTCCCATCTCAGCTTTTCCTTGCTTCTGCTTTCACTGCCTTTTATCCTTTTTCTGCTACCTTACAAGTAGCCGCCCCATGTTCCTTTCCCAGTTTTATCCCAAGTAAGCCAAGCATCTTGGGACAATGTCTAGGGCGCTCATCAACTTTGCCTCAAGCTCTTCTCTCAATGTCACCTTCTGTTTATCTGCTCATGTGACATAGCTAGCTATCCCTTTCCTAAGTACTAAGCTCCAAGGCCCTCCAAGTGTCCCTATTTTCCAGGGACGTCCCTGATTTAGAGAAGCCGTCCTGGTTGCTGATTTGATCCCAGAATGTCCCGCTTTTCCTTAGGATGTCCCTATTTTCACTGGAGAAATGTGGGAGATATGGAGTTATCTGAGCCGCCTGAAGGCAATCCTGTATACGGAAGCTCTTTTTAATGTTTTATTGTGTTTTTATATATGTTTCAACCCAGTAAGATGTGAGGGGTATAAATAGTAAAATTATCATTATGGAATGGGGCGTCCCTATTTCCATCAGAGAAATGTTTCAGGGTATGAGCCCTGGGCATGCAAGCTGCCTATAAAAGGAATGGCAGAAACAAATGCATGAAAACCAGATGGTGCAGATGCCAAGTCTTGAAGGAAAATGGGTCTGACTGAGTAGTGTAGCAGATGACTCCTTCTATTAATGTCTTTGGATCCTAAGAGCATGGATGTGAACCAGAATGTAGCCCCTTTTCAAGTGTTATTGGAGACAAATTCAACTCTTAGAAGGCAAGCAGGAAATCAACTCATAGCACAATGACCTTTTAGATTGAATGCTGCTGTAGAAGTTTGCATGTCCAAGTCAATGGATGTCTTGCTAATGGCTCCATATATATTTCAACCAGGACCACTAAAATACATCTGTACTTTTCATTCAAGCATGAAATACTGCATTGTGAGAGAACAAAGGAGCCACATTGAATCATGTTATTTGGTGGCTTTTAAAAACCGAAAAATAAATGACTGACATTCTCCACATTTGACAGCATGTGTCATGCAGCCTGCAGTGCTTTTTTCAATGAGTGCTTTTAAACAGAAACAGAGGTTTTAAAATCCTGCAAAGGGGGGAGTGGGGTAATAAAAACTACTGAAAATCACAGGAGAGAAAAGAAAAAAGAAAAAAAATGTTCCAACAAGATGTACAGCTAAGTAAATGAACATGTAACAAGGTGGCTAAAGGATGCTAATCCTTAGTAAATTATCTTGAATATGCATTCTAGAAATTACTGCCAATCAGAAAGTTGAAAGCATATACGGCTAGGAATTTTGTTAGATTAAACAGAGCGGCTCGTAAATCTTGCATCATTAGGGAGGTTGTGCATTTATAAGTCCCAGACTCTTTGTTTCTAATCTCCAAAACCTTTGCTAAGATTCATGTGTCTAAGAAACATATTTGTGGTATTAGCTTTAAATAGCCATTGTTTTGTGTGCATTTATCAGAGGTTGGAATTGATCCATTTACTCTAGAGAGATTCACTGCCTGAACTTAAGAGTTTGACAGCAGGCCCATTCTCTCATCCTCAGTACTTTTAAATTATTAAGCTATGCCCATTTCAAAGGACTAAAACAAATTGAATCTGGCAGATGTTTGTTTCCTATTAAATGGGGAGAAAAGCATGGTGGTGCTTGCTGTGAAATAAATCTCATTTTAAATGGGAAAGCAGACTGTTTACTAATCCAATACTGCAAGTGCTGTTTATACTTTTTCGTGGGGGGGGGGGCCCAGAGGACAGCAAGAATGCAGAATCCTTGGAATCCGTTTTGAAATTGCTGATCATCCAAGTTCCGTGTTCTGTATTAGACACACAATTACCATTGAATGGCAATAGTGTTTAGCTCAGCCTCGGCAGATAGATCTGTCAAGCTGGTGAAGAAATGCTGAGCCGAGTTTTGGAAACCACATCACAGAGCCATTTCCCAAATGTAACTGTGGTTGTTGCCCAACAGTCTGAAGAAGTGAGAGGGAACAAATGGAAGCATGAAATCAGGGTAACAGATGCGTCCATAAGGTGCAGAATACCAAGAGAAATAGGACAGAGAAACTAAGCAATTGTGAAGTCACGCTTTATTCATCGTTTCTAGCATCTGTTTGTTTAGGCTTGGGAAAACACTGAAGGTAAAGAATGTAAGCTTTCGGTGTCATTTGAACTTGATTGGACTTGACAATTAAGCACTGAAAATCAGGGAGAGCTAGATGACTATTGGACAACTTTCCATAGTTCTGCATATGCCCTACAGCAGGGGAGGGGAAACCTCAAGCTCGGGGACCAAACACAAACCTCCATTTCTCTCCGTCCTGCCACTGGGAGTCTCCCAAGCTTCACCCTCTCCCCAGCCACATTCCCTCTCCTAAGGTTGCATCCCTCACCAGGCCTGCTTTGCACTCTCTTCGGGTTTTCCCTGGGTAGAATGTGTGCTTGAATTCTGATAATGCTTCTTACCGGTACTTGCCTGGATGCAGAAAGGGCATGCAAATGTCTGTAGAAACAAGTCTAAAATTCACATTGTTGCTTTGCCTTTTATGGCAAGCCCCACCCACCCCTGGCGACTGGTTCCTGGAAGGGAATGCCCAGAAGAGAGTGCAGCCTTTGGCCCAAGAATGGTTCCGCAGCCCTGACCTATAGTAGTATATTTATTATGTTCCATTTGTGGTTTCTGCATTTTCTTAAAAATGAAAACCAGAACAATGGGTCTTGAAGTGTCATTCAACTACAGGTTGAAAGCAGGAGGGTTGTATCCAGTGGTGGCTTGCACTAGCAGAAGTGCTTCTGCGTGCCCTTAATCTGGTCCTCCATTTTCACCCATCCCACCACCAGCAATGGCAGCCCCCTCTTCCATCCTTTCTCAACCTTGTTTCCATCAGCCCCAAGCACCTGTCTGCCATATTTTCTGTGCCTTATCCCATTCTGTTCCAGAGGGTCCAACAACCCTCAGCTGGAGAAGCTCTTGGGAGACACACGGTGCTGCATTGGGTAGGTGGGATCAGCAGAAATCAGATGGTCCAGTTTGCGCAAATGGAAATGCTTCTGTTCACACAGAGTCATCACTGGATACTGCATAGAAACTTAGAATTGGATTCGGCCTTTTCAGGGGAACAACACATAGTATCTAACCTAGATTAGAATGGGTAACCAGGCCCTTGGCTGAATATACCATATGGCCTTTTAAATGTGTTTGTGGGAGAAGGGTTATTGGGTTTTATTTTTATTTACCGGTATTTTCCTGTTACGTTCCCCGCCCCCCATACTGTATTTTTATGTTGTGAACTGCTCTGTGATCTTCAGATGAAGGGCAGGATTAAAAAAATAATAATTAAATAAATAAGAAGAATAGGAATAAGAATAATATTTTAGAATGGTGACTGTTCTGAAACTCAGTAGGTGTTATGAGTTGAGTCCAGACTTAGTCATGCTTACAACAGACTCGCCCAAATCAGTGCATTGTGTCCAACTAACTTTTATTGAGGCAGACCCAAATAAATTAATGGGCTTACAAAAGTCAGGCCCATTAATTTCAGTACATCTACTTTGAGTAGGACTGAGACTGGATACAACCCAATGGTTTTAACTTAAGTCTCATTGATTTCAGTGCATCTACTGTAAGCATGGCTAAGTCTGGATTGAAGCCTTTGCTGCCTGACTCCTTGTTTCACGATGACGATGTTCTTAGTTACCTTCTAGATTTCAAAACAAAAAAACTTGTTATCCATCAATGAACACATCTCTCCTTTGTTTACCTATAGGGCAGTATGTGTGCAATAAAATGTTGCATGATGATTTATTGCCACCTTGATCATAATCTCATTGTGAACTTCGATCATCAGTCAACCAACCATTTGTGTATCTCTACACTTTCAAATTAGCCAGATTGATTGCTTGGTTAAAGTCGCAATGTGAAATCATGTAAGATCCTGCTTCTAAATTCAATTAGATGAAATTGCCTATAAAATAAGTACACAGTTGCCCTTCAGGATCTGTCTCTGCATGTGTAGAAGGACTAAGGTGATAGGTTTGGACACTGTCCAGCTCCAGCAGCAATTCTAAAGCCATACAAAACTGAAAATAAAGGAAGCATACTACTGCTGGCTCCATCTTTGCATATACGGGTATATATACAAACACACATTCACACACACAGGCATTACCATATCTACATATTATAAATACAGGGACACAGGTGGCACTGTGGTTTAAACCACTGAGCCTCTTGGGCTTGCTGATCTGAAGTTCGGCAGTTCAAATCTGTGCAATGGGGTGAGCTCCCGTTGTTCTGTCCCAGCTTCTGCCAACCTAGCAGTTTGAAAGCGTACCAGTACAAGCAGATAAATAGGTACCACTGCGGCAGGAAGATAAACTGCATTTCCATGCGCTCTGGCTTCTGTCACGGTATCCAGTTGCACCAGAAGCGGTTTAGTCATGTTGGCCACATGACCCAGAAAGCTGTCTGTGGACAAATGCCAGCTCCCTTGGCCTGAAAAGCGAGATGAGTGCTGCACCCCATAGCCGCCTTTGACTGGACGTAACTGTCCAGGGTTCCTTTACCTTTACTTTTTACGTATTATAATTACATGCTCCAAAATTCTATCCTTTGTAGCTTAGATACATCATATTAAAAACTTTATCTTCTTAGATATCGTTTTGCACTGATTAGTTTAATGTAATGCACATAAGTATTTTGAACAAGCCTTTTTTTTACATGTTTTACATTTAATAGAATTTAATTTTAAAACGAATTTTATAAGTAAATGTATACTTATCCACTGGAGAATGTACTGCTTTCAAGACAGCATTCTTCGTTATTATCAGATAATGTTGTTTCTGTTAACTTAACGAAAGTGGATTATTTGAAGTGTAAAAATTGCCAGTATCTTTAAAAATAACATTTTCTACGATTTATTTCATCATAATAGACATCCACAACCTTTGACAAAGTTAGAGTCAAAGACTATTTTCCATAGCTTCTATTTAGATACATTTTCAAATAATGATTAATTATTTGCTTTTATTTTATTTTTTTAAAAGGCACACGCAACAAAAAATCCAAAGAACAGAAGATAGAGAAATGCCCTATTGATCACCTTATCTGTCATTTTTTTTCAACAGAAGTTTGTTTATAGAGTGTGGCTTCAAAAGATTACACTAACTGAAAAAAGAATCTCATGAGATGTTTTGTTTATCAATCCAGGTTCAGAGTTGTCCATGATCCTGTTATTTTCCTGGTAGGTAATCTGTTGGAGTAATTGTCTACTTTTTATTCTGATCCCCTCAGCAATATATGATGATGTTCTTGAGATGCTCAAATAGCAAATGCATTGTTCAAGTTTCCTTTGAGAAAAGGTCACAGCACTTGGGGCTTTTTATTTTAGAAAAAAAAGGCAGGGAGGGCACGATAGATTTGTATAAAATTATGCACAGTGAGGAGAAAGGTAAGTTTTCCTCCCTCTCATAAAGTTAGAACTTAGGGCCATTTAATGAAGCTAAATATTGAACAATTCAGGGCAAAGAGATGAAGTGATGGCCACTAAACTGGGTCGCTTTAAAAGAGATTTGGCAAATTCATGGAGGATAAGGCTTTCAGTGACCACCCGCCACAATGTTTTTCCACTGAGCTTGGAAGCGGTATTGAATCAAGTGGTGTTCCTCCACCCTTCCCGTGCGTCCTCCAGCTGTAGAGCTTCCCCTCCTGCCTGCTGAAATCCCTGCTGGCAGCAACCAAATGAAAGTCCCAAAACAGGCTGTCCCAGGGCAGGAAGGGTGAGAGACTGAGTCCGCCCAGAATCCCTTGGATCCCCACTGCCATCACGTGCTGAAACTAGGCCTGACCCAAGCCTAACCACTACACTAGCTCCAGGCTGGCACAGTGATTTGCCTCCTCCCACAACAACCACCTTCCCTGGCCAGGGATCACAGCAGGGCTGTGAATGTGGCAGTAGTTCCACTGCTCCATTAAGCACCCCCTCTCCCTAGGCAGCAACCAGGGGGTTGGATTGCACCCTTAGCCTTGTATCGAAAGCAGCCCTAAGCAACTGTTCAACCAGTGCAAGGATTTACGAATTAACTAAACAAGCTATAGCTTAGGGCCCCACTCTCTTGGGGGCCCCAAGAAAATTTAAAGAAAAGAAAAAACCCTGGATGTGCATTTCCAAAATAGAAGATAAAAAAACAAATAAAATAAAACCTACACATGGCAACAGTGTTTTGTGTTGTATAGGCTCCTATGATGTAAGTAATGGCCCCGCCTGCTAGCCTGCTCCCTAAAATATCACTGGTTTGCTCATTTCTGTATATAGGGTGCCTACATTCTGCATGGACTGGTTTCATGGCAACATGTTCAAATGGCTTTAGATACCTATTAGGTCCATAAATTACCATATACCATATAAATTACCATATTCAACACAAAACAGCGGCTATTTGTTGTTGACAAAGGACAGCTGGACCTATAAAGGGCCCCATTACCTTCAGTAGCTTAGGGCCTCATCAAACCTAAATCTGGCCCTGGCAAGGATTCCCACTTGCACAACTCCTTTGCCTCTCCTCATCCTCCCCAAATTTGCTTGGGGGGGGGGGGGGAAGCAAAACAGATTTAGGGTGTGGGGGTGGCAGGGAGGAGAGTAGGGAAAATTTGTTGCACTTGCTCTACTCCATGTGGTGACAGGATGGTTAATAAGCATTCTTTTGGACACAAACCTTACTGTATGCTGTTTCTTATGCTAGTCTGATTGTTGATTTGCACACAGACATTTCTGGACTGAACTCATTGTGATCAGGACTGCAAAATCATTACTCATAAGACCAAATGGTGCATGGCGTAGCTTTTACGGACAGGAATCCCAAATTGTTTCATTGTGTAACTTGATGTTTATAGTAGCTTATCACAACGTGCATGTAAGGTAGGCCGGTTTTATTATCCTCAGTGTACAAACCAGGCAGTAGCAGAAGTTGAAAACTAAAATAAAAGCAGTTTGTGGAGATCACAGCTTACTATCTGTCTATCTATCTATCTATCTATCTATCTAATATGATACCAGAATTTGGATCAAAATCTCTTTATGTTGCAACTCCCCCTAGTGGGACATAATTTATCATTTTAATATGTATCCACTGCTAACAACATGAATTTTCCTTTTCAATAAAAATGTAATCATCAGTCCTTTTCATATATTTGGGTAATCACTGACATAGACAAACTTCTTCTGAGATTGACATATATTTTTGAAAGCAGAATTAATTTCAGTCGTGTAGTGATTACTGCTGGACTGTTAAATGTATTCAGAAACAATGATAAACAAGGAGCAATAACATAATACATAGTAACAGGCCTTTTCTCCCCATATGAGTTTGCAGAACATAAAATGTCTACTAATCAGTGGCAGATGATGTGGGAAAGTGGCAGTCACCTGACCTCTGATCTGTCATGCTGCTGCTGCTTACCAAGAGGCAGGAGGGGTAGGGCAAGGGCACTGTGGTGCACATGCACTGTGGGGCTACAAGATTGGCACAGCTGGTGCATCTGCCCCATGCTGATCTCCTCTTCCCAGTCTACTTCCCAGTCAGCAGCAGCAACATGACCAGCTGGGGGTCAGGTGAGCATCATCACCCTGCTACACATTCCACTACTACTATAAAGGCTTTGCATTCAATATAGTATCTAAAGCTGCTTTCACGAGAGACACTTGCATTTTTGTTCATTTCCTACCTCGATGAAATGATGACCAGCAGCAATAACAGTAAAGTGAAATGGGTTGGATCCAGATGCCTAGAGCAGTGTTTTTCAACCACTGTTCCGCGGCACACTAGTGTGCCGCGAGATGTTGCCTAGTGTGCCGTGGGAAAAATTGAAAAATTACTTTATATATAGTCAATATAGGCAGAGAGTTAATTTTTTTAACATTTTTTAACATTTTCTAATGGTGGTGTGCCTCGTGATTTTTTTCATGAAACAAGTGTGCCTTTGCCCAAAAAAGGTTGAAAAACACTGGCCTAGAGAGCAGGCCTACTGAAATCAAGTCCTATTTATTTCAGTGGTCTTGTGTAGCCTCTTCTGTAATAGAAAACAAAGTGAGTGGAATTCTAGTTTGTAGAAAGATGGGTTGGATCCACACTCGCACGTGCTTAAAGTACGGTTCATTTCAATGGGTCTACTCTAAGCATGACCAAGTCTAGAGCCATCCCACTATGAAAGCGCTCTAAAAGTCAAGCCGTTTTTAATTACAGTGGTACCCCGCTAGACGAATGCCTCGCTAGACGAAAAACTCGCTAGACGAACGGCATTCGCTAGCGGGAGGCAGCCCCGCTAGACGAAAAAGTCTATGGGGCTGCCTCGCAAGACGAAAAAATTTCGTCTTTTTTTTTTTCTTTCGTTTTGCGGAGCGCGGCTCCCATTGCCGCTCCGCAAGACGAAAACCCCGCTAGACGAAAATTTTCGCGGGACGAATTATTTTCGTCTAGCGGGGTACCACTGTATTGTAGTTCAGCATCTCTCCTTTATGTGAACTGGTTTCTTTAAATGGCACACAGGTGTCCTAAACATTGTACAGTTTGTGCAACATATACTGCAGGAAAAAAATATTTAAATAGTTTTCAAGTCTGAAACATACTCCTTAAGAGCCATCTCACACTTCTTTTTAAGATGGACTTGTAAAACATATGCTGCTCCTGCTGCTGCCTTTTTATAAATCACTTTTCATCAAAAAATCAGTGTGCTTTACAGTACCTAATAAAACAATAGCATTGCATTCAACAAAACAATTTGGTTGACTGACATTCAATGCCCTTTTAAAATATGTTTTGCAGGTGGCTATTGGGTTGTTCTTGTTTTTATTTTGATTACGTATTCTGTGTTTTTATATTGTCATCTTTATCTTGTGAACCACCCTGAGACCTGCAAGTATAAGGCAGTTTATAATAATAATAATAATAATAATAATAATAATAATAATAATAATAATAATAATAATAATGGTACACATCATAGAAACAGTCCAGCAGCAGGTTGCATAATACAAATAATCTTGCATAGACACCAGCATGTTCCAAACGTCTAGATAAATAGATGGATCTTTAGCTGATGGTGAGAACTCCACACCGAAGAAGGGTTGGAAGTTCCACATGGTTCCTTGTAAGTACTGTATATGCTAGTGGTAAACATGGGTTTGTTGTGCCATTCATCATTGGGAATGCTATATAAAAACACTTTAATTGCATAAACACTAGGTGGCAGAGTAAGTACAGAAAAATCTAAATGTTAGGTGCTACGGTATTTCTAAACTTTACAGCATTTTGAACAAGTCAATATATTAGGGTACACTTTTTAAATTTGTAGTAATCTCTTTCCTCCTTTGTTTTTCTCTTCCAGAAATGCTCCTGATCAGGTGTGAAACTGCAGGTTTTGTCATTCCCCCCCCCCAGCAAAACATATGGGACATATTAAAGCTTACAAGGAATGCAGAAACAAAACTGAATAGAATGTCAAAGCTGAGTTAGCACAATGCTACTTAAACAACACATTCATATTTACTGTATATGTGGGGTTTAATCCTGTATGCACTTACCTGGGAAAAAGACCCATTGAACACAATAAATGTGTGTGGCTCTTTTTCATTTACACCACGGACTGAAATAAATTGATTTGCAGCAATTGGAGGTCTGCCTCAGGAAAAAAACAACAACCATATGTTTACTAAGCTTTCATATACAATATTTGGTGCTAGGTAATTTGAAGCACCCCCCCCCCCCAAAATATTTAAGATACTTAATGCCATGTGGCAGTGGGCCTCAGAGCAGGGTAGGAATGGAGCAGAAATTCAATTCAGTTCACATTTCAAGGCCATCCTACCAAATTTATACCTTACAAAACCATAGGCAAACAAAAAACCCATCCCTGAACATTCTCTCATCTCTGAATTTTGCAATGCAACCCTCCAGCCAAGTAATATGCCCATAAATGCATAAACTAGGATTATAAATGCATTATATTAGGGGGGAAATGCTTTGCAAACATGCATGTTAGGCATACCAAAATTTGGAGAAATTCACATTAAAATGATGAATTTTCATGATTTTTATTTTTAAAACAACACCAACTTGTGAATTGTTGCAGAAAACTGAATTTAAGATTGGAACAATGAGAAACAAAGAAAACAAAAACTGACAGTTTGATCCATCCCCAACAGAGATAGGGGGGTGGGTGAGTGGGTGCAAGTAAATAAGTCAATGATTCCTTTGAATTGGGTAGCCACTGAGGACAAGAGTACAGAAGTCTTCAAGCTGGCTGCATCTGGCAGAGATTGGTATTGTAACATGTGGTGACATAACATATGCACATTCCACCTTAGGATTCTTACCATATACAGTCTCGTGACTTTACCACCAGTCATTTCCTTTCTCCTTCTACTCCACCCCACCCCAGACTTGCTTTGTTGACATTCTAACCTGATTAAGAGTTTTGGAGAACACAAAAACTTGAACACTGATTTGGGACATGGACTGGAACAGTAGGATGGAAACGGCAAATCAGGTTCCCCAAGAAGTAAATTCAGCTTGCTGCACCAGCATATAAGCCATGCTATCAGCCTTCCCAAAATTGAATTGCTTCCAAATTGAATTGCACTTTGTGGCTGTGTGGTCATGGGTACCAAAACAGGATGGGTTGCTATGGATCTACAACCTTAGCTTCTGTGGGCACTATACCAGCCTGCAGCAGTCGTGGCTGGATAGGATTCTTTCTCCTTCTCTTTGTCTCAGTGTTGTTCATCCTTCACAGATAAAAACATATCTGGGGAGGTGTCTATGTTTGTTCTTGGTTTTTTAAAACATGACACTGTCTTGTGGGCTCTTTGTCAAAAAGGCAGGGTTTTAAAATTGTGATATGTAAATAAACACCCAACTCAACAGGGAAGAGACATGCCTAAGGGCTCTTTAGCGGAAAACTGTCTTAAGAAGTTCTTGGGCTGGGGAGGGCTGGACCAGCGAGGGACCGTCCAGCTCTACGGAACCAGCGGGCCTCACTTTGCCAGAAGACAGCAGGTGTCTGGATTACAAACAGGCCAACTATGAAGCAATGGGTTATGGTGACTACTTTCCAAGAACAACAGATCTTCTACTGTCTTAAGAGCTTTAAGGTCTTAAGAGCTACAAGGAAGAGAGATTTCAAAGGCACAGTTCTTCCCTCATGATATTGAAGGGATCGGTGGTGCTGGTGGAGCTTTGCATGCTAAGCTTTTCTCCTCTTGCTTTTGTACTTTTTGATGCTTATGACTACTTTTGTTATGTTTGTAGTTATGGAACTTTTTATATGTTGCAAGCCACCTTGAGCAGGGTTTTAACTATGGAAAGGTGACATAAAAATAAAATGATGGATTGATTGATGCCATGAGTATGCAGATGGTATCCAACTCTGCTTCTCCCTTGCCTCTAAATCAGGTGAAGCTCTGGGAGAATGGGATTGGCGCCTTTGAAGACAGCCATTGAAGGTGGTCTGGAAACTGCAGCTGGTTCAGAATAACACAGGCAACATTCTAATCATGGCTGTCTGGGCTCCCTTGGTTTCTGATTCATTTCCAAGCCCAATTCAAAGTGCTAATTTTGAGCTGTAAAGCCCAGTATGGTGGGACCTAAACGAACACGTCTTCTTATAGCATACCATCCAGCATTTCACTGAAGAAAATAGAGACATCTCATTGCATAATATTTTACTATTTATACCCCCCACATCTTACTAGGTTGCCCCATGCCCCAGCTACTCTGGGCAGCTTCCAGCATATATAAAAACATAATAGAACATAAACATGAAAAAAACCTTCCCTATACCGGATTGCCTTCAGACGGCTCAGGGGTAACTCCATGCCCTCCAGCATTTCGCCAATGAAAATAGGGACATCCTAAGGAAAAGTGGGACACGGGTGGCACTGTGGGTTAAACCACTGAGCCTAGGGCTTGCTGATCAGAAGGTCGGCGGTTTGAATCCCCACGATGGGGTGAGCTCCCGTTGCTTTGTCCCAGCTCCTGCCCACCTAGCAGTTTGAAAGCACGTCAAAAGTGCAAGTAGATAAATAGGTACCGCTCCAGCGGGAAGGTAAACGGTGTTTCCGTGCACTGCTCTGGTTCGCCAGAAGCAGCTTTGTCATGCTGGCCACATGACCCGGAAGCTGTACGCCGGCTCCTTCGGCCAGTAACGTGAGATGAGCGCCACAACCCCAGAGTCGGACACGACTGGACCTAATGGTCAGGGGTCCCTTTACCCTTTACCTTTTAAGGAAAAGTGGGACATTCCAGGATCAAATCAGAAACCAGGACGGCTTCTCTAAATCAGGGACATCCCTGGAAAATAGGGACACTTGGAGGGTCTGCCATAGGCACCTACTTGGAAAAGATCAATGGAGGTTCTCTGAGTGCCCCAACAATTTATGGCGGCTAGGATGCAGAGAGTCTTTTCCATCATGGTGCCTGGTTTGTAGAATACTCTTTCCAGAGAGAGCCCTAAGTGGCACCTACATATTTTCCCAGCACCAAGCAAAGACATTTTTATTATCCCAGATCATTTAACATCTTAGCAATATATTTCAACATATTTAATAACTTTTGGGGATTATTTTATTTTTAGTGGCTTTTTAAAGATTGATCTAAAGATAGATGTTACTAGTTTTGACATTGTTCTGTCTTCTTATTTCTTTTTTTTAAAAAATATTAGCCCTTTGAGATTGTTCTTAGCTCCCCCTGTGCCCTTTGGCAATCTGAGTATGGCGATATAACACGTTTGTATTCTCTGTGCTGGGTCTGGGCTTTATTGTGACATTTGATTGCTCTACAGTACTTGCGTTTTGTCTTGATGTTGTTTTAGATGCTTCTATTGTACTCTGCTTGGGGGACTTGGTTTCGAGGCAACTAATAGATGTAAACAATAAATAAACATGCTGTCTTGCTTGCTCACAATCCTAAATCCAGAGGCCGAAATGAAGAGTTGGCTTCCATGAAAATCCACGTAAACAGTAATTTGAGATGGAAACCAGAAGGATTTTTCAATGTTATTCCCGGCTGTACCTCACAAGTTTATGTTTTGATCTTGTTAAAATGCTTACTGCCACATTTAAATGCTAGTTCTACAATTCTTCAAAGGCTCACAATAGGCTTTTAAATTAGTGTTCCATATCTGGATTAAAAAGAGCTATATGAATGTTGGGAGGTATTTTTTTTAACATTATATCATTTAAACCTGGTAATATTGAAGCCGATTAGCAGAGGTGCTATTTTAAAAACACAAAGGGTATAATCCAACCCAAATTAAGTAAATTTTAAACCTGTCAATTTCAGAGAGAGAGTTAAGCACTTTCCTAAATCTCTGTCATTGAAATCAATGGGATTTAAAGGTACTTAGCTTGTATTTATTTCTCACATAAATAATCAACTTTGGTTAGATTGTGCCCCAAACCTATACACGATGAAATGGCAAGTGCTTGTCTGTCCATTTTTTTTGTACACTTTTGTAACACAATTCTAAGTAGCATGACATCATTTTATAGGTTAAACGTCCATATTAGACCTACCATATGTAAGAATGACGGTAAATTCACTTCACACGATTCTGAAGTCCATTTGACCAAGGATCCTTATAAATGGTAGATTTAATAATATAAACCTTGCCAGGACTTTTTTTCCCCCAGTAAGAACTAAGCAGAACTCAGTTCTGGCCCTCTCAGGTGGGCACCATTGCCATTATAAGAGAACAAGGAGGCATTCATGGGGAGTTCTGGCACCTCCTTTTCTAGAAAGATAGCACTGAAACATGCTGATTTGGATCAAAGGCTCAACTATCCCAGCATGCTTCACTGCCATGATAGCAGGGGCCATAGCTGTCAACTTTTCCCTTTTCTTGCGAGGAATCCTATTCGGAATAAGGGAATTTCCCTTAAAAAGGGGGGGGGGGAGTTGACAGCTATGGCAGGGGCAGTGCTGGGAGCTTCTCTGCTACCTCCTGCACCTGGCTTCTAGCACTATGCAGGCACCACTATGCTTGGGAACCAAGCTCAGCCATAGAGGTTCAACTACTGGATCCTTGACTCATCCTGGGTTCTGAGAAAAGGCCAAAGGCCTCCTTCCAAGTCAGTCATTCTGGGTAGTGAGACCAGACTAGGCTTGTTACGGTAGGTAGAAAAGCTTTTTGAAGTTAGTTTTCTTTTTTAAAGAAAAGCTTTTTTTTAAAAAAAGAACTTTCAAAAGCCTTTCATGCTACAGTGGGAAACCACAACAGTGGTGCAGCCATTGTCCTGGACGCTTCTCTCAGAATGCTTCATTCTGAGAAGGAGGACACCTTTAGCCCTTTCTCAGAACCCAGGTGAAGCTGGAAGATAGAGGCAGGCAGCAAACCAAGCACCATGGATGGGAGCCAGGCATCTCTGGAGGGCTCTGGGAGGGTATTCTAAACAATACTGAATAAGGTGTGGGGAGCTTCAAGGGAAGGATAGAATCGTCAAAAACCTTTGTCTAATTTGGGGCAATTTCCAACTTTTCAGAAGCCCCTTGTGCTCCATCTCAGATTGTCCTTATCCTTCAGAGAGACTTTCTGGGAAATGCACTTAAGTGCATAGGAGTGAAGGGATCATGAAATTTTACTTCTCTAAGATAACTTAGGCTGGGATCCAATACATGGAATTTAGCCCATATAAAGTATGGAGAAATTACGACACTATTCTACCGACTTACTTACTGGTCTAGAACAGACTAAATGCCACTGAATTTGCTAGGTTTTATTACCGAGTAGGTGTGGGATGCAGGTGGCACTGTGGTCTAAACCACAGAACCTAGGGCTTGCCGATCAGAAGGTCAGCGGTTTGAATCCCCGCGACAGGGTAAGCTCCTGTTGCTCAGTCCCTGCCCCTGCCAACCTAGCAGTTCGAAAGCATGTCAAAGTGCAAGTAGATAAATAGGTATCACTCCAGCGGG
The DNA here is from genome assembly GCF_009819535.1 of Lacerta agilis. Lineage (NCBI taxonomy): Eukaryota > Metazoa > Chordata > Lepidosauria > Squamata > Lacertidae > Lacerta > Lacerta agilis. The sequence continues at coordinate 52,812,518 of NC_046314.1, forward strand.
AAGCTGTCTGCGGACAAACGCTGGCTCCTTCGGCCAGTAAAGTGAGATGAGTGCCGCAACCCCAGAGTCATCTGCGACTGGACTTAATGGTCAGGGGTCCCTTTACCTTTATTTCTGAGTAAAAAGGTAAAGGTAAAGGGACCCCTGACCATTAGGTCCAGTCGCGGACGACTCTGGGGTTGCGGCGCTCATCTCACTTTATTGGCTGAGGGAGCCGGCGTACAGCTTCCGGGTCATGTGGCCAGCATGACTAAGCCACTTCTGGCGAAGCAGAGCAGCGCACGGAAATGCTGTTTACCTTCCCGCCGGAGCGGTACCTATTTATCTACTTGCACTTTGACGGGCTTTCGAACTGCTAGGTTGGCAGGATATTTCTGAGTAGACACGCATAAATTGCACCATAAATGACAGAAAAGAAAAGAAATAGCCCAAAGGTTTCATAAAACAATATATACACATTTCACAAATATATCCCACCCCACCCCACCCCCCAAATTAAATAACATTCCAGGCAAGGATTTCACCCATTTGTTTCATTTCTCTTGTGTACAGAAGGGGGAGCCAAATGCAAAAAAATGAAGGCCATGCATAGCCTTTGATTACAGTGTATATGCAGTGCTATTGTATCTGATTTTTTTTTATTTATAGAAGTTTTTATTTAAAAAAAATTAGAAGTATTCTACTTTCTAGGAAGTGTTCTATCACTTGTAGTGGTAGGCTGAAAGATGCTTTTCATGAAGCAATGTTATGAATGACAAATGAAGGGACTATATTTCTAATTTTTGGCCAGCAGGCAGTAAATCAGACTATTGCCTAAATCTGCAAAGAGGTTTCTGTGGGACTTCTCTTGAATACAGTTTGTAATCTTCAGGTGGTGCAGAATGCCAAAGCTTGCTTTACGGCATGCACAGACCATGAAAGACATAGCCCTGTTTGACAGTCTTCTAATCAGAAAATATAGCACAAAGGAAGTTGTGGGAATAACTAACCCCATTCTACCCATCCCTATCCCCATCAACCTCCATGAGTTGAAGAAAGACTATCTGAAATGGGGAGTCACCTGCACTCATGGAGGCTGCCTGAGAGATGCAAAAACTTGGGAAATCAGGGTTCCACAGGGAATCTACAGGAGTAGAATGGGGTCCTTGCTTGGGGCAGTTGTCCATCAACTCACAAGGTGTAATGGGGTAGTGCTCTTCTTCCTGCAGGAACCTCAAATGGTGCATTTCCAGATTAGAAGGATATTGCACTGGTTTCAAGGCACCTCTAATGGCTAAGAATGAGATCAAAGTTGAATTCATCATGCTAAACGAGTTGAAGGCTGTTGAAGGGCAAAGAAAATTCATCTCAAGCCTGTGGATAGATAGGCTATCTTGGTAGCAAAGAAATTTGTAAAGGAATCTATTTATTTTATTTGAGAAAACCTTTTGAATATCCATTTAGATGGGATTTAGTGACAATAGGAATTGGAAGCTGAATTATAATGTATCTTATTGTTTCTTTTTCAATTGTTATTTTCATGATGGCCAATTAGTTGAGATTGCCTTTATTTCCTAAAACAGGCAACATACATTCTATTATAATCAGTCCCATTGATTCTAATTTCTCAAGGTTGCATCCCCAAACAGTGGGCTTTAAAATTTCAGCAGTGGCCTGTGAAACACCAAAATTTGGCGCATCTCCCTCCACCCATCTTGTCTTCCCTTCTTGTTGCCATGTCCCCTGCAGCACCCTCTCAGATCAGCACCCAAAGCGGGTGAACTGGTTGCACTCCCCTAAATCTGTCCTGCCCAAACTCTCAAATAATATCTTACACTTTCATTTTAAAAAAAAACAAAACCAGAGCTCTGCTTTTACTAGTTCGCAGAGCCTGTGTGAATCTTTTTATTACATCCGAGCTGAACTGGGGCCTTAGCTAATCCGTAAGCCTATAACAGTGACTAAGACTGCATATTAGCTGGCATATAATAGTTCATCTGAGGTCATTGTGAGAAGAAACGCCATCCTCCCGATTAGCTGCCTAATTCCCCTGAACAGCGGTTGAGAAAATTTGTGCTTTGTGTTCTGGTCAGCTGGTCTTGTTGTTAACTGCCTTGCTTCCTCAACTGATTGGAAACAGGCTACTTGGTTCAGCAGTCAGTACAAAGGAAGATGGCCTCATGCATCATCAAAAAGAAGGAATGGATCATCCAAAAGGAACAAAGAGGACACAGATTTGTAAAATAATAAAATAAATAGAATAAAATAAAATGAATGCACATACTTATGTACATGCATAGATGCAAAATTTGCATTGATATGTTGCTGTTTCAAATTCATTTGTATATTTTGCAATGTACTTTTGTGCATTGAGTTGCCTCAAGACTTTTTAGCAGTTTAACAGGAGGTGATGATCTAAAAAGGGACGATCCCTTTGGCTTTAATGGTTAATAGCCATTGCTAGACCTTGTAAACAACTATAACTCTTATTAAGCCCAATGGCTCAGGAAACTGCTCTGCATAACAGCATAAGGTGCAGAGGGCAGGCAGATTTCTGCACCAGCTTAGAAATGTTGCAATAACTGGGCCCCATGCTGTCATGTGACAGCAGTGAAAGTGGTTCAAAATCTAACGGATCTCCTAATGGATCCCCAGCCAGCTCAGCCCCTGTCCCTTCCTACACTTGGAACATCACCACTTCAGGACTTTTTTGCTGGCTGCTCCTGATGAGAATCTCTGCAGCAGCCTCCCAGCTGTCTGCATGGGCAGCAAGCAAAAGGGGTGCTCACCACCAGAAGGCCAGATCATCCAGGAGAGCCGGGCAGGGGGACACCTCCACAGTTTCCAGTACAACACCGTTTCCATACCCACACACAGCTGAGTAGGTTGCATTGCTCTGCAAATCACATTTCAAATTTCTGTGCGCCGTATTTGCTAGTTATGCACTTTTATTAATCTCTGTGCTGGAAATTTTTAAGCTGCAAATGATCATTTTAGGATATTGTGTTTTTAATTATTGTTTTATCCAGCAAACCACCTAGAGAACAATGCTACTGGGTGGCTTTCTAAGAGCTGAGTAAATAAAATAAAAATGAATAGATAAACATCAATGTCAGCATCAGCTTATGGGTATTCCTTGTCTGTTACAAGCTCTTCTTGCACTTTTTCCTGACGCCACCCTAGAGTGTCCAGCAACTGTTCTAGAGAAATTTCCTCATCCCTGGCAAGGTGTCAACTGCTGCTCTTTAGCTGTAGTAGTTTGTGAAGGACAGCAAACATGTTTAGACACCATTTAACAGATAAAAGCAGCTTTAGTTAACGGATACATGTGTACATGCAGCTGAGGGGAGTCTGTCCAGATATGAGTGACAATGGCCTTTGGACTGCAGGCCATGTGACAACTCCATTTGCCTAATTAGTGAATTCTTTACATACTCTTTATTTTCCTAAGTCCACTGTTGGGCAATATCTTTATTAGGACTCACGAAAATGTCTCAAAAAGCTTTTGAGCTTCCAGAACTTTGGTTGTGAGCCCACAGAGTCTATGTGGGATGCTCTTCCCAGTGAGGCCAGCTGGCTCCAGCAACTTTTCAGGAGAAGAGAGAAGATGTAACTCTTCTTCTGGGCATTTGAAGGGAAATTATTGTGATGCTTCTTGCTGTGTCTGCATTCTTATTTTATTTTTGAGGTATTAGGCAAATATAATGATGATGATGATGATGATGATGATGATGATGCACAAATTGGATTGGAGAAATGAGAGTGGAAAGGGTAAATTATGCTGGAACTTGAATTACTGAAGTTTCCCTTTAGGCACAGTGTGAAGATGGAGATTAGAGATTGAATTCTGTCTTCATTGTGTGCCTTCAGGGACTTAACATACATAGACTAATTCAGACTAGAATCTCCATCTTCAGACTGAGTCAAAATGCAGACCTCAAAGCATCAAGAACCAGCCTTTTAAAACTAAAGGGGGGTACCCATTGCCCCCTTCTCCTGTTTTGTGCAACATCTCACCTGATAAAGAGTTCTGGAGAACCCCAAAACCTTGTTGACTAGTTTTGCAAAACATTTGGGAAGTCCCAAAAAAGCTGTTGACCAACTGAGGGGTTGGGGGTTTCCATTATGGACCGACACAGCTGCATTTGCTCTTTATTTTCCTTCTCTCCCAGTTAATGGAAAATTAGAGCAGACTTGGGTTTCACAACTTAATTTGCATCTTGTGAGCAATTTCCTCAGAAGAAATGTTCACAGTGCGGACCGAACTAAACCCGCTTTCCTTATAGCCCTGGCTAATCTTATCAAAAGCAACTCAGAACAACCAGAATAATCTCTCTTCGGCAGCCAGTAAAATCTTATCTGTGTGATGCAACCTCCAACTTCAATTAGACTAGAGACAATGGCTTGGATCAGAACTTCCCTTTCTATTGCAGAGAGAAATTGATTCTTGAGGCATGGCTTGTGGTGTAGAGGGCTGCAGTAGGAAGAAGGAAGCTGTGGAGGGAAACTGGGGGAGGGCTGCTCATGCAACAGAATGTTTGGATCCAAGCAACTTTTGAACAGAAAAGTCCCAAATCTTGTAAGTGAAGGGTTCCTTCCAGATGTTGCTAGCTGACAACTCCCAACATCTGTAATCATTGGTCAGACTGCTGCTGGAGCTGATGGGAGTTGTAGTTCAAGAGGGCACCATGCTGGCTGCCCCTGCTGTAAGTTTTACTACGTTTTACTGTAAGTTTTACTAATAAGAGAAACACCTGGTTTCTGCTTTCCTTGGGATTCCTCTCAGACCCATTTCCATGAATGTGTCTAACCTTTTTTTAAAAGGCCACTTTCACTAGCAAACATTGCCACAACATGTGGCAATGAGTTCCACAAGTGTCACATAGTATGAAGTGGTCCTTTATTTGTTCTGTCCAGAATGTAACCTGTCAAATATTTCATTGTGTGACCACAAGTTTGAGGGATATGAGGTGGGGTTTTTTTGTTTGTGATTGATGCTTTGTAGCACAAAAACCATCAGTATCAGTTGGCAGCACTATGTAGCTCTGAAAAATAGTGTTTGTGTTTAGATTAAGAATCAGAAAGCCCCCTATTACAGGTCGGATCTGAACTTTTCACCTACTTAGCATACTTTCCCCTGGCATTTCTGTAATTTCCTGCTGAGCTCAGAGAGAGGAAGCAGGATCCTCAAAAATGACGTGTTTTTTTGTTATTCAATTACGTTTTTCCATGGAATCCTGAAATGATAAATCCCAACATTATCTAAACATTATGATACAAAGTGCCAGGAATCAGAAGGAAAGAGAAAGTCTTTCAGTTCATAAACAGCAAACCTCATCAGCAAGTCAGGTGAAATGGCTGAATTTTTATATGCTGAAACCCAGTAGTGAAAGGCTTTTTGTTAACTAGCTACATTGGAAAACAAGTGTTGTTGAAAGGCTAGGAGAAAAATATTAGAATTATTAAGCTCAGGCTCAACGTATTACTTCAGGTAAAAATAAATAAAAAAGTGATGGTGAATTCATTAGGTTGACGAATTCATAAGGTCCAATATTATATCTACGTCTGAAAATACTGGGGAAATGGATCGATACAAATGTTATGACAGCACGCCCACCCAAATAATAATCCATGGCATGCATCATATTCCATCAAATGCATGGGGGAAGAACACCATTTTAACCTGGTACCAAAAAGATATTGGTGTTTGTGCCAGGCAGTCTTCTGGGGAGAGCATTCCATATTTATACAGTGGAACCTCAGTTTTCGAGCATCTCAGAAGCCGAACGATACAGAACCCGAACGCCGAAAACCCGGAAGTAATTGCTTCCGTTTTCGAACGCTCCTCAGAAGTCGAATGGCTTCTGAGGCATGTTTCCCAATTTTCTCAATTGAGTTTGCCGACCGCCCATTGAGCCTCGGTTGTCGAATGGGAAGTCGGACAGTCTTCTGGAATGGTTTATGTTTGACAAATGAGGTTCCACTGTGAGGTTCTACTTTCTACTATCACTGGAATCCAATGTACCAACATTGTATCAAACTTGTAGATAGCAGTGTTCGACTGAAAGAAGCGGTTGAGTTTAGATTACCTACAGACAGCTTTTGAGGGGCATGTAAAAGGGACTGAGGAGCCTGCTCTGTACTTCTGAGCTCTACTGTTTCCTGTCCTTTCAAATGAGGCATCAATGCAATCAGTTGACTATATAAAGCCCCCCCCCATTTCTGACACTCTATGGAGGAAATTTTGTCTTTGGCTGCACGCACACCATAAACTTAAAGCACATTTCCACACCAAAGAATCCTGGGAACTGTGAATTGCAGCTCCGTGAGATATAAACTGCAATTCCCAGAATTCAGGCCTGTGTGGTTTAAATGTCTATGTAATGATTTGTTGTTGTTGCTGCTGTTTAGTCGTTTAGTCATGTCCGACTCTTCGTGACCCCATGGACCAGAGCACGCCAGGCACTCCTGTCTTCCATTGCCTCCCGCAGTTTGGTCAGACTCATGTTGGTAGCTTCGAGAACACTGTCCAACCATCTCGTCCTCTGTTGTCCCCTTCTCCTTGTGTCCTCAATCTTTCCCAACACCAGGGTCTTTTCCAGGGAGTCTTCTCTTCTCATGAGGTGGCCAAAGTATTGGAGCCTCAGCTTGAGACTAGCCAGCTATTTTTTATTTATTCTGTCTTATTTATTTATGATCCGATCAAGATTTATATTGGAAACATAATACAGTGGATGTGGATTTGGATTACATACTGCAGCTGGATAACACAGCATGCATGTAAGGCTTGAGAAACAAGTGGAAATGCGACTGCTTTTCACTTATACACAGACGCCTGTCTGTTATAAAGATTGTGCTATGATATCAAAAGGTTGCTAGCCCAGGACGAGCACCATCCGGGTGAGGGCCTTTGATGAACCTCCCGAAACCCAGCAGTGGAGCAAGAATCCTCAGCTGTCAAAATATAGAAATACAACGGAACAATAGTCTTACTGAACTATCCAAACAAGATGAGCTGCTGGAATACTTGTTATGCCTTCCAAGGAGTTGCCCAGCACTGAAGGGTAGGGACACAGTAGGAAGGAAGGACAAAAGACACTTCTAATTGGCCACAGCACATAGGACAGTCACGAATCTTCCAGCATTTAACACTTTCCATAGCAGTGTCATCTGTAGGTTGGCCGCCATGTGAAGCTGTATCACAGCAAGACGGTTCTGAAGTGTTTTCTAAGGAGGGAATTATTCTACAAGTGTTTATAAGGGACTGGTTCCAGTCCAAAAGCAGTTCTGCTCCAGGACAAAGAGAATTCTTGTTTTGTTTTGTTTCCAAACTGTCCTCAGAAATATGAATGTCCTGCTTTGTGTTTTGTCCCGAGAATTCTTGGTGGAAAACGACACTGCCCTTTCCTTGGACCCCTCACAGAAAAACACTTCAGATTTCACCTCCTTACATTTTGATGTTGATTATTTGCCGCCTTCTTTGAATTTTTGCCAAGAAGTCATGCAGTGTTTGACATCTGCATCTCAAATGGTGATCACGATTTGCTTTCAACTGGACGTACAATGATTTTTAATCCTTGACGGTTGATGTGCAAAGGTATTTTGATGTCCAAAAGCACTCAGTTTTCAAGTACTGAGATAAAGCTGCACATTCAGTGCTCAGATTCCAAATTTTACATTAGAAATTTGAATAGCAAAATGGGAAGTGTTGCAAAAATATTTGCAAACATTTCTTTCAGCTTAAGCTGCAAGCCACTGTCCACCATGGCAAGAGTACAAGGTGTTTTTTCCTGCTGTAACTGACAATGAAAAGACCTATTCTTCCCATGCAAGGCTATGGGACTGGAAGTGATATGTACATCACCTCAGTCATATGGACAGGCCAGTGGTAGCAGGCACCAAACTGCGTTCTGGTTAATATGAATGAGAAGGAAAGCAAATGAGAGCGTGATAACCAAATAAACAAATGTTCATACTCAAGACTGTCAGCGACCCCCTTCTCAGAAGATTTTATCTGGAAAATGGACAATGAGTGAGGATTAAAGGTGATTAGGTCATGTGGGCTGCTCTGCAAGTGAAAGGGCCTGACCAACTGGCTAAATTCGCACATTTTTATAGGCAGACTTTAATTAAAAACTGAGCAAAAAGACTGAACATTTAAACTGAACAAAGGTGTGGCTTGTTTGCCTGCTTGTTTGGATTTTTTTGCATGAAGAAGAAGAAGAAGAAGAAGAAGAAGAAGAAGAAGAAGAAGAAGAGGAGGAGGAGTTTGGATTTGATATCCCGCTTTATCACTACCCGAAGGAGTCTCAAAGCGGCTAACATTCTCCTTTCCCTTCCTCCCCCACAACAAACACTCTGTGAAGTGAGTGGGGCTGAGAGACTTCAAAGAAGTGTGACTAGCCCAAGGTCACCCAGCAGCTGCATGTGGAGGAGCAGAGATGCGAACCCGGTTCCCCAGATTACGAGTCTACTGCTGTTAACCACTACACCACACTGGCCCTACACCACAATGGCCCTACCTTTCCTCTAAGGAGCTCAAGGTGGTGTACATAGCTTTCTTCCTCCCCAGTTTATCCTCACAACAACCTTGTGAGGTTGGTTAAGCTGAGAGGCAGTGACTGGGCCAAGGTCAACTACTGAGCTTCAGGTCCTTCTCTGACACTAACCACTACACAATCCTATAAATGTCTATGTAGAAGTCATACTCTCCAACACCTGGAAGCAAAAAAACTGGGGCACCATCTTGCGGGATGCCATCTTCCTGTTTTGCCTTGCAAGAGAACGGTTGCCATTTTGGGTGCCATGATCTCGTGTGATTTTGCACCACAGTTTCCCCCCCCCCAAAAAAAGCACACATATTTTGGGACACCTTATGAAATCACAGCCCCAAAATAGTGCTCTTTTCAGAGAAAACCAGGGTGCAAAATTGTGCAAGATCACCACATCCAAAATGGTCACCATTCTCTCATGAGAAAAAACAGGATGTCCCTTTTTTCCAGGAAACTTGTGGGGTATGAGAAGTCTAGGGTCACCATCTTTCAAAAACTATAAACCAGGACACCCCAAAAGTTGTTGAGCTTCTTTTATGAAGACCCCAAAATTGTTGAGCTTTTTTTTTGGGGGGGGACATTTTTTTCGATTAACTTGCCAAAGATCTGGGACAAAGTGCCACATTGCGGAAATTCATTTTTAACTTTGAAATTCCAGTAATGTCCAGACGTACGGCAGCCTTATGAGAAGTCGGCCCACTGAGTTAAATGAAGCCTAATTTCAGAAAAGTGTGTATATGATTGCCAACTCAAAGCTTTGAAGGGGAAATCTACATTTTTATTTTTAACTCACACAGAGGCTGTACCGTGGCCAGACTTATATACCGTAACCTATATACAAAATTTTACCCCTTTCAAAATTAGCTTTAGTCTAGTTTTCTACTGCAGTCAGGCAAAAGCTCTGCTGCAGGGGGATTAGCTTGTGGCCCTCCAAATGTTGTTGAACTTCAACTCTCACCAGTCCCAGCCAGCATGGCCAATGGTCAGCGATGATGGGAGTTGGAGTCTAGCAGCATCAGGAAGTCCCAGGGCCAGCTCTGCCATTAGGCAGCATGAGACAGGTGCCTCAGCAAGGGGCAAGGTCTGCAAGGGTGAGGTGCTGGCAGACAGGGCTGTGTGTGCTACCTGGCCTGGCCTGCGTCTCCCAAATTAGCCAGCTGTTCTGTTTCCAATGTTGAAGTAAGATTTTACAGCCTGGCTAGTCAGCTTTTTTGTATGAAATAGGAGAGGGCACTCTCTTTTCTTCTGAGGTGTTCTGAGGGCAGGGCGGAGCTAGCCCAAGACCTACTGGATCCCAATCCAGTGTTACTACCATCAGACGATGGCATCAGGCTCAAAGCATGGATTCCTGAAGGACAACGATATCAATGGCTACCAGCCATGATTGCTGAATGTAACATCTGAATGCTGCTTGTGGGCTTCCCAAAGGCACCTTGTTGGGTCACTGTGAGAGACAGGATACACTACTTAATAGTACTGATCCCTGATCCAACAGGGCTATTTTCCTTCTTCATAGCTGTTTAGTTCAATGTGTTTTTGTCCACCCATACCAATTTCCAGAGTTGAAAGGAAGATGAAAAGGCCATATATAAACAAGACCAATCTGCTGCTCTGCACTTTAAAAAAAGATCCAGGCAAACGGGTTATGTTAACTGCTGTGGTGAATTTCTTCTTTGGGCTTGCCTCCCCTTTCTCAGTGTTTCCACATGGTAAAACTTGCCTCATCCTTGGTGCTTTTTTAGCATGGCTGTGGAATTGCGTGAGGAACCCCTTGCCTCGTTCACAGAGCAACCGGCTGCCCTGTGCCAAGATGCCTATTTCCAACACTTTGCTGGTATTCCTTCCCCCCCCCCCTCCCCTCGCTCCGTTGGCAGAAGGTTTGTTTGTGCCACCCTGGAGTACTCTCTATGTACTGTATGCAAAGTTCACCGGACAATCCAGCAGAAAGGAGGCGAGAAGGAGACACAAAACTACAAGCTCTGACAGAATATGGGAGTTGGCACAGGGGGTGGAAAGAAACCCATCTCTTTCTCCACACTTTGACTCCTTAAGAGCTGGGGGGGGGGGAGTGCGCACCTCCGTGTGATTGACCTGAAACGGTGCCAGTGCAGTTTAGGGAGGCACTGCTTCTGCTGCTAACACCCAGGCAGCTTTCGGAAATTCCTGTAGGCCAGCTGCTGAAGGAATCCACTTCAACTCATCGCCACTGGTCTGCAGCAAATTCATGATGTAGACAAACCACGCACCTTGGGAGAGTTGTATTTCATACCGTAAATTAAACTGTGTCACTTCCCTACAGCAAGACGGCTCTGGATACCATCCCAGTTCGGTCTCTTTCATGTATCCCCCCCCCTTTCTTTGCAAGTTTGTGCTTACTCAGCCACTTTGATGCTCTCTCTCTCTTTCCCCCTCTCTCCCCACTTTGCCCCCACCCCATACTGTCTACACAGCTTCTGTGTCTTCTCTCCTCCTTTCCTCCTCCCCATTCCTTGGCAGCCCCACCTCTTATGCTTTCACCCCTCCTTTTCTCCTCCTCCCTCACAGTTAGTGGCTTGAAAACTTTTAAAAAGCTCTTGCAGCGCTTCAAGTTAGGATGAAAAAGGTTTTTTTTGTTTTGTTTTGTTTTTTAAATGAGTTCTCAGCACTTTTCTTTCAGGAAAGGGGGAAGGAAAGGACGTCACAAGACAAAAGAGCAGGGGACTTTTAAAGTTTAAATAGGCAGGTTGGGTGCCTGAAGAAGTTTCTGCCTTTTGAGTTTTAACCCTCTGAGGGACTTTGTTTGACTTTCTTCACTGCTGACAAGCAAGGTAAGGATGGGAAAGGGTTTGGGTTTGAGGGGGTTTTTTAACTTCAAGTTAGTTCCAAGCAAATCTTTTCAGAGGAGTGTGATTACCTCAGACTTTAAAGAAATGAATATTTTAAGTGCAAGAGTTTTACTACTGTTCTTAAATTAAAAAATAAGTTGCCCTGTTAACAGCTGCATAGACCCCTTTGGGTGTCCCTCTTTGGGGGAACATTTTAAATGTACTAGAATTTTATCAGAGAAATGTACTTGGGGAGAGATGTCATTTATTTCAGTTGATTTAGGTGCTTCATTTTCACACTCTAACATTTTATTTGCCAAGTTTTTCCATCTCGTTTACCAAGGGAGCCTGTTTTATTGTACCTCACCCCATATAACAAAAGAAATTCTTTCTCTGGAGAGAGCATCCAACTTTGGGGCATGCTAACCACACCACAACAGTGTTGTGACCTCTCAGTTGCTTTGAAAGGGTCACCAAGTTAAAGCAGATAGATCCTACCTCACGCGTACACACATTTCACTTTCATATGGAAATCGTGGCTTGTCTTTAATAGTTCATACAATGCAAGGTCCTTAATTAGGGTCTTTGTTCAAATGCTGCCTGGGCTTTTGTCAACTCGTAATCGGATGTCTTTCAGGCAGCCTTTGCTTATTTCCTCCTTATTTTCTATTTTGAATAATCGAGCTAAAAATTGATGGGGATTTGAAGGGAATCTGTACAGTTAGTGTTCAACCCCAGATGTGGACTGTGCTGTGTGGAAGGGACCTTATATCTCCGCAGGCTAACAATGCCTGCGAAACCATTTGGTTACTCTAGACTGAAATTGTGTATTACCAAAGTCTTTCAGAGAATATTGTCTCGGTCTGCATCAAGCTACATTCCTGCAATCTCTTATGAAAACCATAGTGTAGGATTGGAAAGGAAAGAGTCTTGGCATCTACCCTGAAGCTAGTGCCCCCCCCCTTTTTGAAGGTACAGTATAGGGGGGCGGCTCTCAGAGTCCCTGCTATGAGTAAGCTTCTTGTCAGGGAGGGAAGAACAAATTCAAGGCAACCAAAGTGGATTTTTAACATCACTTCCCCCCACCCCTTTCAACTTTCGCACACTTTTATGCCCAGTTTCACCTCTCCGATGAGGTTCTGCTGTGGTATACATTGCTAGTCCTTCAATCTGGTGCATTGTGTTTTAGAAGCAGAAGAATGTTCACAGGGAGATTTGTTAATGCCAACAAGGTCAACCAACAGAGGAACATGTCTCTGTGATTTCAGAAATCTGTTTGTTTGTCAAGGAGGAAGGAGCGGGGCGGGGGGGGGGGGAGAGAAGGAGCTGACTTGCCTTGAGGTTCCATTCAGCCATATCAACATCTGGAGTTTTGAAGCCTCCAGACTTTGAAACTGTTTACAGTAATGTTTGTTGGAGGTTTTTTTTTTGGGGGGGGGGGGGTTGGCGGTGTTCAAAGCTAAACATTGGCGCTGAGCCATTATACCTAACTAGAATACAAATGTGAGAAGGATGAACAGGCAGAATTTGAAAGGGTCAAGGGAAGAAGATGGGGAAAAAATATGAGATTTTAAATATAATGCACTCTGTACCAACCATGATAAAGCAGCAATAATTAGCAATTATTGTTCAGCACTTTAAGTGTCCAAAAGAACTGTACTGTTCATATACTGATCATCCTTCCAGAGAAGCTCTATGAAGTGGGACGCTTCCCATTTAAGTGAGCCTTAAGGAAAAGTGAGCCTTAAGGAAAAGCAATCTTAGAGAGTGGTTAGCTGAGCAAGGAAGCAAAGGGGCCTATGTATCTTTGCTCAGAATTTATTTCAGGGAGATGTGCACCAGAATCCTCCTGTATTTAATGGGTCTTCCTTGGTGAGTGTCTTGCTGCTATAACTTTGCAGTAGAAATGAGCTCAGAATTGCAGTCTGACTCCCCATATCCGACACAGTCAGTCCCACAGAGTCAAGTGGTTTACTCAGAGTTACCGGTACTACTGCTTAAAGATGCATGCACTCAAACAGATGCCAATCAAGTAAACCCAAAACTCCATCCAGCAGGCAATGGCTCTCCTGTGTGGCCTGAAAAACAAGCTGTTCTTTGGCACTACGAGGAAATGCTCCTTGGGGTTGAGTAGAAAGGCACTTGCATGGATGACATCTGTTTGCCACCGAGTAATATTTCTGAGTAAACAAATAATATTCTCCTCAAAGCATGCTTAGATTGGGCTATCTGGTATGTTGTTTGCAGACATTTTTATGAATGATTACAGGGCTTCCTTAGCTGTTGACCTGAGTACCACAGTTGAAGCTCCTCATGCTGCTTTTCCTCCTTGCATTTGACTCTCCCTCCATCTAACAAAGGGGCTTGACGCCTTATGCCTTAATCTTCAAGGTGTTAGCAGGACTCCCTGTCGATTTCATGCTTTGGTAAAAGTGTGTAAAAAAAAAAAAACCTCACCCTCAGTCATTGGACAGACCTTGGAGATTCAGCTTTGGGACTAAAGAAGGGGAAGAGCCTTGTTGTCCCATTTCTCTGCATACTGATTGTGGTCCCAAATGTAGTCCCTTTAGTGATTGATTGCATTTCTTTTTATCTCACCTTGATCCAAAGAGATCAGGAGGTATGCAAGGTTCCCTACCTCCCATTGAATATTCACAACAACCTTGATGAGTAGTTCAGGCTCCCAGAAGGTGACTGGCCCAAGGACACCCAGTGTGCTTTGTAGTTCAAATGGGATTTGAACCTGAGTCTGTGCAGCTCAAGCCCACTGCTGTAACCACTGCAGCCCACTGTCTCTGTAGTGAAATCCTACACATTTAAGACCTTTAGTGTCTCAGCTGGACCTGGGTTTGTAGCCTTGTTGGACAGTAGGAAAGGCATTTTGGGTGCTTGGATTAAAAAAAACAAAACCCAACAACTGTATATCTAGGCAAATGTCTTTTCCAGCTTGCATGTGAAATTTTCTGCTACTTTTCTCTGCTCAGCAGATCTCATTTTCCATATCCAGTCTGGTCCTCATTGGTAAATCACTATCCATATCTTTTCTTAAGAAGTTCACATGTAATTTCTGACCCTCTCTTTATTATGTCTCTTTGGGAATGTCCACATCTCACATGCTTGTACTCTGTTAGAATTCCAACAGGTAGAGCTGGCTGAAAGCACAAGTAGTCCCAGTCTTTTCTGTAGGGTTTTATGTGAACTGAAGAACTAGCCGGCCAACTGCAATATGCACGCACATGCTCCCCACTACAATCCCACAGGACCATGACAAATCCTTCCTTCTGACCTTCTGACATTATGCTCAGTCATCATCCTAGAACACTGAAAATGTCTTGTGTGCCCTGGAAAACATGAGCCATAAGTTATGGCACACGACACAGCTTCACTTTCCCAATTGTGGTTTGCAGATCAAATTTTTCCTGCATATGGTCACTTAAACGCTAACCAAATAGTGCTGCCATTATTTTTTTCCTATGACATGCTCTTTTTCTGAAAAGACACCGAGGACAGGCCCCTTTTAAGATTGGATCTACTGTTCTGGCACCTCTTATCGCTACTCGTTATTTGCATGGGTTGCTTCAGACGTGATGGTCCCACACAGCCAGCAGAATGTACAGTTCTTTCCCTGTTTGGCTGGTGGAACAACACCAGTGCCTCTGAAGGAGGAAAAATAAGCAGAGATGTTGCACAAGCAGTGGATACACATCCACAGCGTGTGCATAACTTCCCTCCATGAGTTCCCTGGGGGATGTGATAATCCTGCGCCACCAGCCAAGTGAAGTGGCTGCATGTTCAGCTGGTTGATCGGGATCACCCCATGCAAAGCTTGCCTTGAGCTGGTCTCCAGAAGTCTCTGTGTGTCTGACAGGGAGCGAGGCAGAGCTAGTGCTGACTGTGTGGAACTCACATCTGGTCTGGCAGAGCAAGAGCCGGATTGCGGCACAGGGAAAGGCACCTTGCATTTTCCACAGATACTTCCCAAGGACTGAGCCAGCAGCGCAGCAGCAGCCTTCTGTATGGAGAAATAGAATGCAGTAGAAATCCGGCCGAAATCTTCTTTTCATCACTGGGCACAACACTGCAAACCACTGCAGACAAAACTGGGATTCCACCTCCCCAAACTATACGTTGCCAGATCATTAGTTGGTTTTTCAGCGATTGGTTCCTGAATTGTAGCCACATTTATTTGGAAATATCTGAAGAAGTGTGTATGCACACGAAAGCTCATACCAAGAACAAACTTAGTTGGTCTCTAAGGTGCTACTGGAAGGAATTTTTTAATTTTTAATTTTGTTTTGACTATGGCAGACCAACATGGCTACTTTACCTGTAACCAAAGTTCAATTGGTTATTCTGCTAACTTTCCCAATCAAGTGACTTCAAAAGATCAATAATCCTGTTAATGTTTACTCAGAAGTCCCATTCAGTTCAATGCTGCTTATGCTCTCGTAAGTGTATATAGGACTCAGAGATCAATCCTGAACATAGCTGTCAACTTTTCCCTTTTCTTGTGAGGAATCCTATTCAGAATAAGCGAATTTCCCTTAAAAAGGGGGGAAAGTTGACAGCTATGAATTCCTGAATTGACTGGCACTAAATTGGATTTTCTATTTCTCCTGGACCTGCCCTACCATTAGGCAGAATGAGGTAGCTGTCATAGGCAGTTGATTTTGTTGTCCTGAAAAGACAGCAATTTGATAGTTACTGAGGGTTGTGCTCAACTAACTTTTACTCAGAGTAGAACCATTGACATTAATGAACCAAAGTTAGTCATGGTCATTAAGTTCTACTCTGGGTAAAAGTTACTAAAATATAACCCCAGATTTATTGTTACTGTATTTTTACTGACATGGAGAAGGAAAGGTACTTGTGGGATTTTCTGCCTGTGCTCTCAGACTAATTCTTATGTACTTCAACTTGAGCCAGAAGGAAAGAGCACCATTTGATGCTCTGACTCAGGCAGCAGAATGCCTTGGGCTGGCTCTGCAAGGCTGCCATGCAAATATAAAACCTTCATGGGCTAGGGAGTGCTGGTTTTCTTCCACTTTCAATCCTGCATTGTTAATATTCAAACATGGAACAAGTGACTTGCAAGAAATTAAGATGCTTTTGAATGTCATGCTTAAAAACCATTTATGCTGTGGTGTGTTGCTACATAAGTGATTAAGTCAGGGTGTGACAAGTATAAAGCATGGTTTTATGCCAGCACTGTAGGAACAGCATGTTTGGAACACAGCTAACACCATAGGTGGGCCAACCTAAACATTTAGGATCAGGGTTTGATATTTATTTACATTCAGTCCTCAGTGGGGATTATAATATGAAAGCTAGGTTGGATATTATTCCAAGAGTTACTTCCATGGTGTATTCACCATGGCCATTCCTCACAATGATCACATGCCATCTCCAGGATCAGATGCATCGTTGCTCCCATGTCCCACTTGTGGAGCTTCCTAGAGGCATCTGGTTGGCGACTTTGGGGAATAGGATGCTGGCCTTTGATCTGATCCAACAGAGTTCTTCTTGTGTTACCCAGGACTTGTGCTCAGGATCAAACCATTCAGTGCAATCCCATGCATGTTGACTGAAAAAATGCCACCCTGTGCTCAACAGAGCACATTTCCTAACAAGTATGCTTTGGATTCCGGACTTTGTTCATTAGTTGCTAAATCAAAATAGTGTCACTCAAAAATTAATAAAACTAAAGACCTACACTAATGCCATGGCTTTTCACTGTGCAGTGCAACTTCTGGGCCGCCTCCTCTCCACATATGTCTCCCACACCCTCCTAAATCTGCCCAGGAGAGTTGAGAGAAACCCCAGAGCAGATCTAGGAGGTGTGCAGGGAGAGGAGAGGGTGGGGAAGTCATATTGTGCAGCTAAAAGTTGTTGCGCTAGAGTAACTGTTTAGTTGGATACCATTCTAATTTCCCCCAAAGGCGATAGGATTCCTTGTCTCTTTAAAACTGTATCTAATCTTCTGATGAGCTACTAGCAGGGCTTTAGGGATATTTGCAGTGAATAGTTTTGTTGAAAAATATTTGTGTTTTTAGTAATTCACCCAAGGAATGCTTCTTCCTGAAGTAAATATAGCCTAGAGAAATAATGAAACTTCATTTTGCCTACTAAAACAAATTTTAAAATTATTGATAAATTGAAAAGAAATATTGCTGACATAGAGTTAAACAGCTAAGACTTGGAATATATCTTCCCATAGTAATGGACCAGAGGGGAATGTAACTGAAAACAAATAATCCAAAACTTCCCAGCAATAACGCTTCTTTTGTTTTCAATCATACTTTCAATCTGAAATAATACTATGCTGTGAAAAAAACCCACCATTAAGCCTGGAGGGAAGTCTGATAATGGCATATTTTAACATCGGCACCAAGCTAGTTAATGAAATCAAGAAGTTATTACTTGACAGTGGAATGGCTCTCTCTCGGACAGAATGAAGAAAAAGGAAGCCTTTCAAAGACAAGCTTCATAACTTACTATTTAAACACTTGTGGCTTGCAAATCTATTTTTCATTCATAGTCACCCCACACAACCATGATGACCTACATGTAAAAGCTTCCACAAATGGTTTCTGCCTCTTGATGAAACCCTTCATGCCCAAAAACAATGCTATGCAGAGGCAAAATTCCAACATTCATCACAATGTAAT
Source organism: Lacerta agilis (assembly GCF_009819535.1). NCBI lineage: Eukaryota > Metazoa > Chordata > Lepidosauria > Squamata > Lacertidae > Lacerta > Lacerta agilis. Next base: position 52,830,521 of record NC_046314.1, read on the forward strand.
GTCACCAATCACTTGTTTTGGGGAATGATATCAGGCAACTTGTCTCTCCCTCTCCTGATGAGTTATGAACATTGTCATGCTGACAGCACCAGCCACCTGTCCCAGCAGAGAGATCATCAGTGTGGAATTATGTCCACAAATCCCACTGTTGTATGTTAGGTGCTCAGGACAGGGGCTACAGTCTTTACCAGACTTAATGACCCACAAACATCTGTTGGGTACATGATCAGTCTTTGGGGTGGTAAACTTAGTGGTGAAGCACATGCATGGTATGCAGAAGGTCGCAGGTCCCATCTCTTTCTTGATCTACAGCATGAAAAGAAATAAACTACATAAACAAATGTGAAATTGCTGAGACCCAATTATGAGTGCTTAGAACTAGACTCATATTTATGAAAGTGGTAGATTTTCTAGTCTTCTGTGTTTTAGCTCTAGTTCTAGTTGCTACCATATCTCTTGCAATCCATGATTCAGGTGTGACAACTCTTTAAGAGCACAATATTTTGACTGTACAGCAGGCAATACTTGAGCAATTTTTGTTGTTTCTCTGTAGGTAGCAGGCAGTGAAGATGGGTGACTGGAGTGCTCTGGGAAGGCTCCTTGACAAAGTCCAAGCCTATTCCACTGCAGGAGGAAAGGTGTGGCTTTCTGTCCTTTTCATTTTCCGAATCTTGCTGCTGGGGACAGCCGTGGAGTCTGCTTGGGGAGACGAGCAGTCAGCATTCCGGTGCAACACCCAACAGCCTGGTTGCGAAAACGTCTGCTACGACAAGTCGTTTCCCATCTCCCATGTGCGCTTCTGGGTCCTGCAGTTTATTTTTGTGTCCGTGCCAACCCTCATGTACTTGGCACACGTATTTTACGTGATGCGGAAGGAAGAGAAGCTAAACAGGAGAGAAGAAGAGCTCAAGGTGGTGCAAAGCGAAGGGGTCAACGTAGACCTCCCCCTCAAGCAAATAGAAATCAAGAAATTCAAGTATGGGATTGAAGAGCATGGCAAAGTCAAGATGCGCGGGGGGCTGCTTCGCACCTACATCATCAGCATCATCTTCAAATCTTTCTTTGAGGTCGCATTCGTGGTCATACAGTGGTACATCTATGGGTTCACCCTGCACGCCATCTACACGTGTGAGAGATATCCATGCCCACACAAGGTGGATTGCTTCCTCTCCCGACCCACGGAGAAAACCATCTTCATCATCTTCATGCTGGTGGTGTCTATCGTCTCCCTTAGCTTGAACATCATTGAGATTTTCTACGTCACCCTCAAGAGCATCAAGGATCGCATGAAGACAAAAAACAACCCTTTCTCTCCTAACAGTGGCATGAGCCCCTCCAAGGAATGTGGATCCCCAAAATATGCCTACTTCAATGGCTGCTCCTCTCCAACTGCCCCCTTGTCACCTATGTCTCCACCAGGATACAAGCTTGTTACTGGAGACAGGAACAATTCATCCTCCTGTCGTAACTACAATAAGCAAGCTAGCGAACAGAACTGGGCAAATTACAGCGCTGAGCAGAACAGGATCGGACAGGCTGGGAGCACCATTTCGAATTCACATGCCCAGCCCTTTGAATTCCCTGATGATCCCGAGAACACAAAAAAAATGGGCTCTGGGCATGAGCTACAACCTCTCAAGGTGGTAGACCAACGGCCTCCAAGCAGAGCTAGCAGTCGAGCCAGCAGCAGACCTCGACCTGATGATCTGGAGATCTAACCCTCTATAGCAACAGTAATACTTAACACAACTATGATATGAAATGCATTAGAAGATGCACATGTGGTGTTCGTGCAGTTCCATTGGAGGTGGTACTTTAACAATCTCAGCCTGGAGATTTTAACAAACAAAAAACATTGGGATTTTTTTTTTAAAGTGGGAAGCTGGGGTGATTTGGAGACATACAGCACATGTTGGTATTTAAAGTAGTCAGTTTTTAAAATTTTAAATGCTAATTTTAATTTTTTTTAAACTTAGTCAACGTTACAGTAGCTGGGTTTGGGTTTGTTTTGTTTTAGAAAAGGTTATAAAATGCCTGGAAATGTGTGTGTATAATACGCTGATTTTTCTAAAGAGTTTTGTTTTTGTTATACTAAAAACAAAAGTTAAACCTGAGAAAATTCTTTTGGTCAGGATGAAATGGAGATGGTATTCTTTTATTGAATAACTAGCAGTCTTAAGTCAGATTTTGATCATTTTCCTGTAAAGAACATTCCATTGTTAATGTGCACCTTGAAGGAAAATTTCCTGATATAAACTTGTCTGTGTCTATACATTCAATCATTTAATTCCTTGGAATCAATCCATCAATCAATCTACATTTCAGTTAAGGCCCACCCACTATGCTTTGCCCAGTTGTTCCCAGGGCTTCAGACATAACAATCTAATTGAAAGTGTAGGTTGGAAGCCCTGTTCTACACCATCATTGCTTGTTATCTTACAGTCACAAGCACCTGCCACCCATTGCCAGGTGTGAAATGTAAAGCTGGACACTGAAGCCATTTTTATTTGTTTAATTTGTGTTTGTTTAATGCTGTCTGCTGTCAGCAAATCAATTTATGACAGAATTCTATTAACATAAATGAGATTTGAATGGTGAAGATGGAATCCCAGCAACTAGAATGTGGTTAAAATTGATGGGAACGCTTCCACCATGTTCGACAGCATATGGATTAGGTCTATTCACTGCCCTACCAACCCTTTCCAGAGCCGTGATGTTTAATGGAGAGATCTGTGCATACATTAGAACCCTTATATCTGTTTACTTCTGTGTTGTTTTTAAAGACAAGGGTGCCTGGAGTTGATGAACTCTCAAACTAATATGCACAAAAAAATTCTTAAGCATTTTGGGATATTATGGGTCACTATGATGTTTACATTAAATGATTTCAGCAGTGCAAACAAGTCAATTGTTAGTTTTACCAATCTTAATATTATTCCCATGTATCCTGTTGTGGATAATTTACCATTTTTACAAAATACGAATACCATCTTAAGAACCAAGCCCTGACAACCTTTGAAAAACTTCCACTTGCATTCCAAATAGAAGCATTGCTTGAATTGTGAGCAGAACACCCAAAGTCGCATGCTTCAGAAGTTCTCGATTCTTTTGCTTCATAAAAGAAATTAAGGAAGAAGAAACCTGCTAGGTTACTGAATCCATTTCTCTGACTTGTTTTAACTTATGCTTGAATAACAGAGATGATAGTACTGGGGGTGGGGAGGGAGAGGGGGGAATCGTTAGCCTGCCAATAATGTGAGAGACTTGGGTACAATTTTACACATCCATGTAAATCACGCAGTAACTGCAGTTATCACATGATAGTTTGAGGTTACGTATCATGGATCCCATCATTGATGGAACAAAGGAATTTGAAAGAAAGCACCTGATAACTGCAGCCTCAGTGGATTGTGTGAATGGACCCTTATACAAACGGCTTTGAGCTGTACTAATAATATGATGCCTACATCTGTTTTTATAGAAACAAGCATATCTTGCTTGTCATTCACTTACAAATCAGCTCAACTATAACATGGTTCGGTTCAATTTTGATAGTTCATTCCTTCTCAGTGACAGCTTTGATATTTGCACATAATTTTTTTTTTGTTTGGGGTGTAAGTGAGGCTGAAAGAGTACAATTCTAATTTATTTGAAATATATGCTAAGGAAATATATCAGTTTTTATTTTCTTTTTCAACCGCAGTGCCTTATACTTCAACACAGTTCCACAAGGAACATAGCCTTGGTTTCATTGTGCACCAGTACAGAGTTTTGCGTTAATATGCTAGGTTTTACTAAGTTGTTTGACATTCCATGTTAAAACCATTGCCAAGCTCATTGATTGCATGTATGCCGCCATAGTTCATCAAATCACCTTGTCTGGAGAGCAAACCTTAGTCAATAAAGTTTAATTTAGTATAAATAAATTTGCCAATAGTCATTTGTGTGTGTGTGTGTGTGTGTGTGTGTGTATACCATAACTTGAAATTAGGTATTAAAAAGGCAGCGTAGCCTGTAGTTTTCATCACAGAGGTATCTCCTATGCTGTAGAGGTACGGGAGAAAACACACTTGCTGCTCAGTTACACTACAAGCCAATGCCTTTTGAAACGGGCAGAAATTCATAGTCCTGGTTTGCTTCCCTACAGTTAGGGAAGGGGAGCTGGTTGCTGAAGCAGGTAGAGACCAGCAAGCAAGGAGCATTGGTAAGACATTGGCAAACAGAGCTATGTGTACCACATTGCCTGCCCTGCATCCCCTAAGACAGTCTGCTGATTGTCCTGTCACAAGCCTTGAAGTAAGATTCCTCTGCCAATCCCATCAGCTTCTGCATGTGGAACGGGAGGGGGTGGCATCAGGCTCGGCATCAGTGGCTGTTCAGGTTGGGCACTGGCCCTCCCATGGGCTCCAAGCTGCCCCTCACTGGCCTGACACAGCTGTGTTGCCACTTAACAACCTCCGAATGAACATCTCAGCAGTGAGTGGACAGAGCTGCTGATTTTGAATGGGAACCAAGGTTGGCTCCTGTCTGCAGTGGCTGTCCACCATCTTAATTTACCTAAAATGCACATACTCGGCTGCTGCTGCTGCATAGCAACAGTTTAATAATTTTTTAACAAAACCATACCTCATTGGGAGTGCGAGTATATGGGTGCTGGGGGGGGGGAATCAGTAGCTGCAGGACAAAAGGGGTCCCCTGATGCCTGGCCTTGGATGCCATCTGATTCTTCACCTCAGGCAGCAAATGGTCTTGGGCCAGTCCAAGCTGTTGATATCAGCTTCTTGGCAATTCACACAGCTCTATTGACCTTAGGTTCTGCATTCTGCCAATTCCCTTTCATCATCATAGAAGCACAGTGTCCCCTGCCCAGCACAGCCAAGCCTCACAGGATTTGGGGAGAAGCCTTCAGTTACTGATGGGCACATTCTTTTATTCCCATTCCAGGAAAAGTTTGGTGGAGCAAGCTTTTCTATTCAGGTGTCCACTGTAGGGGAAACATGGAAGACCATTGTAATTTTGAGGAGTTAGATGGCATGTCCCTTTCCCCTTTTACACCCCCTGTTTAAGACTTGCCGATTCATGATAGTATAATTTGTTTTTCACACACCTGTGTCAAGAGTTTCCTGGGTCCCTTGTGTTCTAAGTGCTGATTGGCTAGTGGGGAGGATACCCAGTTGCGGTGTCCCGGGCTGATGATGATGATGAGTGATGCCTGCTAACCAGGTGCAATCAATCAAATCAAAGTTGGCTATAAAAGCTGTAGGCTGAAGGGGCTCAGAGAGTTTCTTCACGGATCGAGGTACCAGATGCTGTGAGACTGTTGGCCAGGGTCTCTCTCGCTGCTTTACCTGGAGCTCCGGGCAACTGAAGGGGAGGTTGTGTGTGACTCCTGTCTGGTATGCTATAATTTGTGTTTTGTATGCCTGCTGCTATCTGTTAACCTTACACAAATAAAACATCGCTTATTCTTCATGCACTGACGTGCTTATTGGCTCCAGATCCAGAAAGAACCCTGCCCTTGGCAGAACATCCACTACCAAACATTCTGCTTTTGAAATCCATTTTGGATTATAGAATGCCCAGCTCCTCCTTGAAGCTTATCATAAACCTTCAGGTTCAAGTCCGGCAATTTCAGAGGTTTCTCCCATGCACAGGTCTCTCCTGTGATCAGTCACCACACAGCACAGGACACATCTGTACATGTCAGGTTGTATCTACTGTGTTGAAAAAGTTTCCAGAACTGAAAGAGAACTGTGAAGTTCCAGGCTGTTCTCTTGCCTGTTTTTAGTATGGTTCCACCTGACAAAAATGACAAATTCACCTGTGGCAAAATTTCAACACTTTTCTAATGTAGGTTGATCTTATCTTGTGTAGCACTCCTGGGGATTAGATTTGAATGAATGTGTGAGAGAGAAAGTTATGAAACACAAAACAAAAGCAAGCTAAGAGTCTGGTGCATCATTTAAAAATTGCCCCTTTATGCCAAGAACTCAGGATTATACTTTAAGATTAATGTGTGTCTTTACTGTTCCACACATCAGAATATGGAGTAGCTAGCTTTTTTTGTAAGGAATTTCTATGTTTGAAAAATAATGTGGGCATGAACCGTCCTTTAAAGTGCAGATTGTGCCTACTGCCTGGTCTTACCGAAGAAAACAAAAGAGTAAAAGGGAATGAGAATCAACAGTAGAAAGCCATGGTGAACAGTTGCCCAGGCAGACCACATAAGAACATAACAAGAAGCCTTGCAGCATCAGGCCAAAGGTGTATCTGGTGTAGCATCCTCTTCTCACGGTGGCCAACCAGATGCCTACGGGATCAGAAGTCTGCAAGCAGGTCCCAGATCAAACAGCACTCTCCTCTCTTTCTGGCTCCAGCAAACTGGTATTCAGAGGCGTACAACCTCTGACAGTGGAGGTGGAACATAGCCATCAAGGTTAATAGCAATGGATAGCCTTATCATCCATGAATGTATCTAATCCTCCTCTAAAGCCATCCAAACTGGTGGCCATTGCTATATCTTGAGGGAGCAAATTCTTTAGCTTAACAATGGCCAGCTGAAAAGTCTTTTTTTGCCTTTTGTCTGATGCAGAGTGCCTGCTGGCTAATGCTGGAGTCCTAGACAGAAAGGACTTGATGGTTCTTGGGCCAGGCAGGCTATGGGAAAGCTTGTTTTTGGTCTAGCTTCTTCTGCTAAGCCACATAATTGACTATCACATAGAGGCTTACCGGTAGTTTGCAAATTGTCATTGACAACAGGGTTATAGATTTTTTTTTGGGGGGGGGGGTGACAGGGTGTTATTTACTGGATATCCCCTTGAAAGGATAAATCTGGATTAGATGGGGTGGGGAATATGGACTGTAATTGCAATGCCACCGTCATTATACGATGCACAAAATTTGCATGCATGAAGAGTACCAATCCCACAACAATGCTCTCCTAGAAGCACCCACAATCTGAGAGGGAAGGGACCAGTGAAGGCTGGCCTTTCTCCTTCCTTCTCCTAAACTGCAGAATCACTTCATGTGTGTAAACGCCATTTACACACAGAAGGCTCTGGAGCCTTCCTCAGACACAGAAATAATTATCCTGTCTGGGAAACAAAATGTTTCATGTCGCCATGGGCTGATCTCACTTTACCTTTTGTCCCTGACAGATGCTCAGATACGGAATGCTTAAGTTGCAGTGAAGAGCGTGTGGCTGTACCTTTAAAAATGCTCAAACCTGGGACTCTGCTACCTTTCTTACTGCCGTTTCTGAGTGTTTTTTTAAAGGAGCACACAGCAGATTACACTTGTTTTTGCCATGTTCATAAAACACAGTGAGGTGCCTTTATAGTATGAAAGGTAAATTGACCCTATTTGTTGGGAAAGAGAAACTCTTTTTGACATTATTGCCTCCCTTGTGCTGGCAGGACCAGAAGAAAGGAGCCCTGTGTGCAAAATCCTTGCTCTTGGAATGATGCCACAGCCTATATAAGCGGCCCTAACTTGCCTGCAGATTAGTCATCTTTGCTGCAGTCTCCCGATCAGGGGACTGCAAGGTTAAGTTCTGAACAACTGTTCTATTGCCCTTATGATCCCCTTTTCTGCTTAATTGCCAGCGCAATGGCTTACTATGCTTTTTTCATGCCTAGATTCTGTTTCCCTTGACAGCTGGTGAAAATTCTTTTCTCTGGTGAATTTCTGAAAGGATCTGCCATAAAGTTTGTAACCTGAACAAAAACAACACTTTATAATGCTGTCTATCTCCTAGTTCCTCATGAAATGCATTGACAAAGATGACAGGCACGTCAGGTCTTACGTACTTAGAGCTTTAAATATATTATTTGCCTCGCACACAGTGGTTTAAGCAGACACTGTTCTGAAAAAAAAACGTGGAACCCACCTTCCTCACTTGGAATCAGCAAGTAAACCAAATAAAATATTATTCTGCACCCAACAAAAATATGTTACAACTACAATCCTGTTCATACATACCTGAGAGTAAGCCTCATTCAAGTGAAAGTGGCTTCCTTCTGAGTAGACATGCATAAGATTGCATTAGGCATTATAGCCTCAGGAGTAATGATAGCCATCACTTTAATTGTCATAATTTATTCCTTTATCTTCCTGTTAAAATGCTCGAGGCGGCTTAGAATAATTAAAGTTAGAACATTGCAAGATAAAACCACAAGATAAAAGATAAAGGGAGAAGAGCAAGTGTTTAAAGAAACACTCCAATAAACAGAGGTTTTTTTTTTTTTTAAAGTTTGGCAAGAGAAAGGTCTGCTGGAAAAGAAAAGCCTTTGCAAAGTGGTGGTGGTGAGAAGCCATCAGGGAGGGCTCAGGGCTGAGCTCCCTCAGAGCAGAGTTCCACAATTTTGGGCCTGGCTACTGAGAAGGCCAACACCTTTATCTCAACCGGATCTCATTAGTAAAGACTGAAAGGGAGCCTCACCATCAAATCTTACTATGTAGGCTGGATCATATGGAAGAAGATATGCTGGTCCTAACTTAAGCACTTGGTATTGGACCCAGAAAGGAACAGGAATCCAGTGAAGCTATTTCAGAAAAGGAGTCACCTGTGTGAGAAAGTGTGGATAAGGTACCAGGCTAGTATATCCAGAAACGGAGGCCTGAAGACAATCTATAGAAACATATTCAATCTATGAAACATATCCAAAATAAAAGTACTTGCTTACATTGTTTTTAGAAGTCTTAGCCCCCATCTTAACATACACAATTTATGCATATTTAACTTGTGTGCATATAGACTTATGCGCTTGGCAATTAAAAAAAAACAATTTAAAAGGAGTGGAAAGCAGGTGGTTCTCTGGGGAAAGACTTTGGCACTCCCACCTACTATTGCACCCAATGTGTTTTGATGATATGTGAATTTGGCTTTATGTACTGTCCCCCAGAATGTAACCCTTGGGTAAGCTGAGAGTTGCCTGCATACATTTCTCAGAGCCGTCGAATAATCGATTCCTCTAGGTAACTCTGGCAACTGTAGCTCTGTGTGGGGAACAGTGGTCTGATAAAAACTCTCAGCAGCCTTAAAAACTACACTTCCCATGATTCTTTGGGACAGCACAGTTTTCTGAGCTTTATTCCAGGTGTGTGGAAGTGTCAGGGACACCCGCATTTCCAAGCAAGAGAACTTATAGACTTACCAGCTTAACATGAGTAATGTTCTTCTGTTAACTCTGTTCAATCCTGCTGTGGCCCATTACAAAAGCTACATTATATGGGTTCCTCTCCTCCTACCCCCACTTCTCTTCCTCTTCAGCGTATGGAAAAGAAAGAAAGAAAATACTGTCCGTGGTTATTAGAAAACTAACAATTCAGGGCCCCTACAAAATGCCAGGCCTAACTGAAACAACAATTTTCAGTTTCTGCTTTAGCCTGAACCACAGAGTTCGCTTTATTCTAAAGACTAGTTCAATTCAGAGCTGAAGCAGCTCTGGAATCACTCAACCCAGCTGTTTAAATAACAACGCCATTTACTATGGCTGTTCACAAATAAATGTTGCAGTCAATAAGCACAACAGTTTTATCTGTTGGTGATACAATGTCAGGTTTCAGCACTCGTTTCCCCAGTTTTAGTTTGTATGTTACAAACTCTCAACCCTGTTTCCACATTTATGGTTGTCCAAAGAAATCCAGTTCTCTACAAGTGTCATGTGCTTTGAAGAATTTCCTCACAGCTGTCTGAATCTCAGCTCAGAATCAAGTAGCAATTTGCTTAATATGTATGAGTAGAAACATGTTTCTTTAGCTCCTGTAAATTATAGGGTCTGTTTCCAATGTAATCATTCCCCATTGACTTTAGTCTTTTTCTCCCCAATGCTTCATTCTGGAAATGCGCCCCACAATCCTTTGCATCAGCATATTTGAACAGCACAATCCTATACATTTTTTTTTACCCTGAAGTAAATTCTACTGTCTCAGTGGGGCTTACTCTCCAGTCTCCTCCTCACAAAAACCTCCCTGGACCCAGAAGTGTTGGCAACTATTGCCCAGTGGCAAATATCCCATTTCTGGGCATGGTGCTTGAAAGGGTACTGGCAGTTCAGCTTTAGGGAAGCTTGGATAAGACTCAGTATCTGGATCCATTTCAGCTTGGTTTCAGGCCTGGTAATGGCACTGAAACTGCTTTGGTCATACTGGTTGATGACATTCTCCTGACAAATGAGGGAATGCAACCTTGCTCCTTCTTTTTGCATCACAAATGCACCCTTCAGAACCCAAGGGGCAAAGGGGAGGAGGGATTGATAGACTTGAGAAAAAAATATTAGAAGGATTAGAACTACCTGAACTTCCAGAATGACATTGAAAGATGGCACTGGATACGGTGCTGTTTGGAAACACATTGATTCACAGACTGACTCTTGCATCTCTGCAGTGCAAGACTTACATGCTTGATATTGGCAGTTAAATTTGCAGCAAAAGTCAACTTGGAGGGAAAATCAGAATAGCAATAAATGCCGCAGGACGATCATGTTAGCCTTGTGCGGGTGGGATGGGGGGGGGAGACAAAAAGAGCCAACTTTGAATGCAAAGATGAAAAGCATCCCACAGAGTCAGCCCAGTTTAGGAATTTCTTTAAAATACAAGAATACACACCCTAAATATCACAAGCTGAACAACTTGACTGAGCCCAAATAATTTGAGCTGCTGTAAGGCCTGCATCTTATGGAAACCAGACAATGCTAAAGAGAGAGGGAGAGATGAGAAAGGAAAGTGAGAATGGAGAAGATGGGTCATACCACTTGCCCATTCAAACAAGCCAACTGTCAGGTGGCCATTTCTGGCTCTGCCAAGAGGAAGAATAAGACTGGAGCAAGTAGAGGTGACTGAGGGCAGATGGTTTGAAATGTGTTGCAGCAAGAGCGGCATAGGAGGAAAAGCTTGCAGATGTACAAAGACATGGTGGAAGGCAATTCTTTGAAAGCCATAGCCGAGATCATAATCTCTGTTGTAATACTTCACTAGAAATAGTATTTCACTGGAGATATCAGGCCTTCTACATCAAGAAGAAAGGTCCTCTGCTGAGAGGGGCCTGGGAATCTTTCTGAGGACTATAAACTCCCCGTCAGCAATAGCTCAATCCAAAGTGAACAAGGGCACATAAGCCTCCTTAAATCAAGGTCATCAGCTTCGGTGATAAGGCATTGAAGGGGAGAAACTGTTTGGACTCCTGACATGTAATGAGACAAAATAAGGGTGGCTTTAGGCAGTGTTTACATTTGTCCACAAAAATCAAGGACAGGAAATGAAAGCAAAACAATGAATTGTACAAGTGCCCAGTGATTCTAAGATACCCAGAGAATTATGCCAGGGGAGCACAGAGCATGTGAAAACATTGTCCTGCACTGAGATTCGAGACACAAAAGGAGTTTGTCAGGCCCATAAAATGCTGACTGAGACTGTTGGTAAGCAGTGTAGCATCCCTGGTGTTTTTGATGCTATCAGGATGCTGGAGGCGAGGGAGTGGTGAGACACAAGCTGCAATCCTATCCACAGCTACCTGGGAGTAAATCCCATTGAACAAGGCATACATTATTGATTCCTTGCTTTTTGGTACATTTAGAATTAAAATACTGTAGGTGAGGCTTGCAGTGATCCTGCTCAGCGTTCCAGCCAGGCCCCCTTCCAGGATACTCTATTACTTTATAACTTTCCCTGCTAAGTTTTCCCTTTCTTTACCTCCCTCAGCAATCAGTCAGCATTCTGTTCCGTCTGAGGATGCTCAGTCTTCAGTGGGTTGTTTTGAGGTTGTTGTTTTTCTTCCAAAGATTTTTTGTACTTCTGAAAACCTTGGTGTTCCTCCAGGCCTGCTGATCCCTCCTTGATGTGTTTGGATGGTGTTGTTTGGACTTCGTGTGGATCTGCTGTCATCTCTAAAGTTTGGAAATAGAGAGATGCAGGACCGCCATTCAGCTGGCCCTGCCTGGTCAAGTTCTGTTCACATTTCAAGGGGCAAGGGGAGACTTTAAACTCTTTAGCAGGAATCTTCACAATATACAAACAAGTCTCCCCCCCTTCCCCCCCTACAAGACAAAGCCCTATTCTTGTTCCTACATATAATGCACACAGGGATTCTCCTTTCCACACCCATATTGAAGCAGACCTAGCTTCCAAACTTCAGGATCCCCTATGCAAAATGGGGAGACCAGGGATTGTTGACTGGGTGACCAGAAACACCAAATAAGTGGCCCTCTGCCCTTCCTCGGGGTCTGTGCTAGCATTTATTTTTTTGTTTGCAGTTTGGGAGAAAGAGAAGTGTTTTCTTACTGGATTGTATTGTCAGGGCAGTATTTAAATATTTTTGAACATCCTGTTCTACGGAACATTCTTTTCAGCAGCAAGCTAGTACTTAAGGCTTTCTCCAGCTGCACAGCTCAGGATGAAGCCTGCAGGTGTTACTCATTGTAATTAAATAGTTTTGGGGTCGAATAGCTGGAGAAACCATTTTATCTCTCCCTTGACAGTTGCACAAACTTGCCTGGGCTTTTCGTTTCTGCGGCACATTATAATTAAGGAAGACCGAAGTGGCACTCAAGGTGCTAGTTATCTGGATCTCCCAGTTCCTAGGCTGTAGCAAGAGAAGTGCGGACAGTGTTACAAAGCAATGAATTCATCCAAACCTTCCTTTTCATGTGCATCTCAACAGGGCTTATGAGCAAGGTTTCCATCAATGACTCCTTATATGCCACATAAATAACAACCCATTAAAACAAGGTCTTTTTTATCTTCAAAGTGCTTTGCAGCCATTACATATTTAATGTGGTGCCAAGTCATCGCATATGATAATTTCAGATGGTCCTGATGATCTATGGTGGGAACAAAGAAGAGATTCTTCAGCCACATGAAACAAAGGGAATTCACCAGGCACCATCACTTTTTAATAATATTTAATAGAGAGAGCAGAACAGTGGCCTTTCAGTTCTTAATAAATGTATGACGTATGGCTGAGAAAAGAAAAAAGAAAAACCAGCAATAGCATATTAACAATTCAAAAATTGAAAGCCTCTTTTTGTGTCTAATAGGCCACAGAATGTCCAGAATTGTTTTCCAGGTCTATAGATTTGTCACAGGGATTCTCAGTTTTCATTTGGCCCTTTTTGCTTTGGATAGCTAAGGAAGAAAGTAATGGGGATTTTTTTCTTTAGTGTGAAAGCAGGCTTTTTAATGAGGGCTTCTATCCATGTGTTTTCTTATGCTGGTTTTGTCTGATGGCAGCTGAAGTCCAAAATATGTGGAGGGCGCCAGGTTGGGGGAAGGCTGCCCTAAAGGATAATTAAAGTGAAGAAAGATCAGATGCACATTGTTAGGGCCAATGACTACTTTCTGTGTATGATAGTTCATGTGCTTTCCTTTTAGCAGAGGAAAAATGTTATCCTTATCAGGTTTCAAATTCCAAATATCCCTCTGCTAGTACCTTGCATTTTCATGATTATCTTACCTGATGGGTCCTGGGCTAACAGATTTCCCTCAGCAGAATGCAGGATTTAGTTGGCTGTTACTTTATTTTTATATTGTTTCAGTGCATGCATCACCTTGTGGCCATATCTTGCTTTTTTTTTGTTGCACGTGTTTTCAAAGCTCAAATAAATATACCAAGAACAGAAAAAGCAAAACCTGCAGCTGGAGAGTTGATAGTTGAGAAGAGACAGCCTAATGTAGCCCCAAAGCCAACTTTATTTTAAAGATTTCAATGCCATAAGGCATTGAAAATTATACAGCCCCTCCTTGGGAAGGTGTAATCCTTGATCAGTGCTAATTTTATGAAAAGGTCTGAAGAGTTATATGGGCTTAGTAAATACCACTTCTTACATTTGTTACATTATTAGAGGGAGTGGCTGCATTCAGATGATCATATCTAGGCTTATTAAAGCCAGAAGTTCCCTTTTGTTTGTTTTTTGCGTGCGTGTGCGCACACACACACTCTCACACATGCATCTCTTTTTCAGTGAACTGAGATTGAACCAAGAAGTCTCTAAGTAACCAAACAGACAAACTATGGTTTCCTGCTTCAGGGGGGGAAAAAGCTAGGATTTTGAACCATAATTTGAAGATAGTTTAAGCAGCTGCTTGTTCCAAAGCTGCTAACCATAGTTTCATGGTTTTGACAAAGGGGTATTCAAGTAGAGGATTTTCAGCTCTGCCTCCCTGAGAAACTCACACTGGAGATATACCAGGGATTAATCTGGAACCTTCTGCATGAAAAGCATGTGTGACATAGGAGTCTCTCCTAGCACTGTGTCTCGATTCCCATTTGTCTCTCTGGAGTTGCCTGGCAAGGATGCAACATATATGAGCAGTTAGCTGTCTAAGGCAACTTGCATGCTCGTACATGTGACAGCAAGTTTCGGGGAGCAGAAAAGGAGGGAGGAAATCCTAGAAAGAAATATAATCAACTCAGAAAGAATTTACAGAAAGAAGTGAGAATGACAACCTAAAAATGTTGGAGTCTTATGGCTGGGCAATCCTGCAGTTTTCACTTGCTCAGTCTTTCCGATGCTACTAACGTAATAAATGTTTCTTCCCCAGGCATGTTGCTTTTAGGAAAGAGCTTTATTCCAAATAGCATTCATTTGCTTCATGAAAGCTGAATGTGTGGTGTGGTTCAGAAGCAGTGTTTCCTAACAGGCTCTGACATCACTGAAAAGGCCACTAGCGACTGTCTCATGTGTTTAAAAGGACCGACTGCCCAATAGTAACTGTGTGGCTCATACTGTGTCTGGAAACAAGCACAGGCTTAGCCTCACGTACACTCTATTTTAAGGATCAGTCATTTCAGAAAATTTATCCTCTTTTCCTGTTAACTTAAAAGTATTACACAAAACCATAAACACAGCAATATATCTCGGGTTCTGCCACCGAGAAACTGTTTGTGCTCAGCTTCCATGGTTTATTTTTACCTCAGAGTCCCACTTTTGGTTGGTGAAGAGTATTTCCTCTGCCACCTTACCCTAAAATGAACTCATTACAGTAAAGTCAACAGATGATCTTAAATGTGGCATAGTTAACAATATAGGAAAAGAGCTGCTGGATCTGGCCAAAGGCCCATCTAATACAACATCTTGTTCCCATAGTGGCCAACCAGATGCCCATGGGAAGACAACAGTGATCTTCCCACTAGAATGCATCCCTGCTGTCCACAGTACAGGTAAAAACTACAAGCTCTGCAATCCTCTGAGTCCAAATTTAGCACTAACACTATTAGCACACTGTCTGCCCCCCTGCCTGTCCCTGCTCTACTCCAACTATATTACAGTCGAACCTCCGTTTATGTAACCCTCTGGTTATGTAAACTTCAGGATGTGTGAGCGGCAAACCCAGAAGTATTTTACCAAGTTTTGCCACGTGCGCATGCGCAGAAGCAGTCTGCGCATGCGCACGTGGCGAAACTCAGTAAAATACTTCCGGGTTTGCTGCAGTCTGCTCATGCGCAGAAACCGTCCTCAGGTTGCGGAAACCTCGGGATCCGGAACGGATCCCGTCAGCAACCAGAGGTACCACTGTATATCTTAAAGGCAAGGGAGAGATTTCCAGGCTATAAAGGACCATTAAAATTGTTCCTTACTTATTTATTGTAAGCTACCTAGAGAAATATATGCAATGAGGTGACACGTAAATGCTGTAAACAAACAAGCAAACAAAGATATTTAGTCAACTTCCCAATACAGCAGACACACAAGCAGAGTAACAGGCCCATTCATGTTAGGCAAGGTAGTCCAGACTCGTGACACTATTAATGCAAGAGGTTGGAAGGTAACTTTAACGTGCCACGTGACCTAGCCAGTCAATGTTATCACCAGTGTTCTGTATACAGTATTCACAGTTCATCTCCCCATGTCTATTTTACTCTCCCAATAACCCCGTGACTAACGGGCCATGATTTAGGTCAGACTGAGAGACAGTCAAAAATCCAAGGTCATTCAGTCCATTCTCAAATCCCAATCCTAGTCCTACACCATGACCACTGTAGCTCCCATGAGCCATGCAGCAGCAAGAGAAGGAACGTATCTTTGGAGAGTTTGCATTATACAAAGCGGACCATGATTTCCAAATTGCGTTCTTTAGGTTTAGTCTGCGGTGTTGTTGCTTAGATTTATATCCCACTTTGCAATTTGGCTCAGAGTGGCTTGCAGATAATACACAACCATGGGGGGGGGGACCTACAAAGCTATGCAACTCCCAGACGAAATGATTTCAAAATAATCTTAGCAGCCCTAGATTCAAACAATCAAAGAATGAACACAGGCAAGGTGACGTCAAAGCGTCTCTTTTATTCAGGAGGGTGATGACACGACTGTATTTAAAAGACCTAATGAAGAAGGAAAACCATAAAGCAGGCAGGATGCCTTTGATTGTGTTTATAAGCAAAGAAAAATAATTTAGATTTGGTTTTGGCTGAATCATGGGCCTTACCTCAGCCCATTACACTATTAGCAAATATTTATATCACAAGCGTGCTTTAAACGAATTTCCTGGGCAGAAACATCAACAGTTTCCTTGCAGCTTGTATCTAAGACAGTGAGAAACTATCATAAAAGGTATAAAGGAAGCTGGAGAGCTACTGGATAGAATGTCTCAGGAACGTCTGATATTGACTCCTCTGAAATGAATGGGGACTGTGTAAGAACGCCGCTTCTTTATTACTGGACTCCGGCACAGTCGAAATAAATATGGCATTGCACAAGAACACAGCTGTGTCCTTCTTAGTCACCTCCCATCCATCTCAGTTTTCAGGAGGGCTAACGTAAGATATGTTCCCAATGGACTGCTTGCTCTTACATCCTAACCTGTTGTGCTTCTCTTTGCTTTTAAAAAAAATCTTTTCCATGATTTCTTTGCTTTTTGAACACTTTTTGAATATCTGTTTCCTTGCTAACCAGCTATTGGTGACTTTACCATGAAAATATTTTGCAATGACTACAAGTCTCTAGGTGTTAATCTATTTTTGCATGGCGTAGTCATTTCAAACTTGCTAATCCTTGCCAAACGGCAAAAGCGATCCAAGCATAGCCTGTCAAAGTGCTGCCTTCCAAATACTGCTCTCTCCTTTTTTAAGGCATAACTTTAGTTGCAAATGATTACTCTGGGTCTTTGCACCCAGAATTCTTGCCGCCAGAGTCCTAGAGAATCAACAGCAGGTGCTGAAACAAGAAAAGGGAGATGTGGCGATAGCAGCAACATCATCTTTAGGAGAGCTTTAATAACAGTGCTTCTGGAGTCTAATTATACTATATGTGCATGCTGCTTATACTGCACAAAAATGAGCATTTATTTGCCATGGATGACAGTGACTCACAGAACAATCATGCAAAAATAGACAAGCCAGCACAACACGAATGATTCCTCGCATGTTGCATGAACACACATGCCTTGGTTGCATCAGGGCAGCTCCCGTGATCCTCACATCTTGCTAGCCACAACACACACCCAAGCAGATGTAAACCTGATGGGACTTTGGCAGCAGTGTGCTGCTGTGCAAGCACATAATTTTAGAAGAGGCAAGCACCCACCTTGGGAGAAATTGACCCTTAAATAAATAAATAAATGCCACAAACATAGGCATTCCCTGCATATTCCATTATTTCAAGGCCCCGTCTATCTGGGAACATAAGAAGCTGCCATATAGCAGGACAGAACCATTGATCAATCTAGCTCAGTAGCATTGCAGGCTATCAGACAGAGATCTTTCTCAGTGCTGCCTTGAGATTCCAGGGATTGACCTTGGAACCTTCTTCAGGCAAAGCAGATGCTGTAATACTGAGCTATGCCCTCCTTTTTTACTCCAGTATATATGCAATTTGCAAATACTGACGTATTTGTATATTAACTTATCATAGCACATATCTCCTTGATGAAATCAAATTCCTGCTGACACTAAAATTCAGAGTAAAAACAAAGAAAGCATTTATTACATAATCTCTGTATTAAAGGAAGGCTGAGCTCGACACAACAACAACAACAACAACAACAACAACAACAACAACAACAACAACAACAACAACAACAACAACATGATTTAGAAATTTGGAAGAGCACAAATCTAAAGCAAGGTCTCTTCGATTGTTTGATGCAAAGCTAGCTATTTTGCACTCAGGGGCAATCTGTAAAGGAAGTTGCTACCGTTCCAGTTCAAGGAACACTACCTGCTCCCCACTATACGAATATAAAGGCTCCAGTAAAGATTGCAAATATATACTGGTCCCAGCAGCCCTTATCTCCTTTTATTCCTCTTCAAACCTCATCCTCAGTGACCTAAGAAAGGAGAGAAGCTGCACTGGCCAAGGGGACAAGGCAGCAGTAGGGATGTTCTCCCAATGCTGTTTTAAGGTAGAAGGTTACCAGGTGCAGTGGAAGACAGGCACACCTGTGTTTTTAACAGTAGCACAGGTGAGGGCATTGTGTAGCTGCCTTTTCCTCATTGTATAATGCTGCAGAGTTGAGAAAAAGCTGGTATCTGGTGAAATGTCAACATCTGTACAGCCATAAGTGAGATAAATGAGTTCTTATCACCTCAACAGCGGCAATGCAAAGTGTCTGACTAGGCCAGGGGTAGTTTCAAACAGTGGTTCCCAAAGTGGGTGGAGCTGTTCCTTGGGGTGGGGGGCAATGGGATTACCTAAGGAGGTGCTAACAGGCAAGGGAGAGGTAGGGGAGCGCTGGAAATGTAAATGACTATGAAAAGCTGGTATCACTGGACCAAGTTCATCGGCTTTGTTGAATTAAGTAGTTCAAATACTTTTTATTGGATTTTGAATAAATCTGCAATTAATTGCAACTGCTTTGAATTTTATTGTGTTATCATCCTTTGTGGGTCTTGCCTTATTTTGATTAATGCTTTTCTAGTAAAGGAGGGAATGGAGATGAGTTTATGGAAACAAGGGGGTGGTGCCCCCAGAAAAGTTTGGGAACCACTAGTTTAGAAGCTCCTGTCTCTCCCCTCTCCCCAGCCCCGGCCCCATGTATTACAAACCAAAATGAGGAATAGACTGCCTACACATTATACAGTGGTACCTCAACTTATGAATTACTCGACATATGAATTTTTCGACTTACTAATGAAAAAAGTGCCCGCACGCCTACAAATTTTTCGACATCCGAATTTTAGATGCAGTTTAGATGCAGTTTACTCGACTTACGAATTTTTCCGAATTTTTCATTTCCAATGCATTCCTATGGGGAAATCGCTTTTTTCGACTTACAAATTTTTCGACCTACGAATGTGCATTCGGAACAGATTAAATTCGTAAGTCGAGGTACCACTGTACTGGTATTTGAAAACATGGCACCACAAAGAACCAGGCAATTGTCAAGTGGAAATATTCTACTACATTGTCTCATATCAGAGCCTAATTGAGCTGTGCATGAGTCTTTCACCTTTGCTCAGTAGAGGAGACGTGTTTAATTTAACATAACATTTGTGAGTTTAATAATAATGATGATCTCTCTCTCTCACACACACATGTATGCAGATTTCTGACAGCACTTATGGAACCAGGCAGTGCAATGAACACTGTGTTAAATGATATATGACATCTCCTGTGGGGGGGAAAATGTCAGAATGTTCCGCCAATTGAGCCATCTGATTAGCTCCAGGTGCTTTAGAAAAAGAATTGGTATGCACATATCTCCAAAAAGTACTGAGGCAGGCCTTGCAGAGTGTAACTAAGCTGCTCTGACCATAATCTCTGTGTTCCCAGTGGATGTCACTGTGACGAGGGGAAACAATCAAAGCTCTGTCATAAAACAGGCCAGTGCATTTGATAGCAGCATGGACTTCTCGGGACAGAGGGCTTTTGGCACTACTGCCTGATGTTATTGACTAGGGAGCATGCTACTTCAGTTCAGCTTCGTTAACCATTTTCAAGTGGTAAAGAGAAAATACTTGCTAATAAGCTAATTTCAAGAAATGTTTCGCTTTCCCTACTCAGCCCATCTTTCTCTAGGAATCTATCCATTTTCTGGTCAGAGAAAAAAAATCCCCGTAATACATCAGTTAAAAGGTCTATATCTGTATTGCTATTCTATGCAGAATATGATGATGATGATAATTTATTTATACCCCGCCCACTCTGGGCAGCTTCCAACAGAATATTAAAATACAATAGCCTATTAAGCATTAAAAGCTTCCCTAAACAGGGCTGCCTTCAGATGTCTCCTAAAAGTCTGGTAGTTGGTTTCCTCTTTGACGTCTGGTGGGAGGGTGTTCCACAGGGTGGGTGCCACTACCAAGAAGGCCCTCTGCCTGGTTCCCTGTAACTTGGCTTGTTGTAGCGAGGGAACCGCCAGAAGGCCCTTGGCACTGGACCTCAGTGTCCGGGCAGAACGATGGGGGTGGAGATGCTCCTTCAGGTATACTGGACTGAGGCTGTTTAGGGCTTTATAGGTCAGCACCAACACTTTGAATTGTGCTTGGAAACGTACTGGGAGCCAATGTAGGTCTTTCAAGACCGGTGTTATGTGGTCTTGGCAACCGCTCCCAGTCACCAGTCTAGCTGCCGCATTCTGGATTAGTTGTAGTTTCCGAGTCACCTTCAAAGGTAGCCCCACATAGAGTGCATTGCAGTAATCCAAGCGAGAGATAACTAGAGCATGCACCACTCTGGCAAGGCAGTCCACGAGCAGGTAGGGTCTCAGCCTGCGTACCAGATGGAGCTGATAAACAGCTGCCCTGGACACAGAATTGACCTGTGCCTCCATGGACAGCTGTGAGTCCAAAATGACTCCCAGGCTGCGCACCTGGTCCTTCAGGGGCACAGTTACCCCATTCAGGACCAGGGATAATTGTGATTCATTGTTATTGCTTTTATAAATCTAGTTTATTTTTTGTGTGTGTATACTGATGAGGAAATGTGATCCAATCAGCAGCACGTGTTGGAGGGGCTGTGTCTAGGGCCAGGCTAGCCAATGAGGTGTCCTCCAGATGTTGTGGACCAACACCCATCAGCCAGCAGGCCCAATGGTCAGGAGTGGTGAGAGTTGTAGTCTACAGTGTGTGGAGGCACCACATTGGCATAGGGGCAGCCATCACTCCAACAGTTTAATGTGCAAAGTTGTTAATTTCTGGTAATACACCAAGAGAGATCGCCTAGACTAGAGATTCAGCTGCTCATTCATAGCAGTCTTTGTATCTGCCTGAAATGACCGTCTCACTCTTATGTGCATAATAGAAGGTAATGTGGCTAAGAAAGAGAATGGCAAAACCCAGAAAAAGACAAACCCATCATTGTCTTTCACGTCATCTGGGGTAAATGAATTGTGGCCTGCAACCAACAATGGATAGCTGCATCAGCTAGACTGGTAGAGCCCAAGAAAACAATGAAAAATATTGCTCAGCAACTTGGATACTGACCTCTATACTTAAATCACCTAATGCTGTACACGTAATAGTTGTACAGAAGCCACTAAAAATCTAAATTGGAATACAGGTATGTGTCATAGTTTTGAAATGCTAAGAAATAAGTATTGGGAGTTTTAAGGCAGGCTTTGTTTACATCTATTTTTCAACCACAAAATAGTATTCTTCTGTTTTGAAAGACACACCCACTGCTATCTGATGGCACTGTTGTAATTTCTTTTACATCATTGCATTGCTTCTTCCATCCCCCCCCCCCAAAAAAAGACAGCAAGCATCCATTTGGGTCTGCCTGTTCTCAAAGGAGGAACTGAAGATCATAATATCTGTATGCCTATAGTAAATGTACCCAAAAAGGAAAGTATATCTTTTAGAATTAAATATATACACAGCAATAAAATACATAGGAGAGCAAAATTCCTCAGCAAGATCTAAAAACCTTCTCTTCACTGTATTTTGAGAGTATTTGTTACAGTTAAATTGTTCTGTAATCCACCTAAGTCCTTTTTTAAAGCAAAGTAATCTGCAAATTTAACATACATGTGCCCATTTGAATTATTTTAATAATTTTAAAATAATTTTATACCACATTTCATTTAAAAGAAAACTCCAAGGAGTGGTACAATATTAACAAAGAACAATTCAATATAATTACAGAATAAAGTAGGCAAAGAAATAGCTGGAAAATGTCAAGGCAAATAAATACATTTGAATAGATTGTGTGAGCACACTGCTGTAGATGCCTGTTGCATCTGAGAGGGAGACCATAAAATAGGTATCACCACCTGGGTCACATCTGGATGTGTTAGTTCCGGTCATGGCATCCTCCAAATAAAGCATGTTCACACAAGAGACAAAGTTCTTTCACATAACCAGCTCCCAAGTTATTTGGAGCCTTATAGGCCAATAGAAGAATCTTAAAGTTGGCTCTGTAACAAACTGGCAAACAGCACAGTTCCTTCAAAATGGTTTTACATGATTGTGGTAAGACAATCTAGTTGGCAACCTGGCCACTGTATTTGGCACCAGTGTCAACTTCCCAACAAACTCTAAGGGCAGTGACACACAAGAGTGTTTTACGGTAGCCCAGTCTTAAGTTTACCAATGCATGGACCACTGTGGCAATGCTATCCTTATCTATTGGTGTAAAGGTAAAAGGTGCTCTAGGCACCACAGCTGCTTGAGCCTCTGGTAACAATGATGAATCAAGGAGCATCCCCCCCCCACCAAAAAAATCCCTCTTGTGCCTGCTTTCTCAGGGAGAGTTCAGCTGCATCAAGAAAACACAGTCCACCCAATTCCTTGATCTAGAAACCACTCATTCACAGGGCATCTGTCATTTCATCCAGACACATTTGAGTATAAGAGAGAGAGAGAGAGAGAGCACAAAGTTTCATTTCAAGAACACCAAATCTCTTAATGACACTGGCGGAGGAAGAGGAGTGTGTGGAGAGCGATCCCGGTGGGGTGCCTTCGCAGTTGCACCCCCCCTGCATGCTGGGTTCCACATCCCCAGGACACATGCCAGCCCCGCCCCTGCCTGCTCTCCACCCCCCAGTGCCAGAGCATGAAGCTCCGCCACTGCTTAATGACAACATCATATAGCTGTTGGTTCTCTGCGTTAGGGGGGAAAGGGTCACCCAACAATTATCATTGAGAATACATAACCAGCGAGCTGACTCATGAGAAATAATTTTGGCAAGGGAGGTGATCATTTTGGGGAGGTCTCTCCCCTAACTGGCATAGTATTTCCTTCAAAACTGGAAGCTTCTGCAGAATAGCAAGTCTTGGCAATTTCCAGGAAATGATTCTTCGTAGTTGTTTTTGTTAATGCAAGTTTGTTTGTTAGTAGCATAGTGGAGCAAATAGTTTTCCAGCCCCTGCTGATTTGGTATGTATTAGCAATATCAGCTGGAAAAGAGAACTCTTGCTGAGACTTGCCCAGATGTTCACTGAGTCAGTTTGTGAAAATGTTCACAGCTGTTATGGGATGTGTTCCTACCAATTCCTTCCCTTCATCAGTGTACCGCGGATCTCTAGAAAATAAAGATGAATGAGGTGTGTGTGTGTATGAGAAAAAGAGCAGTTCAGCCAAAAAATGCAAGGATCCTTCATGGAATTTCCCTCCACTTCCATCTCCATTCCAGACTTCATTCCAAAATGGAACCAGATCAGAAAAGCCTTCAGACTGCAATCCTGACCTAGTTTTTCACCTACAAAATGCATTGATTTCACTGTAACTTAACACGCATTGTAGCATCCACAATTGCCACCCTAATAATTAAGAACCTTTAATAACAGGCGTTACAACTCCAGTCTAAGAAGCTTTAAAATTTTGCAAAGTCAGTGCAGGAGGTGTACTTCATGATTTTGCCAGGAAGCTATTGAAGGTGCAGGAGCCCCCTTTAGCTATTGGCACCTGCATTTAAGAAGATCCTGCTTGTTCTAAGTGGGAGGAGGACAAAAGAGCTGAGCCCTAACTCAGTTATATCCTCAGTTATTTATCCCATAGAAGTCTAGAGAGATGACATTCTGTATTCAACACTCTTAAGAGTGCTCACACATTCAGATGAATGTGTGGAGGCAGAAGTTGATGACAATTCATTTCCACCCTCCAACTTCAATGCATGGAGGTAAGGGATGGGACCAACAAATTTTGCATTCTCCCCCTTTGTATGTTCACCGGCATGTAAACAAAGTCTTTTATTTCTTAGTTGTAACCTGAAAAGATTCCTTCATTAGGATATCTATAGCAGGTTTAGGTAGCAAAACCTTATCAGTTCTGTCTTCTCACTTCACGTTGGGTTTTGCTCATATTTTGTTGGTGTTTTATGACTTCTCACTGCAGGCCAATGTCCAGTATGCTCAGAAACCATTCCTCCCCATAGCCTCTTGCATACCTTTGGCCTTTGAAAATCTGTCAACCCCCTTTCCTATAATTGTTTTTCAACTACAGACTTTCCTCCCCCTTTATAATGCTTAGGTGACGCACTAATTTCAAGCTGTCCGAAATGGAGAAGCCCTGCAGACTGAATCATCAACCTTGTGCATTAGAGCACCTGGACTTTCATTTGAGGCTTCCCCATTCAAACACTTTGCTAAACAGGCCTGGCCTTGTTTACTTTATGTGCCCTGGCACTATCGCAGCCCAAGGTGATATGGCTTCTGGCCAAGGGCACAAAGCACTTGGGTCTCGAGCGTATGGAGACACTTATTCCGCACACAAACACAAAAACCTTTAAACATTATTGTTCCCCTGTCGCTCACCGAATCTCATATACCCATCTGTCTAAGGAATGCTTTCAAATCAAATGGAGAGCTTATTGTACAAATGTCTGTTTAATTTTAATGCTGGCTTTTGTGAGTGTGCGGAACAATAAAGGAATGTGAAATGGAAGGCCTGTGGATCAAAGGGGAATTTGATGCCATGCTTATCACGTAATAGAGCTGCTAAACATACTGGCAGAGGGAGCTCTTGTATCTGATTGCATGGCAAACGTCTTAACTTTGCAAAGAGGTGCTTGCAAAACACACACACACACACACACAGTGTTCTCACAATAGGTACAATTCACCATACAAGTCTACTGAAACAGAAATGAGATTTATGCCAAGATACAGGCAGGTATGTTCCAGTAAAGAATTCATTCAATGGGCCTTGTGAAAGAGAACTTCCTGGCGAGTGTGCACTTACGTTTCCCAAGAGATGTGTGGGGGCTGCATCTCCCTTAGCAGTTGATGCGAGCATAACAAAAAGATGCAAAACAAAGAGCGATCCATTATATGAGGAGTACAATACTAGCAGTGCTGCTCGCACCCCTAGGCTGTGTACACACTATGTCCTTAAAGCACATTCAAAGCACATTTTTTCCTCAAAGAATTCTGGGCACTGTAGTTTACCCCTCACAGAGTTTATTTATTTAATAAATTCGTATTGTCAGTTCCCAGCACCCTTAACAAACCATGGTTCCCAGGATTCCTTGGGGGAAGTAATAATATTTAAATGTATGTTATGGTGTGTATGGAATGTGCATTATTTAAACGCATGGTATGTACAGCAAATACAATAAGCTCATTAAAACAGCAGCAGAGGGACAAAAAAACAAGGGTTTTGTTTTATGGTTCACAGAGTTACAATTCCCAGAAATTAGAAATCCTTAATGAACTACGGTGCCCAAAATACTTTGAGGGAAAGAAGGTGTTTTAAAGGTATGCTTTAAGGTTGGTGAGCATCATGATGCAGATGAGAATATTTGTCCTCTTGTGCATCTACATTAGCTGTCTGTGCAAAAACCTCCTTGAACACGATGACCTCCCTTACTTGGGGCATAACAGTGCATTCCTGCACATGCCTATTGAAGCTTTGTTGAATTAAACAAGACTTATCCCCAAGCTAGTGCATATAGGGCTGCAGTGTGAGCACCCAGTCACTGATGTCATTTTGGGCAATACTTTTCCCTAATCGTTCCCTTACATGCAATGTAAGTCTAGTGTCACACTCATCTATTATTTTTCTATGCAGCTGTCCTGCCTGTTTGTCCACACTGATTTCTATAGAATTACCAATCATGTAGAATCTGAACATTCTTAGTTCCTATAAAAAAGCTCAGAAATTTTCACTCCATTTGACAATTTCCATGAATCAGAAAACTGAAATTTAATCAGTGGAGTTGTCTCTGAAGTGTAAATGTAAAGATGAGGTGAAGTAATGGGGTGAGCTCCCATAGCTCTGTCCCAGCTTCTGCCAACTTAGCAGTTCAAAAGCACACCAGTGCAAGTAGATAGATAGGTACTGCTGCGGCGGGAAGGTAAACGGCGTTTCTGTGCACTCTGGTTTCCATCACGGTGTCCCGTTGTACCAGAAGCGGTTTAGCCATGTTGGCCACATGACTTGGAAAGCTGTCTGTGGACAGACACCAGCTCCCTTGGCCTGAAAGCAAGATAAGCGCCGCAACCCCAGAGTCGCCTTTGACTAGACGTAACTGTCCAGGGGTCCTTTACCTAAAAGTAAATAAGTACTTTGCTATTCAGTTTACATTACTGATTTCATTAGATGTCACTTTTATTGATACTTGTTCCTGGCAATAATGACCTGAATTCAGACCATAGTGTAAAAGCCTTATACTAAAGGTAATGGTTGAAAGCAAAGGACTTGAAAAAGCTAAGATTTGAGCTCATGTGTGAGGCATTTTCTTGTGTACTTTGACTGAGGTTGCTGCAGCACTTCGGGTTTCTCTTTTTCTTTCTCCTGGGAGACAAAAACAAACAACAGTGAGGAAGGAAGACATCTAAGGATAACCAAACATTTTGTTCTTCAAATTTCAGTGCTCATAAAACAAACTTTTCATACAAACTTTTCACGCGAGGTCTTATTTCAAAATGCCTTTATGAGATTTCCAGATTTATGTGAACTTTTTTTTTATTAAAACATTTAATGTGTTTGTAGTTTTGAATTATAGCTTGAAAACCATGCTCTATCAAGTACTCCCCTCCATGCCTCACCAACAAATAAATAAATAAATACTGGAAACAATTGCATCACAAATTATAAGTAGCTGATTTGGTTAGATTTTCCAAATATAAAGGTGAGGAAGGTAATGAGAACATGAAGTGAGGGGGAGGCGGGAGGAATTAGTGAACATTTTGTTTTGCCTTGCAGTTACTGTAAGTAATAGTATGAGAAGCCTGGGCCCAGCACTTTATGATCCTGACTTGATACTGTTGGAGGACTAAAAGGTTCTCTCTGAGGAGCTTTGGACAAGGAGATCCTGAGAGGGAAAGTTGAAAACAACAGAGAAGAAAGAATACAAAGGCCTCATCCTCACCATCAGAAGTCTCATTTCATACCTTGGATGTTCTTGCATTTTTTGAGGGAGATACCACATTCCCTGTGTTCTGCTGACATTTTGCAAGTGTTGTAGCAAACACACACTTTTAACCTACCATCTCCAATGGTAGTCATATTCAGAGTAGATTTATGAAAATTAACGGGCATTGCTGACTTAGGTCCTTCAATTTGAATGAGTCTACTCTACTTTAAACATAATTGGATGCAGCCCATAAACTCTGGGGAAGACTCCCGTCCTTCCATGATCCATACTCATGCTTAAGAATCAATTTAAATTTAATTCATACAATGCTTTGTTTTTCCTCAAATATCGTCCCATATCATGGATGACTTCTAAACAGTACTGCAGTTTTAAAGCAACATCTGGTCATTTAATTCTGCGAAGGTAGGAAGGCAGTAAACTTCTTTATGGTATTATTGGATTCAGAAATCATTAAGCCCAGCAGGAAGAAAAGCACTTCAGAGCTTTCAAAAAGATAACAAGCCTTGAAGTGCTAAGGAATGAATTTCTTTTTATTAGAATTTTCATACAAACACAGCCCTCATGGGCTGCTCTAATAATAAGAGCTCTTGTAACAGGTCAAAAAGGGAGAATCAAAGATAAACAACCAGCCAGGTTTTTTAAAAAGTGTCCTATAAAAATAAACATCAAATGAAGAACAGAGCTGAATCAGTAAAATGTATGGGCACATTTCAGGCAAAGTGGAGGAGCTCTTTTTAAATCCCTTTATTCTGTTAGGAGAACTAAGCATGCAATTATATCTCTCCCCTTGAAATTAATGAACCATCTAATATTATCCTATGCATTCAATATTATCCCAGGCATGTTGATTCAATGGGACTTCCTTCCAAGTATGCACGCATAGAAATGCAGCTTATAATATACTTAACTTTGCAAGGGTATCTGAAGAAGTGTGCATGCACACGAAAGCTCATACCAAGAACAAACTCAGTTGGTCTCTAAGGTGCTACTGGAAAGAATTTTCTATTTTGTTTCGACTATGGCAGACCAACACGGCTACCCACCTGTATTTGCAAGGGTTGTATGCTACAATTGTATCAAGTCCACTGCTGTTAGTGGGTCTACTCTGAGTATGACATAGTTGGATAGAACAGTCAATAGAAGCTAAATTCAGTAGCTTTACCTTGCAGTTGGAGAGAATATTCCCTCAGAGAAAGAAGGTCCCGTTTTCAATTGATGCAAAATCCCATTCCTCCATTTTAGGTTCTTCCCACTGAATGGCAGAAGTAACTATTTTTCTGGTCACACAAAAAGCAAAGGTAGCAATGTTGGTCCATAAGACAGAGAGAAATCCACATGTTCATATTAGGGCAGTAGCTTTATTAGACCAAAAATAAATCACAAAATTGTGTGCAAACAAATAATAATATTAATATATTTTTGTCAACCTCTGCAGTCATAGTTTATATATACTGCAACTTCATTACTGACAAAATGCAGACACTGAAGCCAACACTAACTCTAGTAAAAGTACATATATGAAAGCATTTTGATAATTTGGGTTCGTAGTTGATGTTTCTGGCACAGCCATATGAAAAATGAATATCAAGCTGACATAATTCCCCAGAACAGTGTTGGACTAACCTTGCTAGCACATTGTGTCTACCACTAAATTTATTATAAATGATCCCCCCCCCCCAACTCTTTGCCTGATAAATGACTGCTAAGATCCCTGAAGCTCTGAGATGACATCATTGAAATGGCAGTTATCTAAAGCAACATATTTCTTTATATCAAAAACATATAACCCAAGTGATGCAGCCAAACTTCAGTCAAGGTTTGCGATGGCTGATATCGTTGTGCTTATCATGGGCCTGGCAGGTTCTCCTTCCTCTTCCAACTCTTTATCTGCACCAATGTATCACACTGGCTTGCATTGTCAAGCTTGCCCGCCACTTTCTCAGCTACTCGTTTGTATCACGTTTCCTCTAGCATTGGAAAAAGAGATGGTGCAGTGAATGGAATGGTGTGTAGCTGTGTAATAGTACTACTACTACTAGTAGTAGAAGTAGCTTGCTGGCTCAATAGTGGGACTGCCATCATGTCCATGCTCTGGCCCTGACTGCATGCAGCAGCTGCAACAGCTGCGTTTATGGACCCAATGTTTTCTCCAGCTTTCGGAGGGACCTTGGGCCTTCCATAGGCTCCTTCCCACTGTGAGTCTGTTTTCTCACTGCCATCATTGTCGGCTGCTGCAGCAACCCTTCCTCATCATTGTTGCCCTGTGCTTGGATTCCAGACATAAAAGGGCCAATAAGCTAGCAATAACACCTGCTGCTCCTCCTTCTTGTCATCATTGTTTTTTGGTCCAGAGTGAGAGGCAGGTGAACAAGTAGGCAGGTTTCAACGGTGAAGGGGATGAGCAAGTCCAGGGGGCTTGTTGAATATGAGCCCTTGGCACATGCCCAGCCATGCTGAGCCTTGACATTACAGTGATGCAGTATAGCAGATTTGGCTACAGGACTATCTTACAAAGTCATTTTTAAAGGAGGGCAATGTTTCCTGTCCCAACTCTCTCCACAGGCAACCTATGTAAGAATGAAAAGATAAGCCATAACGTGCTGTGTGCAGTTTATGAGCTAATACATTTTGTTTATCACAGGCTTTCTATGTTAGGTAGTAGGTGCACAATGACCTCATGTTTATGCATTTATTCTCTATAGTTGTTGTTGTTGTTTTTTTCCAAAAAAGGAAATCATTGACAAGGAAAGAGTATTGGAAAGAAGCAAATGTTTAGCTGAAGGTGAGTTAAAAAATAAATAAATCAGAGGCAACTACAAAATTAAAAGCTGGCAACTACAAAATTAAAAACTGGCATTCTAACACAGGCACTTCCACCCATCATTCCTCTACTATTAGGGCACTGCCAATTTTGTGCCCTTTAACAGGGAACATGAAAAAGTAAATAGAAAGCCTTGGGGAAACATAGCTATTTCTGTCTTCTTTGATAAGTCCATAATTGATCTGTTTGGTCATTAGAGCCTTTGTACACTAAACTACAGTGTGTTGCCAGAATTTGTTTATAATAGTATACCACACACACCCCACTGTGGATTTTGTTGTTGTTCTATAAGAAATACAGATAGAAAAAGAGCTGAGGAAAATCATTTATGCTCCAAAGAAAATGCTTGAGTTGGTCTTATTAAAGGCATCACATCAGGATTGAATACAGTTTCGCCATTCCTGTGAAACCTTAAATCTTTAATGTTTTAGAAAACATTTTCATAACCAGTGGAGAAAATGTAGAGAAATCATCCTGACAAATGCTAGCTCTTTTAAGTTGTATTTATTTCTGTGTAATTTAAATTTCCATGTAGTGGAAGACAGTTCTAGCAGGGCTAATGCCAAGCTAATGGGAGTCATGCTTCTCATGCTTGAACATCAGTTGAATCAACAGCACAAGAATAGCTGTGGAAACTAGTACTGTGTCAAAATGTGTCTGCCAGTTTCTGAAAAGTACTACCCCCTCACCCTGCCTGCAAAAGAGGCTTCCATTTGTCACACTTTCTGGAAAGTCATAGGAACAACAGGCAATCCCATGAATTACTATGCCACAAATTACTATGAATTACTATTCCATGTCAATATATTTTGTAATTGAAGAATAGCACACTATTTGATTCATGTACTGTATATGGAAGGATATAGAAATCATTCAAGATGTGTCAGGACAGCATTTTGTTTTTTTAATGTGTTGATGCTTAAGCTGTTTCTGGGGAAAGAGAGATCACTAGGCAAAACACCTAGGCATAAAAATATTTTGGATATTCGAGTGCATTAATAGAAGTTACTAAGAGCATCTCCTGTGAATTGTTATAGATATTTTGGTCTATATACAAATTGAGAGGAACATCTCTTAGGCACCCTCAGGACAGAACTTGAGCACTTAGACATTGCTATATATTCTAATTTTTATAACCAGACTTTTGCAAAGGTAGTTGTAGATAGCTGTGACATTCCTCATTGTTTACCATTTGTCAGACTTGCTGACTTGACTTCCTTCAAGCTAGGCAAGTGGTATTTGAACAGGTCTGTTTCTGACCTAAAGTTTGCCCCTACTAAAGCATACATTGACCCTGCTAAATATCTGGTAACAAATAAACAATTTTGCTTTATTTGTGCTTTCAATTCAATATTCACTTTCACTAGTTACTGGGCTTCTAAATGCCAAAATAGGAAACCAGGGACCAAACATATTTATGAACTAGAGGCAAATAAAATAAAATAGAAGTTTAGCAGTATTTAAAAATATTTACAAAAAAATGCAATAAAAAAGAATGGAACAAAAGAATCCATATGCTATTATGAATGTATAATGCTTCTGGTTTTGATGTATTGGTTTATATTATGTATTTAATGAGCTCTCACAGATGGCAAATAATGACAGTTTTAGAGGAAAAGGTTTTTAGCTACTTAAGAAACGTTTTAATGCCAAGTTTTCTGACATTTTTTATTTCACGGTGTTTACATTTGTGTGACTTAAACATATAAACTATACTAATATTTAGTCTTCATATACTTCATCTTATGTTTACTTTGCTGGTGGTTAGACTTACAGAGAATGATGTATCCAGATTGTCATCATAACGCCATCTAGAATAATAATGATCTAACAAAGAAAAACTTGATTTTAACATTCAGTTATTTCCAGCACTCATTGCAGAACCTTGATTGAAATTACTCATTTACAAATAATGTCATTCAGAGTTTTAAAGCACTGGTGAACTTTAAAATGTTGACAGAAGTATTGAACGCCTACTATTAATTTCCAGGCTGTTATACTGCTGGTAAATGTATATCATGAAAGAAAGCAGAAACGCATAAATCTCCATTAGTAGTAAAAATATAACTAATGTAAAATCATAGTCAATTATAGTTAGAGACCCAAATTTTACACATTAGAATATCCAATGGAGGGAAATGAAAAGAAACAACCAGCAGTTGCTTTGGGGTTTGTGAATCTTAATATGAAGGGTGTATTAGAAATTCTCAAGGTTTGTTTTCCTGCTGCCAGGAGCCCTGCTCCTGAACAGAGTTTGGAATATGGATATCTTATGCCAGCTTAATTTAAACTGGTGTAAATGACATTGGTTTCTTATATTTACAATTGCTTTGTCCCTCCCAGGTAAGTGTGTCTAGGATTGTATCCTTGTTGTTGTTCAGTCGTTCAGTCGTGTCCGACTCTTCGTGACCCCATGGACCAGAGCACGCCTATCTTTCACTGCCTCCCACAGTTTGGCCAAACTCATGCTAGTCGCTTCGAGAACACTGTCCAACCATCTCATCCTCTGTCGTCCCCTTCTCCTTGTGCCCTACATCTTCCCCAACATCAGGGACTTTTCCAGGGAGTCTTCTCTTCTCATGAGGTGGCCAAAGTACTGGAGCCTCATCTTCAGGATCTTTCCTTCCAGTGAGCACTCAGGGCTGATTTCTTTAAGGGTGGATAAGTTTGATCTTTTTGCAGTCCATGGGACTCTCAAGAGTCTCCTCCAGCACCATAATTCAAAAGCATCAATTCTTCGGCGATCAGTTTTCTTTATGGTCCAGCTCTCACTTCCATACATTACTACTGGCAAAACCATAGCTTTAACTATACAGACCTTTGTCGGCAAGGTGATGTCTCTGCTTTTTAAGATGCTGTCTAGGTTTGTCATTGCTTTCCTCCCAAGAAGGATCCTTATATGATTACTATTCATATATCCTTATTGTATCCTTATATGATTCATATATCCCTATTGTATCCTTATATGATTACTATTTTTTGCTTCCTTGTTTGTTTGTATAGGCTTTCACCATCAAGGTGGACTAGTAAAAGACATCAGCCACAAACAAGGCAGCACCTGAAACTTAAGCAATTTATGTTGGACTGGGTCACAATCCACATTTAATGCCTCTAATCTTGTGAGAAGTATTAATAATAATAATAATAATAATAATAATAATAATAATAATAATAATAATACCCCGCCCATCTGGCTGGGTTTCACCAGTCACTCTGGACGGCTCCCAACAGAACATTAAAAGCACAATAAAGCACAATAAAACACCAAACATTAAAAACTTCCCTAAACAGGGCTGCCTTCTGATGTCTTCTAAAAGTCAGATGGTTGTTTATTTCCTTGACATCTGATGGGAGGGCGTTCCACGGGGCGGGCACCACTATCAAGAAGGCCCTCTGCCTGGTTCCCTGTAACCTCACTTTTCACAGGGAGGGAACCGCCAGAAGGCCCTCAATGCAGGATCTCAATGTCCAAGCTGAATGATGGGGGTGGAGACACTCCTTCAGGTATACTGGGCCGAGGCCATTTAGGGCTTTAAAGGTCAGCACCAACCATAGCTGTCAACTTTCCCCCTGTTTTAAGGGAAATTCCCTTATTCCAAATAGGATTCCTCGCAAGAAAAGGGAAAAGTTGACAGCTATGGCACCAACACTTGGAATTGTGCTCAGAAAAATACTGGGAGCCAATGTACTAGTACTAGTAACAACTCACTGAAATATGTGTGCTTGTTCCTCTGACTCCAAGTTACCAAATTCTACTACATAAAGAAATAGGGCACATCCAATCACTGTGAAAGACATTCTAGATTTTGGCTTCTTCTTTAGATACTGACCTTTGAAAGATACCACATAATTTTGTATGACCTTATCTAATTATAGTGCTAGTCCTTTAATCATATTCAAAAGTTAGCAAAGTTGAAAGATTGTACTGTAATATCTATTTACACATCTAAGGCAACTGAAACGGGAATTGCATGGCAGTGGTAAAAAGGGCAGCATGTCACAGAAATGGATTGGCCAGCTCTGACCTCGAAATCTCGAGTAAATCATTTTACTGTTTCCCAGAGAACTCCAGGAAGATGAAAAATGGAGGGTATATTGTGGAATCCATTTCCTAGTATGTGTCACCAATAAATAGGAAGGACTCTGGAGGTTCAATATGCTGTGGTTAGCTACTTAGATCACTTTATACTTATTTAGAACTCAAACAAAATACAAGCATACTCTGCAAGAAAGTAATTATTTTACTGCGAATTTTGTCATTGTTCCATCAAAAAGAAGAAATGATTGTTAGTTTAAGAATACTGAATAAAGTAGTCTGCCATTGGCCCTCTTCATTCTCTTCTGCCTTTCCTGTCTCAATAAACTCTGCCAGTTTTCTCCCTAATGCACCTCCTGATCACTTTCTGGACCAGGAAACATCTACAGACAAATTGGTGCCGTGTGTGCAGTTCCCATACTGTCCCATTTATAACATTCAGCACAGATTGGAGAAAGTGGATAAAGAGACTTTGCCGTGCAGAACTTCCATGAAGCTTAGAATTATAGAATTGTAGAGTTGGAAGAAACCCCAAGGGTCATATAGTCCAACCCCATGCAATGCAGGAATCTCAACTAAAACATCCATGGCAGATGACCATCCAACATCTGCTTAAAAACCTCAAAGAAGAGTCCATAACTTACTGAGGGAGTCCGTTCCACTGTTGAACAGCTTTTACTGTCATAAAATTCTTCCTGATGTTTAGTCAGAATCTCCTTCCTTGTAACTTGAAACCATTGGTTTGGGTCCTACCCTCCAGAGCAGGAGAAAACAAGCTTGCTCCATCTTCCATGAGACAGCCCTGTGGATATTTGAAGATGGCTATCCTCTCAGTCTCCTCTTTTCCAGGCTAAACATACCCAGCTCCTTCCACCATTCCTCATAAGGCTTGATAGGGATTGTAGGAAGGTGCCTTATGCCACCAGGCCAGAATATCTGTCCATCCAACACTGAGCTATGGTGCTGTGTGGTCATGTTAAATACCCATTAAAAACATCTTCTAGAATAGGAACCTTTGGTCCTCAAGATGTTGTTGGACTCCAACTGAAATTAGCATTGCCAATGGTGAAGGATGAGGGGAGTTGTAGTCCAACAACATCTGAAGGGCTCCAGGTTTCCCACCCCTGCTCTAGAATATAAGTCCTCTAGGGAGGGCCCATGTGAATTCTCTGTTACCACATCACTGCCCCAGGATTGTCACCAAGTGAATGCTTGCTTCTAATGCTAGATAGCACCCTAAACTTGATGGTGCCTGGTTTACTCTGGAGTCACACATGTGGCAAGAGTTTACCACAAGGAAATGGGGATTTAACAATATTTATAAAACAATAAAACCCTTAACAACTTGGGAGCAGTTTACTTATAAGATCACCTTACCCTATACATTCCACTTGACCACTTTGATCAGCGGAATTGGCGCTCTTATAGGTGCTACATCATGCCCGTTCCACGTTTATAAGTGCCTGCAGTTTAAAACTACCTGCCTGTTGAAATCAAACAGGCACCTTCACAAGTCTACCCAGACAAGTCTACCCAGATGCTTAGAAAACTGAGGTAATTTTAATCTGCTTTAGTATTTTAACTTTTGTATGTTTTAAACTGTGGCTGTAATTCTTTCTTGATCTTCTTGTTTTATATTTTTGCAAAATGCTTTGAGGATTTCTTTAACAATTAAGTGGTATATAAATTTTATGAAATAAATAAATAAAATATCAATAAATAGAATTCTAAAAATCCTCCGTATCCTGGCATGAAGCAGAGTGGAAAAACAATTAATTACACTTGCTACATTACATAAAAGGCTTTAATGTTACTAATTCTCACGGTGATACTAAGAAGCGTTGCATTACTTATTTGCAGATAAAGCAATTTCCTGTTGAGGATCTCAAAATACTACACAGGTGACCATTTACAATGTCTCAAATTATCCATGCTTAAAGCACTGATAGTATACTGTGACCTTAATTGTTTCATAGATAAGTCTCCTCGTAAATGTGGTTTATGGCTTTATGGCTTATGTCTTCAAGTGCTGTCAATAAAACTGAGAAAGTACAACACAAATAACCTGTAGCATAACTGGAAAGAGAACACAGGTACTCTGGGTCCCTGGGCCCATGTATAAATCAAAAGAGTATCACATCTCCCGAGAATGTTTTCATTGGTAAGTAATCTAATTTAGGTGTCACTTCTTGTGCCAGTGAAAATATTTTCAGGAACACAAAAGAAAGATATAAGAAGAAATGAAAACAGTTATTTAACTGCACTCCACAGATCTAGACCTTCTCAAGTAACCGATACAGTGCAATGTTCTTCAGAATGAACAAAGCATTCACTACATGGCTAAGGAATTATAAATAAAACCCTTTCATGATGGACAATAAATTAGCATTGCATCTTTCTGGGAACACAAACACATTAGCCTCACAAGCATAACAATGCCAGGATACATGAACACTCCATTGGTTGATGACCAAGGAATGTAATTGCACAACTGTATATCAACATAAGCTTATGCCAATGCTTGGCACCAAAGAAATATGGAGACAAAACAATGTCTTTGGGGTGTACAACTGATGTAGCCTCTGCAGTCTAGTTTAGGAATCATTCACATTTTTCAAAGCTATGAGATAGTTAAGGATGGAAAAAATAGGTCCCTGAAATGACTACGGTGGTTGTCGTTTTGAAGTATTATCTTCCAATATTTCAGGACAAAACTAAGGTCAGCAACTCTCTAGTTACACAGAAAGTTCTGCAAAGCAGAGATTCATTCATCTGAAATTAGCTAACCCGCAATGTATACACCTTGCCAAATATGTAAAAAAAAAAAAAGACTAAGTCCATCCAATGTGAAACGAGGCTCTGGGGCCAAGGTCTTCATCATCTTCTTAAAGTCCTGTTGTTACACATTCTCAGTCCACCATTGTCTGTTTGCCAGGCCAGAGAAATCACAGGCCAAAAGGAAGGTTATAATCTGTGGTTGATCTTCTAGGAAAATAAAGATATACTGCATCTGGTGAAAAGTGCTCTGTTTGGAAGAGTTATTCATAACTTGAGGAAACCAGTATTTCAAAACTACACAAACTCTTTAAGAGCATCACTTAAGAAAATGACAAAAATAACATCCTACAAACAATCATGAAATTACAGCCATGCATAATAGTGTTGATTACATTGAACTTTCACAACAGGTTCTTTGAAAAATTGGAACGTTCCAAAGGTTGCGGTGGACTCTTTCATCTACAACCCCGCCTACTTTGCAAATGACAGCATACACTTGGGAAGGTTCATCTAGATTTTGAAAAGTATGGCAAGTGGGACACATCTACATTTCCTGGCTTCCCAGCAGATATATCCTTAAAAGAAGGATAATCAAAAAGTAAAGAACAACAATTTACGGTATGATATTGCACCATGAGGGAATGGCTCAGTGTACTCTCCTTTACCAGAACAGTGCTGTCAGAAGTGATCATCTTCTTGGCAGGCAGAGACAGACAGGTAGATGCATGCACCAGCAGGAAGGCAGCCCATTTCATTTTCATGCAATGCGGCCAGAGTCAAAGCAACCAGAACAATGGATTATGTAGCCTAACAAATTTCTCAAGGCAGGACACCCTGTATCTAAATCACTCATTGAAGACATTTGGCCAACTTTTATGCTCCGGTAGCCAAGGGCCAAACCAGAGGATACATTAATCACTTGAATGCAATTAACTTGCAACTTTTTTGTTATGTAGGAGCAGCCCTGGGAAAGTCAAAACAGCCTCAGGAGCATGGTGGGTGGAGAGGAAGAAGTTTAACTCTTCCTTTTCCTGATGCTGCTATTTATTGAGAGGCCCCCACACACCTCACTTAGTTAAGGCCCCCTCAATAAATGTGCCCATGGGGGCCTCTCTTTAAATGGGGCATCATTTATTGAGGTGGCCTTAACTAAGTGAGATGTGAGGTGCCAGGAATATTGCAGCTGAAATGTTCCTGTTGCTTCAGCCATGAGCTCACTGGAATGATGCAAAAGCTCCCATCTCTCGGTCACCTGCCCCATCTGAAAAGTGAGGTTTAAAATATTGGCCCATTTTACAGGGATGTTGTATGGATTACTGACATGAAGGAAATATGAAGTTCTTAATACATATGAACCCTAACCACAGTGATTTCTTCTATATCTCTCTTTAAAGGTAAAGGTAAAGGGTAAAGGGACCCCTGACAGTTAAGTCCAGTCGTGAACAACTCTGGGGTTGCAGCGCTCATCTCGCTTTACAGGCTGAGGGAGCCAGCGTTTGTCCGCTTCCACAGGCAGTTTTTCTGGGTCATTGGCTAGCATGACTAAGCTGCTTCTGGCGAAGCCAGAGCAGTGCACGGAAACGCCGTTTACCTTCCCGCCGGAGTGCTACCTATTTATCTACTTGCACTTTGATGTGCTTTCGAACTGCTAGGTTGGCAGGAGCTGGGACGCTCACCCCGTCGCGGGGCCTCAAACCGCCGACATTCTGATCGGCAAGTCCAAGTGGCACAGTGGTTTAAACCACAGCGCCACCCGTGACCCCTATAAATCTCTTTAGAGTTCACTTATTAAAGTTCATTGTAGCAATTTCTGAAAGTGGCAGAAAGGACTGAACAATCATGTTGCCTTCTATTACTCTGGTGAATGTCATTTAAGGCCGATGGAGGTCTGATTCAAATGTTACCTTTGTGACATAAAAGCTATTTCAATGCAATCTGGTTTCATGTGACAGTATTAGCACAAGCACCAGATAACATCAGTTGCTTCTCAGGTCACCATGACTTTGCCTGAGGGGTTAAACTTTCTATCATATTATTGTTCATGCACTTCACCGGAGAAGGGTGAGACCAGCTCAGGTTAAAGTGACCTTCACATATAGAGCAAAGATGCAGAACCTGTGGCCTCCTGGTGTTAGACTACAACTCCCATAATTCCAAACTATTTGCCATGCTGGCTAGGTCTGATGGGTGTTGGAGTCCAAAAACAACTGCAGGGCCACATGTTACCCATCCCTTCCCCAGAGGTACTGTTTACACAGGGTCTGGGTGCAACTCTGATCTGGCAAACTGGACTCCTGAACTCTGCCTGGATCAAGTAGCCCCGTGGAAAGCAATCGGAGGACTGGAGAGGATAACCATGTCATAACAACATCAGACGCCCACTGGATGAGGCCAATGGCCCAACTAGTCCACCATCCTGTTCTCAAAGTGGCCAACCAGATGCCTACAGGAAGCTCAAAAGCAGGACCTGGTGCAATAGGACTGTCCTCAGCAGCTAGTACTCAGGGGCATACTGCTAGTAGCCACAGATAGCCGTATTTCCATGAATGGCATTACATTGTTGTTTATGTGCCGACGGGGCATGGCAGCAGAAAACAAAGGCATCAAGAAATGTGAGAGAACATATGGGGAGAGCTATATCTGGATCCAAACCATGAGGACACTTTTCTGTAGGGATTTCAGAGCGTGTGTGAAGGGGGTCATTTAGGTTAGTCCTAACCCTGCTGCCATGCCCTCCCCCTAGCTGTGCATTCAGCCAGTATAATCCATTCTGTCATATGCACATAAAAGAATTAGTATCTGACCTCTCATGGAGAAGCTCTACATGTGTAACATCGGTACATATGTATAGCCTCTTCTAATGCTAGCTGAATGCATAGTCATGACTTTGGTGGGGGGAACAAGGCTAGCTCACATAGTCCTGTCCCCCCTTGCCCTTGCAAGCTTTTAACATCTGTGGGAGGGGGCTGCCTGTAGTTCCCTTGCAGGACGCACATTAAGGAATATCCTTTGTCATCATACTAGGAGATCTGTGTTTATACCCACAGGTGTACTTTAAACACTATTGATTAGCACAATGCTGTGGTCCAATATGAAAGAATGTTAGATTATTAAACAAAACAAAAATACCTCTGTAATGAATGAATGAATGAATGAATGAATGAATGCTTAATCAGGAGCAAGAATCTTTGGACCTTATACTCAAATCCAGAGAGGAAATACGTCTCCATTT
This sequence comes from Lacerta agilis, assembly GCF_009819535.1. Classification (NCBI taxonomy): domain Eukaryota; kingdom Metazoa; phylum Chordata; class Lepidosauria; order Squamata; family Lacertidae; genus Lacerta; species Lacerta agilis. The sequence continues at coordinate 52,870,580 of NC_046314.1, forward strand.
TACAAGCCAGGTCGGAGTCTTCACCTAAACTCTTCTGGGGTTCATTTGGTGATGATAAGCATAGCAGCTAACAGACATATCAGTGGTAACTCACTTACTCATCTATACCTATTTATCAGTATTTGAAAAGAATCTGGATAGATTTGTCAACCCATCCATGTTCAAGTTTATTTTAATTACAAAGTTAGAAGCAAGCAGCCTGATCAGTTAGTGCTGGAACTTCCTGAATGTGTTTATACATGCATGCCATAATGTCAGCTTCAGTCTCTGTTTTTTGTATTGTCCAGAGAAAGGTATGACAGCTTTTTGTTAAATAAAGGGGGGGGGTTGTCCAGTTTCCACATCAGTTCTAAGCAGATTTACTTGGAAATAAGTTTCAACAAACACAATTTAGACTCCCAAATAAACACATTTTGGATTACAGGCTTTCAGGCAAAAATATCTTCAGGGGTTTGGGCTTTGTTTTTTAGTGTTTAGCTGACCAAATTTTTAAAAATATACAGACAACAGAAACAACCTCGGCGAATGGGAAGAAGCATGCTGGCGTAAGAGTAACTGAGATATATCATTACATGCTGGGGAAAATGAGGATTCAAATTTCTACAAGGCAAAAAGAAGAAATTCTACAGGCCAAATGCTTTGTTCAGCTAGCATTAATTTTGAAAAGACCTGAGAAGGGAGGACTGGTCCTGATGGGTAAATTTTAATGCATTTTATTGCACTTAGTTTGATGTACCTTTTGTTTGTTACTGTAAGCATAAAAACCTGTGCTAAATCCAGAGCTTTATTTTAGTAGGCCCATTCACCCAGGTCGGAAACATAGGAGCACTCACCTGAAATTTCTGCAGTCCAAAAAGACACAGTGCATAAAAGCATATCTTGAATTACCCCCAGAGTTGGTGCCTCAACCTATCTCTATACAGGAAGGGTGGGGAACTTGTGGCTCCAAAGGTTCCATCTATCTGATGCCTGTTCATACACATCTCTGGAGAAGGCTGAGACTAGGCCTGGTGTTAAAGTGACTTTCACACCACAGAGCAAGGATGAAGAACATGCCGTTGGACTTCAATTCCCATCAAACCTGACCACTGGCCCTGCTTCCTGGGCCTGATGGGAGTTGGAGCCCCCAAAACTATCTCGAGATCATGTGCCTCACAACATGGACAGTTGGTTGTCTATAGTCCCTAGAGTTGAATCAAAACTATGGGTAGTCTCAATCTCATATTTTCCGAAAGCACCTCTGTGTCCAGCACACCTTTGGCTACCCTTTTGAGTTTTTGTCTAGGTCTTGGACGTTAGAAGATGGCATGCATGACAGGACAGGGCAGTTTTAATGTTCCAGGGAACTGTACAGTTTGGCTAAGCACAATAAAACACCTAGAAATAGCCAAGTTGATTGCTGAACCTTAGGCAGAGCCTGAAAGCCTTGCCTGCACTTTCCCACAGTTTCACCTTAGCCTTGCCTCTGTAATAGGAAGGATGTATCATAGACACTATAAATGGACTCTGCCTGAGCTTTGCCTCATTCAGATCATGGATTGTGTCCAAACTTGATCAGAGCAGCTCAGGAATCATACTTCCCCTTTGCTCCCAAGCGGAAGCTTTCCTAGTCCAGTGGGCTAGATGAAAGAGATGGGCTATCTGTAAAGCATGAGGTTTGGGGAGCAACTTTGACTTGTGATCAATGTCCGGGGCTGGAGATAAAAAAGTGGAGAATCACTCTTCAATATTTTCTCAACTTTCCATTCAAAGGTCCCTTTTCACTGAACATGTAGGTACATTTTGAAGCAGACATTTAAACTTTGTCTTTGTTAGCTATTATGAAGAAAAACATGGTAAAAACCAGCACCTCATTTGACTGGACCTACACACCTACAGGCTATCTTAGTAGGCACAGCTTACATGAGCATGTCTTAAAATGGCAACCACATGCGAAGTTGTTGTCTGTCCTTTCCCCATATCAGCTAAGGCAGATTAATTGAGGCTCACTAATGACAATAGCTTTGTGTTATCTCCAAGCACCATGCCTTTGAACATCAGTCACTGGAGAACAACAGCAGGAGAGGGCTATTGCACTCATGTCCTGTTTGTGGTCTTCCCGAAGTCTTCTGGTTGGGCCACAGTGGGAAACAGGATCCTGTGCTAGATAGGGCTTTGGCCTGGTCCAGCAGGATTCTTCTTTTGCAGTCATGACTGTAATTCATTAATAGAAAGGGTCCTTGTAAGCAAACACATACCTTTTTGTTTTTAAAGCGAAAACACTGCATTTTCTTCCAAAGCAACATTTCTTTCCATTCAATGCTAGCAAAAAGCAGCTCTGAAAAGGATAGTGGTCTCTATGGTTTGCGCACTAGCAAAGGAAGAAGAACCACAGTCCGCATTAAGCAAAAGATGATTGCCAAAATGCTTGCATAAGCTTTGAGGTTAAAAGAGAGAAAGGCCACATGTTCACACTTCTCAAATAAACATTGCTGACTGGAAGTTTATTTTACATAAAATTCCTATCTCTTACTTTTCTAAACCTAGAAATAGTTCATTTACATTCTTGCATATGGTTAGTGGAACTCTGTGTTTCCTGCTCAGCAGTTCAGCTGCTTTCAGCCTTTAAGAAAAGCAATATCTGACTGGGAGAAGACTGTGGTTACTATTTTATATCTCTATCATAACCAATTTATCATATGATAGCCGATGGTTATTGTGGAAATTAAATGGCTGGGAATATTCCCGGTATCTCAGTTTATTCCCACATCCTGCTGTTGTAGGATCCCACTGCTGAAGATGAAAACAATAACCTAACCTGGCAAAAAGGACCTCTCCCCTGATCCTTTTATGCTCACTCTTCACTCCCTAACCATACTTGCTTACCTGACTCAACCTGGTGCCCTCTGGATGTTCTGGACCACAACACCAATGAGCCCCATATCAAATATTGCATGGGGCTGATGATGTAGTCCAAAGGAGCTGGAGAGCAGCAGGTTGGCAATTACCTATTTTCCCATGATTTATAATGTTGTTGTTGTTGTTAAAAAATCAGTTATTGCAATTGTTCACCATCTATTTTGCCTTGAGTTGAAATAGGGAGAACCTCTATCTTTGAAAAGAATCATGATAACTACTGGTGATAGAAAAGGGGGGGGGGGAAACCTCAGAAGAGATATGACTGATTCTGATGGGGGAACCCTTTGAAATATAATGCACACCAGATGGATCAAATCTTTGGGCTCCATAAACAATTTTATTTAGCAATGGCAAGCCTTAAAAAACAATAACCCCAGGGGAGGGGTGTTTGCTTAGCTCTATCTAAGCAGGGATTTGTGTCCAGGACCTGAACTAAAATGTACTTAAACTGGCATCAGAACTCAATTTAAAATGTAATTATTTGACTCCCTAGTCAGAGGGGAAAGGAGTTGAAAGCAATTAAACACCGGTCCTACTGACCAGCTCTGCTCTGGGCCAGCCAAAGACAACTTTGTAGCAGCCAGAAGCAACACGGATCAGTTGAAGTTCATTACCTGAAATGGGCCAATTTGGCATCTATTTCTATGCTCACACCCAACACTGTCTGTTGTGCTGTGACCCAAGATCAGCTGGATTTGGGTCATGGGCGGTGCTCTTATTGGATGCTTGAAAACACCCCAAGAAGTTCTGAAAATACAGATTTTGAAGCTCATACTATTCCACCCAGCTGAAGCAAATCTCTGGACTGTAACAAGACTTGACTACGCAGTGCCAACAAATGCAACTCTATGCCTACTCCTGTATATTGAAAATTACAGCTCTGTAAACTATCACTGTAACACTGGCTTAGACTGGATGATCTGAGTGCAACACTAATAATGCTGAAAGCACATGGTGCCTCTTGAAGGCTCCAGTCCTCCTAATGCCAGTGCTTCCCCAGTGGCGCCATGAATCAGCCCCCGCTAGTGAAATGATCTGTACATCAATACATCTCTTCTTTTGTCGGGGGGAAAGAAGGTAAAAATATAGATCGTTCTTGTTCCAAAGGCTTTCACTCTTAATCTTCAGAAGAGCTGATTCCTGTGAGAACATTCTTGCCACATTTATTCATAGTATTGGATTTTATTAGACATTCAGACTTATATGTAATACAGTTACACTTTCAAGGGAGGTGAACTTAAGGGTTTGGATGCGAGTCTTGGGACAGCTTCTAAATTACATTTAAGCTGTTTTTGCTCCAGCCTTCATGTTTGTCTGGCTCTTCATATTTGTCAGATGTAGAAAGATACTGTGCGGTTCAGTTGCTTACATTACTTTGGAACCTCATCTAATAAAGTGAGCTGTAGTGTCCAGAGATTCCATAGAAATGCTAAAGGTTCAGAATGCCCCTAATCAAACATATTTGTAATTTAGGAAGGCTCCATTCTACTTATTTACATTCTTGATCCGGGGTGGGGAACCTGTGGCCCTCTGGATGTTGTTGGATCACAACTCCCATCAGCCCCACTCAGTGTTCAGGGATGATGGGAACTGTAATTCACTACCAAGAAGGCCCTCTGCCTGGTTCCCTGTAGCTTTGCTTCTTGCAGTGAGGGGATCGCCAGAAGGCCCTTGGTGCTGGACCTCAGTGTCCAGGCAGAATGATGGGGGTGGAGACGCTCCTTCAGGTATACTGGGCCAAGGCCATTTAGGTCTTTAAAGGTCAGCACCAACACTTTGAATTGTGCTCGGAAATGTATTAGGTCGCAAGTCTGCTACTCAGATGACACCCTCACCCCTCAGGAGCCACTGTGGGGGACCAGCTGGCATTTTCCATGTACCTAATGACAATTGATGATGTGAGGTGATGTTAAAATCCCACTGGTCTCATGAATGGAGATGAAGGCAAGTCCGGCGCCTATTTATAAATCCTTTCCCTGCCCTTCCTGCCTTTGGTCAGAGACAACCTAAGTCATTTTGGTGCCTGAGGCAAAATAGTGACCTGATCTCCACACCACCACAGTTGTAAAACATATTTGAATAATTGTCCACTTCCTGCTCTTTAATGAAAGAGGACTAGTAGGGTCCAAAACACATTGGATCAACTGACATCTCTTTACTACTCCATTGCTTCTAGATCCTACTTCCAGTTCCTTTAATGCAGTCTTTGCCAAGCAGCACATGCTGGCTGGGGCTGATGGTCCAGGAATAACTGGAGGGCAAGAGGTTGGCAAAGCCTGCTTTAATGGCACATCCATTTTTCTCATCTGTGGAAGACTGCTGCTCCCACTAGCTCTGTCTCTGTTCTGTGGCGCTACCAGGATATGGAATAGCTTGTAGGCCTATGAAGTCTTCTGCAGAAAGCTTTGAAAAAGAAAAGTGGGAGGTGAGAAGTGTTCTGTTGCTCTGAGCATCTGGTAAATTGAAGGTCTGCTGACTTGGTAATGTATTATATAATAAATGTGTGTTTTATTAAATGTGCATGCCCAGGCAAACTTTGACATTTGTGCTTTTTTTATGGCTACGCACTTCGTACCCCTGCACAATTACTGACTCGCTGCTGCTACATTTATGACCATTTTTGTTTAAAAAGGGCTTCTTGTGGTTGTTTAATAGCCGTACAAGTGGCTCTCTGTTCTGAGTGTTTCTGACTCAGTTATGATGCCGGGAGGGCAAGGAGTAGGTGGGAATGGTTTACTTGATGGCCCCTGCCCATGTGGCTGTGGCTTTCATGAATGCTCCTGTATGGTGAGGTTCCTACAGCTTACAGAGGTGGGTTCCATGCTGCTGGGGGGTGGTGCATGTGAGCCTGGCCCAAAGTCCTTCTCTCACAGCCTCCACTCCACTATGTTTCACATCACATCCAATACAAGTGCAAACAAGTGAGGGTGGTTCTTCTTCCAACCTAAGTGCACTTAAATAGACAAAGGATGGAGGAGGAGGACTGATGAGGACACTGTTAATAAACACTTGTCTAAATGTTATTTTCCCTGTGTGAATAAAAATAAGAATTAATCACAAAGAATAGGAGTTCTGTTTTGCTTAAGCACAGGATAACTTTGTACGGTAGAACTTGATTTTCTTATTGAGCCACTTAATATACATAAAAAGGATATTAAACCTAAACATTTCTAATCTGATCACAGCCTAATTGTAGTACTACCAGGGGCTCGTCGTTGTTTTAATTAGCTAATGCCTTTGCAGTGGTTAAGCGCAGCTGTTTTGAAGAATACCATTTTATTAAATTCCCAAAGAGTTATTATTTGAACCACAGCTACGACACTTTCATTAATTATGGAGCAAGAGCATGAAAGGCAAGAATTCAGCTCTGCCCATTATTACGGCAGGAAGAGGCAAAACAGGAGTACTCGTGAGCCTGCTCTCCCCGCATCTTCGTAATGTTTTGAAACAGCTTGGCTTTGACTTCCAGCCAGATCCTGCAGTCATGTGAACCCTGTTGGCATCTCCCCTGGCACAAGCAATATGAAGCATGAGACCACAGATTTCACTTGCCATAACTTGCATGATCAAGTGCAATCACCAGGAGTTTTTCCCATGGGTGCAAAAGTCATCACGTATCAAGGTCAGGCTAAGGTGATAGGTTGTTGGGGGGGGGCAGGACTGCTTCCAAAATACAATCCCCATTCCCCCCCAAAAAGGATGCATAAAATAAGGTACAGTCATGCGGTATCTTGAAGTTTTACAAGTGTATTGTAGGGTTAGGTTTCGTAAAGTGCAATGTGCATTCGTAAAGCATGTGCATTTCTGCAACTCTAAGCAAAACACACACAAATTTTGCCAACCTTGATATACAAAAAGAAAGTACTCTTGTGTATGTGCAGTTTAACATTTTAAACTCACTTACCTCATTTGATTTGCTCACTTCCTGCCTTGGGCCAGTCACCAACTCTCAGCCTAACGTAGCTCACATGATTTTTGTAAAGATAAAGAAGAAGTTATAAATGGTTGCAAAGGGGGACTTAGTGTTTGCATTATAGATATCAAACTATGGTTCCTTTAACCAGAGTTATGCAACATTGTAGTAAAGGGCCATGTTTTTTTTTTCTGAGCCTGCTGCAAATTAGTACAGCTCTAATCTGCACCTGATTAGAAACAGGAAAGAAAGGGGCACTAAAGGAGCAGGACAGCAGCTGTTTAGGACCCCAGGGGTTCCTATAGCCTGGTAACCAAAAAGCTCACTTGTCAATCACAACTCTGACTTCACTCATTGGCTGAAAACTATGAAAGTGGGGAGCGGCCAGTCTGGGTCATCTGACAGAAATTGCTGATAAGGTTGCCTACAGATTTTGCTTCATAAGGCTCCTTCTGGGAGGGCTAGATGCTTCCTTACTTTAAAAATGAAAGCTCCAAGTCTATGCTCCCTGGTAGGTATGGGCCCTGATGCAACTGCACAATTATAACCCAGCCTTGCTGAATCAGTCCTTAAATAACCTTATATATTTGTGGCTTTTCACCCTCATAGGCCTGGGTAGTAGAGGCAGCTCTCCATCTTCCTCTCCCTTTTTGGTTGGTATTCTCCATTCTAACTTGAGTTATCTTAAGTCAACAAAGAGCAAAAGAGAGAAATTGTTGACAAGAGAGTGAAAAGGAAGGCACATAAGCTAGGCAAGAACTGCAAAGTGGTCAGGGCTGTGTGGATTTTATCCCAAGTCAATAAGGCCATGTCACACAACCCTACATTAAGGGCTGGACTAGTCTGTGGGTGAAGAAGAGGCACTCTGAGTGCTTTGCCTGTATGGTATTTCTACTCAAAATTCTCAGTCTCTGCTGACATTTCAGTGGATCAAAAAAAAAAAAAAAAGACTTAGTATGAACTAATACATTGGCATGCCACCCATTGAAAAACTGGAAGTCATGCCACCAGTTCCTAAGCAGATGCCCAGAATCCACTATGCTGTCAACCCATGGTTTGGCACACCTTCAAGGTCATGTGAATCATCTGCCCTCTAACTCATTGTGGCCAGTATAGGCAGGCCCAACACCTTTAAGCTTCAGAAGGCACTGAATTGGGAAACGCCAATAGCAAGCATCCCCAAGGGCCTATACCTACACAGAATGCTCTGTTGGGATGCATGAGTGCCTCCAGCTCTCTATCCTTCCTCTCCCCTCTGCTTTTAGCAGAGCCCACATTTAGAGCTAAGCATAGGTACCCAACATATTTATACCAGGAATGATACTCCTAACATGCAATGCAGGCTAAAACCCACTCTCTTCAAGTACTACAAAAAGCCAGGAAAGGGCCTGTAAGACAGAGTTATTCCACCTGGCCTTTAATCTAGCCTGATCCCCTATTCCTTTTCCCCTTCCCTTTTTTCTGAAGAAACCCTTCTGGGTCCCTACATTAAAATTCCTCCCTGGTCTCCCTACTGACCTAGCATGACTAACCTGGCCAGTTAGCCCTGGGGATCCCACTGATGTTCGTTTTTATGCTGTTTTTTAAGTTGTTTTAATCATTGTCTTATATTTGTTGTTAGCCGCCCTGAGCCCGGTCTTTGGATTGGGAAGGGCGGGGTAGAAATAAAATTATTATTATTATTATTATTATTATTATTATTATACCCAGAAGTGTTGTAGCTGTGGTAGGAACAGGCTTTTATTTATTTAAAAGATTGTTTTACCACTGTATAGCAATGCTTCCAAGGAAGATCCCCACACCCAAATGTCCATGATAAAATACAAGACTCAAAATAACATATAATCAAAGATGCGCAGATTTAAATCGGCAATACATTAGAAAGCCTTGGGTGCCTTTAAATAATCTTTTCTAACCTTTCACTCACTTTTACCATATTGCAGTCGTGTGGAACCTTTGTTCTAGTACTGAAAACCAATCAAAGTCACCCTGTTCCTTTATTCTAAGCATCTGTCTTTTGCAGTAGGACCTGGTGGGTTGATGTTGGTGTTCAGATTGACAAGTCTGAAGTCCATCTAGTTCTGCTGTAGAGCATCAGCATGAAGGAAATGGATAGGGAATAAGTGGAGACATTATTTCTGAAGACCCCAGTTGATCCTGTAAGCATCTTCTAGTCCTCTTCCAGCTATTTTAGACATGCATAGCTCTTACACATTGAAACTAAGGGAATATAAGTGCTTTTAACTTAGGCTGTATCAAGCCCTTGGCTTTTACCCAAAGCACATGCACAGCTCATCTCAACACCTTCCCACTCTGTGCTTTAGGAACAGGATATGAAAATGCTTCTTAGACAGAGGATGCATATTTCTGAGGTCATGTTTCAGCTGAGCATCTGCATAACATCTCATCATCAAGCCCTTTATTTCATCTCCTTGCTTACCGTTTCTAAAATTATATTATTTTGGCTGGCATTCAGGTGGATTTTCCCCCCTCATTAGAAAACTAACAAATGACAGACAAAAAATACCTAGGGTGGTTAAACTTACATTCCCCTCCCCCCCTTGTGAAACTGTCTATGAAGATAAACGGAGGATCTTGGATGAATGCCTGCTGTCAAAGAAGGCCCTGACGCACATCTCGTTTGCTGCAAGGAGGGCTTTACAGTATTTCAGAATTGTTGCTTCTGCAGCCTGTTTACACCCACATCCCAGGTTACTTTCACCAGTGAGAAAAGTCCTTCAATAGACCTCCTCTCCTGGGGTGTCTGCTGCCACACTGCTGGCCTTGGCAAGCTTAAATCCAGGACTTATATGCCTGCTTGAGGAGGAAGGAGGCTTAGTAAACCAAGGATGCAAGGATTCTTTGACCCTGGTCAGTGGGACATAGATGGACAGCCTGAAGATAACCTCTGGCTGGGGGGTGAAGGCCAGGCCTCCTTTCTCTGTGTAGAGGTCCTATTGAGGTCTAGCTATTCCAGCTTGCTCCCTGTGTATCCACTGACCCATTTGCTCTTCATCTTCTTCCTCCTCCTCCCACCCTCCTTCTGCCTGAGGCCCTGCAGCTGGGCTCCTTCCCTTCCACCAGACAGATGTCTGAGAGTACCACACCCTGCTCATCTCCCCCAGGTGCAGCCTTCAGGCAATGACAACATATGATGGTCTCAGGAGCCATTGCCTGGTTTGTGCTTGGTGGTGTGGATCAGGGCATATTTAAAAGGCAAGGCGCCAGCAAAGAATCGGCAAGCCCTGGCAACCTATCACATTTATGGACACTTAATTTTGAGACAATGTAAACAAATCCGAGGTATCTAACCGCTTTGTTTCAGATTTCTTAATTTTCCTGCATTCTAAAAGGACTAGGCCAGCCTTTCTCAATCTGGTTGGGCCTGATGGGAATCATAGTCTGAACCATTGGGGAAGGCTGAATGAGAATCTTGTGTTTCAATTCAGCACAAATATAAATGACTTGCTATACCTGGGATGTTTTTGTTGTTGTTCAGTCGTTCAGTCGTGTCCGACTCTTTGTGACCCCATGGACCAGAGCACGCCAGGCACCCCTATCCTCCACTGCCTCCCACAGTTTGGCCAAACTCATGCCAGTCGCTTCGAGAACACTGTCCAACCATCTCATCCACTGTCGTTCCCTGGGATGTTTAACCAGCACAAAAATGGCCACAGTGGAACATACACAGCCAGGTTAAAGTGAATCTCTTGAACATTTCTGTAAATCACTTTAGATCTCTTCCTCTGTTTTTTTTTTGCCATGGAAATGATACTACACAGAGTAACTGCCATCAAAATGGCTTAAAATAATAAGGATAAAGTATTCTGTTCGGAAATGTCGTTAGTTCTACTCTCTGTTGTCCTGTCAGCTGATGATGAAACTGTGGCTCCAAAAATAGGCAGTGTAAACCGAAGACATGACGTTCTTTCCATATTTGCCTAATAAGGGCACTTTCTTTTCTTTCTTTTTTTACGTTAAGTGAAAAAGAGATGGGGCAAAAACGACAAATAAGCTAGTTTCAGTTGACTGCTAGAGAAGTCTCAGTTAGATGGACAACTTGCGAAGTCTTACTGCTTGCAGAATTAAGACCCACTGGGAAATTGGATGGGAATTGTTTGATTTATTGATCGATTTGCAGCGTTTTAGGCTTCACTTTATTAAAATTTCCAAAGAAATTTACACCACATAAATACTAATAGCAAAAAATCTGTTAGTAGTGAATGGCATGGTGAGTTGCCCCATTCACCTGATATCTGGTTAGTCACCAGATTATAATACCGTAATTCTCAGTGGCTTGATATCAATGACCATCAAAGATGAACAAATAAGTTTTCAGGAGGCTAAAAAATCCAACAGTTGTCAACTACTTTATTTCAGATGGGTGATGGCTCCACATGCTAGACATCACAACAGGAAAGGCCTTCCTGGTCACAGCCAGACGTACTTCTGCAGGCTGCAGCACAACCAGGAAGGCCTCAATTATTATAGAAAAATGGAACCCAAACCAAATGTTTTGAACATTATTTGAAAAATGTAAAATCTTTTTCCATTCACTTCTCCTGCTTTATACTCAATGGGCAATAGTGACTGGCAAAACCAAAGCTCTATTGGCTGAATTCAGGGATTATACCTAGCAGTGGCTTGTACTAACCACAATTAAGAAACCATACCATGGTATGAGATTCCAAACGTACAACAGGCAAAACATGGTATAGAGATGCTGGTCTGCTTCCATTTTCCAACTGCTCTTGTACTTAGCTTCTTAGGTTGACTCCTAGATCTGTGGTGCAGCAGCCTGTTGGGGCAGAGAAACGGCTGGAACAGGTTTGTGAACTCAAGACTGTTGCTATACTTCTGCTAGATAAAATCTGAAAAGTGGAATGAGCCAAGAGGTGGTGAGAAATTGTATTGATGCATATACCTGATATGCCAGGGCATCCTGTTTACTGTTTGCCATGTCAAAGTTTCTAAAAAGTGGTTTCACCACTTTGGTAGCATCTCAAAAGGATGATTCATCCAGCATGTGTATCACTCTGTAGCACCTGTAAGTCTTACACATGTAAAAAAAGCCACCAGAAATCAAGCAATTCAAATTCAGCTGTGAGTTAAGTGATGGGATGGGATGATGGGTGCACAGATATAAACCAATTCAAGAATCCACCCCAAGTAATATTGAATTATATGTAATATGATTATTGAATTGCATGCAGTATAAGCACATATCACAGCTTCTAACCAGAGAAATTGGAAGGATCTGCCCATTGCAATTCCCTCTGTTTCTCATTTTTCCAATTTAAATTCAGTTCTCCAAATTTTGCAGCGATTTGTATCATCATCATCATCATTATAAAATGCTCATGAAAATTTATCAGCATTTTAGTGAAAATTTCTCCAAATAAACACATTTTTGCAAGACACTTTCCAAAACATAATGCATTTTATATGTTATTTTCAGCAATGACTTCCTTTTTAATGTAGACTTCCTCCTTTCAGGTGCACATAAGTGTGAATACTTTTCATTAGAAGCCTTAAAACGTTTATGAATAAATTTTTGATAACTAAATAACTACCAAAGTACTCACTCAATATTGAAGAAAATGTTTTGTCTCTTAGCAAGCTCATTTGGGGATGAAGTAATTCCCTGGAGAAGAGGATTCAGAATGCAAAACTGCTTCCCTTTTTGAAAAAGCAAACCTTCGTGCCATTCAATCATTTTGTTAGGTTTGTCTCAACCTCTCCAATAAAATCTTTGGCAGAATATCATGCTTATAAAATCTTAGGCATGTTAGGTTAGTTTTGGAAGAAAATTAGGCTGGGTAAAAATAAAGCTTGAATTGGGAAGCTAGTTTTCCAGCCTAAACTGTGGAGAGAAAATGAATGGGAAAGTCTTCCAAGGTAAACAATGAATATCTGGCTGTGAAAATCTTGTTTATTTTCAGAACAGTACCTCTGGTGCCGTCATGATTGACTTCCCGGTCATAAACCCCAAACCGCCTTTCAATGCATTCTTGGTATATTTAACTACTGGGTACTTCAATACCCTTCAGTAAGTGAAATACTTCAGTTCTGTCCATTTACAATGCTTTCCTATATGGGCCCTACTCAAAGTTCAATGGGTAAGCACGTCTAGGATTTCATCCTTAATGGTTTTGGACCGATAGGCAATGAAAACAAATCCTTCAGTGAACACTCAGGAAAATGGCCATTAGAAGAGTCTTTCAGGATCAAGCCAAAGCCCATCTAGTTGAGCATCCAGATGCCCATGGGAAGCCTGCAAGCAGGATCTGAGCACAACAGCATTCTTCTCACTTGTGATAGCCAGCAACTGGTACTCAGAAGTATGCTATGTCAGCGGGTGGCACTGTGGTCTAAACCACCGAGCCTCTTGGACTTGCTGATCAGAAGGTCAGTGATTTGAATCTGTGAAATGAGATGAGCTCCCGTTGCTCTGTCCCAGCTCCTGCCAACCTAGCAGTTTGAAAGCACACCAGTGTAAGTAAATAAATAGGTACCGCTGCGACGGGAAGGTAAACAGCATTTCCGTGAGCTCTGGCTTCCATTGCACCAGAAGCGGTTTAGTCATGCAGGCCACATGACCAGGAAAGCTGTCTGTGGAAAAACGCTGGCTCCCTCAGCCTGGAAGCGAGATGAGTGCCGCAACCCCATAGTCACCTTTGACTGGACTTAACCATCCAGGGGTCCTTTACCTACTCAGAAGTATACTACATCCCACAGTTGTCATAGACACAGAACATAGTCATAGTGGCTATTAATAGTAATTTGATTGTCTTCTGTGAATTTGTCTGAGCCTCTTTTAAAGTCATCCAAGGCCATCACCACCTCAAATTCATGGTTTAGCTGTGTACTTTCTGTTTCACTGTACTTTTTTGGGATATATCCTACATTTTCCAGCATTCAGCTTCATTGGGTGTCCCCAGGTTCTATTACTGTTTTGTGTGTGTGTGGTGTGTGGTGTGTGTGTGTGTGTGTGTGTGTGTGTATATAAGAAGGAGAGGGAGAGGGAGAGGGGGAAGGAGAGAGATTTCTCCCTATCCATTTTCCCTTCCATTACTCATCTTTTCTTACAAAGGCTGTATGCTTATGAATACAAGTTGCTGGAAAAGGCAGAAGGGGAAAGTTGGACCAGGTGAGCCACTAGCCTGATCCAGCAGGCTTCTTCTCAGGTTCTTAAAAAGCTACAAATGTTGTAACCATTTTTCATAGGGGGGGGTTGCCCCAGCCCTTAATCCTTTTAGTTGCCTTTTCCTGAACCCTTTCCTGCTCCACAGTCTCCTTTTTGAGGTGATGTGACCAGAATTGCAAGTGTAGAGTCACATTGTAGATTTGTGTGTTAACAACTTTGCGATACTGGCAGTTTTATTTTCAATCATTTCCCTAGTGTTTCTTAGCATGGAATTTGCTAGTGCAGTATTTCTTAGCAAATAGAGGAATTTCTTAGCAAACAGAGGAATAAAAGCTAAAGGGAAGTGGACAGGGTTAAATGACTTCATGGCATGAAGGATAATGTTCATAGGAAAATGTGGTTCTTGAGGTTTATCCACAGACAGTGCTGGGCTGTCTGCATATATAGAAGACATATTGGGCAGCTTGCCCTTCCTTTAACTTCCTGTTTGAAAGTTCCTAGTGCTTTTATTCAGGGCTAAATTAAATTTGGTTATGAGTATTCTAGCCATCACTAACCAATGATGTTTCACTTCCTGGCACATACTGGCAAAATGTCTCCCTGTGTGTCTCCCTCTTTAACCCATGCAAAACAAAGGTTTCAAAGGCAAGTCCTCTCCCTGCCAGTAATATCACGATCCAGATTTGTTGTGCAAAATATTGGAAGGCGTTTTAGATGTAGTATATTTTTACCGCTACAGTTAGGCAGCTCACTTTGGATTTGGTGATGTGGCATTCCTCACTTACTGGTTTGGAGGACTTGCTGACAAGGCACTTCCATCCAAACCACACTGCGATCAGTTGTCTTCTTTTGCCACCCCGCCACCCCCATGATTTCAGTGGGCTTTGGATTAAACAGGATGTGCATTTAACCCCAGAGATTGCTGAAATGTGCAGCACTTTTCATATCTTCCATTGTAATAGCTGCTTACAAATACAAGATATGGAGAAAAAACACCAAAGGAGGTCTGAGACATATTAAAGGCCAATAATTATGGTGTAAGCTTTTGTGGACTGCTGTCTACCTCATTATGGACAATAAAAGGTGTGTGGAGGGACTTCTTCCAATGCATTTTCTCCACAATATGCATAATTTTATATGAGCACCGCAACCCCAGAGTCGTCCGCCACTGGACCTAATGGTCAGGGGTCCCTTTACCTTTACCATTTCCCCATACCTACCTTTTACCTAAACTAAACATCCCCCCTCCTATTTGCTACTGAATTCCAAAGGCAAACCAGCAGCTCCCTGCCAGCATGATGCCCCACACACTTTATAATGGAAGCCTCAGCCTTGACATTGCCTAAAATAGAGGGCTCTCTGGGGTGAAAGAGGACACCTTATTTTTCTAGCTTGCATAAACAAAAACAAACCTGGAAGTGCATTGCTCAGGCAGATTCTGGCACCTATTCGCGTCCCTTTTTGTATATTCGAAGAGAGAAATGGGTGTATTTCATAAAAGTACCACAGTCTTTTAAAATATGTAATAAATGCTTTTGTATTAGCAGTATGTGTTGGCAGAGTTCTTGAAAAAAACCTATTTTAAAGCATAAAGGCTTTGGCATTAAGGAATACAGTGTTGAGAATATTATGGTTTTGGCCTGGAAGATTTTTTGTGTCATTGGCTTCTCTCGTCTTCTATCCACAAGCCAAGAGTGTTCAAGGAAGGAAGTATACTTGTTTACATTAATATATGTTTTTAATGATCTCTGGTAGTAGGTAAAAAATGTCATGTTCCCACATAAATTTATTACAGATATTTCACTAGTACATGTTAAAACAGGACACGGAAGCTGCCATTATTGTTCAGCACTGTGGGTCTGGGTTCAGCACATTTCTTTCTAATTTATTGTCAGCTGTCTTCATGGTAAATTATGAAATGGACTCCCTCGAGAGGTTGTGGACTATCCTTCCTTGGAGGTTTTTAAGCAGAGGTTGGATGGCCACCTTGATTCAAAATGGTGCCCAATTATTGCCAAACACAGACCCACTCCTCAATTTCAGGAACCATCATGCCCAAATATATAGTAGTCTCATTCTGATTTGTTTGTTGGGAGGTTATACCACAATGAGCATTCTTCCTGATTTGCTACTGTGGTGTTTGTATGTCTATTCATTAATCAGTTGTTCATCCCACACTTTTCAATGCATTTCCCTATCCTAACTGCAAATATGTCAGGTTTGGTGTTTTGTTTTGTTTTGTTTTGTTTTTAAAAAGTGTGTTTGTTGTGCCACCCCACAGAGTGTTTTCATCCACTTTGATTGAGGAAACTTCTTTATTATTATTCAGTATGCGCTTGAATTGCTTCTGAAATATATTGACAACCTGGAGACAACCTTTGCCATGTTTATGCTTTCCTAGTTTCTTCCTTTGAAGCCTTCCCATATCATTATAGCTTCACCGTCAGCTTGCCATCTGAACAGAACAACCCATTTTTGGCAACTACTAATCATTGTCCCTCCCTGGACATGTCCCAGCTTGCATAGTTGTGTTCAGAGTTTGATTCATATGTGCTTTGGTTTCTGGATCTGTCTTGAATCTATGTCATATTGTTTTCCTTACCAAGCAAACTTTGCCACTTGCATACATCCGATTCTACGCCAAATGATGCACATGAGGCCAGGGCAGAACTTGCCTGAGGCCCAAGGCAGGAGTCTTGTTAGAATAAAGTTATGAACCCTCCCCATTCTGCAGTGGGAGGGAACTGGAATCAGCAGAGCTGTTTCTTTGCCAAGTAATCCTGGCTAAGTTGATCTCTGGCAGTTGTGGGATACCCATCATCAGGAGCCAGCAGGAAACCAGAAAGTTGCATTCTAAGAGCAACTCAGGATCCACTGGATTCTGAGCCAGACTTACTGCTGTTTTGTGATGGCATCAGAGCCTAATCACTGTGCTCAGACTGGAGCTGTCTTTACAGATCATCCTGTCTGCCCCTTCCATAGCAGCTACCAATAGCGGGCTTTGGATGTCACAGTGACCGCTGTGGAAAGCCCCAATGGCAGGGTGGGAGTTAGACTTACACCCTAAATCAAACTCAGAGGAGACCTATTGAAATCAGTGGAGTTGTGTTAGTCGTGTCCATTATTATCAGTGGGCTTTCTCTCAGTACCACTTAGATCATGGGTAGGCAAACTAAGGCCTGGGGGCCGGATCCGGCCCAATCGCCTTCTTAATCCAGCCCACGGACGGTCTGGGAATCAGCATGTTTTTACATGAGTCGGATGTGTCCTTTTATTTAAAATGCATCTCTGGGTTATTTGTGGGTCATAGGAATTTGTTCATTCCCCCCTCCCCAAAAAAATATAGTCTGGCCCCCCACAAGGTCTGAGGGACAGTGGACCAGCCCCCTGCTGAAAAAGTTTGCTGACTCCTGACTTAGATGGTGACGACCCTTTTGCATATATTTTACTACTACCAAAAGTGGCCACAATAATTGAGGTAACTGCTGCTTATGTATGGTATTGCAGATATTTTCTTGCCCTAGTGATCTAAAATAATCCAACATGTTTATTGAATTTAAAAGCCACCATATATATATGTAACAAGCTCTGTAATCAAATAGTGTTATGATTGTTTCACACCATCCAGTCTTCTTCACCCCATCAGTTTGTGAAATAATTCATAACTGTGCTGTGTCACCCAGCAGTCTTAATGTCTGCCTTTGGAAGTGTAGCTTATCCTTCGCAGAGCTATAATTCCCAGCACCTGTAATGAACTACAGCTCCCAGTTTGGGACAGGCATAGTGTGTGTATGTATGTATCCCTAATTTCAAATAGAATCATCTCATTTTACCTTGCCCTTGGTGGCCCTACAAAACTTGACCGAAGATGTGGTTAATAAATTGGCCACAATTTCCATTGTATAAAAGAAAAATAAGTCTCCATGTGTATTTCCTATCATTTTTTTTTTTTACTGCAATACTATCTCTTAGACGCGTACTGGAAAAGCAGGATGTCACTGCCAACCTTCCTCTGCTCATGAACCACGTTTCTTCTTTCTTTTCCTTCCTGCTATTTTGTATATATTTGCTGTTATACATACAAAATAGTATTAAAGTAAAAGGAGAAAAGAAATTTAGTTTCTGTCTGTGTATGCCACAAAGAGAGGACCATACACTGTGTCGTATTTTGTTGTTGTTGCTGCTGGAGTCTGTCTGTTTCTTTCCGTGATTTCATGTGCTAATGTAAATTGCCTGGATGTCATTAGTCATTGAAGAAGGCAAAAAGAATCAGAGCTGCCGGAAAACTAGAAAGAACAAGTTCTTTTTGTTGGCTGATGTTAAAGACTTCTTGGCTGAATTTCTTATACTGAATTTTCCCACCTGTCATTTCTTTTTAAAAAGACTTCTTGGTTTCAAAACTTTCTTAGACACTTTAGCATTACATGCCCCATTAATGGCAAATGAACAATTCAGACAGGACGCAGCATGCGTTTTAACAAGTATGGTATTAATTCAGGGAGCCAGGAGCAGTAAAGGGAATAAAATATACTTGTGAATCATATTTTTTTCCATGAATTTTATAGGAGAATACAACGTTTGGAGTCAAGCACTAAAAAAAGTGATAAAGAGTTCTATACATAAATCTATAGAGTGATAATTAAAGTATATAGACCTTTAAGCCCTCCCCCATCCTGCCTCCAATAACATTTCGGTTCACGGAGCATGTCTCATTGCAATCCACGCTACAGAGATAAATGTTTTATATTTTATCAACATGTTAGATACTCAACTTTTGTTCAAATAACAAGAACAGTGGATTTAATATGCAGCACATGGGGCTGAAGATTTGTCAGGATTAAGGGATTTTCACTCAATCAGATTTTGAACATTATTAATGAATTGGTAAAAACAAAAGAGAATCACGGGAAGCTAAATTTAAATCCATCAGTAAAAGCAACTTGCATTTTGGGTTGAAAAAGCTGCTTCTGGGAAAAGAGAGTAAAGGTCCTTTCCCCTGAAATGTCAGTTAACATTATTGGCACAGAACAGTTTTCGTAAATGTTGTAATTGGGTACATTGGGAATTGAGTGTTTTGAACAGGAAGTGTAATGCAGGTAAAAGTTACAGTATTACTTGCAATTTGCTTTGAGAAAAGATCTGATCACAACTTGAATGCCTGTTAGGCTGGTCTGTAAAAATAAAAAGTGCCTTTAAAAAATACCCATGGCCAGATGAGTTACATATCCCATGACCCACTGCAAAGTCACGAAGAACATTTCTCTTTTCAGATACAGAATATTGTTTTACTTGAAAATCCCAAAAGTCGTAATTGATACCAACAGTGTTAAAGTACATTTCAAAGCAATTACTGCCCGGAATACATTACTATCAACTCATACAGAGACACAATTGCCTCTTATTCTTTAAAAATAGTGGCACAGACTTATAGGAAGCCTTGGAGGCTGGTTCACAAGGGAGAATAGTCTCCTTACAATCAGCCTGCCGTGTGGCCCTGAATGTCAATTTCGGGGGGGGGGGGGCAATACTAGAATTACTGGGCTCTGCATGTCATTGCCTTTGGCTCCCCCTACAGTTGGTCTCCCTGTCTTCTGCCCTACCAGTCCCAATAGGCACTAGTCTCCACTGGTAGGAAGTATATGGAGGAGTTAGCAGGGGCGTAGCAAGGGAAATTGGTACCTGGGGGCAAAACATTTTTGTCACCCCCCCCCCCCCGCCGAGGCGTAGGAAGGTCAGGTGGTACCCGGTGCAGAAAATTTCTTGTCAACCCCCCATTGACCCCCCCCCCCGCAAAAATGGTTTTACGTTTTAAGTCTAATTAGATGGCTTTCCACAGGGTTAGGGTTGGGAACAGTAAGTGCTCCCTGAACTGAAATTTCAGCCTTCATGACATAGGAAAACAGCCAAGTGAACAGCTATTTTGGTGGAGGAGGGTCAAGATATTAACCGATATGCATGAAATTTCATATATAGCTATATAATCCCTAGTATAGTAAGATAAGACCTTCGGAGCAGGCATTTAATTTTTTAAAAAAAATAAAAAAAATTTAAAAAATTGTTCCTTGATCATTTGTCACCCCCTCCATTATGGAACACGGGGCGGCCCGACCCCCCTTTCTACGCCCCTGGGAGTTAGGGAGGGCTGAATTAAGCTGTCCAGAGTTTATAGTGTAGATAATTATTCCCAACTATGCTTGATTTCCACAGTAACATGATGTGATGACCAGAAGCCCCTTCCTCCCAAAATCAAGGCAGCTCAAACAGCATTCTCTTCTAGACTAAGCAAGTTCTGTCCCAGGTACTGTATACACAGACATAACCTCAGGCTCATGGAGGTCAGAGTGGCACCAGCAGCCATAATCCTAATTTTACATAGACACTGTTACTTCCCTAAACATATTATGGATGGGAAAGAATTTTTTAAAAAAAATTGAATGAGAAACTATATAATTTGTACTTCTAATACAAGAACCAAAGCACAGCTATCCTTTGAAATCAGCATTTCTCTGTATTTTGTGATGCACTTCTTCAACCAAACATTGTGTACAAAAATGCATGGAAAGAAACGTGTGTATAAAAATGCAGATGAAAATAATAGACAAAATGCATCATATTAGGGAGAAATGCTTGCAAAGATGTGTGCATTAGCCAAACATGCATACAAAAATGTGTTTATTAGGAGAACGTTACACTAACTTGCTGCCAAATTTTCATTGAGATTTTTTTTTTAAAAAAATACAAATTGCTGAAGAAATATGGGGGAATGGATTTAAGATTGGAAAAATGAGGAACTGAGAGTAACCGAAATGGACAGATTAATCCATCCCTAACACATGTACAGCGTCAGTACAAAGTTGTTGGCATCCAACAATCAGCCTCACTGCCAATGAGTATTGCTGACAGAGTTGGAGAAGCAGCTGGTTTTTTCTTCTATCTGATTGCCTTAAAATATATTCTTTCTTTCTCTTCCAGTGTATAAATGAAATGCCTAAAGCTGCAGCATACTTACGATGCACACAGGAAAATAGGTCAGCTTAGGGCTGGGACAACTCTTGACTGCACCTTTATAAGCTGTTCGTTTTT
Source organism: Lacerta agilis (assembly GCF_009819535.1). Taxonomy (NCBI): domain Eukaryota; kingdom Metazoa; phylum Chordata; class Lepidosauria; order Squamata; family Lacertidae; genus Lacerta; species Lacerta agilis. The sequence continues at coordinate 52,891,621 of NC_046314.1, forward strand.
TTTGTAAGAGCAGAGCGTCATGCTCTGAATAAATGATCTCTCACTCTCACCACATCCCTGCTCCTTGTGTGAGAATAACCCTAGACCACAAGAGAGCTGGTGGGAATGCTAGTAAGCCAGGCAGTGGATGGAATATAATGTACATGGTACATGGGAATGTTCAGCAGGACGTGAAAATAAGATTCAAATCCCTCCATGCAGACCAGTAGCCATGAACGTAGTTTTATTATTTTGTGCGCGCTTAGATCCTTGAATCATTCTTTCATTCATTGAATTATATAGATCATCAGATAGTGGGCTGGGTACAGTGAGAGTTTGTTTTATTTTATTCTTATACTACCTTTCAAGAGGCAATTCACATGAACTACCACAATAAAATACAGTAGATAATATTTTTTTAAATGTCAATAAAACAAATCCCACATTATTAAAAGTAGCAACCCAGCATCAAAAAAAAATTCAGCAAAGCACACTCAGCAAGGCCAGACTACACAATGAGATTCCCAGCCACAGTTAGTTTCTGAAATACGAATATGATTTTTCCTTACAGCAGGCCTGGGGAACATTTGACCCTCCAGATGTTGCTGAACTACAGCTCCCATCAGTCCCAAAAAGGATGGCCTCTCCCCGGGGATGATGGGAGTTGTCATTCAGTAACATCTGGATGGCCAAAGGTTCCCCACACCTGTCCTAGAGGGTCTGAGGTTACATTCCTAGTCTGCTTTCTCTGTGTGTTCTTTGATCAGAAAGATCAAACCTGGATTAAATGGCAGGGGTCACAAGTTAGCATCTTGATGCCAATGATGTGATGCAGATGCTGTGAAAAGCCTGAATGCGTGAGGAGCCCCAATCCCACAATAAACACTGTTCTGTATCCACCCTTACTCATGGGACCTGCACCAAAACATTGCTCTTCTTCAGGGTGCCAGCCAACCATGATCATTCCCAGGATATTCTCCAGAGTCACATGCAAAAAAAAACAACCCAAAACAGTAGTTGACTTGCTGACCAATAAATATAGGATTTCAGGTAACCAAGAAGAAAACCCAGATTCTGCCAGGCTCTGGCAATGACTCACCATATGTTGTCAAAGCCCATCCTATCAATAACTCCTTATGTTCTGCACTGCAGGGGGTGGGGGTCATAAGGTCCAAGCTATTTTTCTGCCTGAACCACAACAGAAAAGTCACCACCCCATGCCAAGCTTCATCATTCTGAAGGCTGGCCAAGTTATTTTCACAATGAGGCAGAAAATTCCAACAAACATCTCTCTCCCTGGGAGCAGAAATTTGCTGCCCTTTCCTAACAGTCCAAATCATCTCCCTGAGGCATCTATGTCACTCTGCTTATTGGCAGCAGAGCATGGGCTTTGCATGCAGAGATTCAATCCCTGGATTCTCCCTGTGACCCCAGAGGGACACAGCAAGTCACATTAGACAGCATAAGGCTAGTAGGATCAATGGTCCCATAGCAGATAATGGTTCGGTATGCATATAATGGTCTCGTTATATCCATATATGGTTCTACCTCTGCCTGGTTGTGACTGTTGTTCTTCCAACCCTTAGACATGCCCAGAGAGACAGTGTTGCTGAAGCCCAAAGTTGGGAACTTTGAAAACAGCTATTTCACCATATGTGTATTACATAAAATGACCAAATGCGTATTACAAAACCATGCAAGACAAGCCAGAGCTTGGGGATTGTGTGTGGCGCCCTCCCCCCCAGATGTCATGCTACAATTTGTATCCTCTCTGGCTGCTGGCCATGTTGGCTGGGGAAGATGAGGGTAGGAGTCCAACAACATCTGGAAGCCACAGGTTCCCCATCCATGGTGGGTCATTTTAGGCTCTAAGACGTCCAAAAAGGAAACAAACATATTCCACCCTTCAGACAAATATTTACCATTCATTGTTATGAATCCCAAACTCACATATTTGTTGTTGCTCTTTTTATTTCCTGTAATTTTTTTTCTTGTGCTTTTAAGGGGGTTCTCTTGTTGAGTCCTGTTGAACGCTGCTGCATAGCTACTAAATTCTAAGATGCTTTGAACTGACTGCCCTTTTATCTGTTATCAGATTAAATCTCCAAGTTTAATGAGGCAAGATTTATGAGCAGGTAATCCTTGCCCGAACAGCAGGCAAGTTTCCCAATGCATTAAGAATTAGACCAAACAGCATTCAATACTACAGACTTCTCAATGCAACTGCACAAGAACCAACTTGTTTTCAAGGCATATGGTAGCTTTATTGGGAGTTTACCTCTTTAAAAAAATGGTCTGGTGTTCTTCAAATAGATGTTAACATTTCTTGACATCCTCCTGCTTTTGCTGAAACATTGTATCTATGGCCTCCTAATCTTCCAGCCTCCTAATCTTCTCTATGTGACCAGTGACCCATTATATGCTGTCAAATCCCATCTTCTCAATAACCTGTTTAATCCATCATGTGTATGTTGCAAACCAGTCATTGAGATCATCTGAGGGTGCACTTTTTGGTATCCACCATGAACCAGAAGCACAACTCATTTCAACTTCAGTGTAATGGGCTCCACTATCTGCAGCTTTTTCCCATTAGAAACCAGGCAGGCACAATCCCTGCTGAATTTCCGTTGCCAGGTTAAAATGGCTTTCTTCATTTGGGGAGGTTGGGAAAACCTCCAGAACAGCAGAGAGGGGAGATTCTTCTGTCTGGCAAACTGAAAACCTTGCACTGATGGAACAACTGTTATAGCACTACATTGAATTCTTCCCTACAGCTGGACTAGAACAAGGATGCAGCGTTAGACTGGGTGGTTTGACCATATTACTCTAGCTTTTTGTTAGGCTTTACTCACTGTGCTTGTTTTAATCTTTAAAGGCCTGAATGCATTGGGGTCAGACAATCTGAAAGATTGCTGTCTCCCATAGATTCTGTCTGAACCTTAAGATCCTCTCCAGAGGCCCTACTCTAGGTGTCCCTACCAAATAAACAGAGGCAAGCAACCACCAGGGAGAGAGGCTTTTCAGTAGTGGCATCCAGGACATGGAATAGTCTTCCCAAAGAGTTTTCTGGTGCCCCCTTTGTTGTATTTTGGGCACTAGATGAAAGCTGTTCTGCTCACCCAAGCTTTTTAAATAACTCCCTCCTTTAAAAAATAAAGTTTTATGTTTGGCTTTGTATTTTGATTGTGGGTGGCTTTTGGTTTGCTTACTGTAAGCCACCCAGCTAACTTTTTTTTAAAAGGGGGCAGCATGCAAATGTCACCAAAAAAAGGGGGGGATGTGGAAGGATGTGGGGCTGTGCATGCCAGCTCTGCCCAAAATGTTCTGCACCAGTCCTAGCACTGCATGCTCCATCAGTATCATTATATTAAGCAGGAAAGTCTGAAAGGGGCTTCTAAGTGCATTTAGCAGAACATGGTGAGAAGCATCCTCATGACAGGGAACCCTGATAATGCAGGAGGGTCAGGAGTGGAGTGGATGGGAACACTGGTGGAGGAGGCAAAATTACCATGCCCTGTTCAGGCCTAACACCTGCAGAGGCCTTCTGTTTCCTCTGGCCAGAGAGCATATGTGCAGGCTTCAATAGAAAAGGCTAAACATGTTTAACTGAGTTAGCATTTTAGTTAGCGAAACATTTTAGCGCATATCTTTAATTATATGGTACTGTGCTCTGAAACAATATAATTGTCTCCAGAAGTGTGTGGCAACTTTTAAGAATAATTAAGTGCTTAAGTCATAGAGAGTGAGAGTTATAATTTCAGAGGCATCAGCTTCAGATTGCAACCGTAGCATGGCTTAAATATGATTTAAGGACAAACTCTAATAACTAAAATAACTTGTTTGGGGAGATTTGCAAGCAAGTATGTCCCCAGTTCTGGGTGGCATTACTTCCTTCCCACCCACCACACAAATACGCACACTACGCAAGCGTGCAGAAAATGTCTTCCTGGGAAGAAATTTACAGAGGGGTCATGGTTTTGATCTGTTGCAGCAAACACAACACATGGCATCTTATGGCATCTTGTGGCCTGGAGGCTACAATTTGCTCCTTTTTAATGAACCACAACTCTCCATTGTTCTCTGCTGTTCTACCTTTGAGGAAGCTTTTGTGATGCAGAACCCCCTTAGAAACCCCTCCCCCCTTCCACCCAGAACAGAGAGTGTTCACAATTCTGGCACTCCAACCTGTTTTCAGATTCCCTTCTGAAGAGGGCCAATATTTAGAGGACACTTTTGTTTCTCTCCTTGGCACACTGAAGGTGGGGTGAGGAAAGGGGTGCTATTCTCTGAAAAAGTTCAAGTGGGTCTTCCCTTCCCCAGAAGGGAAGAAATGTAAAAAAAGAAAAGCAAACTACAATGGAATTACCACCCAGTGGGTGGCAAAACAAGCACAAGCTCTCTGGTTTGGGATTCCTTCACACTTCCCTGCTATGAAAGTAGGACAAGCAGAGACAGGGAAGGCAACAAGTTATTGTTGTTGTTCAGCCGTTCAGTCGTGTCTGACTCTTCGTGACCCCATGGACCAGAGCACGCCAGGCACGCCTATCCTTCACTGCCTCCCGCAGTTTGGCCAAACTCATGTTAGTAGCCAACAAGTTATAGCTGAGCATTTATTCCAATTCTGATTCATGCTCCAGTTTGACTTCTTAGGCTTGTATATTGCCTGCTAAGGAGCTGAAAAGGCTTAGGTCAGTTCTTGTGTGTGTCTCTGTGTGTGTATGTTTTCAGGAGTTGGCCCACTTATCTGTACACTGGGTGGTGATGGAAAATGTGAGAGTCAGAAATACACAGATCTATGTGCTGAACTAAATTGATCCTGGAGTCCATAAATCCGATTGGTCCAATATGAAGAGTGCTGGGACACAAAAAGAGGAATGTGTAAATGACCCTTTGATATTGCCTTTGATTTTCCATAAACTCATCACTGTTCATCACAGCTGACCATTTTGGCTACTTATTCAATGCACTAGTATTACAGCATTGAGAGCCTGAGCAGCTTGAGGACATGTTGCTAATTCTTAGGACTGCAGCACGGACAGCTTTCTGAATGGGTAATTCACACCGGGGCTTGAAGGCGTTCTGTAGCTCAAAGAGACAGAAAAATATTTCCCCCCCCCAGTTTTTTTGTTTTGCAATTCTCCTTGAGAATGACAGGAACAACACCACACCGAGGCAGGACTTGCAATCAAAGCATGTGGAAACAATGAGTCCAGTGCACTAGCAACTGTGGGTGGTCGGAAGACCTGTTTATGAGCTTCTTAAAAAGGCAATAGATTTTTGAGGAACCAGGCATGGTAGCCCTCAAACCATTGACTGGTACAATGCTATGGAATGCTCTTCCAGTAGAGATTCAGCAAGCATCTTTGCTATTAATTTTCAGGCATCTCTTGAAGTGTGTGTGTGTGTGTGTGTGTGTACTTGAAGGCCTGAGCACTTGTTTACAACTTTTACTGAGAAACAATATTTGTTAGTCAACAATTACTGAGTGCAGTCGTTTGCAAATTTTGTCAGTTATTTTAATGATGGGTCTGCGTTGCTTTTAAAAGTTTTTATGTTGTGGTATGCCACCCCAGTGTTTAGTGAGAGGGTGGTATAGTAACGTGTTTATAAATAAGTCTAACTGCCTCTTGTGTGCTTTATTTCTGTTTCTTTCTTTTTTCTAAATGTGTTTCCCTTTAAAAATCCACAAAAAAATGTAACTGGATAGACTCACTGCTTTCCCCATGAGGAACTGAGAGAGATCAGACTTCAATTGGCAAATAAAGCAAATGATTTTAAGCAACTTGTCTCCAGTGTTCTCCATCACCATAAGGAAATTAAGCCCTGTGTTATTCCTCCTGAATCATCTCACCAGTCAGGGCAGTGGGGAGCATACAACATGACTATGTTCATTGGTGCGCATGGTGACTCTTAATCAGAATAACTAGATCCTCAAATGTTGTTTTTAACAATGCCCTTCTAGAAAATGCCTGCTTTCTTGAATATGAATTGTATTTCTTTGTTCCTGTTCACAAGAAAGGTTGATATAATTATGGCAGTTATTGCATGGTTGGGACTCAGAACATAGTTTAAAACATGTCAATGTAATCTCCCAACAGATTCTTCATAACTCTTGAGAAGGCCACTTAACCAATTACATTTCCTCCTGGCTTTGAGGAAATAAGAACAGTATGCATAACAGACATCCATCTACCTTAGAAGCAGTTCAAATTTTCTCATATTCACACATTTAGTCAATCTGCTGGTGTTTGGCTTTGGATGAAAATATGGCAGAGATAAGAAAATGTGCAGTGGGGCTATTTCAACTCCCATTGCCCCAACAACTCTGACACAGATTCTGAAGCTATGTGAGTTGCTAGTGCATATCTAGGCTTTAGTATGCCTAATGACCTTTTCTGATTTATATTGAACTGCCGGTAGGAAAGTCAGGTCTCAATGAAATTTTGAAAAAAGAAGAAGAAGCTCTTTTTCCCCTTCGCCCTCATTTGGAAATTCAGATCCAAAACCCACTTTTGAGAATCACTGTGAGCAAGACTAAATTTTATGTCTTGCAGATAAGAATTGTGGCACTCATTTTATATACTAACTTGACAAATTAGATAACTTGTGCCCTGTTCAAGGTTATGAAAGCTTTACATTCAGTACCAGCCATTCTTGGGAATGTAAAAGTAATTTGAAAGTAGGGATAATGGAAGATCCATTTTGTAAGCAGACCTGAATTGGAAAAATATGTTTTAATATTGCTTCCTCACACATTCCTACCGCTTTACATTTGAGTCCTTTCAGACAGGCTTTATGCCTCAATATTCTTTTGTAAACACCAGAAAATCCAGAGGCCTATTTTTTTTTTCATAGAGGAAAGAGCCTCAAGTACATCCACTTCTAGAGCCCACATTCATTATAATAATAAAGCCATGCAGCCAATGGGAAAACAGTAGAAATCCTGTGGTCTGAAGTATGCAACTTGTCATCAACCTAGATTATATGAAAAATGTATCCTATGGACCTAGTTTAAAGCTATAATCCTAATTTACACTAGGACACTTACCTGGAGGCCATTTACATTGGAATCAAATTGATATTTTTCCAGGAAACTGTCATCCTATCCTATTTCAAGTTTTCTGCCTTTGTCCTCCAGAGACAGCAGTCTTTCCATTTAATTAAAAATGCAGAATGTCCTTAAAGCACTCAGTATACTTTTCTGTACAGATTAAAATCCTCAGAAGGGTGGAGTGCCTTCTATATTTAGCAAAACAAGTACCTACAAATGACTGATACTGGCAAATATAGACCCTTGTCAACTGTCATTGAGCAAATGCCAATGGAGAATGTGTATATAATTTTCTGTGTGGGTTTAACAGCTGTGCATATTGGTATGTATACTACAAGCCTCTGCATGGTTATTCTGGGAATAGCCAATGACAGATTACACTTTTACGATGTAGAAGAGCCAAGAATAAACATATACCAAAGAACTAGGTCATATTTAAGCTTACCAAGTCAACAATTATTTTCTGTAAGAGAGAAAACAGCGAAAATCTGTTATATCAACTCTTATTTTTTAAAATGCATGCAGTTAACCAAATGGTCTCCTCACAAACATGGGTGGGTGCATCTGTCAATTTCAGTTTCTCTTTGTTTCTCATTATTCTGGTCTTAAATTCAGTTCTCTATATTTCCACATCAGTTTTTTAAAAGTCCCCGTGAAAATTCATCAGAATTTTAGTGCAAATTTCTCATTATATGCACATTTTTGTATGCCACATCCCCCTTATATAAAGCATCTTTGCATGTCATTTTCAGTAATATATGCATTTTATGCACACTTTACCCCAGTATATACATTTGTATACACGTTACTTGGCTGGAGAAATGCATTTCAAAATTTGGAGACGTGCAAATTTCAAAGGACGGCTGGGGCTTGGTTCACATATTGTTGACAAATGCCCAAATTAGGTAAGTCCACCTTTAAATGCAAACTGGATCCAATTTATTTCCCAACCTTATTCTCAAGTGCCCCTTCTACCATTGAAAACAGTATTTGGTAGGTTCCATGTTTGGTGCATGGCTGGGGGTGTATGGATCCAGCTCAGATTTATTTTGGGCTGCCCTTGGATAAGATGCCTTCAGAGGTGCAGTTCTTTCTCAGGGCTGTTCATTTTATGTTAAGGAGGCAGGGAGTGTCAATAGGGGCCAAATTGGCCACTTAGTTGGGGGGGGGGGAAATTTTTCTACTTCAGATAATAAAACCCTGGCTTCAGGTAAGAGAAGATCCTTTTCCTTCAGCTGAAGGTCCCCATGATGAAAGGCTAAATTCAGTATTTCCAAGGTCACACAACAAGTAAAGGTTGGGTCATAAGAAATAATCCAAAATCCATTTTAGGATTGTATCTGACATTTCACCTAAAATTCATTCCCACCTCTATTTATCTTCATTCCTGAATTCTGTCTACCAGGGAACCTGTGTCTTTCACGTAATGCTAGAGGCCAACGTGGGTCACAGCTGGTTTTGTATACCTTGGTGCAACCTGATACCTTCATAGCACCTCATTTGACTGACTGGCATCTCCTTCTCCACTCTGCTGCCTTAAGATTCTTACAAGATTCAGACTGGGGGCATTGCCAGCAGTAATGTAATGTAATGTTATATATATATATATATATATATATATATATATATATATATATATATATATATATATAAAATCTGATTACCATCTAGCCTGAGTTCTGGATAACGTGAACGCTTGTACACTATTTTGTGATATATATATATATATATATATATATATATATATATATATATATATATTTGGTGCTTTAAACAAATCACCCTAATATTGTGCTTGATGAGTCAGCCATCACCAAACAATAGGATAACAAAAGCTGTTTGTCAAAGTGTTTCCTTTACTTTCACATAACAGCAAGTTGTATGTATGGAGCTGGAATCACCGTGTTTACATCCACAACTGCCAATAAGATGTCATAACTTTTCAGTTAAAGGAAAGGATTTTCTTTCCCAGCAGGTTCACATAATTCAAAGGACTCATTTTGTCATATTGTTGTTTGTCTGATATTTTCTTATGAGTCACACAGGGTCAAGCTCTTATATAATGCTTCTCCCCCCCCCCCCGTACCTTCTCAAAATAATGCTAGTTGATTCTTGGTAAATTAAGCAAGATAATGTGGATGGCTTATGCTAAATGTGCCAGTATTTAGCATATTGATTGAGTTTGGTTTTCTAGTGAAAAGTTTTACATTTCTTCTCTGACAGCTTCAGTGGCTAAATGGGCTTTTAACTATAGCGAAAATGTGACTTTGTGCATTGAGTAACCTACTTTTCTTTTCTTAGTTTCGCCCCCGCAACTGAAACTATTTTGCCAGAGGAATGGAGCAAATAAAGAAATTGATCACAGTAATGGATTTCGGCAAGAGCTCTCCTGAGTCTCATTTCCCTTGGCTTCCCTACTGCCATTTTTTAAAAAAATGCTATTGTGGTTTGATTTCCGTACTAAATAAGAGATTTTGTTGCTGGAAACTTGCTTTTATGCAGCAATACTGTTCATCACAAATGTATTTTGATGCTGTAAATTGAGAAAAGGGTTCTTTTGGATTAGATATTCAGCAGTTGTGGTGGATCAAAAAAATTTGTGGCTGGGGTTTCTCAAAGGTTAGGAGGAAACTATTGTTTTGTTTTGTTTTTTCAGAAAGTTGAGTACCGTTACTGTCCATGATGCACCCACACTGTTGCTTTAGGTCAGCAACTTTGACCAGACATAGAATTTAGTACATGTAGCAATTCTCAATTCTATTTTCCTGATATGCAAAACAAAAACAAAACCAGAACCTGCTATGGTAAGCTCCTTCTAAATCCCTCCCAAAAACACTGACTGAAAGTAAAAGGATAGCCTTTGTGTGGTCATTTTCTGATTGGAAGCTAGAGGTGTCTGTCATGCCGCCACCCTCCTACGCCTCAGACTCTTTCCTCCTGGTGTTTTATATTTGTGAGTGGTTTCAAAATATGTATTAAAGTGGCCAGAAAAAAGTATAAACACCCTTCTGGGGTGGTTCTGAAGCAATAAGATTTTTCCTTCTTTGGTTTGAACTGCTTCAGAGTGACCTAAGTTACTTCAGATCAGGCCATTTCAGTTTGGTTTGTGCTTCATCTGAACTGAATGCACAACCGTATGCTTTTTGCTCTCTCAAAATCTATTGCCTGTCTCCATTTCACCTTGCTTCCTCTGAAATATAAATAGCTGCCTAAAATTGTAAACAGCTAGAACCTCAGTGTGTATTTGTTTGTCACGTTTGGTTTTGTAAAACATCCAGGAAGACATATGTGGCTTTATTCTGAGCTGCATAGCATGTTAAGCAGGGAAGGGTGAAATAACACATGAAGTGGAAAATCTGTGGTTGGATCCCCCAATATATTTTTCTTTCCTTAAAAGCAGCCCTCAGGGCCACAGAAGAGTCCTCAGGTATCCCTTTCCTCGTGACCCCTCTTCCAAGCTACTATTAATCATGAAGGAAAGGGGCAAAATACACTGCCTTAGTGGCTATCTTTAATCCATTGAATTGAAAAATTAATTCTTCTTATCACTATCGCCAGAATCTGACCTGGGTCCCTCACAGCTCTTGTTGGGTGAAGATTAACATACTGGGAGATCTGGTCATAGGTTAGGGTAAGGCAGGAATGAGTGTTAGTTGCTGCTGCTGTATCTATTCCGGGAAGTAGAGCTGTTCGACAGTGGAATTTGTGTGGTGGAGTCTCCTTCTTTGAAGGTCTTTAAGCGGAGGCTTGACAGCCATCTGTAAGGAATGCTTTGATGGTGTTTCCTGCTTGGCAGGGGGTTGGACTGGATGGCCCTTGTGGTCTCTCTCAACTCTATGATTCTATGATTCTAAGTATACAAGATCTACTGTGAATATTTGCCATCGTTGTTGAAAATTAATTATGGTTTGATGGAGAAGCTAAAGAACTAGCTCTTCCCACCATGCTGCACTTCCCCCACTGTTTAGTGATGCAGGATTGGATCTTCTCCATTGTGCCTCCATGTCCACTTTTCCTCTGTGTCAGCTGGAAAAGGGTGTGGAACAGGAGTAACCATTTCTCCTGGCTCCATATCAGCAAGTCAGCCACTGTTGCTGCTAAAACTAATTGATGGTAGCGGTGGACAGGAACCAGGTTTTCTTCAGAGATTTGCCTAATAGGTAAAAGGCCAATGAACTTGTATGTCCTGTTCCAAAATCAGCCTTAAGAATGCTAGGGGGAGGTGTGGGCGATGGAGTCATGATGCATAGTGAGAATTGTGTGTGCTTAAGTACTAACACATAGTTAACAGAACAGAGGCATTCAAAGGGAAGAGGTTATTGTCTATAGTGTTTGCTTGCAAAATAACAAGGTTTAATGCTTGGGATACTTTCATGTCCAAGATACATTACAAAAAAGGGGCGGGGAAGGAGGCAATGGCAAATTGTTAACAATCCTGTGAGAAAATTCTCCCAGCAGTTCACAGCACTGTAGTGACAGGAAAGCAAAACAGAATCCCACACAGGAAGTCAAGGGATCTATGTATGGCTTTGGGGATGTAAGAAGCACAGCATGCTCTGGTCAAGAGGATGCCCACGTGTAAACAGGAAGTTTTTGCAGGCACGGCTAAGCCCTTCAATGTGCTCTATGATGATCTGGATTGCACTGAAACAAATAATGGGCTGGTGGTGGTGATGATCATTTGCACAAACACACTAGTGGGGTATTGTTTTGACAATAAACAGTAGCTGTTTTGGTATGGGTGTTATAACTGGAGCTTAATTTTGGAGACCTCCATGGACCAGCGGTATGCGGGCACAGATGTGGAAGTGGTAATGCAGTCCTCAAGACTACATGGGTTTCTTTTTGGTTTCTAGTCAAACTGATTTATTTATTTTTTAGTTTCTGCAGCAATTCAAGCAGTGTGTGAGGAAAGCTGAAACTAGTTCTCTGGCCAAAACGTACGCCACATCTTTTCTCAACCATTCGCCATAAATTAATAAGAAAATGAGGTTTATCAAGGGGACGGCAGTAAAATCCTCGTGGGTCAAGTGCAGCAGGGCTTTGGCTGGGCTGACTTTGATGGAAACAGAACAGAATGGACTGATGGGTGATCTCATGTCAAAGCGACACAGACTAGGAAGACACTGAAACATCCATTTCAAATAGTAATACTGGCTTGACTGATGTAACCATCACCAAGAAAATTATGTGAAACACTTCTGAACACTTGAAGCGTGCTCACTATTACGGGCTGCTGGATACAGAGAACAGGCTTTAACAGAACTCTTTAATGCAGCCTTCTCTACCCCCGGTCACAAGATCAGTAAGAAGCGGTAATTTGTTGAGCAACATCAGATAAATGGAAGTGATGGAGCCATAATAGGCTCATATAATAGCAGCAGGACTTCAGGTTTTTCAGTGATGCTGGCAGCCAAATTTTAGTGAATTGGACATGAAATTCCTAGGTTTGATGTTTGCCGGAAAAAGCCATGCCTGTGAAATTGTAGGTTTTTAATTGGATGTTATGAAAGTTCATGCCACACTGAGTTGTTTTCAACCTGTTGGTAAGTACTTATCAGGCAACCTTTTAATCTGTGCAGGGCAGGTAGAGGTCAGCTCACCCTTCTTACAATAGTATTAAAGGGAAAGTATTTCAAGGGGAAAGGGAGCTGTAACTTGCTGAACATTTTCAAGCCGAAGCATCTTTTTAAGTGCTATTGTTCTGCATGTTGAGGGGAAAAAACTGCTTTTTAAAATTGTGTGATGTGGCACAGGACATCTCATTCCAGACATCTGCGCTGATTTATTAGCTGGCATTCATTTTACTGACATTTTGCTGTAACAGCCAGAGAGCGCTTAAATGCTTGAATTTAATGAAGCCTAATTTCTTTCTGATGGCTGGTGATGCACAAGCATCATTCAAAGGATTCAACCCTACCCACACTTTCTTGGGAGGCGGACTTGACAGGGTTTATTTTTGAGGTTGCCTGCCAGACAGACACAAGAGAAGGGCAAGAAGAATTAAATAATACAAAGCAAAAATGGGAAAGGAAGGGGGCTTCACTAAAAACACTTGTACACATAATAGTTCCCTGATTTCAGTTGGAACTAATTATCATTTAGACTTGAACAGCACAATCCTATTATGCATATTCAGTCGAAAGGCACAGGGACTTCGAAGTTGCCTTTTTCTTTTTATATAAAATAGCTTGCTAGCTTTGTTTGTTTGTTTGTAATGAGAACTATTCCAAATTAAGAAAGAATCCAGCATCTCATGAAGTAATAGTTGAATAGACCATTATCTCTCATTTGCCACAGCCATCATTGATACCGTTCACTTTTGTTCCAGGTGAGGCCTTGCTAAGGTGCTGGTCAAGAGCCTCTGCTGTCTAGGATAAAGTGATGTTGATCTGGCCAGACTAGATCCTGGTTCATATTAGTATTTCTAAGATAAAGAGACAGAGATATCTTAGTGCTGTCTTGTTTTACATTTGCCATTTAATAAGAGAGCTTCAAACTCTTGCACTGCCTTAAATGTAGTATGGTTTCATGGTTACCCCCTCAAAGCATCACTGAAACACTTGTTGCTCATCCTGGAACATCTGTGACAATAAAATTTACCACGTTGTCTACTCTATAATATGTCTCAAACACTTCCTCCCTGCTTGTGTTTTATAGAAATCCAACCGTTTTCTTTACTACTCTAAATAAAGTGCTCATAAAACACACTCTATGGTCCTCTTAATGTGATCTTGGGTTGCTTTGTCCTCTGTTATTGATGTTGGACATTTTTGTGTGCGCACGCCATGAAGTGAATTTCAGATAATTACCTTATAGGAAAAGAACTGTGCATTTTTATTAGAACAAAATTAAAACCGGACATAGAATTTAGTATTTGTTCTTAGAAGTAATAGCTATCCCAAACCCGAAGAACCTAGGCTATGATAAATAATGACAGCTTATTTCATTCCTGACTGTCCATTAAAGCAATCCTTACTAATTTTGATAAATAACAGTAATCAGCTTCAGTTGACTAATGAGTAGCTATTAATTTACCATCAATGTATGCTGCCTAATGCACTTTCTTGTACCTTCATGTCAGTTTGAGCTATTCCCATTTTTTTTTAAATAGACATTTGGGAGGGGATGATGACTTTGAAAAACTGATTCTAAGGGGTGATTATCAAATAACCAGGTCCTTTTCTTCTTTCTTTTTAACATGGTTCTTCCACTTTTCTACTGTATGGCATCTCTACCACTCAAATATCCTCAGGTTTCTTTGTCAAGCTGATATCTAGATTGTAATAGGCATGCTGACACTTAAAACTGTGTTGTTGCTTTGCAGCAGGGATGTGTGTCTTTTTAGTGAAAATATGATTTCACCTGTATGGACTTCTACCCAGATATGTTAAAACAGTGACATAGTTCATCTGCAAGGAAAAGAAAATCAAAATCTTCAGAATTTTTAAAATTATTGTTTTGTGTCTCATTTATCTTTCCTCTCCAGTCTTAAAGCACTTTTTGTACAGCATGAGTCTGTGCCCAGAATTTGACTGTGTATGTTTCTGAAGAAAAGCTTGGATTCTTCAGAACAATTGGGAGCTTATCCTCCACAAATGGATTTAAACCATTTCCACTGGATTTCACATCAGCAGCCTTCCAGTTTCAGTGGCAATGGAGAATGGAGAACTGGAAGAATAGACACACCTCATTAATTCATCCAAACAGGGAGAGCTGTGTTTTCCTTCACTAAAATTCATTTTATAGGACTTTCACTTACACTTTGTACAACTATTTAATGGGATAGTTGTGTGTCTGTGTTTACCCCACACAGTTTTCACATTTCTTCCCTTGGCTCCAAAGCAATAAAGCAAAATCATGGATATATATTTAAAAAGATGGTCACAGTCATGCCAAAGCTAAGCATTTGTAGCTTGTGTCACATCAATACTATTTTCAGGTAATGCTGGACACCTTAAAATATTTCATTTCATATGCAACATATATCAGTAATCAAAATTTAAATGCATTGAATGTTATTACTACTCCAGCTTTTGAAATCAGATGCATCTCTTTATGGTATCTGATGCCCTGCTTCTCACATAGAATATTTCATTTCCTATCCACGCACATGCAAGACCTCTGCATGTGGATTTCTATGTGTTGGAATCTTGCCTATGAACTGCACTGTGTGCACAACTTTTCCTGAAATTCGGAAATGATTTACAATGATGGGGATAAAAAGGAAGGAACCTGTGCTTTTATATATATAATTTTCTCAGAAAATAAAAGAACATTGTAACTACATAAAGTAGCAGCTCATTCAAAATTATAACAATGACTATGAACAACACTTTAGTTTCCTTCCATTGTAAGACTGACTTCCTGAGTGTGTGTATGTCCTTCTAATCATAATAACTTGGCACATGACTGTTATGGCCACTGACAAAAAATTGATCTATTCCTTGGGGTTGGGTTGTTGTTTTTTGTGTACCGTGGGTACCACCCCCCCACACACAAATGCATACACATAGGATGCATGTAGTGGATATCCTGGTTTGGGCCACAGGCTGAGAATCCCCTGCAGATCTGTTTCCCATAAGTGGCAGCATCTATTGTTAGGAGCACAATGAGCCCATGAAAATCACGTGAACTGTATTTGGTGAGCAATTGTAGATATGGCAGCTGTGACGTTTGCTGCAGGGAAAACCTGTCATATCTTGCTCCTTCCTGTGGGAACTTTACTTCCTAATGTTTATAAATACTTTCAGGTGCGACATAGGATGGTCTTAATTTTAGCAAGAAAAGGAAAGCCATTAAACAGGAAAGACATTGACACACAAATGCCATCTGTGATTCACGAGTATTCCACACTCAGAAATAAGCAATGAAGATTTCAGCTGTTCTTCTTTTGAACTGTGCAGTTCATTAAAAGCAGGTAAGCCATCCATTTAATATACATTTTAATGGAATGTATATGAAACAGGATTTAGGTCAAACATTAGGAAGAATATCCTAAGACACAATGGACACAAGCCTTTTCAGTGTAGACCCTCTTAAATTAATGACATTATTCATTTTTTTTAATTCAATAGGTCTACTCTGAGAAGGACTAGCATTGAATACGACCTTACAAGCTGTTCAAGTATGGAACAGACTTGCCTAAAAGGTGCTGGACTCCCCTTGAGGTACGGTATTTTAAGCAGAAACCAGGTGACCACTTAACAAAGATGCCATAAGAATGATTTCCCTGTGTTGGCAAGGAGTTGGACTACATAACCTTTGACATCACACTTCTTAGCTCTATGGGTAATATCCAACTAGGCCAAACCCAGGGTAGACCCATTAAAGCTATCTGAGTTAGGTAAATACATTGATTTCAAATATCGTACCAGCATTGGATATCACCCAATGATCTTATGACCTTCCAAGATCAATGGAAAAAGAGAGGACTAAGTTCCTTCTCAAGCCTAATCTCCTCAAATAGGCTCATACATTAAGGTTACCAGATTATTTTCAAAGAACCCGGGGACACTTTTTCTTTTGAAAAGACAGAAAAAAAAGTAGAAGTAATATCTTCTCTACTGTGGTCTCCTCTGTTGTGCGACCTTCCTCTGAGCCCCAGCCTGCTCTCTTGGAGCGCTAGCTGCCATGGAGTAGGCTCAGGTTTGGCCTGGGCTCAGTCACATGTCCTTGCCCTCCCGGTGCTCTCCTACCTCTCCTCAGCGCTGGCGCTGGCAGTGGTGTGTCAAGGTCGGGGCTCCCCTCTTTTTTCTCCTTCCTCTTTCTCTCTATTCCTTCACCTTCTCCTCGGCTCCTTCTCCCTGCGTCAGCTCCGGTGCTTTCCTGGCCCCAGAGCGCCACTGGGCAGTCGGCCAGGTAGCCGGGCGCTCTCACTCCTGGATCAATTTGGGTCACGAGAGGGGGTTAGCGGTTCCCCCAGTTGACATGCCAGGCATCCCCAGTTCCCCCTCAGCAGTGGCAGCGGCAGTCTCAGCAGCCCATAGCCAGCCTGGTAGCTCTGTTGGCTCTGGCTGGCTTCAGGAGCTGCTCGTCGCTGTGGGGCCTGCCATTTTGCCTTGCTGGAAGTCCCCATATGACGTGTCTTGTGCCATTGAACCAATCACGCAACATTCATTCCCTACTAATAAATCAGCAACACTTAAAATATAAACCCGGAGACATTAAATGAAATCCGGGGACATTCCGGAGATGGATTTTGTCTGGGGACAGATTTGTAAATCCGGGGACTGTCCCCGGGAAACGGGGAGGTCTGGTAACCATATCATACACGCACACCCATTGCTTAAATGCAGATGTTTCTGCATATGAGATCACAATATGGCTCTCACAATTGTCTTCTGTGCTCTGCAATGTAGACTTTACATCTCATCCAAATTATCAGCCTTTGCCTTCACCTGCAAGCATACCGTCACCTTGAGTCCTGGCTATTTCCGTGTGCAGATGGGGAAACAGAGAGAAGATTAAAACAAACAAACAAAAAACAACAACTTTGTGTTGAAAATGTAAGTGTCCATTGAATTGTCATAGAGCTGTACCAAGCAGAGCAGCAGAAAATGATCTGACAAGATCAAATTTTGTATCGACTGTCTTGTGAGATTTCAAAAAACAAAAAACCAATCGGAAATGTGCACAACTATTGTTATGCTTCTGTCTGCTTCTCGCTTGAGACAGGAAGTGGGAATGTCACTATAAAAATAGACCTTCTTGAGCTATGTTGAGTATGCCTCAGCCTTTCTCATTACTTCCTCCTCAGTTTCTCTGCCAAAAAGTAGGAGCGGTAAATGAAGCTAACTGGAAGTGATGCTTGCGTTTTGCACTACCATCGCATAATTGCCTCTGTCCAGAGACAGGATAACCAAACATGGGTGGCTGAGGTTGTCACCGAGTGAAACTTGGGGCTGTGAGGTGAAAGATACAGCAGCGCATAAGAGGAAGAGCTCAAATTTCACCTCAGCCTATTTATATGCCTAAAGGGGTAGAAAAATGAGACTGGATTTTTGAGCCAGTGTGGTGTAGTGGTTAAGAGCGGTAGACTCGTAATCTGGGGAACCGGGTTCGCATCTCCACTCCTCCACATGCAGCTGCTGGGTGACCTTGGGCTAGTCACACTTCTTTGAAGTCTCTCAGCCCCACTCACCTCACAGAGTGTTTGTTGTGGGGGAGGAAGGGAAAGGAGAATGTTAGCCGCTTTGAGACTCCTTCGGGTAGTGAAAAGCGGGATATCAAATCCAAACTCCTCTTCTTCTTCTTCTTCTTCTTCTTCTTCTTCTTCTTCTTCTTCTTCTTCTTCTTGAAGTTTGGGTGTGTTTTAAACAGCCATAAGGAGCTTTGGCTTTGATGAGAGTGGTGGCACTTCGGTGGGGTTCCCATACGTCCGGAATTTTCCAGACATAGCTGGTATTCAGCCCTCATAAACAGCGTCTGGGTGGAAATCACTGACATGTTCAGTACTTGAGCTCTAGTCAAAGCTGCTTTAAACTTAAGTGAGGGTATCTCCCTCATCTGTTACAGCCCTAATTATCCTTTGTCATATTTATTTTGAACATCTCAAATGTGTTGGATAAATAGTAAGTGGTACTAAGTTTTGCTCCTTCTGGATATTTAATATTTTGCTCAAGTAACATTTAATATTTTGCTCAAGGGACTACTACAGCAGCTTAAAGCATGACTCCAAATACTGGTGCACTAAATTTTGGCAAGGGAAATAATATGACACTTTAAAAGCCACCCAAAGAACTGGCTGTATCATTCATTACAGCACACCTGGCCTATAATGTGCTGAATCACAAGTTCTCACACTTCAGCATTCTGCCCCAAAATGATGAAGCTCCTGTGAAGACACATTCTTGTGGTTAATGCGTCACATCTGTGCAGATGAAACAGATCGAGTGGCTTCATATTTCAGTTATTGCTTCAGGACACAGTTTTAAACATAAGGATGTAGAAAGGTGGCTTCTAATATAAAAGGGATATCCCTTATGGCTTGTGTCCCAGTTTTTTCGTAAAGTAGAAATAGGTGATAAAGCCTTTCCTGAACTACAAGGGCTGCAGTGTATGGATGCATGTCCCCACATGCAAAACATCCTTTGCATGTAGAAATCTAGCATGTCAAGAAGAATTCAGCCTAGCCTTCTCTCTGGCTTGCTTATTTTCTATGATGCAATGGCCTGTAGGCTATGCAAATAAAGTTTGTTGTTGTTGTTGTTGTTGCTTATTTTCTTTGTGCACACAGTTTTTATGGACCAGGAATGGATAGATAGATAGATAGATAGATAGATAGATAGATAGATAGATAGATGATATAGTCTGATTGCCAACCCTTCCCAGCTGGGCAACACAATGGAGATAAAAAGACAACATGGAAGTATGGGGGACAAAATGGAGACCAGCATGCAACAGTAGCACAATTCCCTTAATTTTGATTAGTTCAGTTTATTACTGCCACTCATTACTGCCACTTAAAATCTTTCTCAGCAGTCTTTCTGGCTGCTGAGGTTTTGCCAGGCTTTGCTAACACAATTGTGAGCATAACAACACCACACTCCTAAGGACTAGGAACTTGCATTCCGTGCAAAAAATAAATGAAGGCTGCAATCCTGTACTCACTTATGTGGCAGTAAACCTAGTTAGACTTATCTTATTGAGCAGACATGCATAGGATTACAGTTCAAAACTGAAATTCTCAGGGAGCTTAAAACAGGTGGCGCGTTATCATTACTTGTGAGAACTCACGGCATCTACAGCCCTGTTTATAGTAATTGTTTCATGCCCAGAGAGCCAAAGAACAGGCCCAGATGTCTTAATAGAACCAATTTGTATTCCTTTTATTCACAGCGCCTGAGGGGGGCTAAAAAACTAACTGTCTAAAATGAAATCTCTTGGCAGGCTGACTTTATGCGGCATTTATTTTGTGCAGCTTTCATGCTCAGCTATGCGTAAGTAGTCACTGGAGTGACTTTGGAGGATTAAAGTCTTAAAAACCCATGGATTAGCATGTTCAAACATATCTTTCAGCTGTCAATAACTGGAAATTTTGAAAGCTTAGTTTTGTGAGTAGTAGATATATTGTGCATTTTTTTCATATTGCAAGAGACCCAAGAGACAGTTTTGATTTGCATGTACTATCCAGCCATTACTCTCTTTAGAATCCTCAGAATCTCAGCTCATAGATTCTCCATCAGAGAAACAGAGAGAACAGGGCAACCTAAGCACACAGCCATCACTTTGAGATATCTAGACTGCAAAGTGAAAATTTGAGCACTTTATACCAGTGGTCCCTTAGTCTTCAGACAGGAGGAGAATTATTGAAAATGAACACAGCTCATATATAATATAGGGATTAAATCAGCCATTTATTATAACTATCATAGAATTGGAAGAGATCCCAAGGGTATTCTAGTCCAACCCCCTGCAATCCAGGAATCACAACTAAAGCATCTCTGACAGATGACCATTACACCTCTGCTTAGAAACCTCCAATGAAGGCCTTCCAAAGGAGTCCATACCTTCCTCTATTATTACATAACTGAGAAGCCATATCTGTCCTCTTTGTGTTACAGTGGTACCTCTGGTTACGAACTTAATTTGTTCCAGAGGTCCACTCTTAAGCTGAAACTGTTCTTATCCTGAGGCGCGCTTTTGCTAATGGGGCCTCCCGCTGCACGTGCGCCTTCGGCACGCGATTTCCGTTCGCATCCTGGGGCAAAGTTTGCAACCAGGAGCAGCTACTTCCGGGTTAGCGGAGCTCGTAACCTGAAGCGTTTGTAACTAGAAGTGTTTGTAACCAGAGGTACCACTGTACTAGTAAAAGTCAGTTGACATGAGTTTTTTTTTCTGCCTGGACTTTCCCAGTATTTTCAGGATTGTGTTTTAGTTTGGTTCAGCTCGTTGTTGCTGCTTTCAAACCATGAGTGTGCATTAACACAATGTAACTGCTTCAAATACAATATGTAGCACTGCATTAAAGGGGTTACTCTGCAGCTTTGATTGCATCACTTTCTGCACCTTGCCATGTGACTTTTAAATTCTAATTGTGGTTTCAACCACCTTCACTTATAGATAACCATTATACCTTTGCTGGATCCAATTGGATCTTTCTGCATCATGTTCAGTTCCCTGATTGTTAGGTCATGATACTCATTTGAGAACAGCATCCACACAATACATTCTGGAGAAGCATCAGAGCTCATTTCCACACACATACCCCCAAATGATCCTTTGGAATCTTGTTATATGAATTGACTGATGGGCAAGTGACTAAAGTTATGCTAGGAATGTGTGGCGAAATACCAGTACATCTTAATCTTTGATTGTCTGGTCATCAGTAGTAAGGTGCATGCAGTGCAAACCTGTGCATGTTTACTCAGAAATAAATCCTGTTATATTCCAACTCTACTATTCTATGACTCTATTTTCTAGTCCCCATCATTCCCAACCAGCATAGCCAATGGTCAGGGATGATGGGAGTCCCATAACATCTGAAGGGCCACAATTTCCTCTGCTTTGTCCTTGCTTCCAAGTCTTTTCAGAATTCTTCTAATAATTGTTTCCAGAAGCACTGTGTGGTTCTATCCTGTTATCCATTAGCCCACATTCTTAAGGGGGGGGGAACCACATTCCTACACACCATAAAGTCATACTTCTCTCTCCCACCAAGAAAGATTTGGGGCTTCTTAGACGTCATCTCCCCTGGCATAAAGTTTACCTATGGCAGGTACATTTAGTATTCAACCAACTGGTTTTCTCTGTATCCTGAAAGCCAGAGAAGGGGGGCGGGATGCTAATGAGTTGAAATGAAATCTTTTGGCAGGCAATATTTGCCAGCATGTGGTCCTTGATGCAATTTTCTTCTTCAGTCAGTTCTACCAAGTCCCCATGTAAACGACAGAGCCAAAGTTAAATGACTCAGGTGAACTCAATAAGAAACAGTAGTATTTACTCACTTAAAATAATCATAATCATCTGCCCTTTTGTTTGAAATCAGTTGGAAAAAAGCAGTTCAGCTGAGGCAACCTGGGTTGAAAGCCAAATACTTCTCAATCTAGGATCATCTGGACAACAGGAGGAAAGGAATTTGAAACTTGCACAAATGGCCAGATGTGGGTGGTGCTACTAAGTGGGGATATCATCACTAGGAACAGCTTTTGGTCCCTTATAAACACCATCCAGATTGGCTCCCCAGTAGCCCAGTGTTGAGCTTGTTATTTGATCACTTTGGTTCCTGGTTGTGTAAAAATGACCATTTGGTTCTCCTGCCTGCATGAAAATCTTGTTTGGAGGCCTTCTTCCTAGCTATCTGAGGTGAGGCGTGTGGCCAGAAGAGACAGGTGCAATAAATAAATAAATCCCCACTTTAAAAAGGGATGAACTTTGTTTAGTTAGGACAGGGAAATGGTGACAAGGAAATGAACAGAAAAGTGTGACATGGGTGAATGGTTATCTAAACACCCTGTAAGCAAATCAGGATGAATGTTCACTGTGTAACATCCCCACAAACAAATTAGAACAAATGCTCCATCAAGACCAGATATAATCTCACCTCAGCATAAGCTTTGTGCAAGTAAATCAGGATGAATGCTCAATAAATAGGTTATCTGGAGAAGCCCTTAGAACTGTCCATTTATAACTGTGTG
This sequence comes from Lacerta agilis, assembly GCF_009819535.1. Taxonomy (NCBI): domain Eukaryota; kingdom Metazoa; phylum Chordata; class Lepidosauria; order Squamata; family Lacertidae; genus Lacerta; species Lacerta agilis. The sequence goes on from NC_046314.1 coordinate 52,914,289, forward strand.
ATGGATGCATTTTCAGGGAGGGGGACCTTTTCAGCAAAGGGCTTTTGGTCATAGGTGTGGTGACTACACATTTCCAATAATTTAGAAGCTGTAAAGGTTTCGTAGCTTTCCCTGTAGACATTATTAATTAGCCCACTGCCAGAATCTGTCAGAATAACCAAGGATTCCAGGAGTTACCCATCATACCTAAACATTATTTGTGTAAACCCATGGAAGCAATGCCGCCCCTACATTAAATGCAACAGAAAGAGAGAGCAGCAGACTTTTAATTCTAGTAGGACAAAGTATGGTCTCTGAGTGCAGCTTATCTGAACCAACAAAATACTGGGGGAGGAGAGGGGAAAACCCTGCCTCTCGGAGCTTCTTAGCTGATGGCCACGCTTAGCGTGGACGACCTTGCGCTCCCTATCATCCGTTGCTGCAAAACTGCCAAAAAGGAAACAAATTGGTCCGGCCTTATCTGTATACCAAGGACCTTGAAACCTTTCAGCATTGTATTGTTTGAACTGGCAAGCGCAACGATAACACCTTGAAGCTACTGTCCTTTTCCCAAGGGTACGCGTGCAGAGCAGCATTGCCACAAAATTACAAACAGTGCGGATCAGTTCCTACAAGTAACACAAACATGTACTGTATAACCAGCAACAGATTAGGCATTTCTCTCTCTCCCAGGAGGGAATCCTATGTCAGGGAATGAAAGTAATAGTGAGTTTTGCCCACACCAAACCCACCAGCGGCAGGAAATTTCAGGGGTGCCAGTGCACTCCTCAGGTGGAGTTTCCTCTGACTGGAGGTCTCTGTGGTGTCTTTGTTATATATGATTTTATACGCAGGTTAAGCATAACATGAGAAGGGCTCACAGCACTAACACTCCAACAGATCTTGCTCCTCCATTAGGTTTTGGGGTGGGTTCTCGGAGAGAACAAAATCAGGCCTCTGTGCAGGGTAAGCCTGGCTTTTCTTCTTTCACACTCATCCACAGCCAGGGGAGAGGAAGGGGGACTTGAGCCCTGATTTCTTAATGGCTCTCCTTGCAAGAATTGCCTGTCCATTGAGATATATCTCCTTCACAAAGGAAGGTCACTGAGATTGTGCCAATGCCATCAGGGTAACCTTTAGCAGTTGTGTTTGTTGCATTGGCTCTCTCCTGACCAAACCTCATAAATCCTTGGTTGAGCATCCTAGACAAATAATCTGTCTGGCTCAATGGTCTCTTATTAACTGAATTCAGGTTTTTAACCCAATTCTTATGTTATACAGAACCTCACTCTGATCCTGTTTTCATCTAAGCTGGTGCCACCTGTTCTATCTAGCTAGCTTGCAAAGTGTGAAGCCTTGCCTGCCTTCTGCTTCTTATCTCTGTTATTTTTCTTTCTTCCTGTGTTCACAAGACACACGTTAGGGAAATGGCTGGAGATGCACAGCTTTGCAATACTTACTTTGGCATGTTACTTCCAGCCCTGAGGATGGATCCCTCTTGGCCACCTGCTGCTCACTAGACCTTTCATGCCAGAAGGAAAGCAGGGCTGGGAAAAACCCATTCAGAGTCTTTGAATGGTTACCTAAGGCAAGAATTTTAATCCTTAACAAAGACCTGGTCAGAATCTGGATTTCCTAATGAGGTATTTCATCCCATACTTGTGAGTTTCTTCTGCTTGAATGTATACGGTTGTGTCCTGGTGTGCATAGGTACCAAGGCAGGTACCAGATGTGAGGGGGACCCTGGCAACAGGCATCCAGTGGACCTACCCAGTGTCACCCCCACTCCACTGGTGGTTGCAGCAGCTGCATTGCAATCTGCAGCAAGCACTTGCGAGCCACTTGCCATTTTGAAATTCCATTCCCACAATGCCCTGATGCAGCCTCACTCCAGGGCATTATGGGCAGGGCTTTTCTTCAGGGGAACTCAATTCTGGCACATCTCAGGTGGGCACCATTGCCATTCTAAGAGAATGAGGGAGGTGCTTGTGGTGAGTTCCTCATTTCCTAGAAAAATAGCACTGGTTATGGGGGTGCCAAAATAGTGATTGCAGTGCCTCTGTACACAGAGACGCCACAGCAAAGGCAGGTGGGAGAGCCCTCTGCAGTGCCACACAGTGCTGATGGAAAATGAACCAGCTGGATGCCTCTCTTGTTTTTCATGCAGAAAAGCAACAACAAAAACAGAAGCAGGGAATGGTTGTGGGTTTAAAAGTTTTGAAAGACTAGTGGTGGGGGTCTTTTTCTAAACTAGATTTGGGATTATATCTGTCTGTATTTCTATCACCCACAACACAGAGAGAGATAATATCTGGGCTTCAGAGTGAGAAATAGCAGCTAGGAGTCCAGGACTGAGGTGTTCTTCTGCATTATTTATACAGTACAAGGACTCTCTGAGTAGCTTTTGGTAATTCATTGTCCCAGCCTCAGCTTTCCCAGTCTGACAAATGGGTGTAACAAGGAACCAACATCTCAGTGAAATCATTGTTAACCTTAAGGCTAAGTTAGGTTGCAAACCTAAAGTCCAGCACATTCCTCTGCTGTAATTTACTTCAAGAGAAATCTCTTAATATATTCTTGGACTCCTGCTGCTTTGTTTCTGTGTTAAATATTTTTAAAGGGTTTCAGTGTGGCCAAAGGGTATGGGTCTGTTGACTTAAATAGGAGTTGTTTGCACAAATCTTCAGTCTGAATTTGTGCCTCGAGTTGATTTATTGCATACAGTTTGCCTAAGGCCATAAAACATTTCCCCCCTGATAAACTAGCTGTCTGTACAGAAATACAGGCATAGGCTCATTACTGCTGGAGAGATTAACATTCACTTGTCATTTCCTATCTTCTTTTACTATGTTATTGTGGCTTTGAAATGATGGGGATATTTACTGCAGGAAAAGAAAGAAGGCAAGGGAGAAGATTGAGTATGATTTTTTTAAAACATGTATGGCTACAGTTCTCAAAACCGCAGTAATATTTAGCATGAATCAAGAGATGTACGGATGGCAAGATGCACTTAAGATCCACTAACCAGATGGTGCAGAAGAGTGGTTGTAAATCAGAGCCAAGCACCTGCTTGAAATCTCCCCTCCTCCCCAGTGAACTCACTGATACTGTAATCTAGTTGTTGTTGGCATCCGTCTGTCTTGAGAGACAGTAGAGTGCACCTCCGGGGGTGAAGTCAAACCGCTGCATTAGCAGCACCCAAGTGACCTCTCTGGGGTGCAAGCCAGGGCAGTGTATACGGAGGTCTTGGGCTGCCCAGATAACAAGACCTCCATCTTGGCATCACTGATGTGTTCCAAAGAAAAGCAGAGGAATACATCTGGCACCAACTTGGCTACAGGAGTTGCTGGAAGGAGGTATGCAAGGTGCCATCCAAATGTCTTAGGGACTCCACTCTGGATTTGTGTAGGGTTTGCTCCTTAGCCTTTTCTTCTCGCAAAGATATCCTGCAGCACAGAAGCCAATTCCTAGGGGCCATGGGGACTTCAGCCCCCTCAATAAAATATTTGAGGGGGCCGGGCCCCCACAGAGTTGATGGGCATTCCCATTCAAATGATGTGTGTGCACTGCATCATGTGATCAATTATGTGAGACAGGGCTTACCTGGGCCCCCACTATATTTTATTCAAGTTTGCACACCTCCCCTGCAGAGTTTTCCTTCTCCTAGATGGGCTACTTTCCCATGCTGACAAGCCCCATCTGCCCCATCTACAGCACATGCAGGAACCGCTTTCTTGACTGTTGGACCCACTATTGATCTCATCCACTCAATCTGCCAGAGCCTGTATTCACATGCAGGGGAAATCCCTAACTCACTGAGTGTTTGAGACCCATTTGCTACCCTCGTCTGATTTAGCTGGCTGGTCAAAGCTAATAATAGAATCATAGAGTTGGAAGAGACCACAAGGGCCATCCAGTCCAACCCCCTAAATTTGTGAAGACACAAATTCTGGGGGGGGGGGGGAGCTTATTTTCTCCATTATCTGCTCATGTTTTTACAAAGTGAGTCAGATAATCATGTCCTTGGAAGTGGCTGTGAAGCAACCACTTGAAAATGCTTCCAATTGCATCCGTTAGGCTGCAGATGTAGCAGATGTCCCACTGAGAGAAATTGTGGCACTCTTTCCTGTGACTTCACAACAAGAACGAAACCTCTCTTTATGCTAGTAAATAACAGCATTCTCTGGCCATTTGTTTAAAGCCAGTCGTGTGTGAAATGAGGCTAAATGTTAAAAGTTACTGGCAACAAAAGATGTTCGGACTCAAACATCTGCACAATGCATTGCAGTGTTTTCTAGGTGGCGGATGGTAGAGTGGTGGCTTCCAATAAAACAAAAATGGAGAGAGAGAGAGAGAGAGAGAGAGAGAGAGAGATTACAGATTTTCAGGAGGGGGACAAAATTCCAAACTTGGTTTAAGAAATATATTCAATAATACATTGCTTTGAAGTTAAAGAGATGTGCTGTAGTTACTCTTACCTCATCATCATCTTCATTTATTATTTATTATTTATACCCCGCCCATCTGGCTGGGTTTCTCAGAATAACTGCAGGAACGTTATTATGTCAGGTCAACATTCTTTTTAAAGGCATTGTACCTTTGACAAAGGGTATCTTCCACAACAATAGTCATTTAGTATTTAGAACCAATGAGTGGTCCCAAAATACTGATGTTTCTGGGGAATAATCACACATGGTCCGTGAGAGGGTATGATAGCCTTACTCTGCCACCTCTAAATGATTCACCTTAGAGCAGGACCAGGAAATCTGTGGCCCTCCAGATGTTGCTGTTGTTGTTTAGTCGTTTAGTCGTGTCTGACTCTTCATGACCCCATGGACCAGAGCACACCAGGCACTCCTGTCTTCCACTGCCTCCCATAGTTTGGTCAGACTCATGTTGGTAGCTTCGAGAACACTATCCAACCATCTCGTCCTCTGTCATCCCCTTCTCCTCATGCCCTCAATCTTTCCCAACATCAGGGTCTTTTCCAGGGAGTCTTCTCTTCTCATGAGGTGGCCAAAGTATTGGAGCCTCAGCTTCAGGATCTGTCCTTCCAGTGAGCACTCAGGGCTGATTTCCTTCAGAATGGATAGGTTTGATCTTCTTGCAGTCCATGGGGCTCTCATGAGCCTCCTCCAGCACCATAATTCAAAAGCATCAATTCTTCAGCGATCAGCCTTCTTTATGGTCCAGCTCTCACTTCCATGCTGCAATTTACACCATCCATGATTATTGGCCATTAGTCTTACAACATCTGGAGGGCCACAGGTTCCCCAACCCTGTCGTACACACAGGCATGGAGCGTGTGAGTATCTGAATGAGTGAATGAGAGATACAAGAAGTCACGTTTCTAAGGGAGAAGCTGTAAAGATCCACAAATGTAACATTCTAATAACACTAATAATAAACAATTGAAATTGCTCACCCCCTTTTTTGGGTTAACTCCCATGATACTGGCCTGTTGTTAAAGTTACAGGGCTGTGAAAATTTAGCAGCACAGTCACCCACCTATATGTAGCTCTCTTGGGACATGTAACAGCCATGTTTTACATTGGCTGTGCTAGGAGCATTTCAGAAACCCAAAAATACCGATTTGGACTCAGTTTGGACTTTCAAGTAAATAGTGCAGTTCAACAAAACCATTTTCAAATTAGAGCAAGGGTTTGGATGAGGGAGATTCCCCTTCATATCATCCTTATATGGGAGAATGAAGTACATATAGAGGGGAAATTGAGGCTGAAAAAGATGGAGTTGTCCAAAGACAATGTCAATGGCTGACCAGAACTCTAGTTCCCTAATATTCCAATATTTCAATGTAAGAAAGAGCATCAACAACTTCCTTCATTCTAAGTGTTATGTGGGAAAGCATGTTCTCCTTCATGGAGAGCACGTGTTGCAGTGGGGGCTAGCAAGTCACCCCTCTGCTGCTGGGCGGGTTTGTATGGATGGCCACTACTGTGATTGGGCTCTGGCTGTCGTTGGGGAGATTCATATGTTGCAACTTGTTGATGGACAGTCCAGAGCCTATAAATGAAGCCAGCGTCGGAGCCCTCCTGGCTTCGTGCATCAGATCGCCCGCCCTCCCGCCCTGTTATTAGGCCTCTGCATTGACCTTGCTATGCCTGTCATGGGGCCGTCTGCGTTGGAGCAGGGGCCTGGTAGGAATTTTTCCATTTGGCTGATTGGCTGGTGCCATTTGGTTTTCGCCTACTGCGTAGCAATTAGTCACAACTTGTAAGGTTGGTGGTTAGGCATTGGTTATAAATTGGTTGAGGAGGGGCAGAGTTGGCTGTGGTTGCCCCTCCTATGCTGCGAAGGGGCAGGTTGGCTGTGGTTGCCCCTTCAAGGCTGCTGCTGCAAGGGGAATTCCGTTAAAGGAATCCAGGGGCTCACCATGCTTGTCCGTTTCCCCCGGTCGGGGGACAGGGCCCACGCAAGAGCCCCTGGGAACATTAGGGGAGAACGGGCACACATTCTCTCCCCAAAGTGTTTTCCCCTATACTGACTCCACAGGCGGGTGGATGTCAGTTCTGTCCCCAGAGGGACAGATAGTCTTAACCAATGCCTAAGCAACCACTCACTTATTTGGTATTCAATAAAGTTGTGGCCAAATTAATGCCAAAAACCTTAAACTTATATCTGGTGTGAAGTGTGTTTTAATTGAGGGGTGGTTTGGGGACCTCAACACGCAATTCATAGATCTCTCTTGTAGTGAGAGATCCATGGGCAACATGAAGAGATCTTTCAGTCCTAATACTCACAGAATTTTTTTTTAAAGCACTAGTCCCAGACAGCCATTGCATATTTCTATTCTTTTAAACTCCATTAGCCACAAATTGGCACGGGTTTAGTTATGGGAACTGAAGTGTCTCCTTGCGGTAGAGTTGCTCAGATAATATAATCAATAAATACACAAGTATTTTTGCAAATAAAGTGCTTGCTTTTGGCTTGCTGTGATTCGTGTGGTCATATTATCTGTTACTCATTAACATTTGGACTACCGCTGGGAATTTGTGAAGTTATTAATGAATCCCAGATCCACCACAAGTTTAAGACTGCATGTGTATTCTTTAAAGTCAAACCAGACATGTTCTTTTATTTAGACAACCCTTTGCTTATTGCCCTGGAACAATCAAAGTATATATATGAAAGCCTGCTAATAAAGTGGGCACAATCGACTGGGGACATTACATGAAAAGAATGAGTGCTTTTAATTGAGCCTTGTTTAGGGCACATCAGTTGTGCCCAATATCATTAAAGGGCAGCATAACAACAACAACAACAACAACAACAACAACAACAACAACTTAAGTGTTGTTTTGCAGGAGCAATCCATAAAGCAAATAAAAATATGTGCTAAATGATGAATTCCAATATATCAGCCACTTGCATGAATTCAGAGTACCTGAAGTCTGATTTTATGATCATCTGCTCCCATTTCTATCTAGCTTCAGAAACATAGGAAGCTACCTTATCCCAAGTCCAACTGTTGGCCCATCCAACTCAGTATTTTAGCCCTGACTAAGTTGCCTGGCAACAGATTTCTGACATGTCTGGAAAATCTCTAGGGTTTAGACTGGAAACATGTCAGAGGCTAAACCTGGGATAATCTACAAGCAATGCAGATGTTCTATGACTGAGATATTCCTCTTCCACTTGGAGTTTGGCACCAAACTGAGCTTGGTCACCCTGGTTGATGACCTTCTGTTGGAGAGGGACAGAGGAAGTGCCACCCCATTCAGTCTCCTTGAACTCTTGGTGATTACACTTTTTTAGGTGCCAGTGAGAAGCATATCTATCTATTGCTTTGGATTGCCTTGAGTGACCAACAATTTTAATAAATAATAATTTTAATCCAGGTCTTTGGTAGGAAGGGGTCATAAGAAGGTAGAGGTGTATTCACTATGAAATTCATTATTATATGATGTGTTGTTGTTGTTATTTAATGGCTGTTACTGTGTATGATTTGGTTTTATTGAAACCCACCCTGGGGTCACTGTGTGATGAAGGATGGAATATAAATTCAACAAACAAATAAATGTTGTTGAGTCAGTAGTTCATAGTATTGGATTCAAGTAAATAATTGTGCAGGTAGAATGAAGTCCACTAGTACAAAGGGACTTTTCTTCCCATCTCCCCCTGTGCATGCCCCAGATTTGCTCTGGTTGGCTAAGGAAAAGTCCAGAACAGATTAGAGGAGGTGGAAAGAGAGGGGGAGAACATTCCATTGTGCATGAAGAAAACCTTGTGCTAATGAAACATTCCACTTAGCGGGTTTTTTTAAAAATGCAAACCTGAGCTGTCTAATATTGTGATATTCATGCCTGCAGAAAGCAACCTTTAGCTCTATTGCCCATCACCTGATGAGTGGTATGGCTGATGCCTCAGGTGCTTTAAAGCACCACACAAGGCTCACTCTTTGCAAGTACTACGCGGTGCTTTGAAGTCCCAACTTCAGGACTTAAAAGCACCTCCCCACCTGTCAAATTTGGCCTGCAAGGCTGGGATCTGAAAAAGGCTCTGGTCCATGGACCCAAAAAGGTTCTCCACCCTGCTCTAGCACCTTACCTTCCATGGCCCAAGTACTTAATTTATGTGCCTAGCAACACATTGAGCTTTGAGGGTGCCAGCTAGGCTGCAGGACTTGTCTGCCTGAGCACGGTCTATATACCAGGCACTGTGAAGCTGAGCAACTTGTCTCATGGATGAGCATACTGCCTGACTAAGCATCTGTGTCCATTCCTTGGTTGCTCCTCTGGAACTTGACGTGTATCTGGCTTTGATGAGGCACCTGTTTCTGGTCCTCTTGATTGTCATTTGGTGTCTTGACATCTGCCTGTTTGACACCTTGCTCTTTGCCTCTTTGCTGAAGCATGTCATATATAAATAGAAGGAATGAATGGAATCATTAAGTCTTAGCATGAGTACATCATCACCAGTACAGTACCCTTGTTCTGCTGCTAGAACCTGACCTGCACTGCCACTGATGCAAGAATAGTCATTGGTGCTCCTGAATTAGCAGTGGCTCCCCTTGGCCATTTCCATGGTCTCTCCTATTGGTCTTTTCAGTCTCTACTAGCTATAGTTAGGGAAGGGTTGGCATTTCTTTTAAAGGAGGACAGAGCCAATTCTTACATCACCAGTGTTTTTATAAGGGTTCTTTATTCATTTTGCAGCAGAGAAAGCAATGTGCATATTTATAATCTTCCAGCAGCTGAGAACTGTCAGAAGAATTCATATTCAGAGCACCTAAGGGAAAATCCAGACAGAATCTATCAACAAATTCCCAAAGACATTGGACTCTTTGAAAGAATAATCAACATACTCTTTTGCTATCCTGCTTAGTCAGAGCTACTCTTAAACCTTAAGTTTAAATTCAGGGTTGTTTGGGTCTATGCTATGGGTTGTATAACTCTAAATCTCTGCAGGCCTCAGAGTGCGGGACGGGGTGGGGGGAATCTGAGAACTAGTGTTTATTCCTACTTTGAAAGCTTACTGAATGTTTACAACATTCTAAAAGTTTATGTAGCATTTCCCTTAGTTTTCAAAGCACTTCACATTCATTATCCCAGTAATCCTTATAGCAACATCTCAGTATAGTAGGGCAGAAATGACATACAGTCTTTTAAAATTAATTTGAGTGTATTTCCCTGGTCCCCTCCTCACTCCACTCAAAAAGTAGCAAGCCATTTAATCTCCACATCCTAACTCTCTTTCCAGCCAAATGGGAGAAAGATGAGGCAGTGTCCCTTGCCCCAAACTCTCAGAGCATCCTGAATGACATAGGGGTGGGCTCAGCTGGTAGGAATGCCAGTTCACCTCCACTTTGAGTTGAGCAAAGGAGGAAGAGGCTTCATTCAGAACCTGTTGAGTAGAACTGGTCCCTCTGCCATCAAACAGACAGATGCTCTTTCCACCTTTGTTCAGTGTGGAAGGAGAAACATAATGTGACTAAGCAGGAGCAGTGATGATGGCAGCTCTGCGGGTTAAGCCAGGAATGAGGGAGTGGCTCTTTTCCTATTCAAGGCAAGCTCTTGACTGGGTCACAACCACATAGCTTGCACAGGTGGCAAGAGGGACTTCCTACATTAGATCAGAAAGGGCAGGAAGTCCCAACAGAGCCATGGAGTTCAGCTAAGCGTGGAAGAAGAATCATCTCCACACTGAGAGCCACTCAGATTAAATGATGCAGGTGGCACACAAGTTCCATGCTCTGCAAAGGACTTGAATGATCCTGGGAGTGTGACCTCCCTTGAGTCACAAAAACACATGGAGGAGGAAGTGGTCAGCTTCCCACACTCTCTGAAGGGACAGCCTGTTTTAGACTATACACAAAGCAAAGCAAGGTCTTTGGGATGTGGTGGATGACCCACAGAGGCAAACACAGCCTAGAATCCAGGAACTGTCTAGCTAGGTTTTTGACATTCTATTCCATAACTTAAGTGTGAAAACAATATGAGGTTACATTATTTTACGGAGGGTCTGTTTTCTTATGTAGAGCAGTGACCTCTACAAGAGCAAACAGGATCTTTCTGTTTTGTTCCTGGTGGGAATTGCATCAACAAAGGAAATATTGTTGACTTCTCTGAGAAATACAGCCTGGAAATGCAGTTCCAGAACAATTATGGGAAGCTGTTCTAAAGCATGTCCTCTTTAGCAGGCAGAGAGGGAAATGCTTGTCTTTTAATTTGAAGTTCAAAGATGGGACATTGTGAAGTTCCTGAAACTGGCTTCTACTTGAGATGTAGCACTACCTATGGAACTCGAAAGAAGACAATTTGTTTGGAGGAACCGATATTCGCCATTTGTTTTAAATAGCCATGTCAATGATAAAAAGGAAACTGTTCAGTGAGGAACCTCTAGGAATCTGGAAGATAAATCTCTTCTGAAAAGTTGTTAAACATGAAGCAATGAAGCCTGCAGAGACAAACTCCAGAAATGAGCATCACTCTGTCACTGCCACACTACATATCAGACTTAAATTTTGCATTGGGTTTCTGCATTTCATATGGGGCCTTACTCATTTAGCAGATCACTGTCATGGAATCTGCGTGAAGCATGAAAATATTCATTCCTGTCAATAACAGTTCACTATATTAAAATAAGATCTCACAGTCTCCCCATAAATACCTTAACGAAACAAGCACACTAACATGATCAGCCTACAGAAGTTCAATGAAAGATTTTTGCAAGGTGCAAAGGATTTGAAGTAACATGTAAGCACCTGAATTCATTCCATGTTAGATTCAAGGTAAAACTGAATAATTTACAACTCTCCCTCAAAATCTGTTCTGGATTAAATTCTTTTTTTTTAAAGAACACACCAAACATTTATTCAAAAGTCACAATACAATTTGGTCCACTGCCGTAATACCACAGAATGGTCCACTGCCATAATACTCCAATGCACTTTTGGAGTCATGCCTTATGCCTTTGTCCCTGGCTTCTGGTTATAAAGCTGGAAAAAATATGTTTGGTTAAAGGGTTTATTCCTGGTTTACCACAACAGAAAAAACAAAGTATGTCTGGCATGAAAAACAATGCTTCCATCTTTCGAAGACAGAGTGGGAACCATTAATGAGGGAGGTGTGATCCTCCTTGATCTCTTGATGGCTTTTTGATAGCATTTCCATAGTATCCTTCTGGAGCTGTTCATGGATGGTTCTGCTCCTGCCTCCTAAATGTCTATTCCATACAAGGTTGAAATGTACACACTGACAAATCAACAGGGTGGGAACTTACATACGTTATTCCTTCAGGAATAGGTTCCTAGCTTCAGCACGCTCTTGAATCTGGCATTGTGGCTGAGTAAACATGTGTTGTTGGCTGTGAAAAGGAGCTCTTTTGAAAAGCTGTGGTTTGTGTGCCACTGGCTACCATTCTTGGTGAAGGTAGACCTTACCACAGTTATCCATGCATGGGTAACTTCCAGGTTAGACTGCAGTAACACATTCTACACTGCATTATCCTTGGAAAGTGTCTGGAAACTTTAGCCGGTAGAAAATGCAGCCTGTATTTCAGTGGTTATCCACCAGAATCACAGTCTAGTCTTTCTTTGGTCTCTGCTTCTTTGGACTCAGATGACTGTCACGTTCCTCTGGGACTGTGAGCACTCAAAATCCTTTGGAATGAGAGATTAGAATCCGGGCTCTACCAAACTGAGAAATACAAACCTCCAATACAGTTATTACTTCCCTAGTCCTCTTCCTCTATTCACAAATCCAGCTCCCTGTCAGTAGAAGTGTTTATAAAAGCCAAACATAAACTTCTGTGTAATTTTTTGAAATTTGCTTTGTGGAATTACTTCTATGTAATTTTTTGAAATTTGCTTTGTTGATGTGGAATGTTATCAGAAAATCAAATAAATGATTTTTTAAATTTAAAAAACAGCCAACAAAATAAGACTGACATATTAAACTGTTAGAATATGCAGATTTAGCAGGGATGACCACTAGAATAAGAAACCAAAATGATGAAAGATGGATACTATTTATAGAGTATATGGAAAAGTATTATAAGCAAACATTTTACCTAGCAGGATGGTAAAATTTTCAGCAGAGTAAGAAATAAATTAAGTATATAAAAACGGTTGAGATAGACAGGGTGAACTAAGAAAACACAAGGAAAACAGGGGTTAAAAGGAACCATGGAAAGAGAGGATAGGAAGTCAAGGAATGTTTTATGTTTTTTGTTGATTCTTTGAAATCTGTGAAAGGAGAGATTTTTCTTTGTTGTATTGTTTTTGTTTATGCTTTGCTGATGATACATTTCTATTTAAAGGACTACAGTTATCCCAGAAGTTCGTTCTCCCCCGGGTTACACAATCTGTTCTTATCTGCAGTCCATTTGAATGTTGATTTAAGGTTTGCTCACTGATACATTAAGGCAGCATTTCTTCATTCCTACTGGGCAAATGCAGAGATGGAACGATTTTATGATCATCTTACATGTTTACTTTGACAAGTTGTGAGAGAAGGATATGAAACTTGAAGATCTTAGGGTTGGCTTTTTAGCTAATATTTTGACAATTGCAAATGCTTCTTTCAAAGAATAGCTTGGTGAACTCCCAAGAACTTGAAGCATCACTGGGGGCCATTTTTGGAATAGATGTCAGCCAAGGGTTATCTAGGTTAAAAACTGTGTAACTGATGAAGATTAGAAAGAAAGCAAACAGCATTTCAGTGAATACACATTACTGTATTGCAATTTGGGTTGACTTAATGATAAACTATGAACCCACAGAAGTAATGCAAACAACAACAACAACAACAACAACAACAACAACAACAACAACAACAACCTTGACCACATGGTCATGTCTGCACAGAACATTTTTGGTTGTCTTCACGAAGAAGAAGAAGAAGAAGAAGAAGAAGAAGAAGAAGAAGAAGAAGAAGAGGAGGAGGAGGAGGAGGAGGAGGAGGAGGAGGAGGAGGAGGAGGAGGGGTTTGGATTTGATATCCTGCTTTATCACTATCCTAAGGAGTCTCAAAGCGACTAACAATCTCCTTTCCCTTCCTCCCCCACAACAAACACTCTGTGAGGTGAGTGAGGCTGAGAGACTTCAAAGAAGTGTGACTAGCCCAAGGTCACCCAGCAGCTGCATGTGGAGGAGCAGGAACGCAAACCCGGTTCACCAGATTACGAGTTCACTGCTCGTAACCACTACACCACACCAGCCCTTACAGCCAACTGTACCCATGCAAGCATGACCTTGCCATCACCTCACCCTTTTGGTGCATGGCAGTGACACCCTGTTGAGGAGCTATGGCTGTAGCTCCTGTTCACAAGTTGATCCAGTCCTGGTTTGCATACTCAGTCATCTGAAGTACTAAGGAGTATTTCCAAAGCAGTCAGGGGTGTTTGTGAATGCCCTTCCTTTCTTTCTGTGAATCATCTCATCAGCGATCTGCATCCTGTAGCCTTTCCAGATGCCCAAAGAAAATCCAAGGGAAGACATGAAGGAACTCACCCCATGAAGCTTCTTTCAGGTAAGGAAGTGCAGGCAGTCAGGGAAGCTACAGAGTACTGGAGAAATGTTTACTAGAAAGAAAAGCATAGTACCACAAGTTGAATTTAGGTATCTAGTGATTTTGGACACAACGTGACCAGTTAGGAGCCTGGACTATTCATGTACATATATATGCACTTCCATAATTATGCTGACATATTTTGTTCACAACCAAGTAGCCATGAATCATAGCCAGCTTCAAACTCAGGAAAGCTGCTACCTGCTGACACCTTTCTTGAAATCCTGGCAGCAAGAGTTCCTAGTGAAACACAATCAGCAATAAAACTGAAGTAGATATATGCATACCTCTCTTAAAGAACTCAGGTGGCTTTCCAACCATGTCATGTAAATTAAATCAGCAGTGAAATGTTTTCAAGTAGCTTGAGGCTTTTTGTCAGTGGCGCTGCAAGTATTTCTGAATAACTCAGGGCAAAGCAATGGAAGTGTTAAACAAAAAGTGAGATGTGCTTAAGAAATAAATGAACAGACCTTCAAGCATGCAAAGAATAAAATAAACAAATAATAGTTTTCTAAAATAAACAAATAGTAGTTTTCTAATAGTAGTTTTCTTGGGTTCCACGATCACTGCAGATGGTGACAGGAGTCACGAAATTAGAAGACGCCTGCTTCTTGGGAGAAAGGCAATGACAAACCTAGACAGCATCTTAAAAAGCAGAGACATCACCTTGCCGACAAAGGTCCATATAGTTAAAGCTATGGTTTTCCCAGTAGTAATGTACGGAAGTGAGAGCTGGACCATCAAGAAGGCTGATCGCCGAAGAATTGATGCTTTTGAATTATGGTGCTGGAGGAGACTCTTGAGAGTCCCATGGACTGCAAGAAGATCAAACCTATCCATTCTCAAGGAAATCGGCCCTGAGTGCTCACTAGAAGGACAGATCCTGAAGCTGAGGCTCCAGTACTTTGGCCACCTCATGAGAAGAGAAGACTCCCTGGAAAAGACCCTGATGTTGGGAAAGATGGAGGGCACAAGGAGAAGGGGACGACAGAGGATGAGATGGTTGGACAGTGTTCTCGAAGCTACTAACATGAGTTTGGCCAAACTGCGAGAGGCAGTGAAGGATAGGCGTGCCTGGCGTGCTCTGGTCCATGGGGTCATGAAGAGTCGGACACGACTGAATGACTGAACAACAACAACAACAAAGTTTTCTAACTAGTGCACTGCTCAAGCTTGGGTGTTAATTGCTGTAGCAAGTGGGGCCTGAAACTAAACTATGATAGGAAAATAGCATAGTCTTCCCTAAGTAAACATTAGGCTGCAACTCTATATCCCTTACCTAGAAGTGAGTCCCATTGAACTCAACTGTGTTTGCTTCTGGGGAGATAATTTTAGGATTGTGATGTTAATGAGCATAATGTTCTCTCTGAGAGAAAGACCAAAAAACTGAGATGAACATCTGTTTTATGCTGTCCAGTTAATAGTTACTTAATATGCAGATGAAACACAGGCTGTTGTCAAGGACCGCTGGCAAAAGCCAAGAAGGGGCCATATAAACAATGCTATCTCACTAATGGGTGGAGAGTTCACAGTTCCACAGTGATATACCTAATCTGAAGCCGACCCGAGACAGTCAGCAAAAGGCAGCAGTTCTGATATTAGTGACTTTTATATGGTGATTGTGAAAGCAGCCCTAACTTAGTCTATTGCAATTGCATATTTTTAGAATCAAAAATCTCTTTGATGGTTTTAAACATTCTTTCCATAGCAGTTTCTACTGTGCTTGACATTCTTTCCATTCTCAACCCTGACACATCATGGCCTTAGGATTTCCTTCCACCAGTGTTATAATGTTGAATAAATGGATCAGAAATTCTTGGTCTTTCATTCAAGAATGGACTATGTCTTCGAAGAAAAACACATGGGATGTGTTTACGGTTACTACCATTGCAGATCTGCTGTCCTTAAGCATCTCCTTAAAGTGCACTATATTGTAGTCATTCCCCGATACATTTTCTTATTATTATTCTTTTAGTCTGAAGGATTCCTTTATCCATAAAACTCCAAACATCAAGCGTGGGAATAAATATATTCCCCCCATTTGTGCATATTAAATTACCGTATTTTTCGCTCCATAAGACGCACTTTTTTCCTCCTAAAAAGTAAGGGAAAATATCTGTGCGTCTTATGGAGCGGATGGTGGTCCCTGGAGCTGAATTGCCCAGGGGCCAAAAGAGGATCATGGTTTTTATTTTACTAAGAGAAAAGGGGGTGTTGAAAGGACCCCGCTCAGCAGCTGATCAGCAAGAGATCGGGAGAGAGATAAGAGTCCTGGCTCCCTTTCAGCCCCGCCCTCCTTTGTTGAATGTGCTGCAGAGGGAGGTTGTTTGTTTCCCCAGGACATGTGACTGGCTGATTAGATTATCTGTCTGGAAACTGTAGAAAAGGCTCCCTTTCCTTTAGCAGCTGCAGAAATGTGAGTTAAACCCCATAAAAATGGGGCTTTTCCTCTTTGCTTTTCCCCCTTTGCAAAAGGAGCTTTGCTTTTCCCCCTTTGCAAAAAAAGCTGCAAAACTTTTAGCTGATCCTCAAAAAACCCAGGGCTTTTAGAGGAGGAAAACCAGAAAAATATTTTTTTGCTTGTTTCCTCCTCTAAAAATGAGGTGCGCCCTATGGTCCGGTGCGTCCTATGGAGCGAAAAATACAGTAGACCTCATTCTTCCCTTTCTCTGCTTTTAAGATTTTGAATATTACACCCTGTAGTGTGTGTAAATTTGCATTACAGGTAAAAGAATTCACTAATGTTGAAGGCTATATGTTCACTGTACAATCTTTTGCCACGTGTGCCACATCACGGGTAGTATATGTCATCAGATGCCCATGTGGTTTCTTATATGTAAGCTACACACTCAGACCCATAAAGGTCAGGATCTCTGAACATAGGTCCAGAATCGGGAATTGTGTGATCGGTGCACCTTTGGTTACACATTTCATTGAAGCGTTGCACACTGATCAAGATTTAACATTTCTTTTGTAATTTGGACTTATTCAGGCCCCATGGAATTAGCTAAGAAAAGATTGATGCAAAAAGAAGCCAGGTTTATTTTTTTATTGAAAACATTACATCCTGCTGGGCTAAATACTGACATAGATTATAACTGTTTCTTATGAATTTATAGTGGTATAAGTATGTCTATAATTTTGATCCTGTTTGTATATAATTTCTGGTCCTAGTTCTGAGTAGCATATTTTTGCCTGTGGATTCCCTTAAGAACATCTGCAGGAGCTTGATAATTGGTAACACCTGTAACTTTCAGTGGCATTACCTGTATGTATACATATATATTCTTAGTTCACAAGGAACTCTTACTGAAGTCTTTGGAGTGCCTGTAAGGTCTCTGCTTGTATATTATCTTCAACTGGTATGTATACATTTATATCCTTATGTAGGTTGGACATATATGTTAGATTATTGACCTCATGTTTCTTATATTATTTAGTATTTATTCTGCTGATGAAGCCAAATGGCGAAACAGGGATAATAATCCGGATATCCTTGTCCTTCTGTTTTCTCTGATTCTTCGCGGGAACATCACGTTTATACTTTGGATTGTTATGATACGACATACATTATCGCCAGATTATGCTTTATCATCCTTTGGAACTATCATTTGATTTGTGTAGACGGCACCAGACTTGTTGTATCCTCACTTGTACCTCCATACATGAACCTTCACAGATATTGTGGAGTTTTAGCATGGACATATTGCATGTACATTGATTTATCATACAACTGATTTGGTCAATCTGCATGTTTTTTGTGATTAGCATTTATAAAATTATGTGATATTGGAATTATCATTTATCAGCCGGTTATGTTGCTTTGTATGTTTATGCATAGTTGTACGTAACTAAGGTTTGTTGTTGTTGGATATATTACATAATTGGCTTTAGACTTCAGGATTTTGACCATGCAGGGAGGGGGTTAGGTATATTTTCCAATAAGCCAAAATTTCACATACTGTAGATCACATTGGTATCTATACAGAAGTCCTTGCAAAGCAGCCCCAAACATAAGATGAGTAGGAAAGGAGAAGGGGTGCAAATGGTCTACAGTGGGGGAAAGGAGGTTCAGAAGTGCTTGGCCTGCTAGTGAGTTTGTGGATCTCTAAATAAGGACCTCTACCACATGTGAAACCAGGGAGGATGAGTCAAGGAATTTATTCCATGTGTGGAATGTGGCCTCTGTACTAGATTGGAGACATTATGTAGTTGCAAATACTCAGCTTTGTGTCTTCATAGAGACATCAGGTGAGGTGGCAGAAAAGATGAATAGCTGTCTAGTTTCAGCAGTGGGCTGGATGAGCACCAATATACTGAAGCTTAATACAGAGGCACCATCAGTAGATGGTTCCCAGGTCTGGGAAACCAAGGTTCAGTTTGGTCTCAAAATTCTGCCCTCAAAATGATTTTTCACTCATTCTTTCTGGCAACAGAAAGAATAGAAAAAATGTTTAATTCTGCTGGACTGTTTTTCATCAGTGGAGCATGAACAGATGGTGTTGAGTTTTACCCGCCCCCAAATGCTTTTCCTTGCACTCAAGTTTCTGAGAAGTGGTTTGTTTTAAAAATTTAGGGGCTTGCTACTAAGTGACAATGGGTGCCTGTTAAAACCAGCCTAGATATTCAGTTTCAGATTAAGGATTTATTTAAACATTCAGCTGTATATAGCATGTTTTATTGGCGGACGATAACTTATAGTTTCATCCGCTTCCAGTCTGCACAGCTTCCCTTTTCTTTTTCTTTTTCTTTTCTTGCTTGTGTTGTTTTTGACGAACAAATGGAATGTAGAGTCATGGCTGACTGCTTGCATGCATAAGGGACAGGAAACGTAAAAATGCTAATTGAGAAGCTGGATCCATTGAAGAAAATGGGATCGAGGTTTCATTCGCTGGCAGTGGGTTGCTTATTGCAATGTGCAGTACTAACCATAATGGAAAGGAAGCTGCTTTGACATTCACAGGACTTATTTAAAGGTAAGCATGGATAAGGCTGCCCTGTAAAATCCTAGCCTTGGAAATGTATACTTCAAGGCCTACATCTATGCACACTTTCTGTGAACTGAAAAGTTAAACACCCCTTTCTTCTATGTACTTGCATTGGCTCATTGTTGGTGCTCTGCAGGTCCCTGGTTGTACTGTGCCCACTGTCTCCTTCTGGGAGGGACCATACCTTGGGCTCCTACAAGGGTGTGGAGCAAACATCCTATAAATGAAGGTTACAGCATTCGGGTTTTTTAAGGCTACAGAAAAGGCAAGCAAGAGGTGCACAGTCACCGACAGGAAAATGCTCCAGAAGGTCATAACCACAGCCCAAAATTTTATCAGTCATCCTCTCCCATCTCCCGTTGTCTCAAAAAAGCAAACAACATTTTACAGGATTCATCTCATCCTGGATATAGTCTGTTTGCACGGTTGCCTTCAGGCAAGAGATACAGAACAATTAAATCAAGAATGAATAGACTAAAAAAAACAAAAACAGTTTTTATCCAAGAGCTATAACTATTTTAAATGCTGTAACCAAATGATATGATCTTTGGGGAGTCGTGATGAATGGTATGTATGTGTATGTGTGGTTGTAAATGTATAAATGCGTATATGTGGCTGTAAATGTGGGGTGGCATTCAATTTCGTTGTACTACGTACAATGACAATAAAGTATCTATCTATCTATCTAGATGATAGAAGTGTATGCATGGCATGGAGAAAGTGGGTGGAGAAAGGATTGTCTCCCTCTTATAACACTGGAACTTATGGACATCGCATGAAGCTGAATGTTGGAAGATTCAGGACAGATAAAAGAAAGGACTTCTTCACACAGCGGATAGTTAAACTATGGAACTAACTCTGACAGGAGACAGCGATGCCCATCAACCTGGATGGGTTTAAAAGAGGATGGTGATCAAACATTGGCAGCATTAAGATAAATTCAACAGTGTAAATAAGTTTTGATGGATGTAATAATGGAATACTGTTCCATTATCAGTCCTGTATACCTGAAGGAGATTCTCCACCCCCATCGTTCAGCCTGGACACTGACATCCAGCGCCGAGGGCCTTCTGGCGGTTCCCCCATTGCAAGAAGTGAGGTTACCAGGCAGAGGGCCTTCTCGGTAGTGGTGCCTGCCCTGTGGAACACCCTTCCATCAGATGTCAAGGAAATAAGAAACTATCCTACTTTTAAAAGACATCTGAAGGCAGCCCTGTTTAGGGAAGTTTTTAATATTTAATGCTATATTGTTTTTTAATATTTATTATTTAATATATCAGCCGGATGGGTGGGGTATAAATAATAAATTATTATTATATTATTATTATTAGACTGAATGGTTTATTTTTTGTAAAATATGCAGGGATTTATGCTATGCAAAATGAACCATGGAAAGAGAAGAAGGGTAGTCATTGATATTTTAAGGATGTTTAAATGAGTATTTTAAATTGTCAAACAGAAAATTTAATAAAAATTATATTTGTATTAAAAAAAGAATATGATGATGATGATTATACAAATTCATGGAGAATAAGGCAATCGATGACTACTAGCCATGTTGGTTATGCTCTACCTCCATTGTCAAAGGCAGTATGCTTCTGAATACCAGATGCTGGAAGTCAGAGGAAGAGAGAGCATTGTTGTACTCAGGTCTCACTTTCAGGATTGCCACAGGAATTTGGTTGTTCACTGTGAAAACAGGGTGCTGGGCTAGGTGGGCCTTTGGTCTGATCCAAAAAGGCTCTTCTGACACTCTCAAGCTTTGCATCATGTTGAGCAATGCTGCAGAAGCG
This sequence comes from Lacerta agilis, assembly GCF_009819535.1. NCBI lineage: Eukaryota > Metazoa > Chordata > Lepidosauria > Squamata > Lacertidae > Lacerta > Lacerta agilis. The sequence continues at coordinate 52,935,079 of NC_046314.1, forward strand.
CATCTGGTGAAGATGGCTGGTTGCAACGTAGCACACAAACCAACCATGCCACACCATTCCAGATCAGTATTTAGCAGGTTTAAAGCATCTGTGCAGCCTAAATTCTAATAGTGGCAGAATTTGTAGAATGTTCTTTTTAAAAACAAAAAACCCCCAAAAAAACTTCAGCTTCATCATCAGAAAAAGAAAGATATTTTTCTTGCTGCTGTTTTGATTGTCCACCAAAATGAAAGCATTGTTTGTGTCAGGCTATTGCATTAGAGAGTTGTCTGCAGTCTTGTTTGTTTTTATTTCGATTTCTCTCCTCCCGGAGCCTTACCTGCTGATCTAAGCATCTTTTCAGATGTCAATGTTAGGCCACCATAATTACTGTAAATTCAAACGTGGACAAAGACAAACTGGCCTTTATTCTGAAATACAAATTTGCTTACTAAGTCACCAGGACTACATTTCAAAACCACTTTCCCGAGAACTTCTTTAATCGCAAGCCAGAGAATAAACAGTACCAATAGGGAAGATTTGTCTCTGTGCTTAACATAAGAGCATGCCAGCCAAATTATTCGACAAATGTGAATTCAGTGCTAAGACTACAAAATCCTCCAGCTCTGCTTAATTTTCATAAAACCATACTTCTTCAGGAAACTCTGAAATGAAGTCAGGAATCAGGGGCTCATGACCTGATGTTTCCAAAGCTGTCATTAAAATTATATGGATCAGGAATTCAAATCAACACGACTATGGCAGTCCTCTTCTGTGAGAACTCTGGTTACATATACTGACATCACCTGAACCAAGTAACAAAAGACTCCCCCACTTTTGCCACACTCAGTTGTATCCTGTTTTTAACCTGCTACAGGTACACACACACACACACACACACACACAAATCAAGCAAGCATTTTCAAACCATTCATTTCGCCAGGAACGTTATTAAGGTTTGCAATAAACTTTCAGTCCATTGTGTACATTTTACTGCCACAGCTAAAAAGCCAGGCCATAAAATGTGACAGCGTGCAGAATGCTTTATTGATTACACTTCCAATAGAGTTTGTTCAGCCTTCTTTACTTACTCCTTGGATCGCTACCATCCATTTTATGGCCCCTTTGCAATTCTGTTACTATCTTTGGGGAAGATTTCAAGCAAACTAATAGTTGAAAAAGGGAATATTTTGCAATGCAGTTCACTCACTGGAATCCTCTCCTTTTGTCTTTTGTTAAAGGCTAGCCAAGAACACTTGCACAGAGATGATGTGAGAGAAAGAGAAGTATGGAGAAGTATGCAGAGAATCACATTTGGTCTGAAGCATTGTGTTCTTTGCCGGGGCCTGGGGCGCACATGCCGGGCAGCACCGGGGGGTAGGGCATGGAGGTTGAACAAAGCCCGCTGTGCCAGCCCAGCCCTCACCACTAATGCCACTAGGTGGGCATGGCACATGGAGGGTTCACAGGACCATACTGGTCACTTTAATCTTCTCCAAACAGGGTCACAATTGGCATACCAATCTAAGATATTATAGGTCCCTCCTAGTCACTGCCACCAACTAGTGGTTTGCTCCAACAGTTCTGAGTTCAATAGAACCCCAATCTCCATACTTTGTTTTTCATGGGGAGTGCAACTCTTTCTAGGACTTGTTGCAAATCTCCATCTGGGTCAGTCACTTTCTCCACACACAGCACCTCCATGTTTGTCTAGGTAATGTTTCAACTCATTCACCCTCATTCACCTCAAAACCACCCCCAGACATCAGTTCAAGAGTTCCATGGCCTTCCTAGAATGAGCACATACAAACAAGAGGTAAAGCTGTGTGTTTTCCACATAGTGGAAACACTTCAGCCCCAATCTCCAGATGATGATTCTCCTCAGTGGTTTCATGAGTGGAATAACATGGGGGGCAGAGGGGTGTAGAATGAAGACACTTATGTGTCTCTAAAATGGTTGTGTGCTCTCTCACCTAGAAAAAGTTGTTCCAATTTCTGTTCCAGTTGGTGAGCTGAGCTTTGTTGATCATGAGAGACAAGGGTGAAATATATGTACAGGTTGTTTTGGTTCCTGGGCTGGGTAGTATGTTCCTGGCTCGGGTGAGGCACAGAGATGGGGAGAGGAGTGGAGAGTGTTTCAACTTAGAAGTCTGAGTCTGTTTAGTTGCACATTTAAGTGCCTAGCTTGTTTAATCGGCTGTGTTCTTGAAGCCTTTGACCCACCAATAAATGTTGCGATGCAGACTGTTTTGGAAAGAGCATTTTTTTTTGTAACCCACCCCTTGGGATATGTTGGGATCAAAATCTGAATGAATGAATGAATGAATGAAAACATACCACAGGAAGGTCCCACGCTATAGCACGGTATTGTCCATTATGGTGAGATAAGGAGATGTAGGTTGTCTAAATATTTCCTGGAGTTAAACTTTTGTGAAATAAATTAGCACAAAAGCATGAGGCTCAACAAGATCTGATAAAGCCCATGTGACTTTCTAGGCACATAATCTGATTACTCGTTTAAGCACTTGCACAGTTCATTAGAAACCCAGCAGGAAACCACATCACTGCCGGTCTTGGACTGACTAAACATACGGTACTTGAAGCATGGGCTCTTAGACACTGGTCTACCTTCTTCTTTAAAGCACCTCTTCCCTTTTCAATAAAGCTACTGAATAAGTATTTGTGTGTGTGTATGTGAATAATAAAATCCAAAATTATCTTAAGATGTTTATTCATCTGTTTCCACTTGGGAAGTTGCTATTATTACTACCTTGAACACATGTTTATGCTGATCTAGGGTTGCTTTTTTAAACAACCACTTCTTGAGAACAAATTGCACTGCAATCCTGGCCTTAGTATGATGAGGAGGGAGCCAGATGAGTTTGCCAGTGTACAAAGCTGTGGCAATATTTGATAGGACTGCCAATCTGAAAGCACCAAAATTTGCGGGGGGGGGGGGGTTGCATATGAATGACAATGAAACATACACACACAGAGAGAAGGATGTTGTGAAGGAAATGATCGCTCAGTGCTAGATTTGCTTTATTTTGTTCCAGGCCATTCAGAATATTTTGTTTTGGAACTGAAGAAGCTTCCAGACTCTCACAATTGATTCAACCACATATGGGCAAATTCAGGTTGCACCACTCAAATTCCTTTAGCATTCTTGCGCTACAAATCTGTCCCACGCTCCCCACAAAAAAATGGACTTTGTGTGATAAGGAGAATGCACTGGAAAGTCTACGATAACATTACTTGATGCCATGTCATCCAACCACCCTGCAAGCAATCAGAATGTTCAATGAATAACCAGCATCATCTACCCTCCCCACAAACTTTGTGCAAACAATTCAGGATGATTGCTGAACGTTCAGGTCATCTGGAGGCGATGTGAGTCAAGGAAAAGTAGCCAAACTGGATGTTTAGTAGAGCAATCCAATATATGCCTACTCAGAAGCAAGCCCCATTGAATTCAATAAGTGGCAAGATTGCCACCTATAGCATTCATTATTTACTACATGTATATGTCACCTCCAAAACACTCAAGGAGTTTTAGCATCAGCTCTGGCTCCACCCACCACTGGCTTGTGGCTCCAAAAACAACAACAGTGTCCACCCCCTTTGTGTGCATTATCAGCTACAAAGCTGTTTCCAGCACATTGGTATTTCATGTTCCCTGAATGTCCCGGACACTGTAGATCATATTCTCTTTTATTGTCCACTACACAGTACGCTGCGTGAACGCGTGTTGTCCCCCCTTTTGGACAGTTTGGAACTGCAGCAGGGTGGAAGTGTTGGATTCTGTCTCTCTGACATTGACCAAGGGGTGACTGCGGGGGTAGCCGAGTTTTTGGCAGCAGTGCTTCAAGGAGTACTTTAACAGGATGAAATTCTAGATTTTACTAATACACACATACGATCAGCCTATGAGTTTAATTGTTGTTTCTTTCTGTATATATATTTTAAAGTTCCTGTGTGTGATTCTTTCTCTCATGATTTTACATGTAAATGCCTAATAAAGGTTTGATAAGTGTATTTCATGTACCTGCAACAGAATTGCTATGTGTGACTATCACACATGACACTCTTTACATGTTTTCCTCATCTCTCAGTGCCTTTTCTGTGTCTGAAACATGCGATGCGAGACACGCAGTAAGGTATCACTATACTCAGGCATCAGCCTCAGGGTATAAACTTGCTTGCTGGGATCACGGGGTTAAAGAGCAGCTAGCCCCTTCCATCCCATCGGAAGGAAGAGCCTGCCTTCTTGAGGGGCATCATCAGTCTCCACTTCTGGAACTGGAGGAAAGCTGAAGGGCATGGCTTTTCATAAGTACCGGATCCTTTATATGAGAAATCCCTGCTCACCCACGTCAGGGTACATCAGATGGTTTTGATAAAACGTGCAAGAGATTAAACTGTTCCTGAAAATGATAAAGGGTTTATAACAGACGGTGTAATTATATTTATAGAAACAACAAAATGCACAAACAGTGTGCAGCATTTGGTCCTTAAAAAAAGGGAGGCTGGGTTTTGTTAAGAACAGAAGTTTTTTGTTCTCCCAAATCCTTTCTAACCCCAAAGGAAGCTCTCCTCGATTTGCTTTTCGAATGGAAAACATGCAGGGCTCTGAAGGCTGCACTGCCAGACAAGTTTGCTTACAAAAGCTTAGGAGCATTTCAAATGTTGATGTTTATCACAACAAACATGGAACATGTGCTGCAGGGAGTCTATCCAGGCATGCAATTGCCATGTGCTTTTAAAACCCCACAGGATCTCAAATGTGGATTCTCTCTCTCTCTCTCTCTCTCTCTCTCTCTCTCTCTCTTTCTTCTTCTTCTTCTTCTTCTTCTTCTTCTTCTTCTTCTTCTTCTTCTTCTTCTTCTTCTTCTTCTTCCTGCTCTTTAAAGGCTTGAGAGAAACAGATGTCTATAAAGGTGACAACCGTTGTTGATCTAAGAGTGTTTCACCAGATCCATATGCAGCAGGGTTAAGACACCTCCATTTGAGCTATGCAACGTGATCCCCAATTAAGTTCTGAAGCCATCTGGCCTCTTCTTGACCATGCTGGGGAAGAAAATAAAACAGGCTTCGGTTCACACTTGTAGGGAAGAATTCCTACACTCACCCCCAGCTGGCTAGCAAATGTCAACATATTCTCAATGGAAGGATGTTTTCCCCCCAATTGAATGATGTTTTCATTTGCATTGTCAAACTAATTAAGCCCAAAAGCACGACCCTGATATTTGCTTAATCCTGGTCTCTTTCTCTTCCCTGTGGGTCAAGGATAACCAATGGGGTGAACTCCATATGTTGATGGACTGCAATCCCCAACCAGGTAATGGCCAAGGATGATGGGAGCTGTAATCCAGCAATATCTAGAGGGCATCACTGTGGCTACTCCTGCATTAGTTGTTTGCTAGACGTCTGCTGCTTCTCAAAGGAGATCAGCTCTAATGGGGCCTGAGCTTCTGTGTCCAGCCCTACTGTTAAAGCGAAATAGATTGCTTCTGGCTAAATGCAAAAATGCATCACACAAAAAATGACTTGAGAAGACATTGATTTGCATAAAATGTGCAGGTGTGATTTATATGTAGATTTGCCCATCCTTGGCTGCTGCAGCCATGCATCAGTAGCCTTAACTACACTTCCAGTGTGGTGTAGTGGTTAAGAGTAGTAGACTCGTAATCTGGGGAACCGGGTTCGCGTCTCCGCTCCTCCACATGCAGCTGCTGGGTGACCTTGGGCTAATCACACTTCTTTGAAGTCTCTCAGCCCCACTCACCTCACAGAGTGTTTGCTGTGGGGGAGGAAGGGAAAGGAGAATGTTAGACGCTTTGAGACTCCTTCGGGTAGTGAAAAGCGGGATATCAAATCCAAACTCTTGTTCCTTCTTAATATACTCATATTGGTACTTGGTATATAGTTTATTATTGGTTATTCATGGTTTAGAATATTTCAGTTCTTGTAATTTTGTAAAAATTGATAGCAGTTCCATGATTTTTTTTAAAAAAACAAAAACAAAAAACAAAAAGGATCCAATTGAAGAGAACACACATAGTGCAGCCAGGACTGCATGCAGATCTTCCTTTAAGAGAAGCCAAAACCTCACAAATTAGCTTTTTATGGTGTGGGAAAGGGTGGTGGTGGTGGTGGTGGTGAACTAATTCAAGTCATTCTACCACTCCCAGAGAGCTGCCTGATATCCCTTTAAACAAAGCTGAGATCCTGTGTTCAGCTCTTGAGCAGAAATTCTGTGCGGACAGCACCCATTTTATACATGCAATGTAGTATCTAGCTATGAATGTAGAAAGGTACACAGCTCCTTGCTACAATGGGTCAAATGAATGCTACCCAGCATGCATATAGCTTACTTCACTCAGATGCAATCAGTTTTTCTATGCACCAATTGTGGTCCAAGCTTGGATGAAATGCTTTAAGCAATGTCACATTTCAAACAAACAAATGTGCAGATCACCAGTTCAGGAAGGAAATAAAAGGGAGAAATGAAGCTCAGTGTGCCTAGAAAATGAGGTTGTGACATTTGATGGATGGGGTGAATTATACTTTATGAAATGTAGCAAAAATTAAACCAATATTTTGCAAGTTGGGGGAATAGGAAGTCTGTAGAACAGGTAGTCCGTGCAGGAAGGAGGAAGTCAGAAAGATTGTGGAGAAAAAGGGAATCATTGTTGGAATGCTATCACTGCATAAACCAACAGACCTAGAGGAGTGCATTGTAAGATTCTGAGTTCTCCTTCCGTGCTGAAACCGCTGCAGGGATTCCAATCCCATAGGAACTGAAAGTCTGGGCATAAATGTTGGTAATTCTTGGAAAACTGAAATGACAAGCCGGGTTCTTTGGCAAAGGATCTAAGTAGGAAGACAGCTGAAGGCTCTGCAGTCAACACAGCACTTGCAGGCTTCCTTTTTATCTGTTCCATATTGCCCATTGATGGGAACCTTGGCTTTGTTTTGATGAAAAGCAGATGCTAGAGGCAGATGTTTGGAGCTCAAAGGAATGAAACGCACACTTATGAAAGGCTTCCCTTTTAGGCAACCCCAGCAACAAGCAGAAGGACTGCCCGTCTCCAGTTCCAAACTCTGAAAGTAGCTTTCAGTATTTCTCTGCACTGTGCATGGTCAAACAATGGAACTAACCACCACAAGGTGAGGTGATGGCTGCCAACTTAGATAGCTTTAAAAGAGGATTAGATAAGTTGAGGGAGGATAAGTCCGCCATAACTAGTTTCTAACTCCACTGGTGGAAGCAGTATGCCTCTGAATGCCAGTTCACAAGTGGGGAAAATTGCTCTCAGGTCCTGGTTGGCCACAGTGAGAACAGGATGTTGGACTAGCTTAGCCTTTGACACGATCCAGTAGGGCTCCTCTTCTATTCCTATATTCCTCATGCCAAAAAGTTAAGTTAAAAGGTCTGAAGCAACGAGAGAGGAAGATAGAAATACTCCACCTCCCACCCTGTTCCTCCATTGTCTCCTTCACCTACCTCTGCTTGGTGCAGAGCCAAAGTCCTACATGCTTTGTAGGTGGTGCTGGAGGAAGGTGGGCAAAGAACCTTCCACACCCAGAGCCAGTGTAGCCAATGTGGTGCCTTCCAGATGTTGTTGGACTACAACTCCTATCATCCCCACTAATTGGTCATGCTAGCTTGGGTGAACAACATCTGAAGGGCACCACACTGGCTACTTAGAGAAGCCAATATATGATCTCTGGGATGATAGCTGGCAATCTACTTGGGTTGATTCCAATAAATTAACCTGTCAGAGCAAGGATGTCCACTTGTATGATGAGACTTTGTCTCCCTCTTCTTTCCCTGCATGCCTCCTGCACACACACACACAACCAAAATCCATTCCAGCTGAGAAGAAGGTGGCAGTTCCCTAGAGATATATCTAGCTGAAGTTCAATGGATGCTTATTCATCTAGCTTCTTCTTTAAAAATAATTTTTAAAAAAATCCTTAAGGAATCTTGACATTTTAAAACTTCTTCTTTCTGCAGCTTTCAGTCAATGCTTAGTGCATTTGTGGTTGCATGTGTTAAATTCATTAATCCTCCCCCGAATAATGAAGTTCTGGGAAAGTGAAATGGAGATGGTTGTTAGCATTCCTCAGGAAGCTATGCACTTTTATTGGCACATTAGTCCAAATCACAGCAACAGAAGCTGCTGAAGAAACTTGTGCTACTTAACAATAATATAGGGGCAAAAACTATGGTATGCCATTGTATATATTTGTTCTGTAAACAAATACTGTGCCAGTGGCGTTGCCTTATGGTCCTCAGGAAAGTGGAGCGGTGAGGTCTTCACCAAGCTGTAATAGCATTTGCTGAAAAATTGCATACAGAAGTTTGTAAGCCAAGTATAAAGTTGATCTGATGGTTTCTCTAAGACTTATATGTTACTGTGTCTTGCTTTTTAGCCCTGGTATGAATGCTGTAGGCCAGGTGATCTGTGGTCTTCCAGATGTTGTTGTACTTCAGTCCCCATCAGCCCTAGCCAGCATGGCCAATGGTCGGGGATGATGGGAGATGTAGTCCCACAACATCTGGAGAGATGTTCCCCACCCCTGCTTTAGGCAGTGAATTAATACAGTCAATGAAGTCTCACAATGTGGCAAATTACCATTTAGTGCCTGCTTCTCTGCATTCACTCCAGTTTGTAGGCTTCCCATGAGGCATCTTGTTGGCTACTCTGAGTATAGAATGCTGGTCTAGGCTTGATCTAATTTTCTTACTCGCTGTATGCAACAAACTGAGAATAAAGGTGAAGGTTGAATTGAAAGGCAATTTTTGTTTGTATCACAGAGAACCATAGGGAAGTATTTCAGTTTTGCCAACTCTAAATAGGGGTAGAGAACCTTTTTCACATTCCCTTGTGAGCAATGTTCTGGGGGCTCCATGCTAAGCTGGGTAACACCAGGGGCAAAAGCAGGTTTAATGGTTTGTCTCTTACTTTTGTTCAGAAGGGAACATTCCATCCATACAAAGTCTGGAGAATTCTTCACATACACTCACCTCAACATCCGCCATCCAGGCAAGCAAGAGGCAATTGTCACAGTTAAGGACTCAAGGAACGGGTGAAGCAGGACCAGTAAGGGATATGACTAGGCACAAAAAAAAACTTGTAATGGTCAGCACCAGCCATATTTGAGAGAGGGAACCCCATCCATTCAGTCCCATGAATTAAGCACAGCTGCTTATGGGATGCGGGTGGCGCTGTGGTTTAAACCACAGAGCCTAGGGCTTGCTGATCAGAAGGTTGGCAGTTTGAATCCCCGTGAAGGGGTGAGATCCTGTTGCTCAGTCCCAGCTCCTGCCAACCTAGCAGTTCAAAAGCACGAAGTGCAAGTAGATAAATAGATACCGCTCCGGCGGGAAGGTAAACAGCATTTCCGTGCGCTGCTCTGGTTCGCCAGAAGCGGCTTAGTCATGCTGGCCACATGACCTGGAAGCTGTACGCCAGCTCCCTCGGCCAGTAAAGCGAGAGGAGCGCCGCAACCCCAGAGTCGTCCACGACTGGACCTAATGGTCAGGGGTCCCTTTACCTTTACCTTACTTATTTACTAGACAGCTACGATGTTCTCTTTCTCAGCCCTGTTTAAGAGTACTGCTGGATTGCCTGGCTTATTATCACGGAGAAGGAGGCCCTCAAAAAGAGCATTCTTTGTAGCAGAAAAATGCATAACATTATTTGAAGGGGGAACACCAATCAGTGGTTCTATCTTCTACAGTAAAAAGGTATGAAGTGTATTTCAGTGTTATTTTATTTTAATGTTGTTCTGATCATTCTAATGCAGTATAAGTTAAGACATGAATTTTTAGACATTTCCCTTTTGTAATTCTTTTAAAATTACTATTACATACATCAATACATTATATTTGATCTGACAGACATTTCCCTTTTGTATAAAGTAGTGTGGGGAACTTCAGGCCCAATGGAAGAATGTGGGACCCAAACTCTCTATCTCAACTTCAGAACTCACCCCAGACCACCACCACTCCTCTCCTCAGGCCGTATCTCTTTCCTGCCTTCCCATCCGGAGTGTTTTGGCTTTGTTGGAATGTGTCCTTGAACTCTGATAGTGCTTCTTGCTTGCTTGGGTGGAGGATATAATATCTCTGTGTGCATGCAGAAACTAGCCAACTGTACAAAGGTAAAATTTGCATCTATTACTCTATCCACTTTTGCTTCTAGCTCCTCCACGACTGGCATGTAGCCCAGAAAGCGAGATGAGTGCCACAACCCCCAGTTGCCTTTGACAGGACTTGATCGTCCACGGGTCCTTTACCTTGCCTTACCTTTTACCTACCCAGAATGGAATGCGGCCCTCTGGCTGAAAAAGCTTTCCCTACCCCTGATACGAAGCCAACCATTTCCTTCCAGAAGAGCAAACTGAGGAGAAGAGTCAACTTAAGTATTACAGTTCCAAATCAGGTTGCAAAGTTTTCAGTTGCCAAAGTGGCACAACTGTACAATCTGGTTTTGCACGTGGAAAATTGCTTGAGCGCTCCCCTCCCGCAATGTACAAGAACAGCTTCTCGGTTCTGCTTTGCGTGGAATGCAAGTTTACCCAAGGACATTTCCCAGTCTTCCCTATAAAAGGAAGCTGAAAGAGGCTGCAAGCAGGCAGGTCAACAGTTCCCGCTTAGAGCCTCTTGCTATGCCTTCTGGTTCCTTTGCCTTTCTCTGTTCTGTCTTGCTCTTAATCCTGACTGTCCTGTGTGCCTGTTCCCTGTGTGTTTGCTCTTGGTTTTCCTGCTGACTCAGGTATGGCACCACATCCTGAGGGAAGTCTGGATGGAACCAAGTTTCATATTGGGTTGCCGTCACACAAATGATTCCATACTGACAAGTGAACTTTGGACATGGCCAATCCACACCATGAGGCAATTTGATAAAGTTGTATTAGGCAGTGGGCTTTGGGGTGTTGGCAAATTGGTACCCGCTAGTCCCTTGCTTTGCTTTGCTGAAGGCCCAGGTGGGCCCACGGAAACCTCTAATAATATTTATATTTATTTATTTATTTATTTATTTGTGCCCCGCCCATCTGGCTGGGTTTCCCCAGCCACTCTGGGTGGCTTCCAACAGAATATTAAATGCAATAATATATTAAACATTAAAAGCATCTCTAAACAGGGCTGCCTTCAGATCTAAAAGTCTAGTAGTTGTTTTTCTCTTTGACATCTGATGGGAGGGCGTTCCACAGGGCGGGTGCCACTACTGAGAAGGCCCTCTGCCTGGTTCCCTGTAACTTGGCTTCTCGTAGCGAGGGAACGACCAAAAGGCAGTCGGCACTGGACCTCAGTGTCCGGGCAGAACGATGGGGGTGGAGACAATTCTTCAGGTATACTGGACCAAGGCCGTTTAGGGCTTTAAAGGTCAGCACCAACACTTTGAATTGTGCTTGGAAACGTACTGGGAGCCAATGTAGGTCTTTCAAGACCGGTGTTATGTGGTCTTGGTGGCCGCTCCCAGTCACCAGTCTAGCTGCCGCATTCTGGATTAGTTGTAGTTTCCGGTCACCTTCAAAGGTTGCCCCACATAGAGCACATTGCATTAATCCAAGCAAGAGATAATTAGAGCATGCACCACTCTGGCGAGACAGTCTGCGGGCAGGTGGGGTCTCAGCCTGCGTACCAGATGGAGCTGGTAGACAGCTGCCCTGGATACAGAATTAACCTGCGCCTCCATGGACAGCTGTGAGTCCAAAATGACTCCCAGGCTGCGCACCTGGTCCTTCAGGGGCACAGTTACCCCATTCAGCACCAGGGAGTCCTCCACACCTGCTCACCTCCTGTCCCCCAAGAACAGTACTTCTGTCTTGTCAGGATTCAACCTCAATCTGTTAGCCGCCATCCATCCTCCAACCGCCTCCAGGCACTCACACAGGACCTTCACCTCCTTCACTGGTTCTGATTTAAACGAGAGGTAGAGCTGGGTATCATCCACATACTGATGAATACCCAGCCCATACCCCTTGATGATCTCTCCCAGCAGCTGCATGTAGATGTTGAAAAGCTTTGGGGAGAGGACAGTACCCTGAGGCACCCCACAAGTGAGAGCCCAGGGGGCTGAACATGGGTGGCTGCCTCACTCTGAGAAAGGGTCAAGAGGAACCTTCTTCAGAATGAGGCATTTTGGGTGAAGTGGCTGGGAGGCATCCTGCAGTGGCACCCAGAAGATTTGCTTGTCAGGTAAAAAACAACAACAAAGTTATTTCAAAGTAAATGGGCAGCAGCGGGAACAGGGCAGGAAGGGCAGCAATGACAACAGAAGCAGCCGCTGGGCAGAGTGGAGGAGAAGAAAGCAGAGGGAATGAGAGAGACAATAAGAGGAGTGGCGGTTCTCCTTACTTCTCCTTCATGAAGCGCAGACCTTTGCACCACTGCTGACTTTGAATGTGAAGAAATGACCTTTTCATGCTAGCAGTGACAAAGAGGAAGCATGTGCATTTATCCATCTCTAGTCCAATGCAGTAAATAGGCCCAGGTCAGGTCTCTTGCCGCAATTTGCCAGTGGCTAGACCAGCTTAGAATCTGGAAAGTCCTTTGCCAATTCAGCTCTTGGCAATACTTCATGGGTATGTCATATTTCAGAATGGCATTCGTTTGAAATAAGTCATACTGAACTGCGAAAAAGATATTTTCAGCTAGATGGGGCGAGCCCACATTTCCAGCTTAAGTTTATGTTTCATAATGGAAAACCATAAGTGCTGGGAAATGATTTTTCCCAGAAAAAGTACTACAATTAGTGTTTTCCCTAAAGGAGTCCCCTTTTTGACTCGCAAACATGATGAAGAGCACATGAGAGCTTCTCCTCTTTGTTCTTTATGGCATGAAAAGAAAAACAATGCAAGTGAAGTTGCTTTTGAAAATCATAGTTAATATGTGAAATCAATATTTTATGAAGAGAGCTGACCAGACACAATTTCCCAATAGGGGAATGAGAACAGATGCTTCTTCCTTTTCCAGATGCAACTTTGGCTTAGCTTTGAAGAGAAGCCAGGGCAGATGGACCACTGAAGATGATAGCACAGTACAGCAAAGGCTTCTTTTGGGGTAATAGTAATTCAAATGGTGTGGGGTTTGGCCACATGCTCAGTTTCTTTCACTGCATAGTGTGGGCATGGAATCATACATGAGTTTGCAACATGATACTGAGTTTAACATAATCAAAAGTGCTGTTTGGGGGGCTTATCCACACTTACTTCTTGCTCTGCTTTTTCCAGGCACAGGTCCTCAATTAAAAGCTCTGTGGCCAAGCATGGCCCCCACTCCCTGGAGCTTTCCCCACGAAAACCCACTCTTTAGCACTCAATTGGAGCAAATGTCAATTGGAGCCGTTTGCTCCAATTCAGGGTTAAGAATGGGTTTTCAAGGGGGAAGTTTGAAAGCAAAAGAAAGGGCACTCAGAAACAGAGCTCTAAAGCTGTGCCTGGAAAGAGCAGAAGAAAAGCAAGTGGGGATAAGTCTACATTCTTCTAGTTGATCTTTCGACAGCCTGGCAAACTTTATTTTGGTTCACAATGTCTCACTCAGATAAAATAATACTTAAATATGTATTGTCTGACAAAATACAAATTTAAATACAAATTCTCATATATAAAAAAAATTAATAAAAAAATCACAGATTAATGCCGATTAATCTATATAAATGGAAACGGTTTGGCTTTGTGTCCCAAAAGAAGACACATCAAAAGATATGAATGTGAGCCATCTCATGTTTTTCATGAACAGATTGTCTCTCTGCTCACATGTCCCTCTCAGTTAAACATTAAGCCTGAGTAAGGAAGCTGTGAAACCTCTCACTTTTCTGTGATTATTTTTGTGTTTTAGTCCAAATAAAGATACGGTTTCAGTTTGCGTATCAGGACTCTCATGCCAGACCACCACCACCACCAAATAAATCAGCATGGCTCCCTTCATTTTGTCTACTAAAATGTAATTATTTCCTCCCCTACTCCTGTTTATTCCAAGCCCTTCAAGTTATTAGGATTTGGATGAGTGCTTGGGTGAGTCTTCAAGCCTCTCTTTGCAAACATCACATCTTCCCCAGGTGTCCCAAGAGCCCAGCTGGCTTTATCCCAGAGATTATTTTTTTGCCAACTAATTGTGTTTATAACAATAGCTAGGGCAGAGCGTGGGAAACCGAGAGAGAAGCGCTTTTCATTGCTTGTGTTCTGATGCAGGATATCAGCACAGAATGTTGTCATATGATAGAGGGTTTGGGGCTAATAGCAATAATAACGGCAGAATATGGGCTTGAGCAAAGTCACCTAGCTGAGCTGATGTTTCCCTTTCTTCATGAAAGCTCAGAAGGATGGCTGCCTGGGCTGGCTTTAGGAAGTGTGCCTTGAACAAGAACACTCTGAACTAGCTTAGGGAGAGTAGGGAGCCATGTGAAGAAGAATAGGGGAAAGTGTTCTCTTTTTAGCACAGAGAGAAGCTTTTTTCTTCCTGCCAACTTTCTGAGGGTTCTTATTCTGCTCAGTTTGACACAAAAAGAGAAAAGGCCAGAGTTAAGGCACAAATGGACTTGGGTAAAGGTAGTGAAAAATTCAAGCAGGGCAAATACTAATAAAAAGTTAACTCCTTTCTCTCTTCAATTGGGAAACCGCCGTAAGTACCTCTAGACTGCTGTGGCTTCCGTGTGGGATTCAGTCCCATACCTGCACATTCAGGTTGCACAATTATAGCTGATAGGAAGCTGCTTTGCAACAAATCACTTTCCCCCAAAGTTCAGACTTTTTGCATTAAGGAAAGTGGACAGGAAATGCACTGGAATGTGTGGGATGACCATTGCTTTGTCACAACATCACCTAACCTCCCTGAAAACAAATCAGAGGGAATCTTCATTCAATGGCCATGTTGTCTCACCTCCCTACAACGAGGTCAGGATTGAATACTCAATGAAGAAGCCATCTGGAGGTGGCCCATGCCTGCCTTCCTGTTAAGGGAAATAGGCAACACACAGGGGGGGGGGAAAACATAGGAGGGGCAAAGTGAATTCCCAAGGCAGAAGCTTTGTCCCACATATTAGATTTCTGAAAGAGAAATAGTAGTATATTTCATATTAATGCTACCATCCTAAACATGTAACTTGGTGAATCTCCATCCCACTTTTAAGTCCACACCCTACTGGGATCGTGTCTCACCAAACCCAAGAACTTCCAAGCTATCAGGACTACTTTGCAAATCCCACCAAAAGCAACAGAACCTAAGTTTGTCATCATGACTAGCCTGTTCTATAGCTTCAGGAAGTCCCATACAGCTACCTGGAAGCAAATCACGCCTTGCCCAGTAGGACATATGCACTAGCAGTGCTTCCAGGATTTCAGCCCTAGTAAGGAGCACAACCAACTCTGGATGGGTCACAGGGAGCCCAGTACCAGCACAATAGGACAGTATCCAGTTTCTGTCACAAGTATTCTTTTCATTGTACAATTGGGTCTTCCCCAAATGTGGAAGTCAGGATGCAAGCCAAATCCCCTTTTATGCCAGGCTGGTTTGGGTCAGCTAGACTGAGTGAAGGCATCCCTCCACATGCTTTTGCTGACTTGCCACCAGCCAGCACAGACATCCATTTCCCACCTATTGAATGTGTGGGCAGGCAGAAGGTCCATCAGTACAAAAAACAGCCCCAAAATGGAGGGTTACAGGGGTGTGGGTGGGGCTGAGTTGCCCTGGAATCCACTGGTTCCTGAGCTGCTCTCACAGCTGCTGACCAGCATTGGGTCTGATCTGGAGCCAATTGCTGCATTAGCCTAAATCTGCCTTGTACCCCATCTTCTGGTACCATGAGTAGCTCAGCTGCAGAGATGGTGGTAGCTCCTCTGTTCCGTGGTGGAAGCAGGTTTGGGTTGCACCTTCTGAAGTTAACTTTCAAGTAAGGAAGTTTAGGATTGCTGCATTATTTTAATTTCCCCTTTATGACTTTGTTATGATTTGCATGTGAAAGTTCCCTCAAGTAAACTCAGGGATCCCACAAAGGAAAAGGAAGTGGGAGGCAGCTTGTTGTCTTGAGGGGTGTATTTTTTTTCACCCTGGTGCTGTTTAGGAGAAAATGCTTCTAATAATATGGCACTTCATAATCTAATCCCACAAAAGCTGATGCCTTGATAAATTGTGTCTTTAACTTGTCACATGATTCTGTTGGTTCCCTGCTATCAGTTGATTCTAGAAATGTTCCCATTTAAGATTTGCTATGCACCGCAGACACAACAAATTGCAAATTACATTCTTCTAATAGCAAAAGCAACTTTTACAAAACCACTTCTGCACATGCTACTTTTTAGTATCCTACCCAAAAGCATAAATAAGGAAACACAGATGGCAAATGACAAAAAAATGAAGAAATGCATATGATTTTTTTCATTATTAAGGCTTAGATTTATGAAGCAATCAAAACAGTGGTTTTGATTGCTTCATAAATCTAACGCAACAGTAACCTTAAAGTTTTCAGTGGGACTATGCTGCAGTAAATAGGCTGAAGGCGTGCTTATGCACCAGTGGCTGCAATTCTCAAATTAATTGCATTTTTCACCTAATTAAATAAATGGTGAGGCATCCATTAGCAAACAATGCATGTCCATGCTGGAGAGGCGTTTCTGTTGCAGGCTTCACCTCAATTTATGAACCTTCATTAGCATTCCTGTGAGCAGCATTTATATACACCCAGAGCCTCCCCAGAAGAGAGGTTGCAGGTTGGGGAAAGAGACCGTCTCTGTAATGCTGCCCCTTGTACATTCATTGCTCCCTTGTGAATGCCTTAAATGTGCCTTAATCATTTATATTTCAGCAAAATGATCTGTTTCATCTGAATCCATGAAGAAAACATCAGGCTGGATCTAACAGCATCCTTCTGCAAGTGGAACACATGTCCACTAGTGTAATAAAACCTCCCTCTTCTCCTCTTCCCCTTGTGTGCCCTTGGGCATTCTGATCTTGAGGGTTGGGGGACCCTGAGGACTACATTTGAGGGTGCAGGGGAGGGGAAGGGGAAGTTTCAAGGTCTGCTCACATAACATTGGATAGAGCCCAGTGGTTCCCTCTGAAAGCACATCCAAAAGCCTACATTGGATCAGGGTGCCATGTCAAGAGTTCCAGTGGAGGCAGGGTCTAAGCTGATGAAGAGATTTCAGCAACTGGAGACAAGATCTGAGGACTCGCCATAGCTCAGGACTGGAGCACATGTAAAGGGTTGCAAGCTCAATCCCTGGCAGGAAGGGCTGTCTGCAGGCCCGTCTTAGAGGGATCTGCCGCCCTGGCGCAGCGATCCCTCGGCGCCCCCAGCTTGCCGCCTCTCCGCCCGCCTCCCTCCCACGCTGGCCGCCCCTTGGGAGGGGGGTGTGCGAGCGGGGGATGAGAGGAGCGGGCGCCCGCGCTCCGGCGGGCGGAGGATGAGGGGCGGGCGGACGGGCGCTCGCGCACCGGCGGGAGGGCGGGCTGCAAGCCGGCGGGGGGGGCGGGCTGCAAGCCGGTCGCCCTCGCCTCCCAGAGCCCCAGCTGGAGTGCTGGAAGGTCGCGCAAAGCCCCGCGCCGCTTCAGCGCTCCAGCTGGGGCTCCGGGAGGCGAGGGCGGGCGGCTTACAGCCCGCCCGCCCGCCGGCGCGTGAGTGCCTGCCTGCCCATGGGGGCGGGGGCGGGTTGGGGAGGGGGAGCCCGGTATGCCGGCGGGCTCACGGGGGCGCCCCTGGGGTGCCCTGCGCCCTGGCGCGCCGCGCCACCGGCCTCTATGGATGAGACGGCTCTGCAGCCAGTAACACTGAGCTAGATGGCACTTCCTGTGCCCTAAGATTCACAGCAATATTCAAAGGGTTGTTACTTAATATACAAGAGACTAAACTGCAACAAAAGGGAGAGGGAAATGTCATATAAGAAAAAAAAATGCAGTTACTTTTTATATTTAATAATAACCAAAGACATGTGCGGTTCCTAATGAATGTGGTCTGAACATCAGAAAGAACCTTCTACCATTAAAGTCAGGACAATTGACCTGTCATTGACTCTGACCTTACTGGGCCCATGTAACACCTAAACTTGCTGCCAATGGCGGGGGGGGGGGGATATCTTCAACAAACAAGCTGATTCACGTGCTTTCTAGCATGTCCTTCAGACCCATAGATCACTAATGACTTGGGAGTGTCTTCCAGTTGCATGGAACTATGGCGAGGGATGTGATAGCCAATTATTTCTCTTCCTGAAATTCATCATGTAACTTTTTTCACTTCCATGACTGAACACTTCCCAATAGTTCCCACACTTCTGCCATTGTTCTTCAGTTATTCAAGCACAGCAAGCCTATTGTTGAACAAAGAGCATTTCCTCCAGGCAGCTTTATGAGAGGCAGACCAAACAGTGTAGCCAGCACAAAGATTTCATCAGCCATCAGAAGTACCAGGCTTAATAGGGATAAAGGTGCAAATCAAATACATTTTTGAAAAGTGGACTGATTAAACCACCCTTTGGACTCCTCAATGGAAAGAACACATAATTGTTACTTTAAAGTCAATACCTCTCAATCCATCTTCCAGAAATGACTCAGTCATAAAAATATGAAATATCATAAGGGAAAGACACCCCCCCTTTTAAAAGCATGTTAATGTTTATCTGTCTTCAGCCACAGAGATCATGGTTCCTCACTGCAGGGTAGAATTCCATCCTTTCATTCACCATGACGACCAGACGATGCAAAAGCCTTTCCTCCCACAGGACAAAACCATTTACAGGTAAGTTATGCAGGAGAGGCTTAAGAAGCAGAGAGCTGTACACAACCCACTGTTTCAAGAAATGATGAAAGTGGTTCTTGGGATGACATGACGCAGTAGGTGCTGTTTATGACTTTTCTTTGATTTGGCGCCAAATGTAGGCTTATGGCTGAATATTATTATTACAGTCATACCTTTTATTGCAATGCAGAAACTCAGCCAGCTCCGATCACTTCTTCTAAAGCAGCTGTTCTCGAGCTATAGCATCCCAAGCTCCTAAGGGTTCTCCCCCTTTTCTTTCCCTTTATTCCCTCTCCAAATGCAGCAAACGCCTTTCAACTTGGCTAGGGGAGCTAGTGGGGCTGTGCAAGTCTTTGGCACATGAAAAAGCTTGCATATACAAGTTGCTGTAGGGTGTGTGTATGACAGTTGTTCCTACACAGGAGAAGCACCCGCCTAAGCTGGACTCACACGCATACATCTCACTTAACACTTGATGTGTGGCAGCTAGATAATTATTTACAGTGCAATCCTATGTGTTTCTACTCAGAAGTAAGCTCTACTAAGTTCAATGAGTCTTATTCCCTGTTCCTTAAAGAAAGGCTGATGGTTTTAGTTGACCTTGTCTCCAATAACAAATTCTGAATCAATAAATCCTGAAGTTTCACATGTGGATGCTAAAACTAGTATTTTTTATTGGGTGACAAGCGCATGTGGGGTTGAAGTCATACTCAGAGTAGACCCACTGAAATAAATGGATGTGATTTTACTGGATTGACCTTGGATATGACTTATTTGTATACTACTCACTTCTTTGGGCACTATGGGCATTATTTGCCCTGGCATTTGCCAAAATAAGGGCATGTCTGTTAAAGGAAGGAATTTAACAGGCTGCTAATGTAGTGTTGACTGTATGGAGATTGTGCATGTATTATATATTTTATTTTGAATCTGCTGTTTACATTGTTCTGCTCTGTGCTGCTACGGGTTGATTATATTTCATGCTGGCTTTTGGATGTGAGAAACCTATTCATTCAAAGATGGTATCGTGATTCTCTTGCTTAAGCATGCAGAAAAATGGTAGAGAAAGGCATCAAATAGATGCTTGCACTTTGCTCAGCAACAAGAGGGCTTGCCTCACCCATTTAAAATGATGTAAGGGTCTTGTAACATTGGAAGGGTGTGTATCCCATTTATTGTGGCCTCCTTCTTGTAGGCATGTTCCTTGATGGTGAAAACTCATGCCACAATAAATGAGCTTGCCTCTAAGGGCCAAACTAGACTTGATCTCAATCGTATCACTAGTATTTGTGCTATATTTGCAGCCACTGGAAGCTTCACTCCTGGAGAGAAATGGAAGCCATGTGTGTATGTGATGAGGGTGGTTTCAGTTTGGACAATGCTGTGGCCCTGATCCAGTTCACCCTCCACCATGACAGCTAGCTAGGGATAATAGGAGCTGTAGTCCAAAAACAACTGGAGACCCAAGTTTGAGAAACCCTGAAATAAATAAAGACACAAAGATATTCAAGCCTGCTTAGTGTCCTATTTCATGTCCCCCTTTCCCCAAGTGTTGCTTCTAGAGAAATGAGTGTTTGGACAAGGTTTCTCTCAGGTGATATATCACAAGTTCTCCAAGCATAGGCTATTACCATGTCTTTGTAGTCATCAGATTGGCAAATTGGTGTACGAAGAGCAGGCATCCACGTGCCTGTGCACAAACAGAATGTGATACAAATAAACAATAAATTCTGTTTCATTTTCAATGTCTGAATTAAGTTTGGTACCTTTGATATTTGGCAACACATGTATTTTCAATGTGTTTTACCCTAATCCCAACCAGCCATCTGATGCCATTGTTAAAAGAATTATTTAATCCCCCATCTCTAAAGGTAAGTCATGTCCAGTTCACAGTTCACATACAAGAGTTATGGGAATGAAAGCAGAAGGATTAAAGTGTCATATTCCCATGCTGCAGAGACATTTCTGCACCTAAGGAAAGCCGTGGGCCCCAGAGGTCATCTGGTGCTAAATTTGCAAATTAATGCTCTGAGACATTTGATGACTGAGCTGGAGGTCAATGCAAATCCACTGGCAAAGTATCTCAATTAGAGTCAAACCCTTTGCCAAATTATTTAGGCTACCTGAAGTAGCTCTTCTCAGATCTGCCCCAATGATATCTTGAGCTCCTGATTAATGAGGCCAGAAGCAAGGGAGGCAACAGAACAAATTGCACAGGGTGATGTCATCGAATGGCTCCCCTGAGAAGGGAGGACAAGTGATTATTCTACAGCTGGGGTTGCCCTTATCATGCCAAAAAGAAGTGAACAATATTGACAGAAGGTCAATTAACATCCTTGAGCAGCATAGCTTCAAGAAACCGTGTGGTTGTGAAACTACTTTCCAAACATATGCAATTGCCTTATCGGTGGCCCCAGTTAAGTGTTGTTTGTGTGCGTGCCTACAGACCATTTGCCAAAAATCCCCCAATAGACAATGTGCAGCCAGTCTCATCTTTTTCTGTGGGCAGAAGATTCAGAACTGAGCAGAGGTAGCTTCTTCTAAAAGAAGACAGCATGTTGGATTTCAAGCTGCTGTGAGGACTGGTTACTTCTGAACTTTGGCCGTGCCTTTAACAGCAGCTTGGTGCACAGACAGGAGCAAATGGCATTGTTTATCCCCACACTGTGATTTCAGAAAATCAAGCTGCTGTTAAAGATGGGTGTTTGTGTGTGACCAACTGCAACAAAGGAACTTCCAAGGGAGATGGCAGTGTGAATCCACTTGAATTACACTTCTTCAGTGCTTTCACTTGTGGACTGCATTAGAACAGGCACTACATCTGTTAACTGGCTTGCCAATGTCAGGTTTATGTGTTGTATCAACAACTCTCTTTCTCTCTCTCTCTCTCTCTCTCTCTCTCTCTGTGTGTGTGTGTGTGTGTGTAGCCGCTGTTAGTAATGCGATGGTCACTGTCTGTACTTTACTGCATTCCATTTCCTTCTGACTTCACCGTTTAAAATTTCCTCATCACGTATCTATATTATATACCTGTAACCCAGACTTACCCATCAGATGAAGTGGACTATAGTCTGTGAAATGTTATGCCATAATATTTGCTAGCCTTAAAGGTGCTACAAGACTCCTTTTGTTGCAACGGACCGGCACAGCTACCACTCTAGGGGAACATAGCAAGACTTTGATTCCTTTTCTATTTTTATTTTCAGTCTGTGTGATTAGAGCATTCTTAGATGTTTCTTCCCGTGATTTTTAAAATCCATGCCTTGGGAAAAAGTCAGTTTCCTGTCAATTTCACATACAGATGGGCCTGATAGGATATCTGTCAACTGGCACATATTTAGGAATGGGCAGATCTGTCAATTATGCTTTCTTTCAGTTTCTTATTTTTTCCCATTTTAAGTTCAGTTCTCCACATTAGTTTGCAATTTCAAAAAAGTTCTTATCTGCATTTTAGTGTGAATTTCTCACAATATACACATTTTGATGCTATTTTGGCATTAAATATACAATTTTGGCAAATGAATTTTGCCTAATACAGTGTATTTTTCTACATCATTTTTACTCACCTTATTACACCTTTAACCTTTTGCTAAGAATCTTAAAAGGCAGGAGAGTCAAAATCTATGTCTCAACAAATAGCACTAGAAGTGGCCCTTGCTGAGAGTTTTAACTTGGTGAAGTTTGTTTTCCATAAAGTGCTAGAAGAAATGTACAGACCAAACCTAGCCTATGGTAGATTTATTCCATGAAGGAGGGGAAACAATTGAAGAATGTTACAGTGTAGACCAAAATAATATCTCTTTGCAAACAATGTTTCTTGCAGTTAAGTGCAGTCAAGAAGCGATATACGTGCAGAAGCAGACATTCGTCAAGGGGACCATATTAGGCAAATCTATTAAACAAGAACAGAGTCGTGCCTTGTTTTGACATGAAATTGCTCTTTGCCTACTGTTTTATGCAAGAGTGAAAGTGAACTCTTAGACTGATAAATGGGCTGAGGTCTTTCAGTTCTACAGAATATGAAAGGAAGGGTGGCATCCTACTGCAGAATTAACATCCATCTGTGATGCTTAGGAAATCTGATGAACAGAGCAGCAAAAGAAACATTTGATGTGATGGATCTGTTGCAGGCCTGTGCTGTTTTCAGACTTAAGCAGGGAAGCGAAGAATCAACATGTTAACTATTCCCCTACACAAAACACTTTCGCATAAGAAACTAGCATATCAATCAAAAGGCTTGCCGAGAGACATCTCCCTGGCATACTAGTTTTGTTTGCGAAGAAAGTATATAATATAAGGAAGCGATCCGGCCTTCAGTCTCCTACACCAGCAGTTGTGGTGGCGCAACCTGGCAATAGATACATCATAAGGAAGTCCTGATTTTCTGTTTTGTCTCATACTGTTTCAGCCAGAAGTATTTTCATGCCCAAGCTTGGTTACCTTTTAAGCAAGCTGCAATCACTGTATTGACAACGAAGCGGTACAGTCTGGGTTGCCAATTATGCTTCAGACCAACTGTACTTGGCACATGCCCCCACATAGAGACTTGGAAGGCAAACTGGTCCCCTTGTAAATTACAATGCCCTACTTGTAATGCATGCATTATACACCAAAAGTAAACACGTTTTACGAAGACGCTGTATACAGATTATAAAGCAATACCTGAAAGCCCGACCCAAATGACAAGCAGCGCATTTAGCCAAAGAGAAAATAAAACAGAAAGGGAGACAGAGAGGAAATAAGAGGCTGCCTGTCTTAAAGGAAGCCCCAGTCCACCATTTGCAATAATCTTAAGAAGAAATGAAGAATGCAGAAAGCAGAGCCATAGCTATGAGGGGACTAGCCAGGTTTTTTGCCCCGGGTGAAGCCTCCAGAGGGGCACCATTGAGGCTCCCAGCCTGTGTGTGTGTTTGTGTACGCAAAAGTGCTTGGGGTGTGTGTGTGCCAAACTGGGACTTTGACCTGGTTGAAATAAAGCCTAATTTCACGCCCACAGAAAGGCATGCTGTGACAAAGAAGCATTGGCCATTTCCCCCTTGGGAAATGTGATACCAGCATGTTTTCAAACCTGAAAATACTTGACCTGGGAACATGTTTCTAACACAATTCAACCTTTCAATTTTCACATCATGTGAAATATCTGCGACACTTGCTAATGATAACAAACAAAAATGGTGCTTGGATCCTTGCAACATAGCAAGGCCCAGTGTGGGCGGACCAGTCGTGCTCCCCTAAATCTATCTCTGTTAGCAGCTGTAACTCAGGCTCCATTTTATATTGTTGAAGGCCTTTTCAGCACTGAGAAATAGCAAATAAACATTTATGTATTGATTCATTGTAGAATTTAATCTTTTTGCCAATATCCCTGTGAAAATCCTATAGTCTATATGTAAGAGATAAAGGTAAAGGGACCCCTGACCATTAGGTCCAGTCGCGGACGACTCTGGGGTTGCAGTGCTCATCTTGCTTTACTGGCTGAGGAGGCTGGCATACAGTTTCTGCGTCATGTGGCGAGCATGACTAAGCTGCTTCTGGCTAACCAGAGCAGCGCACCGAAATGCTGTTTACCTTCCCGCTGGAGCGGTACCTATTTATCTACTTGGACTTTGATGTGCTTTTGAACTGCTAGGTTGGCAGGAGCAGGGACCGAGCAACGGGAGTTCACCCCGTCGTGGGGATTCGAACCGCCGACCTTCTGATCGACAAGTCCTAGGCTCAGTGGTTTAGATCACAGCGCCACCCACACCCCGATATTGTACTCTCCCCCAAATCTCTGCTGAAGCTGTTATTTGCCCTGGAAGGGAAGCTTCTGGCATCCATGCATGCAGCTCAAAGTTGTGCATTTGAATGGTTCCTGGCAGTTAGGAATCACTTATAGTGCAATCCTGCCTTCACATTTAGTCTCCTCAGGTATAAGTTCCATTGGGTTTTATGGAACTTAGTCCCAGGTAAGTAAGAACTGAATTGCAACCTTCCTCTCTTCTAAGTGTGTTTCGGACTGCAGCCTCAGTTTGGTACGTGAATGAATTTTCAGAATGTGTCTTTTAAGTTTAAAATGTTGTAAGCAATTCTTGAAAGCTCTTTATTTTTTTAAGGGCTTTGCTGTGACAAAGTCAAACTGTATTTGTGCCTTAAACAGTTTCTTTCCTCTGAAGTGGAGTTTGTGAACCGAATGGTGCTTTGCCAAATATGATCTGACTTGGTGACTGCATCAAAGGTGCCAGCTTCCCAAACTTTACTGTCTTTGTGCTTTTCAGCTCTTTGAAGAAGGAGGAAATGGAGCGGATATTGGGACATACTAATTTTCTTAATCTGTCACTTACAGCTGAAATATCAAATGCCTAGCAAAGGTATCATAAGTTAACATTGAAGAGCTGTGATTTTGTGCCTGATGTCTTCCATTAAACTTTATTACAAGTGACTGAGGCATATATTGAGATTCAGTTGTATTTTAAAGCAAGTGCAGATATTTGCTCCATTCATTGTAAAGACTATATAGCATTTTAATTGCTCAGCCAGAGATATTTTCATGCTGGAAAACAAAAAGAAATATATTCGTCAGTAAGGAAAAATATGTCATCTGCATCTCCATCTTTGTCTTCTCCCCCACCCGCAGAATGAGACCGGGTGCCTAGTTATGACTGTTGGCAACATCTTAGTACAAATAAGAAATAAAATCACTCGTGATACACACAATGATGGATGAAGCATCTCATGTGAAAGGCATGCCTTTCAAGGGGACAATGGAACTCTTGACATAGCATTTATAAGCATCTTGTTTCCTTAATTGGTTTTCTTTTGTGATCTGATGGTGTTTGAGAGGATGCAGAAGAACTTGAGATGGAATGTGTAAGGAACTAAGGAAGCACTTTCTGCACTGCCACGTTAAATGAAATGAAACAGGCTGTGATAGTCAATTGACACTATTGTTATTACTATTAGTTAGTATTGCGTTGTTTATTTTGAATATGCTGGTCCTTTTAGTTCCCCCCACACCTCAGAAATTGAGATTGTGGTAAGTCCTCATGCAATTTCCGGTCTAATTTTGCTGACTTGTATATTTGTTGAGAAAACATGAGGTAGACTGGCATCTTCTATATGCCCTAGTCCTAGAGGCCACTGAACTGTTGCAGTACTGTAGCTCAAAGAATCACTCAAGCAAAACTCCAAGCTATCACAAATGGAAATTTCATGCACCGAACACAAACCAGATTGTGCTACACAACACATGGGCAGAAATAAGGGAGGTTCTGGTACTGACCCCTTAAAGTGCATCTTAAGAGCTGTTCATGATGCCGAGAACTGGGAACACTCTGCAAACTTTTGTCTTCTCCCCTAGTGAGAAGGGGGTCTTTGAAGGCAAGCAGTGCTTCCCTACTGTTTACCCAGGCATCTGATAGCTGAAAGAGACTGTTTCTGGCAACAAGCAAATTATTAGCTGTGACTGTTTTTTTAAAAAAAATGTTTTTAGATCTTCTTATTGTTTTTAATGTTTTTAATATGTTTTTATTTTACAATGTACTGTTTTATTGCTTGGTTGTTTGCTACCCTGGGCTCCTTTTGGAGGAAGAGAAGCATGTTTAAAACTACCACCATAAGCCACTATTTTGCTTTCCCCCCTGAACAACTACAAAGCTTTGTATTCCTATGGGCATATTTCATTACTTTAAATTAAAGATCAATCAATCAATATGAGTGAATGAACTAATACATTTGCAAACTGATTCAGAAGATGGGGGGGGGGGGAGAAACTGAGAGAAAAACGACAGGTTTGTCCATTCCTAACATGACAGACACACCCTGCATAGAACCATCTCTTGATTTCCTCAAAATTCTTACAACTCCCCTCAAAGTTGACACATTTCATCTAATGAACACTTTCCAAACCCACCTTCAATTTCACTCTAGGGCATGGCAGCCAAGCTGTGGAGAATCAAAACTATACTAGATCAGCTGTCACCAACCCTATGTCCTCCATGGTGGGGCTGATAGGAGTTGTGGTCCAAAACAGATTGACAAAGGCCGTCCCTCACTATGATTTAATGCTCTTGTTTCCAAACAGATTTTTTTCCCCTTTGCCGTTTCTACTGTTGATAGCATTGTATCTGAATTTAACTGCCAATAAGTGTCACTTCTAAATCAGCTGTAAATGCATTTATGGGAATGTTGTGCCAGTGCCTGAAATTTAACACCAGGGAAAATGCCAGACAGTGCATTATTTGTGAATTCACATGAGGGCTGTGGTAGGAAGCAATTCAAACAGGCAATACATAACAGACCAAAGTGCTGCTTTATGTGCAGTTGGAAACGCAGCCACTGTGAATAACAGGAGTAGAGCTTGATGTGAACAGATGTTTGTGTAAATGGACAAAAGGTTGTGCTTCCACAAATAATGATTTTTTTTAGGAGGCAAGCACTTTTTCATAGTAACAGCTGTACAGTTAAAAATGATACTTTGAACTTTTTTATTAAAAAAAAAATCTGAGGAAAATTCCCAGTATGCCACACTGGCATGTTCCAAGAATTCTGGACAGCATATGATGCATCAGGCCCAGTTCCAAAAATTGACTCAAATTTCAAACTGCCTGTCAAAAAATCATAACCACTCTAGATGGTTAAGTTGTGGATATCAATGATCCACTAACATCATCAAGCCTCCGGCAGGGCCTCTGCCCATTTGCAGGCAGTGGGGAGGGATGTGTACCAATGAGAATTTTTGACAGAAAAAGCAGTCAAGGGGGCAAGGAGGAGAACCAGAACATTCTGTGTAGCTTGTCCATTCTCTTAGGAAGATGCTGTGCAATGAGCTCAGAGGGAAATACAGGTCAGTGGGAGGCTGAGATAGTAAGGGGGCCAGTGATGCATTGCCAAAGAAGAGGATTCGCATCACCAAAAAAAAAAATTCACCAAATTTGCATAAAATGTGCACATAGTTACATATATTTATAGGTGCAAATTTAGACATAGTTATTATAATTTAAATAGAAGTACACACAAGTCACCTGGAATCTTCATGATTAGATGTATTGCTGTTGTTCAGTCGTTCAGTCATGTCTGACTCTTCGTGACCCCTGGTCCATGGGGTCACGAACAGTCGGACACGACTGAACAACTGAACAACAACAACAATACATCTAGTCATGAAGATTCCAGGTGACTTGTGTGTGCCTGCTCAGTCTAGCGAGCAGATGCAACTGATTGTTGATGGACACCTTCCAGGCTCTCCCTATTTATGGTTCTTTATCTTTAAACCAGACCTGGAATGAACAGTCCTGAGATAGGGGACATCTTCAGAAATGAGGATTGTCTTCTGAGAGCCCTTCAAAATAGAGGGCTGTCTTCTGTAAAGAGGCCTCTCTTTACAGTGGTGAAGAAGATGATGGATAAACACACGCAGAGGGCACCTTTCAAGCGTCTTGCTCAAGAGGTACCAACAACCTACAATTGGCCTGAAGGAATAAATGTTGCTGGCCAAAGTTTATTTTCCCCAGCTCTGTAAAAGATGGAGCCAATTCTATCTTCCTGGATAAGATTAATCTGCAAATGTTGGGCAGTTGTTCAAGCCAGCCTAGAATTCTAATGTCAACTTTTCAAAAAGTTCAGTTTAAACATATTTTGTTTTTGTTTGTTTTTTTTAAAAATGTAATGCTGTGCCCCTAAAACCCTTCTTGTCCTTACATTTCAGTGTGGGCAGGGGAACGTTCCACTTGAAATCTTGAATTCTTTGGGGAAAACACTTGAGAACAAGAGAAACAGAGAAAAGCTAGTGAAGCAACAAGAGCATCTGTAGTGTTTTGGCTCTTTGCGAAGGTTGCTAATCTGATCTCTTCAAAGACAACATTCTCCCCTTTGTTTTCTTTTTAAAGCTCTTGCCCTGTTTAAAATTCATCCTGCTAAATCATGGCTATTTGTTCCCACTTACCTTCTCAAGGGCATGTTTTTCCAAAGCAATTTTAAAACAAATATTATTTTCTTCGCCAGCGCCTAAAAGTTGCATTTGTCATCTCTGTGCGAAAGGCAATAGATGCTGGTCGATCACCTATAATACATATCTAGGAAGGAATTTAGCACTGCAATAATATGAGATGGGTGCTGAAGGGGAGCTGACCGGAACACAGCCAATTCCCTGTGACTTCCTTATTTACCTTGCTGTCGCTGCATGGTTGTAATTTTAATTCCCTGATTTCCACAGAAAAGTCTCCCAGTGACTTATAGCAATAAAATTCAGAGTTCATACAAATTCAGTGTTTAAAATCAATAATAGACTAAATATGAGCATCCTCAAGTAATAATTATTACACAAAAATGCTCTCTCCTCAGTCGTGCAACACGAGAATGAACAACAAAAATCCCAACTAAAATAGTCACACACAAAAAATTGAATGGTATTAACACTTAAATGCCTGGCAGAATAAAAAATACCTGCTCCAGACACCCAACAGATGTTAGTGGTCACACTAGGGCCACATTCATATGATACATTTAGAGCACTATGATGCCACTTAACAGTCATGGCTTCCCCCAAAGAATTCTGGGAGTTGTGATGGCCTAGGTGAGCCTCTCTGGGGAGAGAATTACACAAATGCCACCCAAAGAGTCCATTCTCTTGTTATCACTCTCCATATGGGGGAAAAGTAGCACTTGAGGTGACAGGATTCTGAGCCAAGTAAGGCTTTGTAGGCTAAAACCAGCACGTTGAATTGGGCTCTAGGTTTGGAGAGCAATTCCTGCTGCAACAGTGAAGCCCAGGTACAAGCAAAATGCTTTGCAAACCAAGTCATTGAGGGCCAATGGGGGTTCTGCCACCTCATTTGAGCTGACACACTTGAGGGCCTGAATCACCTAGGAAAACACCACTGGGTGACATATAGAGAACGTAATGGAGGCAGCGAAAAATGGGAGAGCATTTTGATGAGTATGACATCGTGTGGTTGCTGCACAAAGCTGGGGAAGGCTCATAGCTCAGTGATAAAGCACTTGCTTTGCATGCAGAAGGTCCCAAGTTCAGTCCCTAGGCCATCTCCATGTAGAAAATGCTGGCGAGCTGCTGCCAGTCAGTGGAGACAATACTAAGCTAGATAGAGCAGTGGTTGCACTCAGTATAAGGCCTGCTACATGCACGAGCACCATGATGTCCTCAATAATCTGCATGTGAACGCACCACCAGACTTCTCTATGGTTTCACATGGGTCAAAACCACCACATAGGACTCAGAAACTACCTGGTAACTAGAGCAAAAGTTTTAAAATTGTAGGAATCCAATCAGGCTGCCTAGTGCTCATCAGTAGTCAGGCAGCAGCATTCTCTACCCACTGACATTTCTGAATCAGTAAGAGCAATGCCACATAGAGCACATTAGGGTAATCTAATTTGATAATGTTGGCAGCCCTGCTTGGCAGGGTGGCTGTCATCAGCCATAATTGTGCCTACGTTTTGTCTTCTTAGTAATTAATTATGAAGTCAGAAAAGGCACATTTTAGAATACGAATCAAAGCACAATTTCAATTAATTTCTTTTCTTTTTTTGCACAGTCCATTGTGCAGCCTATTTAATGCACAGGGGAACAGGAAACCTCACCCCCTTTTCATTGCGATTCATTCATTATTATTTTTTGCTGTTCTGTATTTTGTGTCTTTGGTTTCTGATCGGATCTATGCCCCGTCCACATTTAATCTGTATTATGCTGTTCCTGCAGCCAAGCAGAGAAAGAAAATGTGTCCGAACCTAACCAGAAACAATGCATCTCTTCATTGCCCTTTGATATGTAATTCTTCAGCTTGAGCAAGCACAGTTGGAAGAGACCTTCCCATTGTTAGTGCCCTGCTGAGAGTTCTTAAAAAGCAAAATAGTGAGTGGGGTACAATAAGATGCCTAAACACCCAGGAGAATTAGAGCTATTCTTAAATTTCCACTTGTAGACCATATTTTATTATCTTTCCCTGTATTGAGCAAGCCATTCCTAATTAGTTGCGGGCAGCAAAGAGGTAGCACAACAAGAGAACAGGGGAAAGGAGTGCTTGAGAGTCCACACTGTGCCTTTGAAATGCATGTCGCTTCATGCTAACACAATATATATTGCTGTTTACAGACCAAATTATCCCATTCTCTGAAGTCATGATTGCAAAATCTCCTTGTGAACTCCATCCTTGAATGCCACTGTGTAACATTTCTTGCAGGAGCATTTGCTAAAAAGCAGCTACTGGGGCTGTCTTTACAGTAGCAATTACTTAAACGAAGTGTGTGGTGCGGACAGAGCTCTTAATTGCTTGAAGGATATACACGAGCAGCCGCCTCCCACCGCGAAGTTGCTTAATTGTAGACCTTGAAACTTTACGGAAGGAAGCAGCCAGCAGAGGGGCACCTTCTGCTCCCCCCCCCCCGCTGTGCCAAATATCCTGAGTTGCCTTGTCTTTTAGCAAAGTAATTCCCTTATCAGCTGAAGCATTACTTTGTTTTGGGTTCCTCTCTTTTAGATAGCAGCAATCAGAAAAATGGGAGTCTTGTGCAGCTGCTCAAGTGTGGGAGTGGGTGACATGTGTGCGTGTGTGTTTTTAAAAAGTGTTCCAGATAGTGTCTTCAAAAGCTAGATTTAAAGCCAGGGAAGATAAATTACCACATTCAGCTGCGAGACCTTGGTTAACTGCTTTACATATCAGAGTATCTCCTCTGCTAACGATCTGTGCGGCTGCTGAACCTCCAAATGTGTGCTGATACAAAATAATTGCTTGGCTGCATAGGAGAAGCACCAAAAGGCAGAGTGATTGATTTCTGCTTTTGGCTTAGAAGCATGTACACTCCTTGGAGCGTATTCTTTAATGTCCGATCCAGGAAAACCCAGCTACGCTTTTCTCCCTTCGTGTTGCCAGAGCTCTATAATAATATAATAATAATAATTTATTATTGGTACCCCGCCCATCCGGCTGGGTTTCCCCAGCCACTCTAAGCACACAACAGGACTTTCCCGGCCTTCCCACCACATGGGAACCCCACCTCTGCCCAACTGAAGCCCGCTCATGAGGGTTCAGGAGTGCTGTGGGATGGAGAATGGGGACCTGCAGAAGCATGGGGGAAATCAGGCCAAGTTTGGAGCTGCCTTGAGCAAGCGGAAGTACCTTTTTCCATAGGCAAGTCTGGTTCTGCGCCAGGGTGTTTAAAAAGCACTTAAAAAAAAAAAAGCTGGTATGGAATGTTGCTGGATTCTCCACATCATCTGATGTGAGGAAACTGCTGGAAAAGTTGCAGATCATCTTGTTTTAAAACGATATCTCTTTCATATGGTGCCAGAACAACAGGAGATGCTTACCGTAGTTTATGGGTCCTGAGTGTTCCTTCCCCACCCTTACGTTCATACCCACGTGCAAACTCTATTCCAATGAGCCACGACTCTGCTAGGCTTTCGGGAAACAGACACCCAGTAGCTGCCAAATAGGACTGGAAGTATATTAAAGAGATAAAGGGTTAGGTGAAAGGACTATCTGGACACGTTCCTCTATTCAACCTGTTAAGGCTTGTGCTACTCCTATGGTTTCACATGTGAAAATATCTAAAACAATTATAGTTATAGTAAGTGTGTGTGTGTGCGCGCGCGTGTGTGTGTGTGTGTGTAACTAACCTAGCATACCAAATGTTGACGGAGGGCTTACTGTATCTTCTAGAAACTAGTTTTTTGGAATGCAGAAACTAATTTTCAAGGGTTATAATTGGATGATGTCTCTAAATTTACGCAAGTGATGTCAGTTTGCTCCTGTGGTTGTTTGATTCCAGCAGTCTTTGCCAACCTGAGGGGGTTGCCAACCTTATGGGGTGGAGCCACGGTGCTAGCTTCCTGACTCGTGAGTCATTGCTGCTTACTGGGAGCCACTGTGTGAAGCCATGGCCAAAGGCAATCTAAGTGAGAGCGATTATGGTTAATGATGTGTTGCAAGGTTGCAAAAAGAAGATTGGCCTAGTTGTCAATTGGACGCATCACGAAGAACTCACACGATGTAACAGCTTGAGTCCAAAGGTGATCTTGAACTGAGGGGTGTCAGACTAGGCCTGAATGAACTAGCGCCAATATATCAGCTGATACTCTGCTGGACTAGATGATCCTTGGGGTCCCTTCCAACTCTACAATTCTATGATCCTTTATGAAAGTGTTTGGGTGCACATACTGTTGTGCTCCAGTTTCAGGCTACCTACAGGCATCTGTTTGGCTACTGTAAAGAAGAGGATGCTAGACTGCTAGTAGACCGGGTGAGCCATTGGTCTGATCCAACAAGGCTCTTCTAGGCTCTGATTAAGACCTTTAGAGGCTCAAGGATTATGAAAAGTTTATCATGCCCATGTGCATAATTCGCAATAAAAACAGTACAATAAAATGTTATTTTTCAAAATGGCACAAAACGTACAGGTTTGCTGAAAGAGACATACATGCATATAATGTGCAACACATTACCAGGCCTGTTTTCCTGTTTAACTGGGGATAAGGAATAAAAGAAGAACAGAAAAATGTGGAGTGGAATGTAAAAAAAGTCTTGACAAAGGTCTACTTTTTCCCATGATAACTACTTCAATTCTTTAATATATATATATATATATATATATATATATATATGTATGTATCAAATGTCAAATTCCTTCTGGAATTTCTCTCTCTCTCTCTCTCTCTCTCTCTCTCTCTCTCTCTCTCTCTCTCTCTCTCTCTTTGGTGTTCCTGCTTTGCTGATGCCCCAAGCACATGTTAGTCTACCTATTGGGTAATCTAGCACTGGGCTCATTTTATACTCTTCTTTAACTGCACAGGCAGTATAACAGCCAACCTCATGGGTGTAGCCAGGGGGGAGGCAGGGAGTGGCAGCTGCCCCCCCAAAATCAACAAAAATCAATAAAAATACATAGCTAACTGAGGTTCTCCCCCCCAAGCAAAAGGTCTGCCCCCAGGGGCGTAGCAAGGGGGGGTGTAGGGGGCGATCCGCCCCATGTTCCATAATGGAGGGTGACAAATTATCAAGGAACAATTACTGCCCTACTAGGGCGGTTCATAAAAAACTTTATTTAAAAAATGCCTTCTCCGAAGGTCTTATCTTACTATACTAGGGGTTATATAGCTATATATGAAATTTCATGCATATCGGTTAATATCTTGACCCTCCTCCACCACAATAGCTGTTTACTTGGCTGTTTTCCTATGTCGTGAAGGCTGAAATTTCAGTTCAGTGGAGCACTTACTGTTCCTAACCCTATGGAAAGCCATCTAATTAGACTTTAATTTGATTTTGAGATGTTTTTAGGAGGTAATTTAATTTTTATTTGTTTTTATACCAATGTTATGTATCTGATGTTAGCCACCCTGAGCCCGACTTCAGCCGGGGAGGGCGGGATATAATAATAATAATAATAATAATAATAATAATAATAATTATTATTATTATTATTATTATTACTTCTTATTATTCCTTTGTAAGAAAATATGAAATAACGTTAAACCATTTTTGCAGGGGGGGAATCAATGGGGGGTGATAAGAAATTTTCCGCACCGGTTACCACCTGACTTTCCTACACCTCGGGGGGGGGGGTGACAAAAAAAAATGCTCCAGGTTCCAATTTACCTTGCTACACCTCTGTCTGCCCCCCTAACAAAAATCCTGGCTACGCCCATGGCCAACATGGTGTAGCAGTTAGAATATCTGACTAGGACCTGGGAAGGCAGGGTTCGATTCCCCTCTTGACTATGGAGTTCACTGGGTGACCTTGGGCCAGTAACTGCATGTCAGTGTAACCTACCTCACAGGGTTGTTGTGAGGATAAAATGTGGAGAGGGAGAGCTATGCCACCTTGAGCTCCTTGAAGAAAAAGGTAGGATATAAATCAAAGAAAAGAAAAAAACAAATATTTCTTACCCTCTTTCATCTGATTCAAAAAATCACATTTTTGGGTGGCGTTTTCGTTTTTTTAAAAAAGCTCAATTGAAATATGGCAACCCATAGGCCCATGCAACAGACCATTTTTAGACACACACATTGATCCTCAGGTGAAACAGCTAGGTGGTTGAAGGAACATAGGAAGAACAGACAATATTAAAACAGGATTGTCTAGTGTCTAATTGCTATGTTTAGAAAATTAACTTTCCTTTCCTTTAAAGCAGGATTGTCTAGTGACTGAATTGCTAAATTTAGGGGGGGGGGACTTTCCTTTTCACAGATGATATTCTTAGAGGCTGCCACAAATGAAGGTCAGGGTGGAGACCTCATTGGTGTGATGAAATGCCGGACAGCATGCTCCAGATGGGAAGGAAGCTCACGTTATCAGGATCTCTCTGCTGACACACCCATGATAATACATGCAAGACAATGTCATTTCTGCAGCAAGATAAAACAAACCTGTGCATTTGCTGGCAGTTCCTCCCACTCAAACCAGATCATACATTTCTGAGTAGCTACGTTTTGAAAGTCTTATCTGATTGCACTGCTTGTGTGCATCTATGACTCAGAAACTTTATCTACGTGCTTAGGTGACTCTAGCTGTGCTAAAAGAAATGAGCTAATTTAGCACAGCCAAACGAGTCATTGCTTAATTAAGATTTATGCCACGGTCTTCAACTACTTTACTAAAATGATTTACAATAAAATGTTTTAAATACCATAATGAAACACCTTAAAATAAGCTTTAAAAGGCAGGGCCTGGTGGAAGTAGGTGGAGGAATGTTGCCGCCCAATACACCACCATCCCAGCCTGACACAAAAGGAGGTTGGATTGCAGAGTCATTCCAAAAGCAGTCATTGGTGGAATCTACACACATATAAAAACTGTTCTGAAAATGCTTTTTTTTTAAAGCACTTTTTAAAATACATTGAATTTTCCATAAGGCTCACCATCACCATCAAGTGTCACGTTGTTTTTTGCACTTAAAACACTCTTAAAATGGTTTATTTGCAGCTGTATAGCTGTGTCCCTTAAAGCCCACCTCCATCAACCACATACACACAATCACAGTCACTAAGAAATGAGCCAGCTAAAACATCCACAGGCCTCGGCACAGCATACCTGAAGGAGCGTCTCCACCCCCGTCATTCAGCCCAGCTCTGAGGGCCTTCTGGCAGTTCCCTCACTACGAGAAGTCAGGTTGCAGAGAATCAGACAGAGGGCCTTCTCCGTAGTGGCACCCATCCTGTGAAATGCCCTCCCATCAGATGTCAAACAGATAAACAACTACTTGACTTTTAGACGACATCTGAAGGCAGCTCTTTACAGGGAAGTTTTTAATCTTTGATATTTTATCGCTTTTTAAATATTCTGTTGGGAGCCATCCAGAGTGACTGGGGAAACCCAGTCAGATGGGCGGAGTAATAATAATAATAATAATAATAATAATAATAATAATAATACTCATGTGGTGGACGTGCCCAAAGGTAAAAGACTTCTGGGAAAGGATTTATAATGAATTGAAGAAGGTGTTAAAAACACATTTAATAAAAAAAAACCAGAAGCCTTTTTACTTGGTATTCTAAATCAAGAAATCCCAAAGTATGATAGGACTTTCTTTATGTATGCCACGACAGCAGCTAGAATTTTGATAGCTAAAAATTGGAAGACAGAGGAGTTACAAATGATAGAAGAATGGCAGATGAAAATGATGGACTATATGGAGCTTGCTGAACTGACCGGGAAACTTCATGACCAGAGGGACGACACGGTGGAAGAAGATTGGAAGAAATTTAAAATCTATTTAAAAGATTATTGTAAGATTAAAGATTAGAAGTAAGTTGAAAGATATGTTAGGCTGTAGATTTAGAAGATAGTTTTAAGGTTTATAACTGTTTGAATAAATGATAAGGATATGAGATAAGAAGAGATGTTAAGGTTAATTAACAAAAAGATGATTTTAACAATGTAAAGAAATTACTAAAGATGATATTCAAGGAACGCCACTTAGAAGAAATCTGCTTCAGATTTTATTGCTGAAGCAAACGTCCGTTTGTGCCGCTTTTCGCAAAATTGCATTCCTTTCCTTTTCTTCCTTTCTTTTTCAAAGTGAGGAGGACGTAGAACACACCTGCACCACCTTATTAAAGTGCTGGTCCTTTTGAGTGAATTGTGGAAAATATGGAATTCCACTGAAACAATGCCTTACCTTTATAACCCAGACCCCTGCCCAAAGTGGCAATAATATATTACAAGCTGTGATCTGGAAATGAAGTGTCAGACTGCTGCAGCTCTTGCCATCACTGTCAGGGGGCTGGAAAGCAGTGGAATCACACACATGTGGACCGCAGGCTGCCTCCTTGGCCCAGCGCAGCCGATGACCAACTCTCAATAAAATGCTGGCTGCTGGACATCTCTTGGCCAGATAATTAGAAGCAGAATGACCGGCCTTTGGTGCCTTCCTTTCAGTCCCAAAAGCCTGCTCTGTTACAATTTGTGCAATCTTGGCTACGAGACCTGCACACTTACTTGGGAGACTGCCCACGGAAATCAGTGTGTCTTCCTTCTGACTAAACACCCATACATTTGGGCTTATTTATCTCGCCTAGTCAGATGATATAATGAGAGGAATTGGAGCCCTCACTCACGGGCTGAACTACAATTCCCACATGTGGGGTAGCATTCCTGTTGCGGTAGGACAGGCACCCGCTCTCTGCACTTTTGGAAAAATATCTGAAAATGCTTTTGTTCTAACAGGCTTCCTCATCTGGATAAATTGATTTTTCCCATATGTGTCCACTTGTTAGGGTCTCGGTCTTGTTTGAAACGTTATTTGTCACTTTTCTGTTTCAAAATGTTTTTGATTATCTTTTGCGTAAAACTCTTTGAGATGGTGGAATAGAAGGCAATTCATAAATCAACAGTAATCATAATAATCAACATCTGCCTTGTTGACTGAGGCTGATAGGAGTTGTAGTCCATATGGATGGCACTACATTCGCTACCCCTGACTTAAATATGTGGGGCGCTGTGGAACGGATAGTACAAGTCAAGATCCTCCTGCAGCCGCAGGAAGATGAGGGAGAGACACTTACTCTTTGCCAGGAATGAACACAGCCTGTGCATCTTCACCCAACACGTCTGGATCATACAAGATCCTCCTTGGACTACACTGTGGTAGTTTAAGGTTGCGCAAAGTGGAGCTGCCCTTGAGGGGTTTGGCTCCACTCTAGAACTGGGTACAGGCAAATCATGGGGAAAGGGGGAAGGCAAGAGGGAGAGAGAGAGAGATGGAACTCTTGGGATGTGAGAAGAGTACAGGCAAATCCTCACTTATTTGGAGCCTTCTTTTCTGTACTTTTGGCCCTCTGTTGTCCTCTTTGGGCTTTGGGGAGGGTCTCCTCCTGAGCCACAAGGACTTTCCAGCTCTCTCCTGCCATTTTAGGTTTGAATTTATTTATTCATTTACTTCCTGGCACCTCGCATATATGTGGTCATGCGCGAGTTGACCATGGGCAAGTGGGGATGCCTATACTCCATTTGCCACTGCC
The DNA here is from genome assembly GCF_009819535.1 of Lacerta agilis. Lineage (NCBI taxonomy): Eukaryota > Metazoa > Chordata > Lepidosauria > Squamata > Lacertidae > Lacerta > Lacerta agilis. Next base: position 52,973,258 of record NC_046314.1, read on the forward strand.
AACAAATTTGAGAGGGGTCAGCTGAATCACAGAGAAGTCATGGTGGGTTGTATCCAGCCCACAGGCCTGTGGTTCCCTGCCCTAACATACAAGCAAGCTGAGCAAACACTGCATCAACTTTCCAATAAGCCACATTTCTGATAGGCTTGTGGCTTGAGAGGAAGATTAAACAAGGGTAAAGCACAATGAATAAAATATCAGAAAACATTCCTCTTGTTTCCACCACCACTCCCATGGAATTTTCAAGGTAATAGTAGTGGCTCCAGAAATGCTGTGAATTTCTTTTTTCGCTACATTTTGATACAATGTCCAGTCAATCATAAGCAAAAATGAAAGCAACTACAAAGTAAAAATATAATTATGAGTGAAACATTCAGTCACATGTTCCCATACTTCTGATGCATATCAAATCAGCACTTTCGCATCATGAGCAGGTTAAAAATAGATGTGCTCCCTTTTGAAAAGGCTGAAGTCAATACTTCATTGTGATGAATTACCTTTCCCACTGCATATAAATTCAATATTATTTTCATATCACTAGGCTTTTGCTGGCAGTAAGGAATATATATAAATGTTATAGAAATTATAAGGTATCATTGTCATTACTATGAGCAGATATAGATTGCTAACCTTTTCTGGTTAAACATAAAATGGCGGGCATAGAGTGTGGCACAACACAAAATGGCTGCTACAGCTTATGAAAACAAAAAGAAGTATTCCTGCGATAAGAGAAAGGAAAAGGAGTAATGGAATGCATGATAAAATTTATGAGGGACTTTATAGTAGCTGGCTTGTAATGTTTAGTTGTTAGTTTCAGTTTATTTTTTACTGGATGTATGATATTTTTGATACACTTGTATCCAGCATGCATGCATAAATAAATAAATCTGTATGTCCAAAAAAGCAAGCCCCCTCAATGAGCAAAAGCACCTACATCAGCCACTACTTCACTTCTTCAGAGAGAAGTTCTTTGCAAATTGCCTTTGTTCAGAACGGAAGAGTGTCTAATTTAGGCACCCCAATAAATGTGGGCTTCTTTAAGGGAATGTGTTCAATGGATGGGAGGCCAAGCCAGTGCAGACAGGAACTGCACAGAAGATGAGACATTTTCTCCTACACTGCATTTTTAGGGGATATTTTCTTAGACCTTTCACGGGTGCCAAAGAAAGTACTGGTGCCCATGGGCACTGCATTGGGGACTCCTGCATTGGTGTCTACCTGTGCCAGTAAATGAAAAACTAGGTTGTAAAGAAGGCTGATCGCTGAAGAATTGATGCTTTTGAATTATGGTGCTGGAGAAGACTCTTGAGAGTCCCATGGACTGCAAGAAGATCAAACCTATCCATTCTCAAAGAAATCAGCCCTGAGTGCTCACTAGAAGGACAGATCCTGAAGTTGAGGCTCCAGTACTGTGGCCACCTCATGAGAAGAGAAGACTCCCTAGAAAAGACCCTGATGTTGGGAAAGATGGAGGGCACAAGGAGAAGGGGACGACAGAGGATGAGATGGTTGGACAGTGTTCTCGAAGCTACTAACATGAGTATGGCCAAACTGCGAGAGGCAGTGAAGGATAGGCGTGCCTGGCGTGCTCTGGTCCATGGGGTCACGAAGAGTCGGACACAACTGAACGACTGAACAACAACACAGGTTGTAAAGTATCCTTTTCCTAATTCCTAATTTCACCTTCCATTTAGCCTAGATTGGACTGTGTTCAGGACAACTTCCTGATGCTGCTAAGTAATCCATAGCTCAAGCCACCCCCCTCCCCCTCCCCTTTCCCCTCCACCTCATATCATAAGAGAGCTGTGACTGTGGTAATGAACAAGCAGCTGGGTGCAGTGAGTTCTCACACCAAGGCCACCAAGGCCTGTCATCACATATACTTTGTACACTTACAAAACCAACCACTCGGTCGTGTTTCCAGAATGCTATGACACTAACCACTCTTTCTGTAAACCACCCTCAGTGATCTGTGTTCACGCCATTATAGTGTAATGCTGTACAATTTATTTCAGCCCTCTCATAATTATATTTCACCCACCGTGAAATAATTTTGCTCCCTCAAGGATTTCCCTTTAATTTGCTTCACAGAGTTTGCCTGCAAACTACGTACCTGCTGGAAATCATGTGTGCCAACTTGGAAATACTTTTCCTGAGCTTTTAAGCTGTAAAGAAAAATGACAATATTTCGGCGCAATCAAGCAAGAGAGGGGAAGGTTTGTGTTTGTTTCATGAGTTTCCAAGACACCAAGGGGGGTGGGGGAAGGATGTACCACAATATAAAGTTTTCAGATTTCTTTAGCATGAGGGAACAATTTCCAGCTGTCGGGAGATTCTTTATTAACTGATGGCTTTATATCACCTGATACTTCATCCTTGTGCTTTCATAAATCATCCCTCCAGTGCAACATGAAGTGGGCAGCCTCCTGGGGTCTCCCCAGATCTCTTTTAAATGAAAAGGGTTGAGGTGTTTGTTATGTAGCAGAGAGGGAGATATGAGCCAGAAGTTAGTCTTTACAAAGGGCCTAGTTGGGCTGCCAGACAGTCTGAGGAAAACAACACCCCATCCTCAGCCATCTTGCTTTTTTACATGCTGATTCCCTGACCCCTTGAGATTGTCAAGAGTGGCAAAGAAAGTGCGGATAACAATGAACAAATCTGTTTTGTATCAGTTCCAACCCCCTTGAATTGGAGGTTCTCGGATTAAACGTAATCCCATGCCAAACAGGCCCAGCTGGCATGGATACTGACATCTCTGCTGTTGAATATCCAAAGCCTTACTTGTGTCCTTGGATTAGAGATGGAAATTCCTCTGGAAAGCACTCTCTTCCCTTGGTATTTCCGTGGAAAATACCACTGGATTACCAGCTGTCCTGAAAAATGGGGTGGGGGATGGAGAAAACTGTATTTTCAATTTATTTCCTTTCAGACATTAGGGGCACTTTGGTCTTAACAGCAGTCTGCTGTCGACAGGGAAACCACTCATTCTGCAGCATTCCTGCAACTAACTAATCAAGGGGGGAACCTGCTTGGGACTCTTAGCCTACTTCCAAATCCACAGCATTAAATTCTTTAACTTGCATACCACAACACTACCCACGAAACAAGTTGGGTTTTGTGATTCCCCCCTTCCTTTAATGCAGGATTTGCAGGCTTCCCCCCCCCCCGCCACCTTCTCTCCATGGCAGCAAGCCTGGACATTTTTGTCTCTGATCCATCATAAACACTTAACTTTCCAGCTACCCACATTCCCGCTCTTTGAAAGCCATTGGGTACATTTTGGCAAAAAGCCCACTTCAGCTCTCTTGCCAAAATGTAGGCACATAAAGCATTATCTATTGAGGTTAGTCTTATCCATCCAGAATCAAAGAACATCTCTTGCTGTTTTTGCTATTCATGAAGTGGGGGAGACATAAGACCCTATCCCTTCTTCTGCCGTGGCCTGTGTACCAAAGTGAGGATAAATGGCCCTTTTTGCCTCTCAAGGCAATTCCTCCTTCCTCTGCCTTGCTGTTCGCTGAATTACATAATCTTACTTTTCTATTCAAATAGGCTTTTTGCAATTAATGCTTAAGGCTGCAACCCAAAACATACTTGCATGGGAGCAAACACCATTTGGGAGGTAGGCATGTATAGGACTGCACTGTAAGGCAGCAGATTTTCTTTATGTCTCTGGCAAGGGGGTACAGCAGGGGTGGTGACCCTCTTGCCTATGGACCCAAATTGGTCTGGTAGATGTTCCAATTTGGCTGGTGAGACAATTCCTCACAAACCACACCCAACTGCTCCATGCCTGACATCATATGAGAAATCAGGTGTGGGGTGACCAACATGGTGACAAAGGAGCAAACTGAGAGCTTAAAGTGAGGTATTTTGCCACAGTAAGAAGCGTGCCCACTTCCCATTAGCTGGGAGCACACCTAGCTCCAATAGCACAAAGTGGTTTGCATTGAAGCCTGCTAAAATGCAGCTTTTTTCTATAGCTGCTACAGAATAATAGCAACATCACTATATGATTTATTTGGCTTCAAATGTGCTCTGCATGGCATCCATGGGCACATATGCACAAAGAGTGCTCTGTTGGAGAGAGAGGTTTGGGAGAGTTTCAGTGTATCTGAAGAAGTGTATCTGAAGAAGTGTATCTTTCAGTGTATCTGAAGAAGTGTGCATGCACACGAAAGCTCATACCAGGAACAAACTCAGTTGGTCTCTAAGGTGCTACTAGAAAGAATTTTCGATTAGGTTTGGGAGAGAAATTCTTACTCTCTCGGAGCAAAGTTAAGCACAATGGTGATTGCTCCAAGCACATTAAAATGTGGTTAGATTTACATCTGCCTTCATCCACTTGTAAACAAATGTTCCCCACAAAATATATAGGCTAGAATAAATCACAGACACTTAGCTTTGCAAATAAGTGAATGTTTTACTTACAGATTTTCCAGATGTAACAGTAAACAAGTCTCCACCCGCTGGCAGCAAAACAAAGAAGAAGAAAAGTTCCAAGTGACTTAAAAACAAAAGTACTTGGTTTCCTTACAAAAAGGATCATATAATTTTGGGGTTAGCAAGGATGCAGGCTGTAAACTCGCCTTTTAGAGCAATTCACTTCACTTGTAGGGAGCCATGGCCACATGGCTTCTTGCTTGTTCCAGGAAGAGCAAAGAGAATCAGGAGCAGAGGCTATTGCAATCCTGCTAAGCCACATCTGCTAAACTTAGGGCTTGGGTTACATGCATGCAGGTGTCAGTCAGTAACTGCATATTACAACAAGGCCTTCCCTGTTGCCTCTCCTCACTGTTGTTGCCTCTCCTCACTGTTGAAAAAAGCATTTGATTATAGCGAACAGACTAGGCTGTGGCATGTTTATCTCCAGTTTGTAAATGTGCCCACAGGCCCAAAACAGGTTGATGACCCCTCTCCTGCAGAAATTCAGCAACACAAAAACAGAAAAAAGCTTATGAAGAAAGAATCTGACATTGAAACAAATTCCTGGGAAAGAAGACGGTGCCAAAACAGAGAAAATACTGGTTTTTTAAAACCCCAAACCAAACATTTTTAGAAGTGCCTGCCAGAAAACTTGTTTTTTGTGATTTTTTTAAAAAGTAAACTGCATAAAACATCCACAACAAATGTCTCGTTTCTCCAGCTAGAGTGGCAACCTAGCCCCATCTTCAGCATTGGCCTTTTCGCATACCAGCTGTGAAATGTCACAAACACTTGCCAAATGCCTACCCGGGCTGATGTGTTATATATATATTTATCCCTCTGGGAGAGCACTGTTATGAGCACCCAGCTCTGACAGCCAGCTAAGGGAGCAAGAATCTGGGGGTTGAGTAAGACAGGCAGAAACCATAAACAGAAGGGTGCTAGTGCAACCAAGAGCCAGGGCTTCTTTTAAATTGGGCCTTGAACTGATTCACCGGGGCAGGGCGGAGATGATCTGATCAAGATACCCTGACCAATATTAACAGTACAGATTTTTAGATGAAGAGGATTCTCAGCTCTTTTTGGAATATGTTGATAATCTTCAATTCTGTATATAATAACCGCAACTGCTGTATACATTTTATATATATTTTTTTTTAAAAGGTAGAAATGGGAATTCTAAGTTGTCTTATATCTGCTTTTTGCCACTTGACTTTCACTCATTTTCTGTCACATTCTATTGCTGCTGTGTACATAGAATGTTTTTCCTGCAGAATATGGCAGAAAAGGAATGCCAGACTCTTATGTGTTGTATTACAGATGCTTACCTGCTAAATGAACTGTTTAAACCGTTATTTCAATAGCTGGATGTACACTGGTTCATGTTGCCTTTTTTCTGAAACAGGAATAAAGACCTTTGAACTGAGTATGAAGCAAGCTTCCCCCCCCCCTCTGGGCTGTCCCAGGCAACCTGTTTGTTGAACATTCAACTTGATTTGTCTGCAGAGAGGTTAGATGAATCATAGAATTGTAGAGTTGGAAGGGACCCCAAGCATCATCTAGTCCAGCCCTCTGCAATGCTGGAATCTCAGCTACATCATACATGACAGATGACCACCCAACCTCTGCTTTAAAATCTCCAAGGTAGGAGAGTCCACCACCTCTGTTCCGCTGTCTGTTCCGCTGTCTATATAATGATGTCTATTTAATGAGCATTCATTCTGATTCGTTTGCAGGGAGGTCAGATGCTGCTGCATCTAAGCAAGTCTTATCCTACACTTTCCAGTGCATTTTCCCATTGTTTCTTTACTGTATTGCAAAACATCTGATCTTTGGGGGAAGTGGGCTTGTTGTGTGGGACCTGTCACAGTTGTGGAACCTGAATTTGCCAGACTGTGATTGAATCCCATCCTAAAATAACCATGGTTTGGAAGCACCTCCATTATGCTCATGACAATTTCAGTCATATGCAGACATCTAGGTGCAGTGAATATGGCAGAGGGACAAGACAATATGCCCATATGCACCAAGGCTCCATGCATTCTGAGGCACTGACCCTGAACATCAGAAAAAGGCACTTGTGTTAGCCGAATCTAAGAGTCCTGGCTAATCTCAATAGCCGATTTATAAGCACAGAGGTCCCAAGGTGATTTGTGACATTACTGATGGGATTGTACTTGGAGTAGCAAGGAGGACAGTTCCTTGTGATACAGGGTCTCTGAGTAGGGGGAAAGACCACAATATGGAAGAAGCTGAAGCTGAAATGATGCTGCTTGGAATCTGATTTTTTCTATCCTCATATTGTCCTCTCCTTCATCCAAGTTGCTCATTTGCATTAACAAAACAAAACCCCACAGATAAAACCAAAGGTTATAGGGAAGAAAAATGCTATAGGGCAAATGGTGTTTGGAGAACTCCAGTTGCTTGTTCCATGTTGCTTGAAATTTGCATGTTGGAACAAATTAAATAGAAAATTAATTGGTCAGAAAATTTGTATGGAGATGAATGCCTATGAGGAATCAAATAAACTACTCTGCTGACAACAAGCAAACAAGCTTTATGCAGGGCAATTGCACTTGGTGGGCCACACATCATGCTATCAACTCTCTTAGCACAGGAACAATAGACCGCTTGTTTCACCAGCTAATCAACTCATGTTGACAATCAAGGCAATACATTTGCTTTTCTGAGTTTGTTTGTTGTGAATTACCCAGTGCATACCATGATGTGCGTGTTTCATTTGCAGCTTTTGAGGGGGGGGGTGATTTTCTTAATTTCCAGTGATGGCTGCCAAACTCAGAGTTTCTGTCATGCTCTCTTTTCCGTCCTGTTTCCTCTGTGCTCACATCCATTCCTTGCAAAGTTGCAGTGGAAGACAAGCGTCCCTGTGGGTCTCCCACACAGTGTGCAAGACAAGGACAGGGACCCATATGCAGCATAGTTGGGCACCTGCTCAATTTCCCCCCATGAAAATCAGTTAGAGACTTGAAAGTGTTTAACTTGGGAGGTGTTTAACACACACTATTTCCTGCCTCTCCAAAAAAGGAGAGGGAGAAAACACACACACACATACACACACACATACTTGACTAGGCTCTTGGTATCTAAAAGAAAGGCAACAGAAACAACAGCGACAAATAAAAAATGCACTCTCCCTGAAGGAGCTACTGCATGGTTTGGGGGTGCTCCTGGATCCAGTTCTCTCCCTGGAGGTGCATGTGTCCTCCATAGCTAGGAGTACTTTTTACCAACTTGAGCTGGTAAGACAGCTATGGCCATTCCTGGATTGGGATAGCTTGACCAAAATTTTGTCCATGCATTGGTAACCTGATGGTTAGATTACTGCAATGCACTCTACGTGGAACTACCCAATGATGTGGGTGGTGGTAAACCACTGAGCCTCTTGGGCTTGCCGATCCGAAGATTGGGGCTTTGAATCCCCGTGATGGGGTGAGCTCCCGTTGCTCTGTCCCAGCACCTGCCAACCTAGCAGCTTGAAAGCACACCAATGCAAGTGGATAAATAGGTATTGCTGTGGCGGGAAGGTTAACAGCATTTCCATGAGCTCTAATTTCGGTCACGGTGTTCCGTTGTGCCAGAAGCGGTTTAGTCATGCTGGCCACATGACCCAGAAAGCTGTCTGTGGACAAACACCGGCTCCCTCGGCCTGAAGCAAGATGAGTGCAACAATCCCATAGTCACCTTTGACTGGATTTAACCCTCCAGGGGTCCTTTACCTTTTTTTACCCAGTGACCACAGCTGGGGTTTGTGGGATTTGCACTGGCTGCCAGTCTAATACTGCAGGGCCATAATTTGAACAAACCGCCCATTTAAAGTTACCTCCAGGTTACAACATTTTGTGTACTAACTGATTGGACTAACCCTGTCCAGAACTGTGTCTCCAGATTGGCCAAAACTATGTCCCTCCTCCTCCTCTTCCTCCTCCTCCTCCTCCTCCTCCTCCTCCTCCACCACCACCCTCTTACCCTACCTCCCCTCCCCTCCTTTTGTGTATAACCCTGGGCAGTGCTTTTTTCTGGGGGGGCACAGGGGGACGCATACCCTTAAACATTTTGTGAATCTAAGTCTGTCCTCATTGAGGGGCAGTATTTCAATATCAGTAGGAAAATGAGAGTACCCCTAAACATTGGTTTAAGGGGGGAAAGCACTGACCATGGGGGTGTCAAAGTGCCTGCTTGCTGATCCCTACAGAAAAGACTCAATGCTGCACCACATTATGGTAATAGCAGGTACCAGTTTCTATACTGTGTGTTCCCCATAATGCAAGAGCCATATTTTTTCCACATGCACACATGGTTTGGAGCCATGATTGGCCCTGTTTCCTCAGCATGTATATTCTGCATACAAGCAGGACAAGGCTGAGTGCTGGGGAGTACGAGTATTGTAAAATACTGAATTTGACATATTTGTTGCCACCTACTGGCCAAAATGCAGATTAGTTTAGCAATATAGGATTGAGCATGCTACTGCAGTTCAGTTCCCCATCAGCCTCTTGGATGCATGTCAGGCTGGGAATGTGTGAACTCTGAAAAAATCCATCAACTCTAGCTGGCATTTCTGCTGCAATTCATTCTCCTCTCCCTTTTTCCCCTTAGAGTTCCAGACACATCCTTAAAAGAAGATACAGCACTACAGAATATCCGAGGAACCATAGCAAGAGGGCCATGTGCATCCTCATCCACACAAGAATGCTCAAGATCCTTCCCCACAGGAAGGGGAGCATATATTCACGATAACTCAGAATACTTCCCTCGTTTTCTCCATCCCACCTTTCGGGACAAGAGTAGCAAAATGGAACATAAATACCAAGGCAAGGTTGTTGTCTCCTAATATAAGGAGGTCGGTAAAGAGCTGGGGATAATTGAGAACATTGTTTCTGCCCATCAAAATTTGGCAATGGCTTTACTGTTATTGTTTCTTGTTATTACAAAAGGAAGGTACCAGCACAGCGTAGATTAGGTCTAAAGTTTTGCTTTGGATAATGTATCATAACTTTGGTGCTGAGATGCGAATGCGATGAAAGTTAAAAGAGATAAGAGAAAAACATTTCCTGGAAATGCAATTGTTTTGTATGGAATTCTTTAGAACACACTCACACATCTAAAATGAAGACAGATTATGGGCAAGCTTTGCGCAATCATTATCATCACTCTTGATAATTAAAACAAGAGATCTAAACACACACACGCACTGTATTTCAAGACTTAACAAAACTATAAGTGAAATGCAGCCTCCTAGTTTGGGGGATGAGGTGGTGGAAGGTGCTTGACTGCAAATGGGAGAAGGGGGGGTTAATGTGGGGAAACTGTGGCTGGAGCACTAAGCACTCCTTCCTCCATACTGCCTCCCCACATGAAAATACACACGGTCCCAAAACTGCTTTAGTTTACTACCTGAAACTGATCATCAGGGCCAAATATGGGCAGGTTTTTGCCCCTAAATGCTGCTATACTCATTTAAAGAATACTGTTTAATGCTTATTAGTGCACCACCAATTTTCGCCTAGGAACAACCTGGTGATTGAGCATTTATTTTTATTTTTTTGGATTCTTAAGTATTTTTATTAAAGGTTTTCTTGATTTACAAAAGTATGTGCAATGCCTCTCTCACGTTCCCCCTCCCCCGGTAACATTTTTTCAAGTCAGTTTCATTTGTTGAGACATTGGGAAGAAAAGGGGGAAAGAGGTGGAGGGGGGGGGAGATGGGTTTATCCTGATTTGTATGCAGGGAGATTAGATGACACTGGGCTACTTAATGATCATTCACTCATTTGTTTGCAGGGAGGTTAGATGCTGTTGCATCAAAGCAAGCAGCATCCCACACTTTCCAAGCACATATTTCCATCACTTTCCTTATCACAAAAAGTTCGAACTTTGGGGAAAGCGGGTTTCTTGCACAAGACCTTGCAGTCAACTGTAAATGCACGACCTCAATTTACCAGGTGTTTGCAGCCCACTTGAAAATAGTAAGAGGCTTTAGAAACACTCTTAGACAGCTAGAGGAGAGATTATCAAATATTTCTTTGGATTCAAGTTTTTGACCCCATTCATTTTCTTAACAATAAATGAACATAAGCTCTTGGGATGGTCTGGTATCTCTGTGGCCCAGAAAGTGTAAGATTCTGTGGCCTTCTAAGAGCCTCCCAAGCCCCATTCACCATTTAATCTGCAGAATGAACCCATAACAGATAATTTCAGGCACTCCCATTGCAGGGAATAGTTATCTAATCCCTGTGACATTTATAAACAAGACCTTCTCCGTGTTCTCTCATTCCTCCCTTGTTTCTTCTCCTGGAATGAATGATGCAACATTTTCAGGTACTTCCACATATATTTCCTGAACTACTATTTGAAGGTTGTGAAAAAGGATAAACCTATTTATGGGGGCAGGGGGAGATATATGCAAAGAAGCCATTATTTTCTGTTAGATGCTTACATATAATAAAACCATATCTTTATGGACAGTCACCATTGTGACAGTGCCTATAATGGATATATGTGGGGTTTTCTGTCTGGGTTTAGTATCTAGAAGCTGTTTCCCTTCTTTTATATATAGTTGTGGCTTGTCCTACATATACCTCTAAGATATGTCCCCGAAATATCATTACATGCCACCACAATCTCCGCAGTGGTATGAGATTCAAGGAGTCCAGGCACTTACCCAGGGTTTGTGTTTTCTTTTGGAATTGAGGCACAGTGGAGATTGTGGTGTATTCATGATATATGGTTTATTTATACATACAGTATATAAAACCTAAACCTATGATGGAGGGGCTCACAGCATTACACTCCAACAAGTTTTTGTGTCTTCAATGACAACAGTCTTAGATGCCAGCAGAAATCAGCCATGGCCCTTTGTCCCTCTGCTCCAGCTTGCTGCCTTTTACAGACTGCAGCCTTTCTGCCAAAAACACCAATCCTAAACTCTCCGCTTTCCAGCTCTGGCCTTTGTCTTCAAAATAACTCAGAGCCCATCCTATTGCCAAATGGCACAAACTTTGGCTTCTTAGTGGCCATTCCTGTGATCCATTACCTTCCCTTTGTCTGTTGTTAATGTCTGATCTCCCAGGCAATCTCCTAAACATGGGAAGCTGAGCAGAGCTGTTAAGAGCCTGAATCCCAGTTTAACTCTCCAAGCAATGATTAATTTCTAACACTTACTAAATCAAAAAAATTAGGGAAATCTGGAACTCAGAAACCCTGGCACCCAGAACTCATTAGCAATATTTATTCAAATTAACAAGTGAATGCAGAAACACAAAGAGTAGCACAGAGAAAACCACAAGTTCAGAAAGTTCCCACTTCCTCCCAAGGTCTCCATGTGTTAATGTCAGGCTATGTCCTTTGGTCTTCCTCAGTCATTTCAAGGATGCAGTCTGCAAGTTGGTGACACCCAGCAGGTGGCAGCAAACAGGTTCCTGCAGTTCATTTTGTAGTTTCTCTTGGTCTCTGCAGCTTCATCCAATGGGAACAGCAAACCAGGGTCTAAGTTCCCAGAAGCCACTCTGGTAGCTGTGAAAAGAGTAGGTGTGGAAAGGATCTAGGGGTCTTAATACACCACAAGCTTGACATGAGTCAACAGTGTGATGCAGTAGCAAACAACAACAGCTAATGCAACCGAATTATAGTGTCCTGATCAAGGGACATAATAGTACCACTCTATTTTGTCTTGGCCAGACCACACCTGGAGTACTGTGTCCAGTTCTGGATGCCACAGGATACTGACAATGAGCAGAGAAGGGCAGCCAAGAGGATCATGGATTTGGAAACCAAGCCTTATGGGGAACGGTTGAGGGAGTTGGGTATGTTGAGCCTGGAAAAGAGAAGTCTTGAGAGGTGATAAGATAGCCATCTTCAAATATTTGCAGGGCTGTCACACAGAAGATGGAGCAAGCTTATTTTCTGCTGCCGTAGAGTGTAGATTTAATGGATTCAAATGATAAGAAAGGAGATTCTGACTAAACATCAGGGAGAACTGTCTAATAGTAAAAGCTGTTCAACAGTGGAGTGGACTGTCTCGGAAAGTGGTGGGCTCTCCTTCATTGCTGGTTTTTAAACAGAGGTTTGGTGGCGACCTATCAAGAATTTTTTTTAAGCTGTGATTCCTTCATTGCAGGAGGTTGGACTAGATGACTGAGTTGTCTTAACCAAGGCTTCACCAAGGGTTCCTTCCAACTCTAGAATTCTAGGAGTCTATGGACTTCCTATGTACCCATCCCTTTGAAGATCTGGGTTTTAATATTTCTCTGCATGCCTGTCTAGTGATCTGTGTTTTTACTCAGCCATCTGTTTAGTTTCTCTAATTAAATACTTGTTTATGTTTAACATCCAACTTTAAAAAAAAAAAAAGATTAATATTTACTTGTTTAGAGCCAATCCTGGGAGGTCCATAGTAAATGATGTGGAGGTATACACTGGTTTTTGCTAGGCATTGTTAAATGCTGCAGAATTAAAGATAATGACTTGAATAAGAGTTTAGGTTTTCCTGTTTCAGCTTAATTGGTACTCTCAAAGAATTAATTATACAGTTCAGGCAAAACCCAGCAATTTTCTTTTGTAAATCATACTTGAATGGGTTTATTATGTGGGGTAATTGCAACCGGTGGGGTAATTGCAACTGCAGATTTTAAATTGTATAGGGCTGCAATAGATATGAGAACTATAGTGTGGGAAACTGAGAGCAACTTTCTCTGAACAAATTCCAGAGTCAGGAAAGTTTGCTGCATGATCAAGTGCATTGGAGGGTCATGGGATGGCATTTCTCATTGTTCCTAATCCCTGGGTTGCTATTACTTTTATTCACAGCAGCAGCTTGGGAACCAAGCAGGGACTATGGGAAAGGCATCATACACCAAACCTTCTGCTGTATCTGCAGAATAAAGTTCATTGATAGGGGAGTTGAATTCAAAGTCTGGAATGGGCTCAGGAAAAATAACTTTCTGGTTGTTTGTAAGCTAAGTGATTTTACCTTAAGACATGGGACATCACCTGTAACCACTACCCACTTCTTTCTCTAGTTCACGCTTTGCATATTTTGGAAAAAAGTTTGAAATATTAAAGATTAAAATGCATTATATTTTGGGAGTTTGGCACAAATGTAGATGTTGGGCAAAACTGCATACAAAAAATGTATTATTAGGAGTAATGTGCAAAAAAAATGCTGACCTATTTTCCTGAGGGCTAGAATAAAGTCTTAGAAAGGAATGTGTAATGCTGATGAGCTTTCTCAAAATGAGAAAGTAAAATTGACAAGATTTGTGCACCCTTAGTATACAGACATCAAGCAGTCTACTATAAATGGAAAGGCCATTACATTACCTGAGTGGTGTGTGTGTGTGTGTGTGTGTGTGTGTGTGTGTATACATTCAGTGTTGTTTGTCTAGGCATTTTGTTATGACTAAATAACAGATCATCAGCTTCTTATAGCAAAATTCCAGCTTAAACTGAAGAAAGTAGGAAAAACAACTGGGCCAGTAAGACACAATCTAAATCAAATCCCTTATGAATACACAGTGGAAGTGAGGAACAGGTTTAAGGATTTAGATTTGGTGGACAGAGTACCTGAAGAACTATGGATGGAGGCTCGTAACATTATACAGGAGGCAGCAACGAAAACCATCCCAATGAAAAGGAAATGCAAGAAAGCAAAGTGGCTGTCCAATGGCCTTACAAATAGCGGGGGAGAGAAGGCAAACAAAATGCGAGGGAGATAGTGAAAGATACAGGAAATTGAATGCAGATTTCCAAAAAATAGCAAGGAGAGACAAGAGGGCCTTCTTAAACAAGCAATGCAAAGAAATAGAGGAAAACAACAGAATGGGAAAAACCAGAGATCAGTTCAAGAAAATAGGAGATATGAAAGGAACATTTCGTACAAAGATTACCATAATAAAGGACAAAAGTGGAAAGGACCTAACAGTATCAGAAGACATCAAGAAGAGGTGGCAAGAATACACAGAGGAATTATACCAGAAAGATATGGAGGTCTCATACACCCCAGATAGTGTGGTTGCTGACCTTGAGCCAGACATCCTGGAGAGTGAAGTCAAATGGGCCTTAGAAAGCACTGCTAATAATAAGGCCAGTGGAAGTGATGATATTTCAGCTGAACTATTTAAATTTTTAAAAGATGATGCTGTTAAGGTGCTACACTCAATATGCCAGCAAGTTTGGAAAACTCAGCAGTGGCCAGAGGACTGGAGAAGATCAGTCTACATCCCAATCCCAAAGAAGGGCAGTGCCAAAGAATGCTCCAACTACCGCACAATTGGGCTCATTTCAAACGCTAGCAAAGTTATGCTTAAAATTCTACAAGGCAGGCTTAAGCAGTATGTGGACCGAGAACTCCCAGAAGTGCAAGCTGGATTTCGAAGGGGCAGAGGAACCAGAGACCAAATTGCGAACATGCGCTGGATTATGGAGAAAGCTAGTGAGTTCCAGAAAAACATCTACTTCTGTTTCATTGACTACGCAAAAGCATTTGACTGTGTCGTCCACAGCAAACTATGGCAAGTTCTTAAAGAAATGGGAGTGCCTGATCTTGAGAAATCTCTATGCGGGACAAGAAGCTACAGTTAGAACTGGATATGGAATAAATGATTGGTTCAAATTTGGGAAAGGAGTACGACAAGGCTCTATATTGTCTCCCTGCTTATTTAACTTATATGCAGAATTCATCATGCGAAAGGCTGGACTGGATGAATCCCAAGACGGAATTAAGATTACCAGAAGAAATATCAACAACCTCAGATATGCTGATGACACAACCTTGATGGCAGAAAGTGAGGAGGAATTAAAGAACCTTTTAATGAGGGTGAAAGGGGAGAGCGCAAAATATGGTCTGAAGCTCAACATCAAAAAAACTAAGATCATGGCCACTGGTCCCATCACCTCCTGGCAAATAGAAGGGGAAGAAATGGAGGCAGTGAGAGATTTTACTTTCTTGGGCTCCATGATCACTGCAGATGGTGACAGCAGTCATGAAATTATAAGACGCCTGCTTCTTGAGAGAAAAGCAATGACAAACCTAGACAGCATCTTAAAAAGCAGAGACATCACCTTGCCGACAAAGGTCTGTATAGTTAAAGCTATGGTTTCCCCAGTAGTGATGTATGGAAGTGAGAGCTGGACCATAAAGAAGGCTGATCGCCGAAGAATTTATGCTTTTGAATTATGGTGCTGGAGGAGACTCTTGAGAGTCCCATGGACTGCAAGAAGATCAAACCTATCCATTCTTAAGGAAATCAGCCCTGAGTGCTCACTGGAAGGACAGATCCAGAAGCTGAGGCTCCAATACTTTGGCCACCTCATGAGAAGAGAAGAATCCCTGGAAAAGACCCTGATGCTGGGAAAGATTGAGGGCACAAGAAGGGGACGACAGAGGACAAGATGGTTGGACAGTGTTCTCGAAGCTACCAACATGAGTCTGACCAAACTGCGGGAGGCAGTGGAAGACAGGAGTGCCTGGCGTGCTCTGGTCCATGGAGTCATGAAGAATCAGACATGACTAAATGACTAAACAACAACAAAATAACATTACAAAAGAAAGAAGTAATAGAAAACATATCCCTTGTTTTGGTCTTTTCTTCTTGCTTTGAATGTTATTATTACTAACTTGATTAAAAATAAGAACACCAGTAATATTTTTAATGATTTTGTCTATATTTAATATTAATATTTATTTATTAAGCATTTTTATTGCCCTTGAGCTGAAAAGAAAGTTTCCAGAAAGTGTTATAAAGATAACTAATAAGACAGTCTAAATGACATGACATGAAAGGAAACAAAATTGGAAGGGGAGGAAGCAAACTGAGGCACTAGTTCTTAGTTACAAGATGACACCATCAGCCCAAAAGCAAATGGATCTGTTCTAGTCACAGTCCTGCCCTGCTGGTACAAACAACAAAGAGGGAAGAAGGTGAAGATGGCAGTTTGCCTTGCTGACTGTCCTCTTCCCCAAACAACAGTTGGTTCCAATGCCTTCGTGAGAGGGAGGAGGCAGTGCCATTTTTCCAGAAGGCTAGTAGAAAGCATTGCACTGGTTTAACACCTAATGCAAAAGAAACCACACTGTAATCAAGAAGGCCCCAGTGTCTGCCTTGTAAATACTTCCCAGTTAGCACCAAGGCGGCCAGGTATTTACAAGGCAGACAGTGGGGCCTTCTGGGGCCTCGACACAGGTTGAGGGGAAGGCTTTATTCAACACTTCAAAGGGGAGCCGACAAAACCGTCACTGAAGTTTGTGTTCTTTGTTCTCCAAATTAAAACAGACTGATAAATTCAGCCTGCTAAGTCTGCACAATTCAGGTCCTTTGTTTCCAACAGTAGCCAAACAAATACCTCTGGTCTCTCTGCTTGCCCAGTTCTGGGCTCCATGGTTGCTGAGGTACCAAAGATCCTAACTAGGTGAGGTACCCTGCTTGCAAATCCATTGTGTACAATCTTCTCTCTCTCTAAACAAAAGTCACAAGCTGTATTTTGGGTGTTTTACATTAGCATTGCCCATTGGGAAGTTCTGTTTATATTATTTCTGTGGCTAAAACATTTGGACTAAATATGAAGGGAGAAAAGTCATGGAAGGAATTCTCCAAGAAGAGAAATGCGCTCCACACCCTTATTACAACATTATGTCTGTTGAGCCAAATATTTTCCTTTGACAAATGGCCTGATAATAGAACCTAATTAGGAAAAGGTGTGAAAGACCTGATGCAGCCTGGCTGCTCCAGGAAAGAAATGCTGGCAAGCAGACAGGCAGGAAGGAAGGAATGGAAGAAAATGGAAACAAGGAAGAAAAACAAAGAAACAGAATGGCTTTAATTTTGTCTACAAGTAGATGAGAAGAATATGGAATGTGTACCAGCTGAATAGACAAAAGGACAGAAGGATCACCCTCATGTATACACATGCATACACCCCTAGTAAGAACAGCAAGAAATTTCCGCAACACAATCCTAAGAGGTCATAAGATCAATATGAAGGACCAGGGTCTTATTCTTGAGGCCACAGACAAGAGATGTCTTGAGGCCACAGACAAGAGAATGTCTTAAACTTTAAGGGCTAAACTACATTGAACTAGTCTTTACATCTAGCTTGCAGATTTTTTTATTACAAATTACACCAGCTGTATGTTTGTGACAATTAATGGAATCAAGGCAGACATGGAGAAGGGATCTAACCCTATTCTCCCTTGCAGCAGTCATGAGGAAGATCTCTCCTCTGAAGATGCTATTTGCCTTGTGGGTGGAGAATCTGCCACTGGCAAATGTGAGGGATCCCACACACACACAACAAATACCAGCTTTCCTCCAGATAGGAGGAGAAAGTTATCTTCCCCCTCTACACCTGCTCTGGTCCCTTTGGGCTGCAATCCTAAACACACTTACTACAGACTAAGCCCTATCAGACATGGTGGAACCTATTTCTCAGTAAACATGATTAGGATTGAACTGTATCTTTAGGACTGCAGTGCTAGGCCCACTGTAATTTAGGGTTGGACTGATAGAAAAGGGCTCCTGCACTTTTGATGTTTGTGCAGCAGAAGGAATTTCCCTCTGCTACACAACTATTAAAGGAGCAGAGCCGTGTCACCTTTTACACCCTGATTGCACATGTACCTTCATTGCCCTAAATGAAAGCATGAACAATGATGGACCCAACCATTTAAATTCTTCTTGCACATTTGTGAGTGTCATCTCCCACTCTTAAATTATTCTGGTGTTTATTAGGGTTTCTTTCTTAAAATGTGGGTGGATATAACACAATCTCTACTATGAAACACTTTAGGTAAGTTGGAAAAAGTTGACCCTGTTACTACTTACAATTGTCTTTGATTATGTGAGCAGACTAGGTACGTCATGGAGTAACTAATGTTATGGAGTAACTTAAATGAAGTTATAAACACATGTCTTCTGTCCCCACACAAAGAAGACTGAAAATTCTGTTACGTTTAATTGATATAGTTTATACTTCATTTACCTACTGAGTCTGCAAATTATATGCAAATAGAAGATAAGGTAAAAGCAGGAGCCTCTTTGTCCAAGGTTCATAGCTTAAAGCAAGAATGTTGTTTGGTCTACCATTAAGAACAGAATTCAAGAGTTTGTCCTTGAAGCGAAACAACTTTCCACAAATGACATCCTCTTGTATATCCAAAATTTCCCTCCTTTGGCTGACTGGGAAAATATTACAGGACAGGGGTGAATATAGGTCTGTGCCAAATTTCTGATGATTTAAGAGGGGCAAAAGCAGTGTTCTCCAAATTTATTTAAATGTACTGTTTTCCATTTTTGTCCATGGCTGACTGCAACCATTGCTGCTTTAACACTTTGTTAAATGCATTTCTTAAATATTTCTTTCTGCAGTGATCCAGCCAGTCAAGACCCACATAGTGAGCATGATTATATCAGGACACTACAAAGCCAATTAGATTTTACTGAATCATGACATCAACAGGAGCAAACATAATCAAGTCTGGGTGAGGACACTGAAGGAAGTAGTCACCTCACTCTTAATAGGCTCTCTTTGCCCTTAGCCAGAGCATCAGTATCGTGCAATATAATGGGGAGTTGGAATGCTGGATAGTTTTGTTATTACTCCAATGATGAGCATTGAGTAGGAGAATGCCAGACACAGTAGGAGTCTGCTAGGTTATAAGATGCATAATAGGATACCTCTGCTTTTATTTAGAATGGGAGGGAATCATATGAAACTGCCTTCCATATGTTTGGACATTCACACAGAGGGCCTAATTCATACCAGAGATTGTTTGCATGATGGAGAGAAGAGATCCTCAATGTGGGTGATGAAATTCTGTCTAAGAAGAACACAAAAATTATCTTGCTGGATCAAAGTTGAGAGGTCCGGAGGGTGGCAACATGAGAATGGGCCTTCTCTGCAGCGGCTCCCTGTCTATGGAATGCTCTCCCAAGGGAAATTCGCTTGGCGCCTTCATTATACACCTTTAGACGCCAGACAAAAATGTTCCTTTTTAATCAGGCCTTTGGTTTATCTGATTTACATCCTATGTCCTTTTTAAATGTGTTTGTTTTGGGGGGTGCTATTGGGTTGTTGTTTTTATTTATATTATGTATTTTGTGGTTTTTATATTTTGATTTTATTCTGTGAACTGCTCTGAGACCCCTGGGTATATAAATTCAATAAATAATAATAAAGTCTAATCTCACCCACTGTTCTGTGACCAACATGGGAAAGTCAGATCCTTATGGATCCATAGGCAGTGTGCCTCTGAATACCAGTCTCTAGGGAGTGCAAGCCGGGAGACTGCTGTTGGCCTGAAGTCCTGCCTATGTGCTCCGCAGTGGCATCTGGTTGGCCACTGTAATAAACAAGATGCTGGACTAAATAGTCCTTTGGTCTAATCCAGCAGGGCTCTTCTTATACTCATATGGACACATACTAGCAAAGCATGAAGATGGTCACCTTCTCCTGTTGCTTGTAAAGGTAAAGGGACCCCTGACCATTGGGTCCAGTTGCGGAAGACTCTGGGGTTGCAGCGCTCATCTCACTTTATTGGCCAAGGGAGCCGGCATACAGCTTCTGGGTCATGTGGCCAGCATGACTAAGCCTCTTCTGGCGAACCAGAGCAGCACATGGAAATGCCATTTACCTTCCCGCCGGAGCGGTACCTATTTATCTACTTGCACTTTGATGTGCTTTCGAACTGCTAGGTTGGCAGGAGCTGGGACTGAGCAACAGGAGCTCACCCCGTCGCGGGGATTCAAACCGCCAACCTTCTGATCAGCAAGCCCTAAACTCTGTGGTTTAACCCACAGCACCACCCACATCCCTCCTGTTACTTGTACCCAGTACTTATTAACTGAAGGTATATGCCTGCATCTGTACAGGTAGAGTCTGTTTAGATTTTGTAGCTCAAAGACTATGAGCTTCATGAATCTACCCCATAGTTTAAAAAAGCCATTTAAGCTAGTTCACAAAAACCTTTAGCTTCAACTGCCTAAATCAATGTTTGTGCAACTGCAACTTAAGCCAATCAATAGGACTGAGATGTATGCAATCAGAAATCAATGGAATGGAACTTCTTGTATACTGAATCAAGCATTTGGACAATTTGTTGAAGTTCTATCTTAATGGCCTTGTAGATTAGAGCTGTGGCTGAACCATACAGGGTTAATTGAGGTCTATTGAAGGACATTTTCAAACTGTGCTAGTAGAATGAAGCAGAACATTTGTGCTGAAGGTTCTGATGTCTGGCGAGGTTTTCCTGTTTTCAAATAAAACAAAAGCCAGTAGTTAAAACCCACAGCTTTAGCACCTCAGAGAGCTGGGAGATTAATTTATCATTAGGTGTCCTCAAGCGAAAGCCAAATTTGTTCAATCCACATCTGCTCACCAAATGAAAATGTGGTGTGTTTCAATAGCACCTTGATCATAAGAATTTATCTTAAAATGAATCTGGATAAGATTTATTCATAAGTAGCTCATTTCCTGCTGACATTTAAGGATCTCCTCTTTAAAAGCACATGCAAAGGTTTAAAGTTAACTGTTCCATCATTCCTTTCATAGCACAGGATCTGTGTTTCAGCTAATGACTGCAACTGGATAGACTTGCAGAAACCCAAAAGTCATATAGCAAATGGAATGTTCCATACCTATTTACAGATACAGATGTTGATGCAACATAAGTATGTGCTTGTGTGTTTGCACACGCATCTGCTATTTGCAAATATTTACATAAGAAAAAGATGTGATTTAATAACAGCTAACAGATGTACTAAACTTCTTTTATCTCAGGCTCCTCCACAGCCACTTGACAAACATTATTTGCAGTTCACAAGAGGTACAAAATCATATCCAAATTTCTGGCAAACTAAACATTTTGCAATCTGCTTTCATAAGAATCTATACTTAGATTGGTTTTTGAATGCCCTATGTGCATCTGCACAATGTCCCTATACAAACCAAGATAATATAGGTTCAAATGTTGACTTTCAGAACACAAGGCCTGTTAATTTCTCCCATGGGGAAATCACACCTGCAGGAGGGAGAAGAACTGAGTGGCAGATAATGCACCTCTCTTTTTAGGAACAGGATATGGTACATTCACCAACTCATGAGAACCACATTTCTAGGGACTGTCACTTGAGTCGATAACCAATGATGTTCTCCACATCACAAGCTACAATACAGAAATTGTAAAGGGGGGGGGTGGAATTGAGTGAAGATTGGAAATATTTTTTCCACAAGGCCCATTGAGATGAATAGGAACCGTAGAAGAGCATGGAGAACATCTCAGCGGATTGTGCCAAAAACTTGGAGAAGGGATGCTTGGTTTGTTGTTCTTATTTTTATTGTGTATTTTGTGGTTTTTATGTTGCAATTTTGTGTTGTGAACCATCCTATGATCTACAGATGAAGGGCAGCATACAAATTTAATAAATAGTAGTAATAATAATAATTCTGGGCTGAACGAAGTCTAGCTGCTGAGCCCCACATGCTTGCCTCAGATGTCCTTATTGTAGGAGCTGTTGCGTGGCTATTGCCAACTACTGGCAAAGGAAGACTGGCAATGTCCCAGAGCCTTCACACCTCCTTCCCAAAGCTGGGAAAGTGCTTACTAGGCTTTGGGAAGGAGGTAGAAAGGCACCCCCTTGGCCCTCATGCCCTGGGGGGGGGGGACCAGTCATGCTGCCTTAAACCCACCTCTGCTTTCAGCACAATACAATACACAAAAGTAAGTTCCAGGGAACTGTGTATGTATGGGATTGAACCCGAATCTGTAGCTTAAGGAGTGCTCTACAGGATGCTCCTCTGCTCCACAAGAACCACATCTACTCAGAAGCAAATCCCATGGAGTTCAGTGGGACTTCCCCTCAGCAACCACTAAAAAGAAAGCCTGGACTGGATCACTGCTATTCTGCAAGCTGACATTACTCAGGCTTGAGTTTTCTACTTGTTAAAATGCTACGAGCATCTGCATTAATAAAGAAACAAATAGCACCATCTACTGATGCAGCAACAGCATGTTCAGAATCCCAAGTAGGGCTGCAAAGACGTTATGCAACAAAGGATCTGAAAATGTTTATATTCTATAAGCCTTCTAAAAATATTGCTAATAGTAACAGCAGTTCCCAGGACAGATCTTGAAGCCAAGCTCTGTGCAGACAATTAAACAAAGATAATAAAATAACAGATAATAAAACAAAGCAGGTAATGAAAGAGTGGGTGGAATAAGATTGGCATAGACTCTGCGGAAAGGCCACTTCATTTGACTACCTGGTTAACAACTTGCGAAAGGCAATTATGGGCAAAGACTACCAAATCTGACACCTTACATAACATCACTATTTATTGGCTAATGAAGGGACACATTTGTATGTGAAACATCATGGCTAACAAAATACTTGCTCAACCTTTGGAACCAACAAGTTTAGTATGTCAGTAACAAGCACAAGGCCAGGAAAATCCGAGTCCCAGGACGACCTTTTCTCATGATGCCAAGGTACTGCAATATGTGTTTGTAATGCTCTGGGGACCCTGAAACATCAAAGGCCAAACACAGTGAGGTGAAGTGAGGATATAGTCGATAGGACTTGCTGCTATTCCTTTCCATTCCTGTTTTATTTTAAGGCTCCAGGAGAAAGGCAGTGAGCAAAATTTTCCTTTAAGATACAGTTTACTAGTGACGAGGTTGAGCCTGTACTAAAGACAACTCAAGGCTTTTCCTATCCTGCTCTCCTTCTTCCATATTCACTTTGACAAGTACTAGCTCATTCCCAGAACAGACCACAATTTAACATATGCTTTAGTCTACTGAGGTCCACGGAATTCTGAGCTGTTTCCATGAAATCCTGCCTAGCCCCTTCCATAGCCTTTCTTCTACTTGCACCCAAACAGCAAAATCTATTTCCTGATGTGCAGCCTTCGTGAAAATGCTTCCACCTCTTCCTTTTACACATCTTCCTCAAAATCAGTTTTATGCAAAGCCTTTCTTACACCAACCAACTGCAACTGGTATTCAGAGGCACCCTGCCTCCGACAGTGGTGAGAAGGAACATATCCATCAAAATTAGCAGCCACCAATAGCCTCAAGTTGAGGCTCCAGTACTTGGCCACCTCATGAGAAGAGAAGACTCCTTGGAAAAGACCCTGATGTTGGGGAAGATGGAGGGCACAAGGAGAAGGGGATGACAGAGGATGAGATGGTTGGACAGTGTTCTCGAAGTGACTGGCATGAGTTTGGCCAAACTGCGGGAGGCAGTGGAGGATAGGGGTGCCTGGCATGCTCTGGTCCATGGGGTCATGAAGAGTCGGACATGACTGAACGACTGAACAACAACAATAGCCTCAATCTCATGAATTTGTCTCAGCCTCTTTTAAAGCCTTCTAAGTTTTTGGCCATCATTGCCTCTTGTGGGAACGAGTTTAACTATGTGCTGTGTGAAGAAGTACTTCCTTTCGTTTGTTCTGAATCTTACAATATTCAGCTTCATTGGCTATCCAAAGATTTGAATATATCCAAGTTATGGTACTTTGGCTTTCAATGGAGGCTAAGCCTCTAGTCCAGGGGTCAGCAACCTTTTCAGCCATGGGCCAGTCCACTGTCCCTCAGACCATGTGGTGGGCCGGACTATATTGGGGGGGGGGGGAATGAATGAATTCCTATGCCCCACAAATAACCCAGAGATGCATTTTAAATAAAAGGACACATTCTACTCATGTAAAACAATGCTGATTCCCAGACTGTCCATGTGCTGGATTGAGAAGGCGATTGGGCCACATCCGACCCCCGGGCCTTAGGTTGCCTACCCCTGCTCTAGTCTGTCTGACCTGCTGTTGTTTACATGTAACTGTTTTATATTGGATCTTAGTTTATTGGCATTGTGTGATTTGATTTATTTTTATTATGCTCAACCACCTTACGATTTCATTTGTAATGAAAGGTGGTCTATACTTTTTGTTTACATATATATACATGCATGCACACTGCTGAGAGGAGAGAATTTTAACGTTTAGGGCAAAAACTTGGTACAGTCACCATATTGCGACTACTTTAAATTACTCAGTGTGATCATTGCCACACAGCAAAATGTTCTAATGCAGTGGCTCACCAATGACTTAGGATGAGGCGGCGGCAGGCTACATTTGCATTGGAGTGTGTATGAAGCATGCAATAAGCTTATTGAGTCACTGCAGGTGCATATGAACAGCACTGGTTTTTTTTAAGTGGCCTCACATGGTGGCAACATGGAAGACAGGCAAATATTTTCTTTCAGACAATCAAGGCTGTTTTGAATCAAAATCTCTATTTCTGAAGAGCACATACACTAAGGTGGCTTGGCAGTACGTAGCAATGGGTGGCTTGTGAGAGCATGGGGTTGGAAGAGGAGATGGTTTAAGAGGAAGGGGAAATACTTCAGCAAGCAAAACACAGTGGGAGTGCAGGGATGGATGAGAGTCTTACTGAGTAATGAAGAATTTTGCCCCTAGTGTCCCAACTCACTTTTATTAATCTAGATTCTGCCCAGCTGAACAGCAATGCAGGGGAGGCATGACTGCTTAATGGGGTTTTCAACTGACATGTACAGAATGCTGCAGCTAGAAAGAAAAGCCAATGGTCTTGCTGAGCTTTTAGTTCAAAGGCATACATCCAAACTGAGGTGTCACTGGTGGAAGCAGGCAACAATTCTTGCTGGTTTCCCCTTCCCCCTACAGTCCTTTTGCCGCCGCCCCGCCCCCCCCCTGAAAATCTACTGTGGAGGGTTGGAGCAGTCTCCGGGGCAGTATGTGAGGCAGCTCAGGGAGAAGGGGAGATGGGCAGCAACAACAAAAGCCACCCCCCCCCACACACACACACCGCTCCACTGGTTCCCAGCTCCTTCCATGAATGGAAGGCTAGTGAGAATCCAAGCCAAAGCATCTCTGGGATGTTTTTGCAACAAGAACAAACAAAAATCGAAGAAATTAGTGATGATTAGTCAGCTGTTCTAATTAAAACGAGTCTGTTCTATTTTCATAGATTTGCAGTCATGGAAAATTCTTTCCTGTTGTTGCTGGAGTCATTTGTGTGCCATGAAAAAATAAATAGGAACTGTTTGTCTTGAACATTTTTGGATGACTTAGGACTAGGAGGCCCTTCTTTTACACTGATAGCACACGGGATATATTTGATACGTCTTCCTAGAGCCCCACTGCTGGGCTCAATTCAGAGTAAATCATAATGGTGTTGTTTTTACGCCTTTCCTGCCAGGTTAAATACTTCTACAGACAGATCCACATCCGCCTGTAGTGCAAATTGTAATATTGCCAAGTTCAGTCACTGGTATCTCGGTTCCAAACTATCTCAGGTGACAGAGCTGAGAAGGCCTCTGACAGAAATCTGAGAGAGATGCTGTTGGTCAAAGTAGACAGACGATACTGAGAAAAAATGAACCAATGGTCTGTCTCTGGATTAAGGCAGTTTAATATCAGCAAGAAGGAGGCATAAATGGTTGTGAGTAGAGGTGTGATTTCCTCAGGCTTCTCAGCATTGTTGTGATTACTTGTTATGTTAGTGATAGCATAGGAGACCAGTGGGACAGGTTCCCCAAAGGCCTTATTTTTGTTTGTTAATTTTGCAGACCATTGCAATCTTCTCTTGGGGTCCATTTGGCTGGCAGGCACACAGAACAGAACCTTTTCAGTGCTGACCCTGTAGCTGTAGAATTCAGTTCCACAGGCTATCAGGTAGGTCTCATCCCTCAGTGTTTTTAAATGCACCTTAAAGGCCCATCTTTTTACTATAGCTTTCAATGGTTGGTAGAAACAGTGCTGTAGTTGTGTTGATATGGCATGCTGAGTGATAACAGGCTTTGCATAAGCTTTTTAGTAGCATGGTGAATTATGAAACTGGATGTTTTAATTATACTTTATTGTATAATGTTCCGTTACACTATTATGTTGTAACATTATTTTGTAAACTTTGTGCAGATGTCTTTCTTGAAAAGTGGGTGATAAGGCTGTTTAATAAAATGAAGAATAAAGAAAGATGTTCTGTGGACTCACAGTTGCCCTATGCTCATTCTGTCCCTTTATTCTGCCTATTATTGTAGCCAATCTGACTTTATTTTATCTTCATTACTCTTGAAGAGGCTCATCAAGCTAATTAGAAAATCCACTGTGACAAATGAATCATAAGATAAGCACAATAATGTATTTGTACAGACTTTCCCCCTCTCTTTATATATAAACACAAATTACCCTAAACACACACCCACACACACCAGTGTAATGGCTATTTATTACAACATGTCAGTCCATCCATGCAAAATGTGAACCTATCCTGCCTTGGATAAAATGTGTTTGCACCAATTTCTCAAGTGTACGAAAAGTGCATTTGTGGTGTTTGCCCTCTCATTATAGAGATGTCTGTACAGGGGGAGAGAAAGGGTTAATAGACTGACCAATGGGAAAGCCCAGGGACGGAGTCTGTGTTAAAGGCTTAGCACGGGGGTTTGGGCAGTTAGTTGAGTTGGAAATACGGAGGTGGTTGGTTCGGTTAGGTTCTTGTGGGTGGAAGTCATAGGAGTCAGAGCGAGTTCGAGACAGAGGGGAAACAGAGAGAGTGAATCAGTCTACAGTGTTTCAAAGTATTTAGAACTGTTTGCGTTAACAATAAACTAAAATCTTTGTTAATACGTTACAACCTGACTGAGTCTGAATATATTACCGGGGAGAACCTGGTTGGTGGCAGCAGTATAGTGGTGGCACAGGATCAATAGTCCATGGGACGACCGGGGGCCCTGTGTGATCGCCACAGCATTCTATGCAAACAGAGTATCATTATTTTAAATTACACCCATGCCTATCTACATTTATGTTTTAATACACCAGTGCTCATTCATTTTAGCCATGCGATGGATCCTTGTTATATATGCTTTAAAACATTGTACTTTATTAGAACTGAAAAATGAGCAAGCATTTATGTAATTTGTGTGACTCCGGCGTCATTTCTGAGCTTGAAGTGGCAATTCTGCACGTTCTCAATAGCAACACCCCAACTCTGGCATGCCCTCGCCTCTTAGGTGTGAGAAGTACCAACACTGATGGAGTTTCAATAGCAATTAAAAACATGGCTATTCCACCAAGCATTTGCCTAAAGTGGTGCCTCTCACTTGACGGAAGGAGTTATGTTGTTAGTATATTGTCCAGGTCTTAGTCCAACATTCCAAGTACTACACCACACAACATATCTTCCATGCTGCTGAGGTAAAGCATACTCTTCAACATTTCTTCAATGAAAATAGGCATGTCCTAAACAAACAAACAAACAAATAAAATTTACACCCCGGCCATCTGACTGGGTTGCTCCAGCCACTCTGCAGGGCTTCCAACATATATAAAAGCATAATAAAACAATACAGGGCTGCCTTCAGATGTCTTCTAAAGGTTGTATAGTTACTTACCTACTTGGCTCGGAGGTTGCATAACTCCATACCCTTCAACATTTCTCTGGTGAAAATAGGGACATCCAGTGCTTTTTTTCTAAAATAATAATAATAATAAATGTTTAGGGTTACTCTCATTTTGACTCAAGAAAATCACCATTTTATAGTTCAAATCAGGAAAAATAAATGCAGTAAATGGACAAAAGCACAAAGAACATGCATTACCTCATATTACACAGCTCACAGTAATTACAGTAATTTTCCTGCTCATATTGAAATACTGCCCCTCAATTAGGCCAAACTTTCATCAGTAAAACACCACACATCCACATTCCACACTGCTTCACAAATTAAACGCTCGCTTCCATCTGAGACTCAGGAAACACCGGGAAAGGAAATGAGGCTGCCATCGGGGTGGCAACGGAACTGACGATTCACCGTACTAGAGAAGAAACTAAACTTTAGTTTCTTCTCCCATTAGATTCACAAAATGTTTAGGGGGTATGCATACCCCTGTGTACCCCCAGAAAAACCCACTGGTGACATCCTAAGGGAAAGCAGGACATTCCAGGATCAAATCATAAACTGGGACAATTTCTGTAAATCTGGGACTGCCCTGGAAAATAGGGACATACTGTATTCTGGTCTGGGTAAGGTTAAAGGAGCCCTTCAAAAAGAGCAGATGGATATTGGTTGAAAGAATGGCAGTTTCTTCATCAGGTGACCCAAGAAGCCTTCAACTGCTTCCAGTGTGAACATGAAATGATCGTTGTCCAGAACAGTCTGCAGTTACAGACACTCATGTGCCTTTGAATCCTGGCAGCAGAAATATTTCCAGAGTATGCAGCCTTGATGACTTGGCTTCAATTCTTGCCTAAGGTAAAAAGCCCTGAAAATACAAAGGAATCATTTCAGTTCTTATGACTGCGGGTATGTGAGCCACTGGTTCTGGTGCGGATATGAGCCCATTTCTGGGTTGTTGTTTTTTTTCATTACAGGAATAGTTGTACAGGAAAATTAATGGGAAATGATGCCCAGGAATGCGGTTGGAAACCAAAGAGAAAATTGTTGATATAAAATACATATCCCGCACTTCATAAAACACACATAAAGGGGAAAGAGAAACCTAAATGTTTTGGAAGTGATGGGCGAGCCTCTTACAGTTTGGTTCAGATAAGCACTCAGAGCCTTGGAAGCAAATTTGCAGCGCTTGGAGCTGGACGCTTAGCCTGAAAGCCCCATGGAAACAGACTTGCCAGCCAAAACTCTACTGCTGTTTTGTTTCCACTCCCAGATGAAATCTAAAGCTGTAACCCTTAACCTGCTTAACTCAGTTTAGCCCCCAATAAAATTGATACATCTGCTCCGGAATAGGAGATTTAAGGGCTACAGCTTAAAAGTGAAGAGGAACATGGGGGGGGCGGGGTGGAGGAAATAATGTTAATAAAATCCTACGGTGGCGGCTTGTTTCCTCCCGATGTGTTTATGGAGATCCTATTCACCCCCACTCATCGTTTAGAGGGGTTAGGGCCAAAATACACTTGCTGGCAACGGATCCAAGTCTTTATTTGTGTGGCAGCCCAAATCATGTAATAAAAGCAGGTTTCAATTATGATTTAGAGCACAGGTGTAGGAGCATGGGGGCTGCTGAACCCTCCACCCACCTCCCTACACATTTCCCCCTACAGCCCTCTCTGTCCTAGTGGTGGTGGTTTTCTACTCAAGTTGACTTGCAGTATGGGAGCCCAGCTGTGGATGCTGGTCCATGAGGGCAAGTGGGGCAGCACCCCACCAACTTCAGTCTGCCCTCAGCCATCCTCCACATGCCCGGCCTGCTTACTTACAACCTGTCTAGGAGGTGGCACAGCCTGTCAGCTTCTTCCTCCTCAGTCTCAGACTTGCTCTTGTAGAACTCAGCAGGGAAGAGGGTGGGTAAAAAAAACCTGGAATGTGTTGGCTTTGGCTATCATTGGCTCTGGTTCCACCTATTGATGGGCTCCCTGTCTTCTGCTCTACCAATCCCAGTGGACACCAGCCAGTACTATACAGACCACAGCTTAGCCCAAGAGAGGGCTGTACCAGGGAGGCAATAAATGGAGATGTTACTTCAAGGAGAGACACACCTCCAGGTGGAATGGCTGTAGAAACTCAGTGTTAAGAGAGGCTTTCAGACTCCAAGGAAAGATGTAATGGCCATCTTATTAGCCCTGTCAAGAAAGGTAAGGGGGGGGGGAATAGCAGGCATACAATTGGTAAGTAAGATGAGTCAGCCAAATAGTTACTGTGGTGTATGTGTGGGCTCCTGCCACAGTCCCAACTGGAATTTTCTCCCCCATACCTGCTATTTGAAATGGGGGGAAAGAGCCCATTGGTGCAAATGGGACTTTTCTACCTCCACTGCTGGGGTACCAATTGCTGGGAATCACAAGTGAGGAGAGTGCTGTTGAGGTCATGTCCTGTTTGCAGTCTTCCTATAAGCATCTAATTGGCCACTGTGAGACGAGGACGCTGGACCTTTGGTCTGATTCATCGGGGCTCAATGGAAAACCATTTCCAATGAGGATCACTGCAGGGACAAAGGATTAAATCCCCTCCTCAAGCATGCCATAGCCCTAATCTCACACTTTCCCCTACCCTATTGGTACCAGCTGTTTCTTTTTTAATCAGTTTTGCCTGCCAGAGCTACCCACACGACATCTGAAAGTAGTTTATGAAATCTTCTTTCTTAGAAGTCTCCAAGGAAAAGTTTCTCTATCATCATAACAGTGTCAGAGATGCTCTCCATGTGTAAGACATGGGCAAAGGATAAGACCAAAACACTTGCAACCTTCCTTCCAGCTCTATTATTAATCAACAAATCCACTGAATGAAGATTGCCAAGGCAGATTAAAAAAAAAAACCACCCAAACTCCACAAGATGAGCAAAGCTAGCTAGCTAGCAAGCATATGTTGCACACTTAGTCATCATGATGAATTATAGACTTCATTGTGATTTACTTGATTGCTATTGTGGCGGTTACTCGGTGCTATTTTTCTAGAGGTGCCAGAACTCTCTGTGAACTTCTCCCTTGTTTTCTTAGAATGGCAATGGTGCCCACCTGAGAGGTGCACATATGGGTCTTTCTTCCCTCTCCAAGTACAGTGCTCTCCAGCATGCCCATGTGTGAAGGGGATGCCACAGCCATTTTTAGCAACATGCATCTGTATAATTTGCAAGCAAAAGAATAGAAAAGAAGCACAGAGTGCAACTTAATGTTCAGACACTGCTGGGGCTCAGTGTGTATGTACCCAGGTCCGAAGCAGCCCATCAGTCCACAAGCCCTCACAGATATGGAGTAGATGCGTTCACTGTACATCTCTCTGCTTCAGATGTTTTTTCTTTTCTTTTAGACTTTAGAGGTGTGGCTGCCACCAGAAGAAGGAACTGTACCAGCATCTTTATTGCTATGTAGAGTGGCTGGTAGAAAAATTATCTGGCTGTTCGCCAGCATTTCAGATGGGCTGTGTTGTTTCAACCTAGCACCTTCTGCATGTAAATCATATGCTCTGCCATTGAGCTAAATCCCTTCTGTAATGTCTGTTGTGGATTTTTCTCTTTTTAGTGCCAAAATGGTTAGTTGGGGTCCACTGAAATTATTAAAAGCTCTGACAGTTATCCAACTATTATTGACTGGCAACAGCACACAGCCAGCCAATGTGGTGCCCTCCAGATAATAGAATAATAAAACTGTGGAGTTGGACAGGACCACAAGGGTCATGTTGTCCAACCTGCTGCAATGCAGGATTCTTTTGCCCAATACAGGGTTTTAAGGCCATGATCCTGAGATTAAGAGTCTCAGTCTCCACCCAGGCAATGTTAGACTCCAACTCCCATCCTGCCCCACCACTCACCATGCAACATTCAACATCTAGAAGGCACCACATTGGCTACTCCTGGACCAGCACATAGGGCTAATGGGTTATTTCCAAATTACAGTACAATCCTATGCATATCTGCTCAGACATAAATTCCACAGAGTTCAATGGGGCTTATTCTCCAGTAAGAGGGTACAAGAATGCAGCCTCCATCTGCACCAAAAAGACTGGTGAGTCTTTCATGCTGCATTTGGAAGCTTAGTCTATTGCTTCCCACTGACAAACTTACCTTAATACTATGGTAGATGTAATGGATCTTGAGAGCCATATTTTCAGTGCTAAGTAACTGCAGCTGGCACTTCTAGTTTGCAAACTTCAATGTGATGGAAAATGCCTATTAAACTGAGAAAAATGCCTCTTCATTTCAGGAGGCATTTTTATAATTATTCAGCTAACTAACCCCCTATATTCTCTACAAATAAAGGCTAGGTTTCCAGAATGCATTTGCTATGAAGTGTTTTCATCTGAGCATTATAAAAGCATGGCTCAGCTTGAACTTTTAATTATTCTACACTGACTCTCAGATTTCAATGGTCATTTCATGATGGTAGCTCTGTTTAGACCCCTAAAAGTGCTGGGAAGTTTTTAAGATGGTATATTAAATCTTCATGGTTTTATTTGGCTTTAAAAATGAAAAAAAAAGTGGCCTAGTAAAAATTTTAACAACTTTTTCTTTACATTAACTCCATTTACTGGTCGGTTTGAAAAGCACACAGTAAGAAGGCATTTCTACCCGTTTATATTTGGACCACATGGGATGGATAATGGCACCAACATGCCCAGGGCTAACTTCAGGGAGACAAAGTATGTGTAAGGGCTGCCTGTCTTGAAAGAATGTGTTCTTCAGAGAAAAAACACACACACACACACACACACACCCCAACACACACACTCAACACAGTGTAATCAAAAGCATATTACGTTGCCAAAGTTTTAAAAGACCTTCTGACTCAAGGCATGCTTTTCATAATCACCCCCAATTCTACAGAACACCCTTTGACTCTGCTTACATTAGACTTGTTTTTATCCCAGGGACACTTTTTCATTTTGAATCTGATGTAATGTGATGTACTTTATCACTTACTAAACAGAAACTATCATCAAGTTAAACATTTTCTTTCCCTATAACATGAGTTCCAACACATAAAGTTTTAGTTGACAGATGGAGTTTATATCAGTTCCAACTACCGGTTGTTCATCCATTCATACTTATATGCCCTATCAACTTGAGTCACAATTTGACAGGGACCCAAAGAAACTAGATGGGAAAAGGCAAACGGGGGGTGGGGAGCAAGGAGAAGAGCTCTGAAGGCTCACATAAGAATCCAAGATTTGATGAAGGGCAAAATATCCTGTGTGCACAGAAACCTGCTCTTTGCATCCCCGTTTTCTTCGTTTTTATCCAGCGGGAAGAAATTGTTCTTCAAGGGAGTGGAGACAGGCAAGTTGACAAAAGACACCCATTTCCTTAAAATAAGGAGGTCATAATAACGCAGTAACACACCAACCACTTGCTCTCTTAAGAACAACAGAGGAAAAATAAATTGTGTCGCGGAAAATTTTAATACCAATTTTCCATTGCAAGCAGCACATTTCAGTATTTCAGAAATATAAACCACCTGTAGCAGGAGCCCTAAGGGATTAGCAGTAGTACAGGCTGGGCCATTAACGTCTTGGACCCCCTCCTGTTTGCAATACATCTCAGGCAATCTTTTTTTCCAATGAATGTTTCATGATCTCCTCCTGCAATAATTATCTGGAATTCATTTGTAATAAATGCCTGCTGTTTCTCTATAGGGAGGCATATACGCTGAGCTTTCACAACCGTTAGTTTGTGGAAGGAGCATTCCACTAAGAACTGTAAATGAAGGAAAATAAAATTGAGTTTGTTTATTTTAGCTCAGGCAAGGAAATAAGACATGTTTATTATGCATGTCCATCAGGGCCTTTTCATGTCGTATTTTCCTTAGAAAAATTAACAAATGTTGTTGGACAGCACCAAATTATCCTTGGATAAGTTATTCAAAAAGTTGTGCCAAAAAGGAAGATTAAAATTACCACTCACTTTCAAGGTTCATTTATACTGTACATTGACAAAACTACTAACTTTGAGCTGAAGTTTTAAGCAGTTACTCACTGCTTATGAGTAAGTGTATTTAAATGTAAAGGAACTGTATGGGCAGTGGTACAGTCTCGACAGGATAATATATTCTTTTAAAATTCTATGTGCACTGCATGAAAATGTCATTCTACATCAGAGAGGTGCTCAAAGAACCTGCACATCATTTGCAGAAACTGACCATGCATATAACGTGAGTGCAATCCAAAATCCCATGCTGTTGGATAATGTTAGGATTCACCACTGGCTTCAATGCTACATATAAGAACAGGCATATGTTGGCTTACCTGCTGCTGATGCCAATGGAACTCCATGTTCTCATTGGAATTGTACCTGTAAGGATCCCATGATTCAGAATGAATACCTATTAAATGTTTTTTTTAAAAAAAAAAAAATCTGCTTGATATTATCTGGCCATGTATTGAAGAACCGAAGCAAGGAATTGTCCAGGAAGGAATCTCACATGCAAATAATTCTCTTTAGGACTGCTGGATAGGTCTGGTGCCAGCAGTTGGCCAGGTCAGGCACTGAACAAGTGCCCCAGCAGCTCCTTATAATAATAATATTTTATTTATACCCCACCCATCTGGCTGGGTTGCCCCAGCCACTCTTACTAGTCCAACCCAGCTGTGTTGCCATACCAACCCTCTTGCCAGGCTCCTGGGTGGACATTATAGTGTTGAGGGGGCACTTTTGAACAGGAGCCAAGCAGTAGGGACCCCATGTTTCCCAGACTTCTAAAACTTTTAGTTTTTGTCACATATACTGAGACATTCTAGCTGTATCAATAGAGATGCTAAATATACTTTAAAAAGAAATAAATAAATGAGAAACAGCAAAAATCAAAGAACAATTGTAGCAAGTAATGGCACCTTTCTGAATGGTTTAAATGATTTTAAAATATTTTAGGATAAGGTCTACAAACTTCTTTAAAAACAGCAAGCACCCTTTTGCATTTACATAAGGAACAGTCAATTAAATGGAAAATGATCCATTCTTGCCAACGTAATTTAAGCAAATTAAATCGCCTCTTTCCCAATCTATTCTTCTATAATCCCTGCATCCATAATACTAAAATATCTGTTACTGGCAGTAAGGGAACTTTTCCTAGGACATTAATCCTTTCTTATCTTCTGGTGCATGTCATCTGAAAATTCCTGCTGCCAGAATAAGTCAATCAAGACAGCTTACTACACCAAACAGGGGCGTACTTCAAAGCCAAATGTAGAAGAACTAGAAAGATGAAAACTATTATGAACATTACTGATATTACAGTAGTCTTTGATAGTTATATAACTAGTGGTACTCCTGCCAAGGAAGTTGCAATAGTGATGTGAATTACTGACATTTGTACTATAACCATATCTCTGAAGCATTTCAGTGTCAATTTCAGCTTCGTAAAAATGGGATATAGGCCAGCTTTGAAACCACCTGCAAAATGAGAGGGGAAAAAAACAACCCTCTATGTCTTCAACAGCATATAGACCTTCCCAGGTTAAATTAAAAAGTGCTAACATATAGTTGATGAATAAGACAATGTGTTGCACTTGGCCTCCAAGAGGCTCAGTTGTGTAAGAATAGGCAAAGCTTTAATCAGGTGAACCAGGGTATTTGTAGGAATCCGCTTGAGAGCAAAATCTTACAATGCACAATGATGATCCGGGCAATGAAATTGTTGACCAGTTGTGAGCAAGTGCTCAACCTCAGCATCTTTAGCTGTGGCACAAGTGGGATAGTCCTGGTCAGGTACCATATTTCCCCAAGTAACTGGGGAAGCAGCTTGCTGAAGGGCCCCTTAACAGAGAAAACATGGCGCTTGAACCAGGCGTCCTGCGTATACCCAGCCACATTCTCCAGGCACAGCCTGTGAGTGGACTGTTCTCCTCCTGGGCATGGAATTCCTTGGTGTGCTGCTGTAGTACAACTTGGAGAAGCAAGTTTAATGTTCACAAAACATAAATGACAGGCAAGCACCAAAGCACTTGAACTTTTTGTGGACCTTTCATTCCAGTTTGTTTGGGAGGTGGGGGTTAGATGATGTTACAACAAGCAAATGTTATCCCACACTTTCAAGTGTGTTTTCCCATCACTTCCTATATACTGCAAAAAGTCTGGTTTGGGGGGGAAGCAGACTTGTTGTGCAAAACCTATATATCAACTATAACGGCAAACTATTGCCCAACCGAATCTTACCCAAAAATAGGAAGAGTCTGGAAGTGCCCTGAAATTGACCACGGAAGAGTGTGGTCTTCCTCATTAGAGTGACTAATTTCTTGAGTCTGCATTGCAGGGAGCACACAGAGTGCCAAGAAAATATCGAGGAATCCAGCTAGTTTCAGAAGTTGCTTTGAGGAACAGTGCAGTATATAACCGTGCCAGTAATCTTTTTGGGGTTACTTGTTAGCAGGCGCTTTGCTTCAAGGCAGCTGCCGCCCTGCTTAAAAGAAACTTGAACCATGGCGAAGGTTTTTGTGAGGAGGGTTAAAATACCTGAAAACCAATTCAGCCTGAATTTCAGAAGAGAGAAATGGTGCTTGTCAAATATGATATAATGCTTCTGCAGTTGTCCAAGAGCAGCCTTTGCACTGCTTTCCCTCAGTGTGTTGAAAAATGCAAACAGACATGTTAAAGCCATGTTTCCACGCCAATCACATTCCCTAAAGAGGACTCTGAGTAAGTGCTAGACAGGTCTGTGTGTTCCAGGAGTGGCAGGAGGCTGCTGAGTCATCCTATGCTGAGTCATCCTATGGCTGGAGAGATGTAAGGAACCAACAGGAATGTAATTCTCCCTTAATATTAGAGTTGTTTTGCAGCTATGTGATTCCTAGATTTCCTTTTTGCAAAAATTGTGTGTGGAGAAGTGCATTTCCGGTTGGTTTCACTTTATAATGTTCATTCTAACTGCATGGTTGTTGTCTAAGGATGTGTCTTCATGGTGCTCTATTCTGACCTCTGTTAGGACTGGATGTTTGATCCCTCCAGTTCATGCGTTTAGGAGATTTTTACTTGTGCTTGTCTCCTCATCTGCAAGGGTTGGGAGAGAGAAAGTGGGCACTTGCAATTTATAAACATGTTAATTTAAGCTTCATAACTTATCAAATTATTCAATCAGTTAAAGAGGTGAAGACATTTTTAAAAACAAACAAACATGCACAATGTCCAAAAGGCTATTCTAATATGTTTACAAATTGGTTCCAGCTTTCAAAAGGTTAGCATTTAGGATTTTCTAGTTCTTGGTCCATGTTTATAGTTACTGAAATATAATGAAGTAATGTTGAATATCTTTCTGATTTTGGCAGAGAACAAACTGGCCAGTCCTTCCACATGGCAGATGTAATGGAGTTTTTCAATGAACAACGAGAAAGGCTAAACTGAAACACACTTACTAGAGGATACGACCCACAAAACATAGTGTTTTCTCACATCCCTTATAAAATCAGGAGATTTGCGCTAGCTTTACAAATTAGTTGTTCAGATTTTTCTGTGTGATTCCTTGCTATTCCACCGCTTGCTCCTCTCACCAGTGGGTGGAGCCTAAGAGAAAATATCCCAGGTAGGGGTTTTTCATCTCTCCCCTCAGTCATTCTTCTCCACGCTTCCCTCAGTTCTTACAGGATTAAACTGCAGTTGTGTTCTTTAATCATTAGCTGTTACCCAACATTTCTGTTCTGTTAGTGCAAGAAATATCTGCTTGAAGAACAGAGCTTCTCTACTTCTCTGCTGTTCTCTGCACACCCTCAGTCAGCTCCGGGGAGTTGAGGGAGGAGAGGAAGGGGAGGTCCCACTACATGAACAGAATTCCCCTTTGGGAACATTGGCTACATCCCTTTTTTAAAATAATAATAATAATAATAATAATAATAATAATAATAATAATAATAATAATAATAATAATAATGTATAATTCTGATTTAACAGAATCGTGCAAGATCTGAAATAATAAAAGCAAATTTGGGCTGCTTACTGCTCTTTGTGCTAAAGAGCTTTTTCACCAGCAGTGATGCATAATGGGTTATCTTTACTTAGCAGCTTTTCGGTGGTAAAGGGAAAACCAAATTAAGGTAATGGCTTGCATTTTGATGATGTCATGGGGATGCTGTGGAAAGCTTCCGAGGATGAGCAGCAAGACTGTAAACTGCCCTGTGGAACTGCATCACAAAATTTGGAAGAGTGAATTTCATTCAGGGCTTCAGTTCACATATTGGTTCTAGAAGTAAATAAATAAATAAATAAATCTGAATTTCTCCCACCCGGCCCAATCTGGAGATATAATATTGGCTTTCATTACAAGACTACTTGTATATGAAGTTCTTTGAATACTTGGAAGGTGCTATATACTGTAAATGCTAAGTGTTATTGTTACTAAATGGTTATTTGGAATATTAACCAAATGAAGCTCAAGCCAAAACAACTGCATCAGTGGCTTAAATTTCTCCATTGCAGAATATAAATGATACATAAGCACTGGCTATACAATGGAGTTGGCAGCTAGACATTTTAAAATGTTAGACTAATTGATACCATCAGCACTTAACCACACAAATATGCCCCGGAGTTTACAGAAATAAACGGGTCAGAGAAGATAAGGTACATAACATACGGTAATGATTTAGCTGAGTGGTAAAAGAAAAATGCAGCTGGTTTTGCACTACTGGTGGTAGATGGTTGCAGTACGACACGATATCAGTCTTTAAATGAGAACAGAAGATTTCAGTTCTTCCAAAGGCCATTAAACTTTTCTGCTCTGTGGTTCATAGTTTACAATATAGCCTACTTAGCCCTTATTGCATTAATTATCTCAAATGCTATGTGGAATAGTGTTCGCTGCTGATTTCTAGCAAAACGCATGGTTAAAGCTACTATGCTATTGCCATATAATTGTCATCATCAAAGAGCAATGGCAAAAAATGAGAAGACAGAAGGAATAGGAGTCAGTGCAAGGGATTTTTGAACTATCCAAAAGGGGAGAGGAGAGAACAAAGAGGGGTCACCAGAATAAATGAACATCTTTTCTGTCCCATTAATTGTGGGGAAGCTCTCTGGAAACTTTTGACCAGCAAGCAGGGGTGAAATTTGATTCAGTTTGCATTTACAGGTGAACCTAACTAATCCACACTTCCAGAAACAATATGTGAAGCAAGACACAGTCATTTTTAAAATTTTACACTTCTTTAATTTTGTAGTGAAGTTCTCCATCGCGAAGACCAAGAATAACAGGCAAAATAGTGTTTTTTCTAAAGGTCCATGATGGACTAATAATAATAAATATTCATCATTTGCCAGAATAATAGAACGGTGCATGACCTTTTGTTTCATGTTTATACCAATATTCTCACATTAAAAAGCCAATTATGTATCCCTAATGTGAAGCCTATTTCCTTTAGATTAAAACAGGCTTCACAGCACAATTCTCTGCATGTTCACTCAGAAATAAGGCTGCCGTCCTTACTATGTGTACTCAGAATTTAATGGGCCTTACTTCCAGGGAAGGAAGTAGGGATAAGTCTATAACCTTAATTAATATGTTACAAAGGGTCATGGATTCAATTTTCAAAGACAACTATAAAAAGTATTGAGTCCTACCCTATTATATTCATATTGCATTTTAAACCAAGTTATTATTTAAAAATGAATTAAAACACAACTGATAAAAAACAAACACTAATTACACTTTAAAATCTGATTTAATGAAAACCTTTTAATTAAAAATAAGTAAGTCCCTTTTTATCCACCCTGACCTCAAGACAAGAACATGGCATAGCATGAAGTTTGTTGTTTTTCCATATTACATACCATGACTAATATTTCTGTAGGAACTTGGTATTCATTAAAATCAAGAGTTATTATTTCTGGCATCTGTCAAATCTCTTAAAATATTTAAATATTTTTTAAACAAATATTTGTCTGTAGTGATCTTAAGGCCTACTCACAATTGTCCTCAGTATTCTTGGACCCTGCATTCAAAAACCTATCCTTTGCATGTTTGTACAATGAAATCCTACTCAGGCAAGGCATTTTTCCTCAATTCAGGGAAGTCAGCAATTCAGCTGGCAGAAAAGACGAAGGAAAATACATGTCATTCCAAGATGCACAGAAGGAGCTCAAGAACACCACTAAGTTCACTTTGCATTACAGTCATCATATTCTGTCACATCCACCTCTGTTAATTTAATTTAAGGAAATGTTGAAAGGGGCACTCCAGGACTTGGGAGAAAAGCAACACTAAAGCATAGGTCTTGTGAATTCAGCTGAGGGGCCAGAGGATGATACAGACATCCCTCTCCCTGGCTGTATAGTCACATGCAGCCCCTTCCCCTGGTATAGCCACAGAAAGCGCTACCAACATTGTTGGTCACTGGGGACATAGCAGCTCCTGAAGGAGTGTCTCCACCCCCATTGTTTGGCCCAGACACTGAGGTCCAGTGCCGAGGGCCTTCTGGCGGTTCCCTCACTGCGAGAAGCTAAGTTATAGGAAACCAGGCAGAGGGCCTTCTCGGTAGTGGCTCCCACTCTGTGGAATGCCCTCCCATCAGATGCCAAAGGAATAAATAACTATCCGACATTTAGAAGATATCTGAAGGCAGCCCTGTTTAGGGAAGTTTTTTAATGACTGGTGTTATAATGTATTTTTAATCTCCTGTTGGAAGCTGCCCAGAGTGGCTGGGAAAACCCAGTCAGATGGGCGGGGTATGAGTAATTAATAATAATAATAATAAACAGACTGGAGGTCACTTTGGACCCGCTAGAGCAAACAAACAAACAAACATTACCTGGACGTGCAACTGGATCAAGATGAAGAGTATGTTAGCCTTTGATTTAGTATATTTTATCTTCAATCAAAATCAATGGGAGGAGGAAACTAAGGAGCTGTTTTCCTCACATTCTGCCCTGGCTGGCACATGCCTGGCAGGGGTTAGGAAGTCATGGCTCCTTCCAACGTCATCCAACATAGGATTGCTTGAGAGGGCCAGGAGACACATCCAGAGCGTGGTGGCCAGAAAGGTTTTGTCCATGGGGGGAGCACTCATATGCCACCCAGGCATCACCTATCTCAATGCATCCATTTACAGGCCTGATGGTGTTCACCTGTCTGTACTTGGGAATGATTTATGGCTGACCTCTGTGTCAGTGGGGTTGAGGGATTGGTTACAAGGGTGAGTGGTTGGTGGCGAGCGCTTGCACTCTTGGTGGCGGATAGGCTCTGGTTCAGGTGATAGGCATGGCACGTGACGTGGCCACGCCTATGCAATGAAGGGTACTTCAGTAAAGGAATCCAGGAACTCACTGGCTTGGCGATCCCCGAAAGGTGTTCGGCCCACGCCCAAGTCCAGGGGACATCAGGGCAGCTGTTTGGTGTGCCCTCCATCAGCTGTCCCTGGTGTTCATCCTTGGCTGTCCTACGAACGTGGCTCTGGGACAGCGCTGCCTGCATGGGTGCAGGGAGATAGTCGAACCAGAACCTATGCAACCACTCACTTGATTGTAATCAATAAAGTTGCGGCCTAAATTCTGCCCCAAACCAAACCAAATATCTGTCTCCTGTGTGAATTTATTTTGGGGAAAGGTAAAGGGTCTAAACACGCAACAAATATACACTCATAAAGAAGGCAGCAAATCCACTAATCCTGAATAAAATTCCCAGGGAACCATCTTTTACCCCAAGATTCTTCCCCTTGCAACCAACTATTTCCTCTTTCCCCTCTCTCCCTCTCTCCCTGGATGTTTCCAGATTGCCACTCTTTTGCTAGTGAGATTCAATTGCATGCCAGAAAATTCAGGTTGTGCACTTAAAGTGGATTTGGAGTCTTGCACAACAAACTCACTTCCAAAAATTAGATTGGACATTTTGTGGTAAAGAAAGTGACCGAAAGATCTACTGGAAAGTCTGGAAAACAATTCTTGATGCAACATGGTATATCCTCCCTGCAAACAACTCAGAATGAATTCTCAGTGAATATTGGATGTCATATAACTTGTTGCAAACTGATTAGGATGAATGACTAATTAAACAGGTCATCCAGAAGAGACCTTTCTCTCGACTGTCTAACCCATGGGTCAGCAAACCTTTTCAGCAGGGGGCCAGTCCACTGTCCCTCAGACCTTGGGGGGGGCCGGACTATATTTTTTGGGGGGGGAATATGAACAAATTCCTATGCCCCACAAATAACCCAGAGGTGCATTTTAAATAAAAGGACACATTCTACTCATGTAAAAACATGCTGATTCCCAGACCGTCCGCGGGCTGCATTTAGAAGGTGATTGGGCCGCATCCGGCCGCCCCTGGGCCTTAGTTTTGGGACCCCTGGTCTAACCTTCTAACTTCTCTGCAAAGCAAACTCCAAACAATTTCCATTTGTTTTCTGTCCTTCACACCACATTTCAGAAGACAAGAACTGAGAAAGTTTCCAAGGAGTGCCTGGAAAAATAGCTCCAGCATTCTGAATATGTTCCCTCAGTTGGGGAGGGGGTTGGTCAACTTATGTTTAAAATGCTCTTAAGGTCTACCACACCTTTCCAGCACTACTTTTGTATGTTGCTCAAATGAACAAATTCCTCCCTTCCCCACACATTTACTCTTTTGCCGAACATCTAGAAAGAAGCATGAAGCCTGGATCTTGCTAAGATGCATTACCCCCCAACATGTGAATGGCAGAGCTTCCTGGAGAAAAGGATAAGTAAGCTTGCATTATTCGATCTCCCAAACATTAAGCTTAGCAACTGCTTTGTCACAGATAAAGTTATTCCGCCTGCATTCTCTTGATGAATAATTCAGGAGGGACTGGGAGTACCAGAACTATAGTCCTTGCCAATTATGGATGCTAAGTTACATAAGACAAAAAGCATGGTGCTCTTTGCTGTAAACAACTATTCTTTTCGTAAGCTTGCCCGAATGCTTCCTTCTTCCTCCCCATCCCCTTCGCCCCTGTAAAATGGGCCTGTAAAAATAAATCAGTCTCATTCAAAGCCCTTGAGTAGGCTGGCTTGGAACACTGTGGCAAGTTATTCAAGGACAGAATGGTGACATCCCATCCAGGGGGAACAGTTGGGCACTATTTCCAAAGGTTCTTCCCTTTTTTACGAGGCTGGGTTTGCCAGTAGCTGCACAGCAGTGACCCCTTATGGAAAAGTTGCTTGTGTCGTTAGGTTTCGCTCCCTCTTTTTCTCTCTCTCTCTCACACTCACTCTCTTTGATAATTTACTGTTCACTTTGCTTTGTTACATAGTTTATAAGAAGTTTTTCCCCCCAACATGAACATTCCAATCTGCAGGTTACAGTAAGAAATCCTGTTTTATCTTGTCATAAAATAAACACTTGGCGGTAGTCAGCAGCAGAACTGCCTGGAGGAACAGGGTTCCACTCTCGCAAGCCTGTCTCTCAGGAATGTCAAGAATGAATCCATAACCTACAGGCCTGAGAAACCATCAGAACCATAAGGCAGGCCTGCATAATCGTTCTCCATCAAACCAATCACAGTCCATCTGCCATAAATGGTGTGCCATCCACCCCACTGGCCAAAGGCTCAAATAAACCTTGAGAACTACTGAGCAATATATATCAGGTGAGTTGCATGATAGGTCAGGAATTTTGCCAGGCTGCTATGCATGCAGTTAAGAAGGGAGAAGGGGGTTTGGGGTAGAGGTGCGGCTAGTTTTGTCAGATGTGTATACTTGGTAATCAAGCCTTACTGGAAACTGCAGTCTAAAACCAGATAACTTGTGGTCTTCTAGATGGTGTTCAACTCCAATAGGCCCCAGCAGACATGGACAGTAGTTGGAGGTGATGTGATGTGTTGTCTAGCAACATCTGCTGGGGTATAGGCTCTCCATCCCTTCTAAACAGCTTAGTCTGTTCTCCCACCACTACATTGTGTGGAAGCTGGCTATGGTTATTCAGCAGTGACGGAAATACATTCAGTACAGGCCCAGTGGTGTTCCAGAGCTGAACTCCAATATGTCTTGCCACAAATTAAGACCTGGCTGGATGGGTTACTGTGATGACTGCTCAGATATGCTCCAAAAATTCTAGGCCACATTTAGACACTCTTGTGCATTAGAGTGGTTTCACCTGTGCACTTTCTCTGCCCACAGTGACTTTCTGGTAGCTTGTTTTTCTAGGCATGGTCCTCTGGTACTCAAGACTTATACCTCCATATGTCAGCTGCTGTGGGTGAACATCACTGTCCTTCACAAAGGATGGGAAGAAATGCACCTGGACACATGGGAAGGGCCCATTGAAGTCATCATTCTGTGAGAAATAAGAAACACTTCACAAATTGCTTTTTGAACAAATTTAAACCAACCAGTATGTTTTTCTTTTTATTTTTGACATGATCATCAGAT
Organism: Lacerta agilis; assembly: GCF_009819535.1. Lineage (NCBI taxonomy): Eukaryota > Metazoa > Chordata > Lepidosauria > Squamata > Lacertidae > Lacerta > Lacerta agilis. Next base: position 53,017,481 of record NC_046314.1, read on the forward strand.
ATAATCATCCCTAAAGGACCTTTTCTTGTTTCGTTTTTTTATGGACTGTAAAAAGATCGTGCATTCTCACAGGGCATACGCAAGCTATCCACAATGGGATTGTCCCCCCCCCCCCCATTTCCACACTCTTTTTTCATTTTCAACCTGACTCTTGCTTTCTGCAAAGATGGGGGTTATAAATAGTATCCAATCACTTTTAAAGTTTCAAGGGTGGAGTGTCTCTGTGCCATAACTCTAGCCTTCAAATCCTCTTTTTGGAAGAGAAACCATGACATGGCCTGCTTTTGATTTTGTGGGTTTGAGGAGTTGTCATTATTTATATATTAATTTCTAGATTTGGCACTGCATCTGTGAATAAATCTGATTTCCAAGAGTATGGAAGCCAAACATTGTAATTTATTCCGACCGATAATGTCTAATGAAAAGAAACAAATTGATGTCTGAAACATCCTGTAGTGACAAGTCTCATTTTGAATACAGCTGTTCCATTTTCTGTTGCAGTGACATTGCCAGTGCCTTCCAGATTTATTTACTACATTCTTTTGTCCTGAGTGCTTTACCACCAAGTGCATGAGAAGAACAAAAAAACAACATGGCACTTGATGTGATGCTCTAAACAACATGTTCCTGCCTCTTACTTCTGCAAGGCTTCTGAAGAAGGATCAAATGGCATCTTGAAGCCGAGTGTGGTATATACTGGCTTGGAACATGAGTTGAGAAGAATCTGAGTCAAATCTCTGCTCAGTCGTACTCTCTAAAGACAGTCCTAGACAAGTTACTATTTCTTGATCTTAGCCAAAAGGCTAAGAAGCAATGACAAGCTACCATCTCTGTGACATGGGTATCATAATACTAACGAATATGTGTACTTGACTGGTCTTTCTCCAGTATTTTTATCTGTTTTATCTGTATTTTTAGTCGCAATGGCCTGTTGGCTACGTGAATAAAGTTTGATTTGAGATTTGAGAATACCAACGAATACCAACGTTTCTCCCTCAGTGTTGTTTTGAAGGTAACGTTGAATAAAATGGTTTGGGGAATGCACTACATGGGAACACTTGCTGTTTCTCATCTTGTAAATCAGGGATTGGAAATCTTTGGCCATATTTAATGATATGCAAATATGTTACCTTGCCCAGTGCATGGTGCTGTGCCTGCAAAGCTGAACTTTTTTCCGAGCCAAACTTGCAAGAATTCAAGAGCTAAATGTTGGGACCTTATGAGGACAAATGTAAGTTCCAAAGGCCAAGGAGTATCAGTGTCCACCATGGCCATGCCGCATTCTCAGCTCCCCTATGATTACAGATGTAACATCCATTTTGTCCTAATGTACTTACTAGTCCAACTGATTTAACTGGCTGCATTATTCCCTCACATTGTTTCCCAAATTTTTTTTATAGATCTGAAGTCACGAGCCAAAGTGTAATCACTGATTAGAGATGACAAATACATGGTTTAGGACCTGTTCTGACAGTCTTCCACAATTTTTTTTTTATTTGCTGGAGAATAAATGAAGAAAGGGGAGACAACTACATTTCTTGTCAACACAGAGAAGCAGAAAAAATGGTTTTGTTTTCAAAAACTCGGAAAGAGGTACAATGAGTCATTAAACATTACTCAAAGGAGATTAAGGGCAAATAACAAAAGTAAATCCCTACTTCTACAGCTGAATACTAATGTAGTACCATGGGAAGAAAGTAAGCATCAGCTTGTTTCTGGCTTTAGTACAAGCAAGCCCAAGTTCATGTCCCATTGTATTTTGAGGGCTGTAGCTCAGTGGTAGAGCATATCCTTTGCAGGCAGAAGGTCCCAGGTTCTATCCCCGGAATACTAGGTGGTCTTAGAAACCCTGAAGAGCTGCAGCCAATCAGCGCTGTAGACAATGCTGAGCTAGTAGGACCGATGGTCTGATTTGACTAAGACAGCTCCTCGTGTTTCCAGGATTACAACTTCTTAAAGTCTCAATGAAGGAAGGTGGTCTTTACATTCATCCAAACATAGAATTCATCAGAAATTGATGAGTGATGCAGTTTAATGTGGCTATTGAAAAGCAGTTCAGGGGAAATTTATAATCCCATTGCTACACTCAAGAGGAAGAAAATATGGTGATGATAACAACAACAACTTATACCCTGCCCATCTGGCTGGGTTTCCCCAGCCACTCTGGGCTGCTTCCAACAGAAGATTAACAATACATTAAAAGATCAGTCATTAAAAACTTCCCTAAACAGGGCTGCCTTCAGATGTCTTCTAAATGTCATATAGTTGTTTATTTCTTTGACATCTGATGGGAGGGTGTTCCACAGGGTGGGCACCACTACCAGAACACCCTCTGCCTGGTTCCCTGTAACCCCACTTCTCGCAGGGAGGGAACCGCCAGAAGGCCCTCGGAGCTGGACCTCAGTGTCCGGGCAGAACGATGGTGGGTGGAGATGCTCCTTCAGGTATACTAGGCCGAGGCCATTTACGGCTTTAAAGGTCAGCACCAACACTTTGAATTGTGCTCGGAAACATACTGAGAGCCAATACAGATATTTCTCTGAGCAAAGCATGCTAGCAAGAAACTTTAATCAACATTGAAAAGAACATTTGCTTTCATGAGTCTTTCTTGTGAATATACATTATATACATTATTTATTATTTTTATTAAATGTATATCCCCCCCCTTCATCTCCACAGAAAAGTATCCATAGAATCCATAGAAAAGTAACACTAAAAGGCCACTAGCATGGAGGCAACCCTTTGGTCATTATCTATGTTAGTGTTATCAGATATCTATGATAGTGTTACCAGATTATCTATGATAGGGCTACCAGAAAGTAGGGGTGGCTGCATCTTGACAGTTTTAGATTCTCTATTTCTTGTTTTTCCAATACTCTACAGTTCCACATCAGTTTGAAAATTTTGTAAAATAAGTCATCCTGAAAATTCATCAGAATTCTGGCACAAGTTTCCCTTCTTATACACATTTTTATACAGACTTTTGCTTAATATACACATTTGGCATTTTTGGTGTGCTTTTTCACTAACACATTCATTTCTATGCACAGTTTATCCTGCATTTTGTAGACATCTCCTGGCTAGAGAACTGCATTGCCAATTCAGAGATGTGTGAATTTTCAAGGGTGGCTGTGTTTGTATTTGTGTGGTGTTTTGGAAAATGAGAACTGTATAGATAGGTTCACCTTTAAATGCTAACTGAATCTCATTTGTCCCCCAGCCCTACCAAAATGTAACTTTTTTCTCAATTATACACAGCAGAAGAAAACCAGAACACAGAAACTAAATGGGAAGGAATTTAGTGACTAAAGAACAATTTAAATTGAGATAGGAGCATTTTTTTTAACCATGTGGATTTCATTACAAGTGATCAAAGTATGACATGGAATACAGAGAAAGGAAGTAAACCCACATGGGCCTTTGATTGATTAAACGCGCCCTAAATCTAGCAGTTTGACTGCTTTTAATAGTTAAAGATTTATATGGACACAGTTAAGTTTTTAAAATTAATCAGGTTGGTTTTTGTTCTTTGAGCAGTGCTATGACAAGCTCTCCATATAAGCAACAGATGCAGCTAGACGAAAAGCTGTTCACAAGCCCATTAAGGCTGAAGTCCTATACAATTACCTGGAATAAGTGCCCTTGAACTTAATGGGGTTTACTTCCGTCTGGACGTGTCTAGGATTGCAATGTTAGTAGCCTTGCTGCATTAAACAATACATGAACGTTTGCTGGAGAATAGTTATACATGAGAATAGGTATTTAGAGTCTCTTGTTTTTAACAAGACCTCTTTTACCAAACCCTGGTCTACAGTTATGTGAAAAGCGCCATATAATAAATGCTCAGAAATTGCATGTTCTGCAGATTATAAAGTGGTAATTACACCTGAAGTCACCCAAAGGCACAGGCAGTGATTAGTGGGAGACCAGAAATTTTGAATCACCAGATTTCACTTTAGGAAGAACCACTTAATTACCTGACTCTTACGTGGTCCATGAATACCCTATAATTACTAGCACTTTAGTAGAACCCTACTGAAAGGATAAGCTTGTTGAGTGAGATGGGAGCTCTTCAAATGCATTTGATCTTTTAATGGCTATGTATTGAAATCCATGGGAAGCAGTTCCCACTATTAATTCCTCAAGGAGCCAGAGCAAGCCTAGATTTCATCAGCTGCTGAATTAATTTTAAGAATTGTCTATTGGGAAGGCAGAAGAAAACCATGAAAGACCAAAATTGTGCCTGGATCAGCTGTGCTAGTGAGGATGAAAGTTCATACCATACGTTCCCAACTATTTCTACAGAGGGAAACTTAAAAAAAACAACCACTAATTTGGGTAATTAGTACAATTACCAATTTTTGCATATAGAAGCAACGTACTCATAAAATAGATTTTAATTATTTCTGAGATTTAACATGTACACGTGAATCTAGATGGAATAATAATATTTTAAAATATTCCCTAACACCTAACTATACCCTATCCATAATGGCCTATATGTAAGTGGCATTTGATGCCTTTAAAAAATTGTAGTTTCTTAATAGCCTCAGTTTTTAAGTATCATGGTGTATTTATTTGAGTTTGGCGATAACTATGATTGAATCTTTGTAAGTAGTGAATGAGCTCCACAGCAGGGCCCTAAAGCCCTGCTACCTCCTCCTTAAAGCCTGGCCTTGGGAAGGAGGCCAGGGTCTAGGACTCTGTCAGAGCCCTCATGCCTCCTTCTGGAAACCAGGCAAGCACTTACAGGGCTTTGAGAAGGCACCCTCCTTGCCAGCGCCCCCAGTGCTCTGCTCACAGTGCCCCAAACCATCCCTGGCTGCAGTCTGTTCTATATAAAAGCTATTCCATGCTGGCAGCATGACCCGGAAAGCTGTCTGTAGACAAACGTCAGCTCCCTCAGCCTGAAAGTGAGATGAGCGCCACACCCCATAGTCGCCTTTGACTGGACTTAACTGTCCAGGGGTCTTTTACCTTACTTTTTTTTTTACCATATTTCTATATAAGGGTTTGAGCCCCACCATTGCAATAGTATCGTTATTTCCACAAGCATCTGATTATTTCCACAATAGCATTGTAGTCTGCTGGCAAAGGGGGGCAATATTTCCCAGCAAGAAAATGTAACTCAAGTCCAGGATTGCTCTGACATAGTGTTACTTTGTCATTACGTATTCCAGCCATTATATGCTCCACACACACACACAAAATCATTTTCAATACCCATACAATGTTCAGAACTAACTTCTGAGGATAGCGCGAGTCTTTTATTTGAACTTAGTTATTAATTCCTTTTCACAACTTCCACATCATTTTTTCCCTTCAATAGAAACATTGTAAAAGAGGTAGATGGAAATGGACATGTTTTACAGCATACAGGATTTTGCATCACTCAACCAGAAGTGCTAAATGATTGCTTCATAGGGGAAAAAATAGACTAGGAATGCTTTGGGGTGCTGTTAATCTGGTAAGAAAGTAGTGACAGTCACTTTCAGGAGGTGATGGAGGGTAGCCCTGGAACATAGGATCTATATGAATCTGCCTTATACTGAGGTGCTCTTTATTTCAACCTGGTGTCCTGCAGGTGTTCTGGTCTACAACTTCTGCCATTCATGACCACTGACCATCCTTGATGGGGGTGATGAAAATTGCTGTCCCAAATTAGAACTTCTATAGGGCACCATGTTGGAGAAGGTTGGTTTGCTCCAACAGGTACTTGATATACTGAGTCTCAGGTGGTGGTCTTTCCAAGACCAACTACCTGAGATCCTCTGAGCTGAAGATGTCAGGGATCTTTGTGTGCAAAGCATATCCTCAGCCATTGAGTTACTCCCCTGAATTTGCCCTATTTTAAGACAGACCACTAGCCAGAACTACTGATCCCTCCTAACAAATTCTCTTTATCTTTGATCAAATGCCCTTTTTGTCAGAAGGGACAAAATGTGACCCCTGGGCTCCTCCAATGTTGCTAAAACTAGAACTGGTCAAAATACTGCTGCATAAATTTACAGCTATCCTTCTGAGCAAATTCCATCCTCCAGCTGTAGAAAGAAGAATTTTACAACAAGAAGTGGAAAGATATGTTCATTCCAGCCAGAATATGAAGAAAAAGGTGGTGGTGAAGGCGGACTAGATTCTTTGTCTACGTAATGAAGAGGCTCTTGCAAATAATACTTAAAGTGGATGCAGGGATTAATTTGAACCAGAACAGACCAGAACCATCAAGTAATAAGAAAGATGGAGTTCTTTGAAGAGTATTTTGCCTTTGAGGCCATGTAACCATAGTCAGCCAACACAAAGTATCCAATATTCCAGGTGTGGGGAACATTTTGCCCTCCAGAAGTCAGTGAACTACAACTCCCATCATCTCTGATCACTGATGATGTTTGCTGAGACAGATGGGAGTTGTAATACAGCAACATCTGGCAGAGGGCACATACCTGCAATATTCTATAACATAATTTGATGGAGGGGGAGGTGTCAAAATCAAAGGCTGTCATTCAGATGCTTAGGATGCTGTCTTGACTTATAGCCCAGTATTGTCTACTGAGTGACAGTGGTTTTCTCCAGGATTTTAGACTGAGGTTGTTCCTCTCCCTACTTGGAGATTCCAGAGATTGAAGCTGGGACTCTGTCCCTGAGATATGATTCTTCATCTTTAGCACTCATGTTAGAACTTTATCACTCATGTCATGCTCCCTGTTACAGTCATATTCACTTCCTTTTACAGTCGTACCTTAGAAGTCGAATGGAATCTGTTCCTGAAGTCCGTTTGATTTCCAAAAGGTTTGGAAAACGAAGTGCAGCTTCTGATTGGCTGCAGGAAGCTCCTGCAGCCAATCAGAAGCCACAGAAGCCGCGTCAGGCATTCGGCTTCCAAAAATAGTTCTCAAACTGGAACAGACACTTCTGAGTTTGTGGCGTTCAGGAGCCAAAACGTTCGAGAACTATGCTGTTTGAAAACCAAGGTATGACTTACAGTCGTACCTCGGGTTACATCCGCTTCGGCTTACGTATGTCCGGGTTACATACTCTGGTAACCCGGAAGTGTTTTTCGGCGCACATGCACAGAAGTGTTCTGCGCAGTTCGCGTATGCACAAAGCGCAATTTTCGGGTTGCGTACTTTTTGGGTTACAAACGGCAACCCGGAACCAATTAAGTACGTAACCCAAGGTACCACTGTATTTGTAAACACTCCTCCTCAATATAACACAGTTTTCAGGATTATTTGTGCTGCAATCTAAAACCTTACTGGAGGTGGGGCGGTGGGAATAGAGAAAAGGGTTTCCTGACAGTTATTTGTCTCCTGATGTGAAACCTGTATGCAAACCAGACCTATGACGTAAACTTTGTGGAATGGGATGTTTGCTTTTTCAGTCTTGATGGTGATATCATTTGCAACTCATTTAATAAAAAAGATGCAGATGGAAGATGGGGTTCACTCTTTTTTTAATCCTGATTTCTTGCTATTTTGTTTCCATTTGTACATTTCGTGTGCTATTAAAAAATAACAGAGGAAATTGCATTAAATGAGAGGAAATCAAATTAAGCAAGAGGAAATCAAATTAAGCAAACCTGCTCCACTAATGCTAGGCGCTTGACTTAAACCAGGCTTGGGATTCAAAATGTCTGAGGCACCCTTGACATAAGCAGGGTATTAAGGACCCAGAACCATGGCAGCTGAAGAAAAATTTAACTAATTTCCTAACTAGTTACTACTTCTTCTCCGCTTTATTCAAACCAGCTTAAAAGCGCCTGTAAGTGTTGCATCTCACATTCAGAGAAAGGGGTGAGAAGAGAAGTGGTTGTGCAAATAGAAAATCTGAGTTTTGCACTTTTATATAATGTTCGGGACAGAAACTTGGCAGCATCTTTCCACTCAGAAGAGGTATTTTCTCTCTCTCTCTCCATATTACCCATAATTCACCCATACATCCACTTTTTGCTAAAGCAGTTTAGACAGCTCAGTTGGTTAGACCAGTGGTTTTCAACCAGTGTGCCATGGCACCCTGGGGTGCCTTGAATAATGGTTAGTAGTGCCACAGGCAACACTGGCCTCTGTCCCTCTTTCCTTCCCTCACTCCTCTGATGCCTTCTCACATCTCTGCCTCCCAAAGGCTTGCACAGCTGTTTGTTGCTGGCTGCAAGCTCCCCAGGTAAATGGTGCCTCTGGGGCTGACCAGGGAGTGCTAGTTGCCAGGAGCTGAGGTGGCTCAGAGACCAGGGGTGACTGTGGCAGCTGCCTGGAGGACTCCCAAAAAGAAGGGAGAGGAGAGGAGGCTGAGGGAACACTATACAAGGGAGGTGTTTGAAAAGGGTGAGAGGTTGCCAGCTTTGCAGGCAAGGGGTGACATAACTGGTCTCCAGAGCCCCACAGGGATACCACAGAAATAATGTAGTTGGTCAATGGAGCCATGGATTCAAAAAGGTTGAAAACCTCTGGATTAGATGCTTAATTTGACATTCCTATTTAATCTACTGATATGGACTATGTTAGGCAGCAACAAAGCACTATAGCAGTCTTTAGTGTAAATTCAGGAGGTAGGTACTTCAAATTGTTCTGTAAGCTTTGGTTGGTTTGAACAACATATGATGCTTTATATTGAAATTATATGCATGGAATTGTGATCGAACCAATGATAGCCTACAGACCGATGTGGAGCACCTGTTCAGAAGTTATTTGAAAGGAGTCTATTCCCATGCAAGAGTGCATTGGACTGCAACCATAGTTGACTAATTGCTGGGGTGAATTTTTATCAGTGGGGCTGAGGGCACTGTTGCTTTTAAAAAGTTGCTTGAATTCAGGTACATTGCTGAAATATCAAAGGAGACCCAATGTGTTTTTGACCACTATTGCTCTGTGTCAATGCAGTTCCTGATGGGTATATTTATTCAGATATTTGTGCACTGGTATACTTGTACAGTTTTCTCTTTGCTTTTCTCAATGGAAACACAATCACAAGACAATCTCTGCACTACCTACCATTGCCATGCCCATTTGGACCACACAGGCCCTTCTGCTGAGTGCAACTTCCAGCCCAGCTGCCCAGACTTGGGCTACCGTGGGACACTGTCTAGTTTAATGTGCTGGGGCAACAGCTGTCAAGCACTACAAAATATTTGTAGATCTAGAAATGCAAAGAAACATATTGGTATTTGCCTCTGAAACATGTGGATATCTTAATGGAGTTCTGTATTTCTTGTCTTTATTAAAAGAACTTTAAAACAAATGTATTTGATTACCACTGGGATTTGGATAATTGCATCATTTAATAACTAAACTTTACTAGCATATTGCCACTAGTGTGAGGGTTGTTTTGTTTTGTTTTTTACTTTTTAGGGCTAAAAACAGCTGGAAAACTGTTTTTCAAATGTTTTTCTAGCATTTTGTTTCTTTGTGTGTGTCTGAGAGAGAGAGAGCATTTGATTTTTAGCAGCTGAAAGAGAGACAAGCCATTATCAGACTAGCCATGGTGTGCAAATTCATTTTCTGGCTCCCTTCATTGCTCTCAACAGCACAAGTATGGTTCTAATCAGGGGCAAGATCTCTGAACTCTACCTTTGTGATTTCGATTAAGGGAAGACATTTTTTTTTTTTAAAGGAAAAAGCCCACAAATGTAAACAAAACCACAAAAAATCTGTTGAATAATACCATTTTTCTCCAAATGATTTTTCCACTTCTGCTGCCAAAGCAAGCACATGGTACATGTTAGGCAGTCGGGTCTACATCAATTCATCAGTTGAATGAACTGCACCAGTTCAGCTGCCAAACCTGTTACACTAAATCCCACTGTTTTTAAAGCCTAACTCCAAACATCCTTTTAGCTTTGCAGAGAATTCACTGCTTACACATACTGTATTTCTAAAATTTCAAAGAGAATTTCTCTCTCTTGCAAAATATCCTTACAAAATATTCCTCTAAGCTGGAAAATAAAGCTGAGTCCCAGAGACAGTACAATTAAAAAAGAAAGAAAAGCTTTTTCAGCAATTCCGAGAAATGTCTTCCCTTCTGAGCAATTTTTCAGCATTCCTTGCTTACATGTTTGCTTATTCTTTGACATTGCCCTCGGTTGCCCTTAGTGGGATGATTGCATAGTTAAACCCGGTTCTATGTTGCAAAGTGACATCATCCCAATTACTGTGTGATCTCCAATTGGATAGGGACACTCATGTGACTAACAAGGGAGTAGGAAGCAGCTGCCACAATGGAAACAAATGGCAGTTTCTAATAAGATTCTGAAAGTGAATAGTCATACAGTCAAATGTTTGGAAGAAGATTTCTAGTTTCTGTCTGAAAGCATATGCCTGTTGCAGCGTCAACTGAAACTCAAGGAGCTTAAGGATGGAATTCAAGATGAACACCCCATCAGCACAAGTGTTGCAGCTTGTCAGGTGAACCAATCCCAACTTTACCTCCCTTGTTTCCCTCCTCTCTAAAGCCCTATTCTGTGGGCTGCCCAAATGCCCCTCCCTGAGCCAATTTTGGGGGGCACCATGGGCGGAGAAGTGGGAAGATCCATTGCTCAAGGGGAAGCACTGATGTGCCTCATTAGAGGAATCGCTCCCTCAGCTACTAAGAGATGTAGCATGGAATGAGAAACTGAGATAGTTAAATCAATCCAAGTTTAACTTTTAACTCACAAATGCAAATGCAGTGAGTCAGTTTTCACGCTACACCACATTACCATGAATCAGATCCAGCAAAGAAGTTGGTTAACTTCATTGCTAACTTGTCTTGTTGGTTTCTATGGGACCCAAATTCAACCAACTAAGTGCACGTCAAGCCCCTTATGTTTAGAAAAGGTTCGTATCAGCTACCCCTTATGTTTAGAAAAGGCTTGTAGCTCAGCTACCGAACGCCTTGGAAGTCGAATGTTTCTGCTCCTGAATGATCAAACACCGGAAATGAGTGTTTCAGTTTTCGAATGATCTTTCAGAAGCCAAACATCTGATGGGGCTCCTAGGGCTTCTGATTGGCTGCAGGAGCTTCCTGAAGCCAATCAGGAGCCGCCCTCTGGGTGTGGAACTTTTGGAAGTCAAACGGACTTCCAGAACAGATTCCATTTGACTCCCAAGGTACAACTGTACAACTAACACTAATGGTAGTGTACCTGAAAAGGGGAGTCTATGCATTCATTTTCTCTTTACTCCCCCCCCCCATAGATAGACTTTCCAGCTCCCGTATTTGCTGTTCTAAAGAACATTGCTGACTTTGGAACCAAGTGAATGGAGGGTCACCAGGGTTTTACTTCTCCCAACACATCTTCACATTGACTGAATGTTCATGCCTTCATTCCAATGTAGGTGAACATTAAAGGCAATGCAAGGATCACCTGTATCCAACAAAGGTTATATGCTCCCTTTACATATCTGAAAATTTGGGTCGATGCAATGTATAGTGAAGCAGTAGTATTAGCATATGTGTTGTATGCGGTAAGTCTCAGAATGAATCCAAGCCCGTCCAGGCAGCCCTGGAAAACGTCCTCTCTGAAACCCTGAAGAGTCACTGCCAGTCAGAACAGAGAATTCTGAGCTAGAAAGACCAATGATCTGATTTGACAGAAGGCAACTTCTGATGCTCCTCAGCAAGTCTGTTTCCAAACTCATCCTTATACCTTAGAGCAGACACAGTGAACTACCAAACTACAGGCCCAATGTGGCCAGCTGAGCCTCTAATCAAGCCTTCTCAGCCCTCCTGTGCACCATAATTACGCTACATTAATTGAGGCCACTAAGTGGCTTGTACAAGCCTAAACTTATTCAGGAGTCTGTTTGGGGGTGCATCTGCCTCCCCCTCCAAATAAAAAGAAAACCTGACCCAAATTTAGGCTTGTTAACTCTCATGTTAACAGTACAAAACAGAGCAGAGACCATCCTATGGTGTACACTGTGATTTTGCCCATTGTTGAACTGGGTCTGTGTACGAATGGGAAATTCACGTAACATTCGTGTGTGGGATTAACTTTTTTAAATACTTATACGTTTTCCATGGGAGACAAGGATGGCAAAAGCTCCTAGTGCTTTCTGGTTTGATCATTAATAAGGTTTGAACACTGACACTTTCTTGTAGAAAGAGTAGTTCCCAATTTAATCTGACTTCTCAGAATTCTTTTTTACCTGTTGTTATGGATTTTAACATGCCAAAACTCTGCAAAACATTCTAGGAGTTTTCTTCTCCCATCATGTTGGGTGGTCTGTTTCATTCGAATAACTATCAGATGGTGCCCATTTTGGGGGAGGGGGAAATTCCTTACATTTCGGCATGCACCCTTGGCTATGTTGTTTATACTTTTTTGTTGCTTAATTTGACCACAAAAGAAATTCCTTGCTGGTACATGACAAAGTGAATTATCAATACAAATGTTCAGTTAGGCATTCAGGATCAGATATAAAAGCAACAATGCACAAGGGAAACCACAATATAAATTTGACATGATTTGGCAGATAATAAAACATGTCTGGAGAAGAACATAACTGAAAATTCAACCAAACAGTTTGCAGCTTCATAATTAGCCATAATAAGTCCCTCGTTCTTTCCTGTTAGCAAACCATGTAATAATTGAAGTTGCTTCCTGCTTTTAAAAATGGAGCTTTTTCTTCTCAAATATTCATAATTCATAATTCACTATATCATATAGTTCAGACGTGGGTACTTCATCTCATGAATGCTTCAGGGTTAAGGCATTTCATCTTAGCAAGATAAATCAGCAAGATAAATCAGCAAGATAAGTCAGCAAGATAAATCACAAAGCAAGCTTTGTATTTGATAAGAAACCTGCTGCTGCCAGAAGGAACATGAATTTGGTATATTCTAGCACAGACACTCATATTCTTAAACTAGGGACAGATGACTCTGTAAATTTTGGTTCTCTAACTCTCTCGTTTTTTTCCAATTTTAAACACAGTCCTCCACATTTCCACAGTAATTTGTGATTTCTTTTGTTAAGGGGGGAGAACCCTCATGAAAAATTATCAACAACTTTGTGCCAATTTCTCGTAATAAACTTTGTCAGCAATTTTGTACACAGTTTTGACTAATATACATATTTTTGCAGAAATTCTCCCTATTATTCTTTCCCTTTTCATTAATATAGCCTCATTCCTCCACTTATATATGCATTTTGTACATATTTGGTTGGAGAACTGCATCACAAAATTAAAAGATGTGGATTTTGAAGGAGAGCTGTTTTTCAGTTCATGTGTTGGTTCAAGAAGTGCAAATTACAGAGTTTCTCATGGATATGTAAAGAAAATCAAATTTCTCCTCCATCCCTAAACAGTAAGCTATTTGAGCTTTCATACCAAGCCTAGCTAAAACCATGAATAAAGAACAATCAATGTAATCCCAGGACAAATGGAAATTTAAACGAGCCTTAAAAACATTAAGAAACATATTCAATTAATGTGAAATACCAAGGACTGGAACCCTCTGGAGCAGATTTGGAGGTGAGGGCAAAGAAAGAGGAAAGGAAACCGAAGTCCTATTCTGTGTTGGATACAACTCTAAGACTACAGTTTTTTTCCATTAATAATGTACTAAGAGAAATTAAGGCATTGGACATGCAACAAAGCTGTTTGTCGTGGAGAAATAAAACACAAGCCAGTAAAATATGTAAATGACTTGCACACAAAAATACTGAAATAATTACTAGGTTTTTAAATAATTCCAAGACAACTGATTTTCAGGCACACAGTTTAGAACAGTGTTGAAAATGGATTTGTTGCGCCAAGGTAACTGAGTACTTCAATCCACTTGCAAACCTTCGATTATGCAAACCTCTGCATTTGAATCGCTCCTGCAAAATGCATACAGTCTGTAAGGTGCCCTTGGGATGTGTTCAAAGTAACCCGTTTGAGAAAAACTACATTTTTTCACTTTAATCTGGAATCATTCAGGCTGGTCCTCAACATGCTGTTTTCAGTCTACACTGATTCTGGATCCTGCCACCCACAAGGGTGGGTGTGATTACTTGGTATACATCTGAAAAACTTCCACTAAAGTTATCTTTTTTTTTTTCCTTCCTGCACATGTCCCTGTTGAAGAAGGATGTGTTGTTCGCAATCTCTGTGGAACGCAAGATGGTGATGAGAAGGTTGCATCTCCTTTGAGCTCTGTAGTCTGCAGTTTGTTTTCAGTTGGCTTTTAGTCTCTACTCATTAGCCAGATAAGTTTTTATATAGTTAATCTTATTCTAATACTTCTTGGGTGGTTTTGAAACCTTCAAGGACTATTGGTGAAGTCAAACAACTCTGTGAGCGAGCAGAAGATATGCTCTTCCAACTTGGAGAAGACCAGCAACGTCAAGCAGTAAGCCAACACTTAATTATCTCTCTTGGCCAGGAGAACCCAAGATGACTTGAAAACAAGAGTTATGGTGCCATTGGGCAGTTGTGGATACGCCTGCCCACCATTGTTAAGACTATCTACATCTCTTTTCACATGGAAATACTTCAAGATAATGCAGAATCAATCTGCAATAAACTTTTTGTTTTTCAATGAAACCAGTTTCTCAAGAAGTGTTTTTCAGGTGCTAACAATATGTGATAGATCTAGATTGTGCATGTACTACATAGAAGTAACAAGTGCACAGTCTCCATTAATTCTAGAATAAAATATTGTGCATACAACCTTAGTCCAGCAACATCTGAAGTGCCACAGATCCCCTGCCCTTCTCATGAGAGAGATGTAGGTCATGAGTCTACTCAGATTGTTTCTACATACCGTGAAATATAAAGGGAGACTTTCGTTGAAAACTTTTCAGCTGGAGTTTTTTTATTTAAAAAATCCACTTACACCTTTATTTTATTTATGTGATTATAGCTCTGCCCTTCATTTATAGAAAAGTTTCCTTAAAGGATTTCTAACACTTCACATTGGTAGCCCACATTTTCCTGCTTTTTATCTCTCAGGGGAGGAACAAGCCAGTTCCAACATAGTAAATGAAACCAGATCACTATTTATTAACACCGTTCAGCTGAGACCACTTTGATGCCTGGAAATCAAATCCTTTGTGGTGCCCGACTCTTTTCACATTAATTGAGAATGACTGTTTTTGCTTTCGTGTTCCTCTTTAGAGCATAGTAATAAAACACGTTTTTATTGAAGACAGTGTGTCTCAAACTTTATGAAATCTCAACCCTCTTCCAAACTACTTTGATCTCTCCCCACCCCTTTTCAACCCCATCATGTAAACCTGACTGGTCCCTATATCACAAGGGCAAAGAATCTTCTTCAATCTGAGGGCCAGTCCAATCGGTGCATGCCCCATAACTACCTGCTAGAATCCTGTAACTTCCTATTTCATGAATGTTTTTCTCCCACTTTTGCTGCACTATAGAGAAAGAGTGTTAGAAGCATTGCAGAAAGAGTGTTAGAAGCATTGCAGAACAACTAATCAAGTAGAATGATGTGTGGCTGCTCTCTTAGGGGAGCACAACCAGTTTGGTTGCACTGGGTGCAGAGCCTCAGGGGCACTACAGGGGGTGCTGCAACTATTATGTAGAATGGAGGGCAAGAGGTGGGGGCACGAAATGTTGGCATTGCACAGGGCACTGCAGAAATTTGAGACCCCAAGGTCCACCACTGTCTCCACTCCACTCTTTTCCCCAATTGGCTTTTACATATACACTCTCCCTCCATGCCATGTATGATCCACTGCATTCTTCACACCAATAAAACACAAATTTTGTTGGTCAGGCAAAAATGGGGATAGTGCTCCTGCTTCAGTGCTTCAGATTGTTGTTTAGAAGAGGGAATTTTAGCAGCTGTAGCTTGTCATGCTGACATTCCCTCTTCTACACAACTATTAAAAATGCGGAAGCCCTGCCCTCCATTGTCATCTGGCCGCCATATGCAAAACAGCTTGCTCACTCCTTAGGCATTCCACACACTTTGATTTGACAAACACTGATTTGAATAATTTGCTGTAGGTCTGTGTAACTGAGCAAACTTCTCACAGCGATTGGTCAGTCCCTAATCAACTCACCCAACACATACTCACCAATGTATCAAGTTTGTCTCTCATGCTGCCCTGTGTGGGATCCAGGACATATTGAGTGAACGCATGGTCCTCAGAACTGTGAGACATCTTCTTGAGTTCATGCACTCTTTCACTGTATTCCTCAGTCTCTCACTGAGAGAACTGTAGGCATCCTTAGCTTCAAAACATAAGAATAGCCGTGCTTTGATGAGACCAAAGGCCTATTCAGCTTTCTATTTCTACAGGGTGCAAACAGAATCATGAGAACACCCCCCCACCCTCCCAAAAATCAGGAAATGATCACAGTAACACTCTCCCATAGTTTAGACTTTAGTCTTCCTAAGGCAGTGTAGGGAAACCAGTGGTCCTCCATTGGTCATGCTGGCTGTGACTGGTGGACATGGAATCCAACAATACCTATCCGAATGTGTTCATGGAAGGCCACACCAGTGCTAACCAAAGCCCCCTTCTTTGAGTTTTTATAAAGCTACATATCTACTACTATCTTGGTAGCCCCAATTCCAAGGGCTGGTTTACATGTAACAGTACAAAAAGCTGCCAAGGACCAGCAACTTTTGGGAGCCCATTCTCCCATTTCCTAGCCGGTGAAATCTAGCACACGCTGCAACCTCTTCTACAGACTACAATTGAATCTTTCTTTCAAGTTGAATTTCAGTGGGGGAAGGGGACCGTGTGGGCTGCACTCATGGCTACCACACTGTCAACCCCTGAGCTATGATGATCTCAATCTGAAGAGCAAGACAAGGATAATACTGTTCAGCAAATTGCCAAACTACCCCCTTTTCTCATTTCCGACACATGGACCATATGGAACATCAATGTGGTATCCTCTCTTTTAAGAACCCCCAGTATATTAAGCATGTAATTCTGAAATGAATGTTTAAAAAACACTAATTCAAACCATGAAAATCAGCTGTAAGTGTTCTAAATATCAAAGCAAGACAAATCATGCTTTCATAGCTTTAATTTTTGAATGCTCTGAACACATTTGTAATTCATTTTTATATTATTACTTTCTCTAGTGTGTATTTTTAATTTGTTTGTCTTACAGCTAACTATTTTTCCACTGTTGTTTCCCACTGCTTCATCTCTTTGCCAAATTCATAATGGTCCTGGAACCTTGCTGGTTTCTTTCGGACAATACAAGGGAGCCAGTGTTTCTATCTGCATCCAAACGTTAATTTTAAAGAGAGAGAGAGAGAGAGAGAGAGAGAGAGAGAGAGAGAGAGAGATGCCATTAGTTCAAGACAAATTACAACTCAGCAACATAAATCAGCCAATCTTTCTGCAAAAGCACCCATTTACATGAGACATCACTTGAACCAGTTTGCACAATTTATTTTTCACACTAGTTTAATAGTACAGTATATCATCCATCATGTGCCACCCTATGGACATTAAAACAAAGGACTAGACATTTTATATATTTCAGACAGCTACATTGCTCACTCTTGGGGCAGTTGTACTCTGCAGTGGCAAGTAGTGACATTTCCCCCCACTTGCTATGGGCATGATTCATCATGCTATGCCCTTGCAAAAACTTTGTTTTTGTGGTGTTTTGGTTGTTTGCTGGGAAGATCAATTATTTTATCATAAAAAACTTTGAAGTTCACATAAGTCAGGCAGATGTGCAGTGCTGAATACTTGCAATTATTATTGTTAAAGAAAGGACCAGTTCAAATGAGGTGGCTTCATAAGCCCTGTTTTATGAAGTCGGGAATGAGCATTGGGCTACACCCTCCCCCCCCCCCCAGATTCAGCATAGAGATTTTGGTTTGTTTAAAACAAGCATTCTTTGGTAAGTCTGTATGGGGAAGTCTAGTTTAATGTTGGTTTACTAACCAGGGTATTAAGCCAGAATGAGATCAAGTGAACAAATTAAACAAACTAGGATTTCCATTCCCAAACTGGGCCTGCAGTCCCAACTTTATGTCCAAACCAGCCCAGTGATTTTTTAGCAATAAAATGTTCTGTCTCAATGATGGAACTCTGCCCTGTCTGTAGGTCTTGTGTGGTGACCATGATACCTTATTCAGTATGTCTAAAAGCAAAGTGGAATACAGTGGTACCTCAGGTTACAGATGCTTCAGGTTACAGACGCTTCGGGTTACATACTCCGCTAACCCAGAAATAACGCTTCAGGTTAAGAACTTTGCTTCAGGATAAGAACAGAAATTGTGCTCTGGCAGCGCAGCGGCAGCAAGAGGTCCCATTAGCTAAAGTGGTGCTAAAGGTTAAGAACAGTTTCAGGTTAAGAACAGACCTCCAGAACGAATTAGGTTCTTAACCCGAGGTACCACTGTACAGCAGCTTTCATATAAATATTTGTCAGAAAGGGGTGGAAGGACTGTCAGTTTTGGTTCTCTTGGTTCTCCACATTTCCTCAGCAATTTGTGAACTTTTAATATTTCTAATAAAAAATATTTCAGCATTTTAGTGCAAATTTCTCCTAACAAACACATTTTTGTATGCTGTCTTGACTAAGGCACACATTTTTGTGAACTATTTCTCCTAATGGTGTGCTTTATTATGTCATTTGCACTAATATATTCATTTTTATGTACACATTCCCCCCCCTAATATATGCATTTTTGTAAACATCAATTGATTGAATTTTGCATAGCAAAATTCAGATAAGTGTGAATTTCCCTCTAATATTGTTTCAGAAAGTGTGAATTTCTCCCCAATCCATACTATTGGCATATCAATCAGAAACACTGGATTACAGTCCCTGAACAAAAACCAAAAAGAATAGCCACTTCATTGCCCCATGAACATCACTGACAGTATTCTGTCCCTATTTCTGACTTCTGGGGATCCTAACTCTGTTTCCTGGTGTGAATAGGCAATGTCTATACTGAATATATTGGCTAAATCAATATCAGAATGTAGCAGCTGGAGTCAATATGGAGATGGAAGCTGGCCAACACAGCTGGCCCACCCATGAGGTAAGATGAGGTGACCGCCTCTGGCCGCAGAATTCACCAGGGGCAGCAGATCCCAATGTCAATCTTTCTCCCCACTTTGCTCCTGATGTCTTCCCTCACCCATTTTCCCTACTAGGCAGGGGGTGCCATTTGGGGATTCGCCTCCGATACCAAAATGCATTTGTCCAGGCTGCTGATCAAGCTGGTGATTTTTCGGCAGGGATCCTGATCTTGACATGTGGAATGTCACATACAGTGGTGCCCCGCTAGACGAATGCCTCGCTAGACGAAAAACTCGCTAGATGAAGGCATTCGTCTAGCGGAAGGCTGCCCCGCAAGACGAAAAAGTCTATGGGGCTGGGATAACCTCCGCACTCCATTGCCGCTTCGCTAGACGAAAAATTCGCTGTATGAAAAAACTCGTAGAACGAATTATTTTTGTCTAGCGGGGCACCACTGTATACAGGTTCCTATTTTCACCTGTGAAATAGTGGTGTTGTAGGCAGTTGCCATCATCTGTGAACTTCATCATGTGCGATTTGTGGGCTCTGCGGGTTCACAGATCAAGCAGCCAATGACGGAGATAATTCAGTCTATGCAGAAAGTGGAAGTGGAAGATATCAGGAATGACTGCCCAAACCTATGCATCTCCACTCAGAGGCAAGTGCCACTAAGCTGATGTCTCCCATCACTAGAGCAAAAGTGGTAGTGGGACCATCCATAATAAATCTGAATAGAATCTTATTTTCCATGGCCACTAAAACATTCCAGGCTTCAACTGCCCATGCCAAAAGCTTTGTTTGAGAACAATCTAATACAATAAAAAGTTAACATTATTGTAAACACTTTGGGTTGGGTGGGAGTGCAACTTCTATTAAGCCATTTGAGAAGGACAAGCTGTACTTAGCTCAAGGAATGTCAAGGGCAGAGCCAAAGCTTTATTTATATTGTTATATTACACAACATGAATGGAATTGTAGGGTGGAGGCAAAAGGCTTCAAACACCACCTGATTTGTTCCTACACTGGGCAAGGCTCACTGTACCTGAAGGTCATGGAAGTTGTTGATCTATTCTACTCCATAAGGGTCGAAATGAAAGCAGTTACTTAGGTTTCAAAGATCTAAACATGGTTAGTGATTTCACTTGTTATTCTTTCCAGTGTCAAAGGCTCGGGACAAATAAGTCACATTGATTCCAATGGGAGAGCTCTATGTGCATGCACAATTCACCCATTGAAATTATAGGGACCTAAATTTGCTTAATAATGGTGGGATTGTGGTCTGTATTTATAATGCTGGTACACATTCACAAAAATAAGCTCATAAAATACCTATTAAATTACCCTATTTTAGTAAATTTTAGAGGCATATGGTAAAGCTTTTATAGAAGAACATTTACTTAAATATTTCCCCAAAGGACAGAGATCTTTAACATGCACTGCCATTATGAGAAATTTCATTTACAGTCATACTGGTAATTGTGTTTTAAGATTAGCCAGGATCTGCATGAATGTTGCTTGTAGCTGTCTCTGACACCTTTTATTGCCCACACGTTTGTTTCATTTCTAGCCAATTCTATAGGGTACAACTAACAATACCAACCAGGTCACACTTGCCAAACTCACTGTGAAAGTACCTCAGAAAAGTTTGATGATGGCAATTTCATGATAATATGCAGTAAACAGTAGACTCACATGTGTTAATTTTTTATCAATAGCCCTTAACACTGAAGTAGTAAAGCAATAAATTTGCTTGTGTAGTGCTTGCCCCTGGAAAGGCAGGGTAGCCTAACCTAGATCAATTCATCACTAAACAAAAATGTACCCAAAATTGCTGCCCAGCTACAAAGGTCAGGGAGTTCCTAAGAGTTGTGTAGGCTTTTCCTAGATGGTAGCAACTTATTTGTTATGTTGATCAATAAAGTTTATGTCCTGGGTGTATTTTATTGAGCCAGACACAGAATTCTGCTTATTATTTTGGACAGAAGGGCTATTAAAGTTTTGCTTAATTGAACACTTTTGACATTTCAAAAAGCCTTCACCTAGATTCCTGGCTCCTGTTAAGTACCTCAGCCTAAGCACTGCCCGATAAAGAAATCACTTTAACTTTTCCCTGGCTCCTGGCAGCTTCATAGAAATTATGTCTGCTTTGCACATGCTAAGGGGACTCTATTCTTTCCTATTCATTCCCATCTTCCAGAACAGTGCTTTCAGAAGGTTGAAGCTGAGGCTGAATACAGCACACAATTCTTTGCACAGATCCACTTTGTAGTGATGCCTTTCTTAAGGAATGACCTCCCCTCTGGACTCAGGTAGGCACCATACATATGACATTTCTTTCTGGACTCAATGGAGATGTTGTTGTTGTTCAGTCGTTCAGCCGTGTCCGACTCTTTGTGACTCCATGGACCAGAGCACGCCAGGCACGCCTATCCTTCACTGCCTCCCGCAGTTTGGCCAAACTCATGTTAGTAGCTTCGAGAACACTGTCCAACCATCTCATCCTCTGTCGTCCCCTTCTCCTTGTGCCCTCCATCTTTCCCAACATCAGGGTCTTTTCCAGGGAGTCTTCTCTTCTCATGAGGTGGCCAAAGTACTGGAGCCTCAACTTCAGGATCTGTCCTTCTAGTGAGCACTCAGGGCCGATTTCCTTGAGAATGGATAGGTTTGATCTTCTTGCAGTCCATGGGACTCTCAAGAGTCTCCTCCAGCACCATAATTCAAAAGCATCAATTCTTCGGCGATCAGCCTTCTTGATGGTCCAGCTCTCACTTCCGTACATTACTACTGGGAAAACCATAGCTTTAACTATACGGACCTTTGTCGGCAATGGAGATAGAGTACTTGTTTTTTTTCTAAATAGTCCACACACAATCTAGATCTATTGCACATTTGTTATCCTTGAAAAGCACTTCCTGAGAAATTAGCTCCTTGCCAAAAACAAATGGTCGTTGCAGATTGATTCTCCATTGCCCCGCAGTGTGTCCATTGGAAAACAGTTGAAAACAGATGGAGGCAGTCCTGGCAATGGGAGCATATCCACACTTACACAATGGAGTTGTGGGTCGGTGCTTGCCAAGATCACAGCCACCAATTCCTTCTTCATTCACTGGGGGCAGGTACAGTGAGAAAGGGCACAGAAACCTAATCAAGGGGAGAGTTTTCAACACATATCTAGTAACCACACACACCCTTGTAGAAGGCTAGAAGCAATCTAGGTAGAAAACATATTGAGCAGAAGCATGGATGATCTCTGACTGAGAAAAATGACATTTTTGTACTACAAATGGATTAGCAT
Source organism: Lacerta agilis (assembly GCF_009819535.1). NCBI lineage: Eukaryota > Metazoa > Chordata > Lepidosauria > Squamata > Lacertidae > Lacerta > Lacerta agilis. The sequence goes on from NC_046314.1 coordinate 53,039,708, forward strand.
GTATGCAACTGCAGTGGTGACATTTCAGCTCTCAACCTTTGCTGGTGTTTAATTTTTAGTAGGTAGCTATGATTTTAATTCTAACCTAAGTTATTTGCTGGCTTTAATTCTGCTCTAGGTTATTTATTTTTTATTATGATGCCAATGCTACATTTTCAATATCTTCTGTACCCCAGTTTGAGATGGATGTGGGAGGTCGAATAGAAAAGTTTAAATAGCTAAATAGTGATTTCACAAGCATCCCCTCCAGATAGCAAAAATAATTAATACATGTAATCATTTAATGCACATAATGCATAGGTCACCCTATAACTTAAGGTCTCTGCATAGCGTACAAAACCTGAAACAAACAAATTAATAATCAAACAATGCTGTTATAAAATTGCAACTCACTTTAAAATGGGGGGGGGGGATAAAGCAGGAAATCAGTTTAAAAACCGAGGACAGAACTTCTACCTGTTCAGGAAGCAAAGGGGAGGAAAACGCCTATCATAAAATAAGTGGAATGCAACATATTCCTCTATTGGGTGTTTCAAGAGTGACAGATAAAACAAATGGCTAAACATGCATTATAATTTTTACTCAATGCATCATTGCGCACTACAGAGCAAACCGAGTTGTCAACATCTTTATTATTAAAATTCATGCCATGTGGTCATGCTTCAGTAAATGATGAAGTCAAAGGACATACTGACAGAAGTTGGATTCATTGTGGACACTCCTGTCAATGTGTGGCCTGTTGCATTAATAGTGATTTATTTTCCTCTTAACAGCTCACATTCATGAAGTTTTAATTTCTCTTTGGACCTATTTTTTATTTGTCTTTGTTCTTTCCATTAATTAATTGAGGTCTTTCTTGTCATTTTCTACCTGAGACTTTTAACAGTCAAAACAAATGTTTCAACTGCTGAGTTGCAGCCCATCCCCAAGGATCTGAGAGTTCATCATAAGAGCAGGTAAAGTGGCAATGGCTGAGTCATGCATCACAGTGTTTCCAGTTCAAATGACACTGTTGCCACTAACTCGCTTGCCTTTAAAAAAGGCCTCAGAACAATTCCCCCACCTACAATGAGGGCATAACAACACTGGCCTGCTTTTCAGGCTTGTATGTAAGGTGTTCAAAAACGCTATAGCACCACCAGCAGAACTATCCAACTGATGCCTGCTTCACCCAAACATACACCAAACTATTGCAGAACTTTTGGTTATGTTGTGCCAGTGCTGTAAGAACTACAGAAATATGGAAAGGTTATTTGACCAAAGCACATGACAAGAAATGGTGTAACTGTTGTGAGTACAGCAGACAATGACAGTTCAACAATACCATCTCCAGATCCCTGAAAATATATTTTCTGTACAAAGCATAAGAGCATCCTGTATCTTATTTAGTATCCTTGTTTCCTGCCTCTCTCCAGGTGTATCATTCTCGTCCTTTATCTTATCAGCCTAGCTATTTCCATCTCCCAGCCTACGAGCCTCAGCACTGTCTGCTCATTATTATACTATTTTAAAATTGCTGGTGATTTGTTTTTGTTTTTTCAAATTTGTCAATCCAAGTGCCTTGATATACCACCTGAAGCTTAGAAAACTGCTTTATACTGTGTTAATCCATTGGCCGCCCATTCATTAGCTCAGTGGTTAACCAGGGCTTCAGACAAGGAGTTTGTTTTGGCCTCAGCTGGAGACTGAACCTGGGAACTTTTGCATACAGAGCATTATCTTTTCCACTGAGCTACTGTCCTTCCCAGACAGTATCTGACCACACTGACTTATCTCCAGCTTACAGATACATCAATAATGAAATAATTTTTTTCTCTTAAACCAGGAGTCGGCAACCTAAGGCCCATGGGCCACAAGCAGCCCACAGAGGTCATTTTACCGGCCCACGAGCCACCCCCAAACCGAGTCACCCACTCAGAGAGTCCTCGCACGCTGCACTAAACCAGCACAGCGTGGCATGGGGACTCCCTTTTGCGGTGCTGGAAACCGCATCTGTGCATGTGCAGACGCCGGAAATCGCGTCTCTGCAGATGCAGATGCCAGGAATCGCATCTGTGCAGGTGCAGGCGCCAGGAATCGCAGGCACGCACTTACGCATGCCCACAATCTGGCCCACGGAGGGGGCTCTGCAGCAGTGAACTAGCCCAGGCACGGTAAGCCTTGTCGACCCCTGTCTTAAACTATAAATGCTGTATTTACAACACACACACACTAACATGTTGCTGATTAGGGAAATAGGTAGGATTTTTATTTTATTACAGGTACTGGATTCAGTCTGTGCTGGAGTCACTTTTTATGTAGTGCAACTTATTCTGCACAAAGAGGTAAAATGGTATGAACTCATAAAACCGGCAATCTTGGACCAGATGGGCCTCGCTTGAGGGACACATGCTTCACTTCACCCTGATCAATTTAAACTCAGAATAACATCACAAACAGCATTTCAACAATAACATTATTAAAGCCTAGTCCTGGCCATGTTTACTTGAAAGTCAGGACTGGTACATACTTAACACATAGGTGCTGGTAAAAACAGGCTTCCTGTAAACAGTAAATGGCCCGAAGGCATTTTAAAGACTGATTTACTGTGGCATAAGCTGTTATGAACACGGTTGCATATTCCACAATAAATCTATTAGTCTCTTGGTGGGGGATTGCTGCAGCTAAATAACATGGTTACCTCTCTGGAATTAAGTTTCCCATAGTCCATTATCCCAATCCTGGCCATAAAATCTGTAACTGTTTGCCATGCAAATCACTGCCATCTTGTTAAGATGAACCCAAAATGAACATTGTTCATGGCTGTTGTTGGCAGCACAAAGAATCTGAATGCTGTACAAGAGTAGCTTGCCATAGGGGAGGCTGGTTTTGTGGCAGGTTTGTGCTATTAATATGGACACCTGTCCTAAGTTTGGGTTAGCCAACCTGATGTCCCCCAAACAATTGCCACCATCCCTGGCCAGGCTTGCTAGGGCTGATTGAAGTTTTAGTCCATTGGCCACCCATGTTGGGTTTCTCCAATTAACTGTGCACAGGGGTGAAACTTTGATCTTGGGCAGCTACTCAGCAGAGATGCTTAAGATTGATTTATTTAAGATCCTATGTTCACTTGGTGCCATCTCCATGTTACAGGCTTAGCAAGCCTTGAAATCCTGGACAGTTGCTATTAGACAACAATGGCAATAATGAGATGGTTAGAGTATTAGAGCCACTGATCTCCACGATCACAAGCAACAAATTACATGTGGAGATGAAATCTTGCAGAGCCTGCTTCATGTACTCTCTATGACCTATGTATTGCATGTAAATCAACTGCGACGCAACACTAGGACAGCATATGAGGTAACTGCTTAATATTTCCAGAAGGTTCCGTAAGATCCTTCCATGCTAAATTGGAAGAACAGATAGGAGATATAATTTATTTGGCAGTACACAATAAATCTCTTCATTTGTGAATTCCAGACTACCTACAACCACTGAGGCACATCAACCCAAAATCATCCTGGCACCAATGGCACTTCCATCCTAAGGCAGCTTTATGGTTGGCATTTGTATGTGTGGCAGTTTTAACCAGGAGCATAGTGGGGGGGGGGGATATCATTCCCTTTGCCACAAGCTGTCGTCCCAGGTATTTGTAAAGAAAAATACACAATATTGTTCAGCAAATACACACTTAATTGGTCTCCTTTGGTCCTCAGATGTTCATTGCATGGAAATTCATGCTGTTTCAAGGAGAACCAACATTTCAGGAAGATACTTTGCCTATGGAGTACCTTAGGCTTAGGACACGAAGGCCGTACTTCTCCTTTAACAGCAACAATTGCAGGGTCCCCAAAAGAGATTAAAGCCTGCAGGTAGGGGAAGCAGGAAAGCCAAAGATCCTGTGTTCCTACAACAGTAATTTCTTTTAATAAAGCTTGTATGCAACCAAGAATATTTTTTAAAAAACCACAAAGGAACAAAATGGGTTCTGAACACTTTAGATGAGTTGTTAGTAGCGCATGTTGGTTTGGCCAGTTCTATACTTTTCTGTGGGATTCATATTATTTTTCTGGGAAATTATGTGCACTTCTCTTCAATTGTTCAGAGGACTTGCCAAGACTCACAGCCTTTCTTGAAGGTCAGAATAAATGAGCTTCACTATTCATAGGAAGTGTCCTCTTCCAATTACTGTCAGTTGTGCAACACACATAGTCCCATACAAATATGGCTGACAGCAGGGTATATATGGCCTTTGGTAATGCCCTCAAAGAGTTGTGTTTGGAAATGGAAACCCAGGGGAAACACAAGGAGACGGCTGCCATCAGGTGGCTGTTTACATCTGTCGTGAAGAAACAGGGTGATGAATTGCAGGCTTTGAAGCAGAAGGTAGCTACTCTTGAGCAGGATATTACTAGAGAAGAGGACTTACGATCGACCACCTGTGAGGTCGTAAAGGACTCTGCTACTGAATTACAGCAGGAGGTGGCACAGCTTCTCAACTTAGCATGCCAGTATGTCTCCCCTACTGTGGTTTCCAGCAACTGGTATTCAGAAGCATTGCTGTCTCCAACTAGGAATAAGAAAGTAAATCCCATTGTATCTGAAAAGATGTATAGTTGTGGTTCTTAAATGTTTTTGGGGTCACTGAAAAACTGATGAAAGCTATGGACCCTTTCCCAATAATTTTCTTCCTCAGCAAAGATCATTCTCAAAGTAACAGGAAGGAAATCAAAGAAAAAAATGTTTTGCTCTTGGTTCATGGACTTCCTGAAGACCGTCCATGAACTCCTTAAGTGTTCATGGACTGCAGGTTAAGAACCCCTGGTGTATAAGATCATGGCTGTAGATGAGAGTGACATGAAGATGATTAGAGGGGAAACAAAGTGTGTCATGTGCATCAGATGAGGAAATCCCCTACCCTTCTCCATCCACTGGAACGGACAATGGGTAATGTGGAAACACATCAGAGCATACTTAGGAGTGCAACAAGGAGAAAATTCAATTTGAAATGCAGACCTCATTGTGTTTCAAGCTGATTATATGTGCACAGCCTAAGTTCATTTCAGATAAAGTAGTCCTTTGCCTATGAAAAAAATATACATCTAGCAGACATTAGCTACAATACTGTATCCTAGCTGATGCCTTAGCTGAAAGGAGTGCATCAAAACTTTGGAAATAATTCCCCTCCTCTGGCAAAGATACCTCCTGTCAATTTAGAAGGTCCATTTCCAATTCAATTTGGCAGCAAATAGAAAAGGAAATGCCAATGGAGCTTATCTTTGCACCCGTAACAATGAACACAATACTGGTTGCAGCCTCTCTGGATTCCAGCTGTGGGTTTTGGCATCCCTATAGTCAAAACATCTTCCAGAAGATTGCTCTCTGGAATCTAAACTTTATCAAGTCTGGTCACCCTTTGTCTTCAAACGGATGTCTTCCCTTCAACAAAACTAGACAAGCCTTGCAGTTTTGGGCACTAAATTTCGCCATTTTAAATGCCATATTCCTTCTCCTCCACCAACAAATTCAAGTCCTTTTATCTTTTACAGAAGCCACCATTGTTCAATGTATGAAAAGAAAAATGTCTGAATTTCTCAAGAAGGATTCCAAGCACATCACTAGTAAACAGTGTGTGTTCTCTCAGATGTAGCTCCTTGGATAAAAGGCTAAAATGCATTTAATTAATCCATACCATCAGGTATCTCGCCATCTTATAACACTGCATTCTCATACTAAGGTTGTTTTATCTGAACATGTTACCTCCCATGATAACACATTACTGATAGTTCTTTTCCATTTGCAACATATAATGTTATATACATAATGCAATAGACAGTTCCACGCTGGCTTCTGAAGTGTGTAGTAAACGGACCTTTTCTTTTTTTAAAAATAGAAGAGTTTAACAGAATGTGTAACCTCACAGTGAATCTGGTTATACTTATCACAGAATAGAAACATTCCACATTCCAGCTCGTCTGTTGCAGCAAAAACAACAAAGAGGCTAGTGGCATCTTCAAGGCAAACGCATTTATTATAGCATAAGCCCACTTCATCTGACGCATGAAGTGTTGTCCTGAGTTTCAGGTGTGCATATGCACATGGTTGGGGATGGGCTTGTAGATAGCGTGGTCAGAGTGAAATGGAACGTTTACTGTCTGGATAAACCAGAGGCTGACAACCTCTTTGATGAGCCAGCGGGCACACTTGGAATTTTAAGAAAACAAGAACACAAAAATAGTGCAGACATGTCCCACCACCACCAATCAATGATAAATGGCACCTACATCTTTAGCTATGATTTGTGCATGGCAGGGCATCAGACTAGAAGACCCTGCATGTCCATTCCAACCCTACAATTCTGTGGTTCTATCAGCCACTGCCACACACACACACACACACACACACACACACGTACAATATATGAACACTTAGTGGTCAGGAACATTTATTTGCATGCATCTGTACTAACCTCATCCCTCCCCGAGGCTTAACTTCTTCAGAAACCAAGGAAGGTTAAAACTTCAAGAATTATATCTCTATTTAACATTTGCAACACGCTCCCCTCCCCACAAACAACATGCCTGCAGGGTAAAACAGGGATAGATATTCACCAAAGATAGGCACAGGTGGTACAAAAATAGGGACAACAGAACCACGTGTTTCTGCCATTGAAGTCAACATGACGAAGTGGTGGATATTTTGCTTTGCTGGAACAGAATTCAGAAGTTAAATTGTTTACAGCATTCAAAGATTAGCAGCATCAGACCCAGATTTGTAGTAGAAGCAGATTTCAAACTGAACGCTCAGGCTATGGAAAAACAAGGAGAGAGCTCGCACACTGGTTCGCTTCTGATCAGCCTGGCAGCCTAGACTCATCTGAAAGTATTTCAAAGCAGACATCCTTAATGCAGAAGATTTCTGACACCTACAGGCCAACCTATGTCGCTGCAAAGTATAACTCTTCAAAAAGCTGTAGAGCAGTGATGGCCAAACTCGGCCCTCCAGCTGTTTTGGGACTACAATTCCCATCATCCCTGACCACTGGTCCTGTTAGCTAGGGATGATGGGAGTTGTAGTCCCAAAACAGCTGGGGGTGCCAAGTTTAGCCATCACTGCTGTAGAAGGAGAAATCAAACTGGAACAAGCCACAAAACAACTAATTTCAAAAAAGACGAGTAATTCTTGCAGGTTTTGTGAACAGTTCTAGGCTAACACATGATTAGGCCAGCACCAGGTCCCCAATGCTACCCAGCTGGATGTAAGAACAGCTCAGAATCCAGCAGATTCCAGGCCACCTCAGGATCTCCCTCACCTCATCCTTAGAAGGGGCTTTCTGCTAGGTTCCACTGGCTAGGATACCAGCAGTGACCCTTAGAGTCACATATTCAGCAACCAGCAGCAGGTCAGCCGAGCAAACAGAAGTGAGCAGAGTGGTGCAACTGGTGCATCCACTCAATCCAAGCCCTCCACAACCTGTCATGGGGCTGCCTTGCATCTTTACCAGGATACCTCTACGTGGGGCTACCTTTGAAGGTGACCCGGAAACTACAACTAATCCAGAATGTGGTACCTAGACGGGTGACTGGGAGTGGCCGCCGAGACCATATAACACTGGTCCTGAAAGTGCTACATTGGCTTCCGGTACATTTCTGAGCACAATTCAAAGTGCTGGTGCTGACCTTTAAAGCCCTAAATGGCATCATCCCAGTATACTTGAAGGAGCATCTCCACCCCCATCATTCAGCCCGGGCACTGAAGTCCAGCACCGAGGGCCTTCTGGAGGTTCCCTCACCACGAGAAGTGAGGTTACAGGGAACCAGGCAGAGGGCCTTCTCAGTGGTGGCACCTGCCCTGTGGAATGCCTGCCCATCAGATGTCAAGGAAATAAACAACTATCCGACTTTTAGAAGACATTCAGGGAAGTTTTTAATGTTTGATGTTTTGTTGTGCTTTTAATCTTCTGTTGGGAGCTGCCAAGAGTGGCTGGGGCATAAATTATTATTATTATTATTATCATCATCATTATCATTATCATCATCATCATCACCACCACCACCACCTGTAAAGCCTGAATACCTGACAGTAAAATCAATTATTAAAGGGAATGAACACCTATCCTGACCCCTACACAGAAAGACTGGCACCTTTTCATCGTTTAAAGACTTCTTGACTTTGTAATTGCCACTTTTCCACTTATTGTTTTATGTTGTGTATGTCTGTTGTAATTTCTATGCTTAGAAACCACCCAATAAACTTCATTTTTATAGGTGTGACCCAGAGCATGGCACTTGGCACATACCTATGAATCTTACTTGGGAAAAGAAATATACATTCCTAAGATACATTTGTCTTCCAAATCCTTTAAAAATACAAGTATCGTGGCAGTATGGTATGGGAATGAGGACCTGTCAAAAGTTTTGTCCCTCTTGCTCCAGGGGAAACTGTGACCCTTCCAATATTGTGGGACAACATCTGTAGGGCCATTGGTTCTCCATCCCTCTTTTACATAATGCCATTAAACTTACCAGCACATTTTCTCCCAAAGTCAACTAATAGCAAACTCTGGAGACCCAGCTGTGTGAAAGATAATTAATTTGGAACTGAAACCCTGGAGCCAAATCAAGAGTTTGCTCATCTCCATGCAATTCCAACAAACTATAATTGTCCTTGGTTTGTTATAGCAGCCAAAAGGTTTTTAATGAACTCAGAAGAGGCCCACACTTGCTCAACTATACTGAAAGACTACGGGAAAATAATTTCATGTGATTGCCGCACGAGGCTCGAACTTTTCCCTGTACAAATGCATAGCTGATCCTTAAAGCACAGCGCTTTGGTTGCAGATGTTTGGCTTAACAGGAGATTACTTCACCGCTGCATTCTCCATGCGTTGCCAACTTTTAGGCTTGTCAACACCCCTTCCCACCAACAGAGCACAGATCCTTCTGCCTGCAAAGGCGGAAAAATTAGTGCGACACACAAGTCTACGCTTCTGGCTCTGCTACAAAAAAATAAAGGGAAAAGTCAACATCTATTGGGCTGGAGACACGAGGAGGACACTCCAGGATCAACTCTATAAAGCAATGTGGGGCTCATGCTCCACTTGCTTTGCCTTGCCTTGCCTTGCCTTGCCTTGCCTTGCCTTGCCTTGCCTTGCCTTGGTAATCTGGCCTGCACTTGGCCACAATTCCCTTTGTGAATTCCTTTTTCCTCCCAGATTATTTTCTTCTCCTCTGACTATAGGTTTTCCAGTTAAGTATGAAGAGAGATATTCAGTTACTGGTAGGTGCACTACTCAGATCCTGAAGTTGAGGCTCCAGTACTTTGGCCACCTCATGAGAAGAGAAGAATCCCTAGAAAAGACCCTGATGTTGGGAAAGATGGAGGGCACAAGGAGAAGGGGACGACAGAGGATGAGATGGTTGGACAGTGTTCTTGAAGCTACTAACATGAGTTTGGCCAAACTGCGAGAGGCAGTGAAGGATAGGCGTGCCTGGCGTACTCTGGTCCATGGGGTCACGAAGAGTCGGACACGACTGAACGACTGAACAACAACAACAACAAAGGTGCACTACTAGTATATTTGGCAAATCAACAACTCACTTCAAGGGAGAATAAAACTTGGGGAGAATAAAAACATACCAAATGCCAGCCGTAGAACTGTAGTCCTAGTATTTTTTGGCAGATGTACAATTTTTTCTCTCCAGGAGCAAACTTAGGAAAATGGTTCTGCCTCTTTGCGTTAGATGCTTACTGTACTAGCTCTGACTGGCAGACAGCGAGGGTGAAACAGAAGATTAAGTCAGTATTGGAATCAGAAGCAAGTCCATCTGTTTGCTGTACAAAGATGAGGCAAGATGGGCACAACCCCCCCCCCCCAAAAAGTGTTTTTAAAAAAAGAACAGAATGTGCCAACACCTTTTTTAAGCATTTTCCATATCTGATTACATGGACTCTGGTCTCCAAGGCTTAGGCATAAAGTATTTCTTAGCCTTCCAAGTGACACCAAGCTTTTAATCGTTTATTGTTGTATTGTGTTTTGAAGTACAGCCCTTGGAAATCCTTTCCAGCCTAGTAAGCCAGTATGTGAAAGCTTCAGCACAATTCTATTTGTGTCTACTCTGAAGTAAGTCCTACTTTCAGTGACACTTACTCCAAGGCAAGTGGAGACAGGATTGCAGCTTTAATGCCTTAGTGGTTTTTGAAAGCTTCAGAATCTACAGAGGAAAAAAGAGATGCATTCTATAAGTTATGGGCCATATTCAACTAGCATGTTGCTCTAGCGGAAGCCAGCACAATGATTCCCACTACCGCAGCAGGGCTTCCCTCCTCCCCCTCTGTGCCCTCCCCAAATCTGCTTCAGAGGGTTGGGAGGACTTCCCCACACCTGCAAAACAGCATGCAAGGAGAGGAGAGGAGATACTTGTTTTATCAGAGAAGCAGAAATGCTTGCGCTGATGGAACAATCTTCTTGGCGTTACACCAAATGCAACCGTAAACTATTATGTGTGGCTGTGAGGGTGGAGAAATGCACAGGTCAGTGGTAGTGAACGAGTTTTGCATGCACAAAGCCTCAGGACAATTGTTCCCCTCTAATCTATAGTTGTTTTGCATGTTAAAACTTACCGGGTACTGAACGCATTCATCTAAGAATTCAGCAATTCAGATAATCTTTCAGGCCAACTAATTCCCCATTTGCAATAGCTATTTCGCTAATTGAATTGAGAGCTCCTTTGAGCACATTTAAGTGCTTGAGCATGTGCACTGTTGTGGGTCAGAGTTGGATGAGAGAGGCTGATGCTGGAAAGCGGGGACTTGGATGCCTAAACTGCACACATGTGGAAGGGAACTGGCTAATTGGTCCATCTCTGCCTCTTATCAATCTTTTCAAGCCAAATGTCTCTAATTAACAAACTTTTGTTGTGTTTTATTGCTTATGCTCGCGCTCAGGATTCCAAACTATGCACAGCAAAAGGCATTTCACCACAAGCGAAAAGATCGCCATGCTTATTGCACAATGAATTTCTTTTCTGTTATGCCAACGCGTAGAAAATAAGGAGACCCGTTAAGGGAAAACGTAAAAACACCAGAGAGTACATTCTGTTCATTTGTTCTCCAAACTTCCTCCTTGGTCTTTGTGCAATAATTGATACCAATTATTTTCATAATGTCTTCTAGTCCTGTATGTGCTCAGCAAACCAATTGAGTCAGCAGGAGGGGTGGGGGGTGGGGGAATTGGCTATAGGCATGCATCCAGCGACACCTACCTATTGGCTCTGAAGTCAAATATCCTTCTGCATAAAGGGATTCAGCATGGCAGCTTGTTTGTGGTGCCACTGGGCTAGATTAGGAAGCTCCAGATCTGGGTTTTCTGACATCCCTTGCCACTGCAGGTCACCATGAACCCAGGGCTACAACATTTGATTTCTCAGCTTTTGGTTCCTTTGAAGACTAGCAGCAGGAGAGAGGGGAATCCCTTGAGTTACCACTGCTATACTGTAATGCCACCCTCCCGCCAACAGAGCCTACAGTGGCCATGGGAGAAGCACACATGCACACCTGGCTGTGTCATATGCATCCACGTGTGAAATGGTGTGCCAGTACACCACAGCAGTGGTGGTGAAGGGAGGTCAGGTATATAAGTTATACCCTGAACAGACTTGGACCAAACAACCTTTCAAACAGAAACAAGGCATATGGTGACCTAAGTCAAACAAGGCCAAGTGAACCAAGGTGTTCCTAGCCACTGCTGAGACGCTACATCACTGATGCAGAAGCAGGTCCAAGGAAAGGCTGTGGCTCTATGAAGGCAACATACATGGGGTGTCTCTGCTCTCAGCATTTCTCCTGCAGCTGGTGCAGTAAGAAAACCATGTCAACTGTCGACTTCTGAGCTCTAAAGCCACATTGCGATAGACCCTGTCAGCAAGTGACTGTAAACTTCTGAGCACTACACAGGCAAAGGCTTTTTCCACCACAACACTCAGCAGGGAGATTCCACGGTAGTTGTTACAGTCATGGCAGTCCCCTTTGTTATTGTATAAGGTCACAACGCTTGAATTTATAGGAAAAGGTATGTTGTACTTTTGATTTGATTTTTGTTCTTTAAATTCTAGGAGACTAATGTAAAAGCACCATAACCTATCACCATGTGCTAGATGGCACCACCAGCAGAGAAGGTTTATATGGAGGTATGTATGGTTTGGTGGGGTTTTTCCCCCAGAATTGTTGTTTAAATAATTAAGCAAACAATGTTTTTTTCTCCCAGAAATGTGATGTGAATAATTAAGCAAATAATGTTTTTAACTTTTCTTCGTGATTTGTTTAGAAGATTTGGGCTCTAAAAAATGAATCAGCTAGGCCATTAAAAGCTTAGAATCATTTAGGAAATTGAAGCAGATGTTCAACCTGACATTTTACCCAGAAAACGGAGGGCAGCTGAGATCCATTGTGAGATCCACCATAGTTGTACTGTACATGAGTCTTCTATGAGGAGTTACTAAGAATCATAGAATTGATCAAAAGATGTCAGGTTGTTTAAATAAATATGTTACATCCTAACAGATTCCTCAATAAATGCCAGAGCACAGGGCTTTGGAAATAAATATAACATGAAACATTTGTTTTAAAGGGGGGAAATTAAACTTATTTCTCCGAGCCCCACCTAGAGATGCTTGAGGGTTATAGATGCTATGCCTTTCATTTACAAAGCTCCAAAAGCGTTCGATCACAGCAGATTCTGTCGTGTATTTTCCACCCAGCCATGGGCAAGTCACTTAATAAAGCCTTTATTGCAGCTCCATCATCTCTTCACCTACAAAATGGAAATAATACCTTTGGTAATGAGTTTGCAGGAGGAATTTGAGATCCCTCTCTCTCACCTGGCCAAAGGACATGCATGGGCCCCGTATCTCTGGGGTGACTCATAAGACTATAAAATGATTCAGTGACTCATGAATATTTTCAATACCTACAAGCAAATTGATACTACAGTATTTGGATGCAAATGCTGGTGGCATAAAGCTGTCACAGCACATTTGCAATAGCTGGATTACCCCTCCCCAAATGCCGGATTATCGCACGCCGCAGATGAACTCCTAAAGAGCAATTGTGTGCATGAACTTTTATAACCTGCAGGTACAGCTTTTATCCAGCATGCATGCAAGCTGTATCATATCACACAGTACTATCAAGAGCCAAAACAGAGCTGATATCATCTAACCAGATAGAACCCTTGAAATGGAAATTGGAGACAGGCTATATAGATCCAAGTGTTTCTACAATGAGGCCTTTAGCCAACATGGTTTTCTGACCTTGAAAGTGCCTATTAGACACATGCATGCAACAACTAACCAGAAACACATGGAAGTTCTTTATTAGAACCTGCCACAGAAGCATTACCAGACTCTAAATCCATGCCTACATTAGCAACACTAATAACAGCAGTAGTGGGAATATTAGTGGAATAAAGCCAATTTTTTAAATGTAATTCAGATGCTGGCTAAGTTCTTATCAAAGTTCACTACTTTCAAGGGAGTTAAAGAACAGCTATGTTTGGGCTAAAGAGAGCAGCTCTGTATTATTAATGATATATGGGAGACCTAATCCTAAATTTGCAGCTGCACAGGATTAACCAGCCAATCCAAAATGAACTTTCCCCTGGATATTTAGGCTCTTTGCTTATGAGTGATGCATACAGAGATTTCTTTGGATTTGCAATAAGTACAGACACCTTCCCTGCAAGGCATTTCCCAATTCACCAAGGCTTCAGCTCCACTCGGCTTTGTCTGGACAATTCAGATGGTGCCAGTGCAGATTTAGGGCTAGAAAAATGGGAGTGTTGAGGTGAGGAAAGTGACAAAAAATTATTGGGTTTCCACATCAAAAAACAGAAAACATCCAACACAACAAAGAAACAGCAAATAATAACAACAACAAAACAAAACAAAAACTACAAGCTACATCAATGAAATAAAAACAAAAAGCAAATACATACCTCACAGAAACACCAACACTCCAACTATTTAGTCATAATCTTATTTCCAAATCTAATTTGGGGGACTTCCCCCGTTCTCTCTTCTGCGTTCAATTCTAATTTACTTTAGTAACTATTCTACCTATTTTAACAATTCTTTCACCAATATTCATAATCTTCATCTCAACATCTTATGTCTTTTAACATCTAAATATCAAAATATAACATCTTAATGCAAATCTTAACTTCTTATATCCTTATCTAACTCTAATTCCCATAAAACTGTTGCTTAATTCATACCTTATAAAATATTAATCCAACACCATTCCTTAAAAAAAAAATCCAAATATTTCTTCTCTTCCAAATTGATTCTTACTCTCTGACGTCGGGGTACCGTGGTAGGCCTGCCTAATTAATCATAAATATTCTTTCACCCTACCCCCTTTCTTGCCATTTTCTCTCCACCCTCCTTAATCAACCACCAGACTTCCCCCCAGTTTTTTCCAAAACCATAATCCAGAATGTCATCTTTCCCTTGATGTCCAAACGCCAGAGCATTGTCCCAAAGCTTCTTTACTAAACTCTTCGAAGGAAGTAATACACCACCACCAAGCTTCTCCAGTTCAGCTATCAAATCAGATTGTGATTGTAATTCCCAACATTGTAGTTCCAGATTTTCTGGGCTCTCACCCCAAAAAACCGTTATAACGTCACCTTGTCCAGCCCTAGACCTCCCACATCGACCGGGCTTTTCTTCTTCTTGGAGTTGCTTCTTTTCCACTTCAGATGAAATCCCATGGGATCGCTCTTTGATTTTTTCTTTAAGTTCCTTGGCAATGTTCTCCAAGGCAGTTCCAATCTCTAAAAAACTTTCAGTAACATTCTGTTCCTGAGAATGGGTCAGCGCAATGGGGCCAGCTGGAGAGCCCAAACCACGGGATGCTCTTCCCGCGGCTTGCCGGAGCCCGCTGCGCAGATGCGGAGCTCCTAGCCCCCAGGGAAACCGGGGTTGTCTCGCAGCCGAGACAACCCCCGACCGTCAGCAATGGCGCCCTCGCCGGAAGTCTTGAGGTGAGGAAAGTGTTCCCCCAACTCATACAACAACATGGATGTCCAGGGTCTGGGGAATGTGAGCACTGTTGCTTACAGAATCTCTACATTCCAGACGGGTATCTGCTGTAAGCTGGGTGTTCCTCACACATGCAACCCTAATATAGAACTACCATGCATGTAAATCCCTTTCAAATGCACTGGTGGAGAAGGCCCAGAGCTCAAAATATCCAAGGCAAGTTTAAAAGCTCAGGTCCTGAAGTCCCAAAGTCAAGAGGACTTAGGACTGTGCAATGGCTGCATTCTAGCTGTCTGCAAGCAGGTGGGACTCAATGGATATCAATGGAGAGACAAGATTCATGGTCCCACAGACAGCATGTAAACTCCCCCCCCCCAGAGAATTCCAGATCATAGCTACAACGTTTTTTCCAGCCGAGGTGTCAGTCGGAGACTTTTATGCCAGTATGCGTATCACTTGAGTTTTAATAATGGAAAAGAATGAACAGTACAGTTCACTGTTTATTTTCAGCATTTTTTTAAAAAAATAAAAATAAAATACCAATGGTGCAACACTTGTCTATAACATAAATCAAGAAAGTGAAATGAACTGGGCACAGATTCTTTGTGCAAGTATTCTGCAAAGCATTCTGAATAAGAAATAATGGCTCTTTAGCATATTAACCAGGCGGGTACAGCATTTGTTTTCACTTCATTAGAGTCTCCCCCCCCCCTTTCTCTCTCTCTTGGCCTCATGAAAAATTGTGAACAATCAACTTACTGCTGCCAATGTCTGGGACCCATTAAGGAGCAGTAGTTCCGTTTCATAACTCCGTAGCCAGTTAGACTTAGAATAAAAGTATACAGCTGACCACAAAAATTAGCTTTGTACTCATAAAATCTAACCAAAAAATGTTGATGGGGGAAAATATGCGACTGAAAACTTTTTATGCAGAAATGGTTTTGTTTAGCGCCTCATCACAGCCAGCCTTTGTAAGAGCACTTTGGATTTATATGGTGCCTTCGGTGGCAAAGGATCTCAAAGCCCTAGCCAGGCAGGAATCTATGCACAAGTGAATTACGGGCTGACTTCCAAGGGAAGAAGACAACAAGGAGAAAATGTAACATGCTAGTCCTCACCTTACAGAGCTTTAGTCAGTGAGCGCAATCACGAGTTGTGACTGGCAAGGGACCTTTATGGACATCACCAGCCAGAGCTGCCTTTCTTCCTGCTTCTGTCGCACTGCTGCCCAGGCATTGCAGATAATGGTGTGTGAACATCACGAGTTGAGTGAGTTTATGTCCTTCAGCAGCAGTAGCCCTTGTGCACAGCTGCCCACAGGGCCGGATTTAGGTTTGATGAGGCCCTAAACTATTGAAGGTAATGTGTTCAGTCGTTCAGTCGTGTCCGACTCTTCGTGACCCCATGAACCAGAGCACGCCAGCCACCCCTTTCCTCCACTGCCTCCCGCAGTTTGGCCAAACTCATGCTAGTACTGAGGGTAATGGGGCCCCTTATATGTGATATTTTAGGGAGCAGGCTAGCAGGCGGGGCCCATTACTTACATCATAGGGGCCTTGTTGTTGTTGTTTAGTCGTGTCCAACTTGTGACCCCATGGACCAGAGCCTACACAACACAAAACACTGTTGCTGTATGTAGGTTTTATTTTATTTGTTTTTTATCTTCTATTTTGGAAATGTACATCCAGTGGTTTTTCCCTTTAAATTTTTTTGGGTCCCCCAAGAGAGTGGGGCCTAAGCTACAGCTTGTTTAGCTTATACTGTACGTAAATCCGGCACTGGTTGCCCACCATTCTCTCTTTGTGCACATCCAGCACAAGGTCCAGAAAACCCAAGAAGGCATACACATTAAACAACAGCAGTTATGATGACAAGAAATGCTTATGTGCAGCATTTTGATATATTTTCATTTTATTTCCAAGGAATAGCACAATACACAGCTGACCTATCAGATAGCTTTTTTGAAGAGATATAAAAAGTGTACATTCAGCTTATGGTGGCATCGAAATGTTCTGATAATTTTTATAGCTCTTTATATTTACAAAATATTTTTTCTGGGCTGAACAGGAGAGTTTATTTGTCTAATTAATAACAGCTTGTTTTGAATGTGGCCCTTCCCAGCATTATTTCTTGGGTGTAAGGCTAAAATCCTAATCCCGTTTACCTGGATACAAACCCAATTCCATTAAATAGGATTTACTTTTGAATGGACATGGTTTGGATTCTGCTGTACATCAACTGAATTTACTTCTAGGGTTGTATCTACCTTCCCTCCATCCTAATTTTTAAAGCAATTACACAGTGTTTACTTAGGTGTCACTGTTGATATTGGCAGCAAACTAATGTACTGATTAAATATATATTATATCTGCAGTGACTGATTTTGACAATAAACCTTGTGTGTGTGTGTGTTTACATTCTGGCAGGCAACAGGTTTCCTATTCCAGCATAGTGTAGTGTTAGTGTGTTGGACTAGGACCTGGAAAAGAGCCTCTCTGCCTAACCTACCTCACAGAGTTTGTTGTGAGGATAACAAAAGGGGGAAATGAACCATGTACACCACCTTGAGCTCCCTGGATGGAAGGTAGGATATAAATGTAATTAATAAATCCCTGCACTTGTGAGAAGTAACCATCAGAATATGATTCACTGGATACAATTTGCATTTCATCAGTCACCTTTTAAAAAGAAGTTCTGCAGCTGAACCATAGCTCTTGGTTAGCACAACAAAAACATTCTGCTGAGTCTTCCCCCTCAGCAATAATTTGGTATTTTCTAGGCATAAAACCCAACGAGCAATATTCTGGTTTTAAGGAGAGAGAAAATCCCAGGGAGGAGAAAGATGAATTAAAGTAGTTTCCGTATTATGGAGCCAACTCTGAATATTTGTGGGATGAGAACCATTGGTAGATAAAATGAAAAGTAAACTGGGGTCAGGAAATCTTTCTTGGCAATCAGCAAGAAGTCTGGGGCAGGAATGTATAAAAGCCACTGAAATTCCATTCCTAATTCCATATTTTCCAGAACCAAACAATAGATTTCTGTGGAAAATCCTTTGTCTGAATCAAAATTTGGTCAGTTCATTATGGGATTCTATTCTTTACTGCTTTCTGTATTAGTTGGATCACTAATTAATGGACATAAAATATTTTTTTGCCTGTAAACAGCATGCCTCCCAAAATGGTGTGCAAACCATATATCAACATATACATATTAAAACCCCCTTTGAGCACTCATTTAAAACATCCCTTTCTTTCAAAACACTATTAAAATCCAGCATAAACCATACAATAATAGCAGCCAACTTATATTGTAGAGCCAGAACACAGTACTGTTTCTATACCACAAGCCATGGTTAGCCACCAACATCCTTGATAAAAACACAGGTATTTCAGGCCTTTTAAAAGTAATGAAGGCTGGGTTTCTTGCCTGGTCTCAGAACTGAGTTCTACAGCTGTGGGGTCACTGCCCAAACAACACTGTTCCATTCCAAGAATTTATAAGATTTCCATTAGGCATGGATCCTATGGTGCCTCAAGCAAAATGTGTTCGGCGTTTCAAACATTTGTAAGGTTTCCCTTTTATGTGCTCTCTTGTGCATCATAATAATAATAATAAGTAAAAGGCAAATGTCATACATTTACTATAGGCCTACTTGCAGAACCATTCCAAGTCTGTTTTCTCAGAAGTAAATCCCGCTGATCTCAACAAAATTTACTTCCAGGTGTGAATAGACTTGCAGCTATAAAGCTGTCTGAACACACCATTTTCGTGCATTTTCAAAATCGCACTGCATCCATAGCGGTCAAATTCCCCCCCCCCTTTTAAGGGAAATTCCCTTATTCCAAATAGGATTCCTCGCAAGAAAAGGGAAAAGTTGACAGCTATGTCTGCATCATGGGAGTTGAAGCAGCATGAAGGCACCAGTGAAATAAATGGTAAATATGAGTGCTCACGCCTGCTTCTTGGGAGAAAAGCAATGACAAACCTAGACAGCATCTTAAAAAGCAAAGACATCACCTTGCCGACAAAGGTCCGTATAGTTAAAGCTATGGTTTTCCCAGTAGTAATGTACAGAAGTGAGAGCTGGACCATCAAGAAGGCTGATCACCGAAGAATTGATGCTTTTGAATTATGGTGCTGGAGGAGACTCTTGAGAGTCCCATGGACTGCAAGAAGATCAAACCTATCCATTCTCAAGGAAATCGGCCCTGAGTGCTCACTAGAAGGACAGATCCTGAAGTTGAGGCTCCAGAACTTTGGCCACCTCATGAGAAGAGAAGACTCCCTGGAAAAGACCCTGGTGTTGGGAAAGATGGAAGGCACAAGAAGAAGGGGACGACAGAGGATGAGATTGTTGGACAGTGTTCTCGAAGCTACTAACATGAGTTTGGCCAAACTGCGAGAGGCAGTGAAGGATAAGTGTGCCTGGCGTGCTCTGGTCCATGGGGTCACGAAGAGTCGGACACGACTGAACGACTGAACAACAAATTTATTTCACTGGTGCGTTCATGCTGCTTCACTCCCATGATGCAATGCAAAAGAGTGAGAAAAGGTATTGGGTAAGGAATGGGCACAATTACAGGAGGAGGTTTGTTGCAAAAATTAAAATATTGTGGGAGTAACTTTGTTACAGCAGGGATGGTGGTGGAAAAAATTCCTGGAAAAACATGGCAAAGCTGCCTGTAAGTTCAGCACAATATTCTAGTTTGACAAATTTCAGTTTGAATTATCCTGTTACTAACAGCAATAACTACATCTACTGCAGCAGTAGCCCTGGTCAGCTATGGTTAAAAATATAACACAATGAACTTCAAAGTTTGATCTATATTGCTTGAGGACAACGTCAGAAAGAATTACTATGGCTATTGAGTTAATCAGCTGTGTACACAAGCTTCATTCCTGTTTGCAATTTCATCATTGATTGAAGTTCAGTTTTGACTTCGCTTGCCTCAGGTAGGGCTGCACTGCCACTGTGTGGCAAGCTTGTTTGGAAACCTAGCAGTGGTTTCTGTGGCACAGTGAGCAGAAAGGCCACAGCAAACTGGATACTGTATAGAAATGTGAAGGTCAAGTGGGGAGGGAACGGGGGGGGGGATTCCAACCCCTTCCCACCTCTGTTCCTACATTGTTATGTCACAAGGTCATAAAGACTGAATTCAGGAAATCAATTTTGTTGTGACTTAAATGAAACTTATGCAATGTCTTTTAATGTGCAGCCATTCAAACACCAGTTACAGTCTGAACGCTTTCCCCAAAAACATGGTAATCCCTGTGTGTTGTTGTTGTTGTTTTGGGGGGGGTTGAAATAACATGTATAGTTGACCTAAGATTCAGTGTTCTAGCAGATATATTCACAGGATGGAACTTGCAAGGTTTCCCATCATACCAACATGTCAGATCCTGAAGAAGTGGAACTTGGTTCACACGATGTGATTTTCCTGGCCTGCATGCAGAACATTCCAGGTTCAATCCCCAGCATCTAAAGGTAGGCCTGGGAGACAACTTTGTTGGAAATCCTGGAGAGCCACTGCCAGTAAGTATGGATTGCCCTGAGCTAGCTGAATTAATGGTCTGGTTCACTATAAGCTAGATTCCCGTGTTCCTTTGAGCCCACCCACACCTCAAAAGCTGTTCCCTCTGGAGCAGCATGTGATGGGGCAGCAGGAAGCAGCAGTGGCAAGGAAACTGCAAGAATCTGGCATGTCTGCCTTACTTTAAGGGTCTTTCTGCTCATGCAAGATATTTTTGCATGCAAGTCATTGCCACCAAGTATCACATATTAAATACAGATTAAAAAAAAAAAATCCTGCACAAGTGTTTCGGTTTAGCTTCCCAACATGTCTCTGAACATATGTTTGGGTGTGTGAAGTTCAGTGGAAATTATGTAGGCGTGCTCTTTCTATACGTAAGCCAGTAACATTATGCTAATTGAATAAGCTTACTACCATAAGTTTTTTGGGTTTTTTTTAAGGTCAAGAAATGGTTCTTTCACCACCACTTTTTAACATTGGAATGACACTGGCACCACCTTCAGGTAGAAGTTAACAGTATACAGCAGTATTGAGATTTTGCAACAGTTATTCCTCTTTTTAAGAAAATTTAATATTTTAGCAATCGTACAATTAAATGATAGTGTTGACACTGTTATTCACAAATTCAGGCAATTACGTCTTCATACCAGCCTCTGAATGGGATCATACACAGATAAATATGTTTAGCTGGGCTGGGATATTGCTGTGGGGGGTTGTTGTTGCTGTTATTGATATGAAAAGAATGATACAAGAAATTAACACATTTATGTGGAAATTGTTCAACTTGGTTGTGTACATTGTATGTGTGTGTGTGTGTGTGTGTGTGTGTGTGTTATGTTTGGAATCTATTATCTTTTCATGTTGAAGCCACCTTGAGCATGGTTTTAAACTATGGCAAGGTGGTGTACCAATAAAATCTCAAACTATTTCCTAGCCATTACTTTCCATTGAAGAAACATCAGCCAGTATCCCAGGCCACTAATAAGCAAGCCTATTAGCAATGAAAGGCATACAACTTACAAACATACACACTATTAGTGCAGCTAGATTATCAAAGCCAGCTTTTCTTTTACCAAAAGGGGGGTGGGGTGGAATGGGACCAAAAATATAAAAACGCTTGACACATTTCGTTCAGAGGAGCTAGACTGATAGCAAACCTTTGAAGCATTAATGAACAGAGGAATAATTATTATATTTTATCTGGAAGGGGTTGAGGGAGGAAGAACTCCACACATCAAGATCCACATTTCAGTTTTTTCTAACTCATTAAAAGCTTTTAGACAATTGTATTGTGCTCCACCTAGCATTATGGGCTGGCCCTCACTTAACTGCTTTGGAGAAAACATAGCACAAATCATAAAAACCCAGTGCTTAGTGAAGTCCTATAAAACCTTCCTTTACTAGTTCTGTACACCTATGAACTAAATCAGTTTAGGATTGAGGGGGCTGAGGTGCATAGCAGTGGTAGACATTATCTGATGTTTGTCCATTCCAGGCTGATTGCTACCAAAAATATAAGAGACTCTGCCCACTGTTCTGGGCTTTTCAATTAAACAGCCTCCCTCCTATGTTTCTGAAGTGCAACCTTTTTATGGCAGAAAAAGCTGGAGGGTAGTCAGGTGGGGGTTTAAGCACTGTGGTCCTAAGTCACTATCGCACACACCAGTGTGAATATTCAAGATGGAAGCTAGTTCTAGACCACATGCAAATTACAAATGTCACACAGAAGTCACAGTGCACTTTTTTAAAGGTCAGCAATAGTTAACGAGCTGTGCACACTTTGGCATTTTTCAGAAAGTGTCATCTTTGAGACTATGCAATGTAAAAATTGAGGTTGAGTTTCTTTTAAAATTCAGAGTTTTGTGAGCTACAAACTTGTAGCTGTCATGAATTCATTTCTCAGCAGAGGCAGGTATCATTCATTAGACCCTTAAATTACTGGATTATCCAGAAAATAATCTTTTTCTTCATTGCAAGTTATAGCCATGAGTGGAAATACATCCAGGACACTTTAAAAAAATTGAGAACAGATATGCTTGCATCAACTCTTTCAAATCTACTTAAGCAGCATGATGTATTTTTAATTCAGTTGAAATGTTAGTATGTTCAAGGGCTATTATTATTATTATTATTATTATTATTATTATTAAATTTATTTATCCCTTACCTATTCCTTGACAGGAACTCAATGCAGCTTACAGATAAAATAAGAACAGCTGTCAGGAATCATGTTTTCAGATGTGTTAGTGTTGCAGATTCATATTTCTCTAAGCATATAAATGCTCTCCCATCACTGATCTATTGCTTTTTCCCTTCCCCAACAAAATGGATTGCTATTTTCTGCCATTTTTTCCTATTCATTTCTGAGGAACTGTAAAGGCACGTTCCAAATATAAAACTAATATTTTTATGAAGGACATTTGCCATATAGATCTTCAGATGTGCCCCACTTACTTAAGTCATTTTCTTTTGCTTTCCACATGAATTTATTAGGATTGTATTCTAAGATCTCTTTCCATTTTTGTGTGATCCTAGATATTTGACTGGCTGTCTCTCCAAGCAATGTGTACTGTCTTCTTTGGTTGTTGTTGTTCAGTTGTGTCTGACTCTTCCTGACCCCATGGACCAGAGCACGCCAGGCACGCCTATCTTTCACTGCCTCCCGCAGTTTGGCCAAACTCATGCTAGTTGCTTCAGGAACACTGTCCAACCATCTCATCCTCTGTCGTCCCCTTCTCCTTGTGCCCTCCATCTTTCCCAACATCAGGATCTTTTCTAGGGAGTCTTCTCTTCTCATGAGGTCTTCTTTGGTAGGTTTGTCTATATGAGAGATTGTCAAGCTGGTCCCTACCGCCCACTAGTGGGCATTTCAGAATTCTAGATGGGTGGTTGGGGGTTCTATGGAACAAGCTAAATCCTCCTTCCATCAAGCATTGGTGGGCAGTAAGGAAATTTTACCATCAAGAAAGATGCATTTGTGGGCAGTAGGTATAAAAAAGTTAACTACCCCTGGTCTATATTATAGCCAATTCATTTGGGTTTTGTATCCAGAAAATTTGTATCTATTAAACTTATACCCAGAGACAACCAAAAGGTAAGAGTTTCCCCCCAAAAAATTCAGGATTGGGTATACATAATCTAACATCACCAGCGCACAAAGTAATTTTTAATACTTCCCTGCATATTTTGACAGCTTCCCAGCCACAACAGCCTCCTGCCCACCTTTCTCCCCTTAAAAATAATAATGACCAGTTTTTAAAAAGAGCTCGCTGCTCTTTCGGGGCCCAAAAAACCCAAACACATACACTGAAATAATGTTGTAATCGGTGGTGTTTTCTGGTCACATCCGTTTGGATTCTGCGGCGGAAGCAATCGATGTACAGATCTAGTGTGGTATTGCGTCCATCAGGAGGGGTCCATGTGGAGTCCCTTTTTGTTTAACATTTTTTTGGTAGTTGTTGGTGTTCAATGTTCTGTTCATTAATGTGTTTGGAGGGTGGTGGTTGTTCCCCAGTAGGTTGAGAGACGTTGTGTTGTGAAGATGTTGTTCTTTGTCTTGTTCTTGTGTGTGTTGGAAGTACTCCTTCAGGCGTAAATGGCGGAAAAATGCTTCCAAGTCCCCACAGAACCAAAAAATGTTACACAAAAAGGGACTCCACATGGACCCCTCCTGATGGACGCAATACCACACTAGATCTGTACATCGATTGCTTCCGCCGCAGAATCCAAACGGTTGTAACCAGAAAACACCACCGTTTACAACAAAATCTAAACCATGCTGAAAGGAGAGCCATAAATAATCTCAGGAACAACCCAGACACTGAAATAATGTGTGAGAGGTGTGGTTGTTGGGTTGTTGGTTTTTTTGGGTTTTTTTTAGGTCTACCTGTACATTCCTGTTGCAGAAGGGACTCTTTACCGGTTTGTTGTATTGATCTGTCACTATAACACTTTTAAAAATGTAATTAAAGAGTACTACAGTGTTTTAAGACCATAATACTAGTCATTAGGAAGATGATTCACATAGTAGTGATGGGATTTCTTTTTAAGGGAAAAATAAGAATTCAATGGAGTGCCAGGTAGGGGGAGGAAGAACAGAAGCACTTTTCCAGGTGAGCAGCAGAGGATCATTGCTGGGAAGACAGGGAATTTGTCGCATCAGATAAATGGTCCATGCAAGCACACTTGAGTAGCAGCAGCTGCCTAGGCTTCCAAGGCCCTTCTCAAGGGCTGTACCCGAGCGTGGTTGAGGGTGGCTCCCCAGCCCTTCTCCATGCAAAGCAGTGCCGGATTTACGTATAAGCTAAACAAGCTATAGCTTAGGGCCCCACTCTCTTGGGGGCCGCAAAAAAAAAATTAAAGGAAAAAAACACCAGGTGTGCATTTTCAAAATATAAGATAAAAAACAACAGCATACAGTGCAGGCTCCTATTTCTTATGTGCAAATGGCTTTAGATACCTATTAGGTCCATAAATAACCATATAGCTTACATTCAACACAAAAAGTGACAATTTGTTGTTGACAAAGGACAGCTGGATATATAAAGGGCCCCATCGCCTTCAGTAGCTTAGGGCCTCATCAAACCTAAATCCAGCCCTGCTGCAAAGCACCTGCTTCTGTCACCAATAGCTATACCCCGCCCCAGCTATTTGGACGGGTGCAGAGTTTGGACCGCAACCTGAATTACTAGAAGCGTGGCAACTTCAGTGGCAAATACTAGGCTTCTAATTCCAACGCCACTGTCTCCCAACCCAGATGCCTTCCATTCTTATTTGGAGAGGCTCCCCCTGATTGGCCGGCTTACGGCTCTCGCCAAATTTGCATTCCACGTCGGTGGAAATTTCCGTCTCTGGATTTATATATTTATTTATTCCGCGCCCGGAGCCAATGGGAGCACCTCGCGAGCCCCTCCGCTCGCTCCGACGCTTTTCCGACCAATGAAAGGCGAGAATTCTCGCTGTTGTGGCACGTGAGGGCCGCGCACGTGGACTCGTTATGTAAAAGGCGGGGCGAAGAACTCGCGGGGCGCCCCACCCGCGCGTGCGGGGTGGTGCGCACGCGCGTTGCGGGGGGAGGGGGTAGGTGGGGAGGAGCGGGCAGGCAGCAGCAGCAGCAGGAGGAGGAGGAGGAGTAGCAGCAGCAGGAGCGGCGGCGAATGCATTAGGAGCGGTAGCGAATGACAACGGTGCCCTGGGCACACCTCAGCGGGCGAAGATGAAGCAGCAGCAGCCGGTAACGTCGGCGGCGAACGCGGGCGCCGCCACCGCAGTCCCGGCCTTCCTCAGCAAGCTCTGGGCGCTGGTGGGCGACGCGCCGAGCAACCAACTCATCACCTGGAGCCAGGTAGGCGCTCCGGAGGAGGAGGAGGGCGAGGGGAGCGGGATGAGGCGAGGCCTCCTCGCTCGGTAGGCGACGCGGCGCGGAGGGAGGCGGGAATGAGGGAGGGGATCGGTCTCCCCGCCCCCCCCCCCTCGCCGTTTCATGGATCGCGCGCTGCTTCCTTCCCTCCCACCCTTTTTCTCTCCGTCTCCCCTCAGCCGCCCATCTTCCTCCTCAGCGTCTGTGTTGCGTCTTTGGCCTTCCATCGGACAAAAGGCCTGGGGGGGGGGGAGAGGAGAGAAGGGGGCGTGGCCAGGCGTCGGTCACGCTTTCTGTTTTCCTGACGAGCGGGGGGGGGGGAGGCCGGGGCTTCGCGCGGCCTACCCGCGAAGGGCCCCGTGAGGCCTTCGTCCGAGGGAGCGGGGGAAGAAGGAAGCTTCGGCAGCCGCGTATGCCCACCTCACGCTAATCTGAAGGCCGCGCTTCGGTTTCCGCAACAAGGACCCCCCCCCCCCAATCTACCGAATAGCTGCGAAACAAGTGTTCCAGGGGAAGGGAGGCGACAGGCAGCCAAATATAAAGGGGAGGAGGAGGATGTGCCGCGCGACCCTTCCCAGACGTGGCTTTGGCGTAGGCACGTGTATCTACCCGCTTCCTTAACACGGAGGTGGTTCGCATGTAGGATGTGGTTCGCTTTGTATGGAAACAGTCAGCAACCAGAGGGTGAGGGGTGTTCCTGCGTGTGGTGTACACACAAACAAAGGCACGAGTTAAGAGGACATGCTTAAGTCGTGAGAATCTTACCAACTCCATGTTGGTCTGTTTTAGTCAAAACAGCTGTCTTGTGTATTATTTTGAATTTACTAAAGTGCTAAAAAATCGCTATAGTTTCTTGCCCTAGGTTTAATTCTAGTAGTGCTCCCCTGTAGGTAGGCTTACATGGAGAAGAGGAGGTGGCAGTTCAGTAGCTCCATAGACCATGTATGGTCCAAAAAAAGGGCTGCAGGTCATTAGATTACTGCTTCTCTGTTTTGCCCAAAATAGGCAAATTCCAAGAATTATGGAAGGACTTACACCTGAATGAGTAAAACCTTATGGTGAGAAGCAAAGAACTGAGATTGTTATGAACAAATTGATGTATGTTGATTACACTCTTTCTGTAACAATGTAGAAGAGGTCCTCTTTCATAAGCATCACGATTGTCTGGGAACTTGTACAAATTCGAACAGCAGGGTAGGAAAGCTTTGGTGATCAATTTCCAGACAGTCTTTGTGTGCCTAAGGCAAACAATGTCCAGATCTCAGGAGGCATTCATCTTTTGCATAGTTTTTGTGTCACATTCCCTATCCTGCTAACAGTGACACTTTATTTTTAGCATATGAAGTTTTAGGTACGTAATTCTTTTGTTTGATTCCAGGCTTAGGAACTATTTGGTAGGTAAAAATAGGCTATTTAATCATCTTAATATAAGCGGTAAGATTTACACTGCATTCCTGTTGCTCATTTGCAGTCCATTTTGTATGTCCATGCATCCATTTCTGGTCTCTGTAAGAGGAAGGACACTTTCTATTGAGGATACAGTTGCAGGAATTTGTGCAGTCATGTACACCAGTTTGTCAAAGAAACAAAAGCCAGGGTGTTATGGGTAGATGAAGGGGCAAACAATATAGAAAGGGCATTAGCAGTAAAGGTTAAAAGCTCTTCCTGAGTGCTTGTCCAGGAAATCTCTCTTCATCTTCCCTTGCAGCATTTCTGTGGAAAGCTGCAGGTGTGGTGACTTAGTCAAGTCTTCATCCAGGTAATGGGAACAATTGAAAACATCCACTCTCTCCTAAAGACCTTTCAGGAAGTAGTACAATAAAGAATGCTGCAGAAGCGCTTTACAACAGGGAAGCAGTAGGTAACAGACCAAGGACAGTGGTGTAGTCACTGGTGCCGCCAGTGGGAAACCCAAAATTTGCAGGGGACAAGCAGAACAGGTCAAATCATGCAGTTAATTTTGTAAACAAGAATTTTAAAAAACGCCAATACCACCAATAATGTACACACTACACATGTGCTCTAATGTGCACATGAAACTTTTGTTCAAGTAGACTTTCTCACGGAGATACAAGTAGGAAGAATAAGCCTTTTGGGCTGCTCCCTTTCATGACCAGAGCATTTGAATATTTTCTCAACGAAGAATTCTCGTCTTTGTAACTTTCCACTTACTGAGCAACATGCATACCATACTAACATGGAATATGGTCTGCCTCCTTCATGTTTTATCTGAGTAACCTTGAGTAGTTGTGGAAATAAGCTTGTAAATGTTTTTGATTTGTTTTGTTTTGTCTCAGTTTTTATGTAAATATAAATAACGATTCTGAAATATTCTAAGTTCGGCCATGATAAGAATGAATATTACTTGGGTATGTGTGCAACAGAATCATTCTACAGTTGATACTCGTTTCTTGGTTTCATTTTTAATTAGCCCCTTCTTCCTGATTTTCCTGATCTTGCTGCACTCTGTACATTGTTTCAGTATGCACATACAGTACAAAGATTAGCATAAAAATAGTGAGGGGCAAGATACAACTTGCATCAGTGGAGTTGCATCCACTGTTGTGGATACGCAATCTGACCAACGAAGTTGATATTGAAGAATCATTGCTTCGACACTGTTGATCTTTGCTTCTTCCAGTGTACTGGCATTAGTTCGCCTGTTTTTCCAAGTGATGTGTAAAAAATTTTGGAGACACAGTTGATGGAATCTTTTAAGGAGTTGGAGATGGCATTTATAAGTGGTCCATGTTTCACAAGCATACAGTAAGGTTGGTAGTACAATAGCTTTGTAAACAAGCATTTTGGTTTCCGTGCTAATTTACCGGTCCACAAACACAATGCACTTCAGTTGGGAGAAAGCTGCACTCGCAGACCTCAGGTGTTGCTGGATTTCGGTGTCAATGTCAGCCCTTGTGGAAAGATAACTGCCCAGGTAGGAGAAGTGATTGACACTTTCCAACATTACACCATTGAGTTGGATTTGTAGCACTGCAGAGGCGTCGTTTTGTGCTTGTTGGTGCAGCACTTTGGTTTTTTGGAAGTTGAGCGATAGGCCAAGCTTTTTATAAGCTTATGCGAAGATATTTAGGATGGTTTGGAGGTCATCCTCTTGAGTGTGCACACACTATGTTGTCATCAGTATGCTGAAGCTTTATGACAGAAGTTACAGTAACCTTACTCTTCATTTTCAGCATGTTCAAATTAAATGGCTTTCCATCTGTTCAATATATGATTTCTACTCCGGTGGGGAGTTTCCCTTCGACAGTGTAGGGTCATGGCAATGAAAATAATAAATAAGAGTTGGGGTGATAACACAGCCCTGTTTAACAGCTGATCCCACTGTGAATTGTTCACTTTGAGAGCAATTATCTGCAGTTGTTACAGTCATATTATCATGGATGAGCCAAAAGATGTTCACAAATTTATCTGGGCAGCCGATTTTCAAAAGGACAGTCCACAGGGCATTATGATTTACAGTGTCGAAGGCCTTAGTCAGGTCAATAAACGCCATATACAGGGGTTGGTTTTGATCTTAGCATTTTTCTGGAAGCTGTCGAGCAGTGGAAATCATGTACACTGTCCCCCTAGAAGGCTGAAAAGCATTTTGGGATTCAGGAGGGGTAGCCTCGGATATTGTTCGGAGACAGTTTGCTAAGATCCTTGCAAGAATTTTGTAGGCCGCAGCTAATAAAGAGATGCTTTGATAGTTTCCATAATCTGTTCTATCACCTTTTTAAAAGAGATTGGTAATTTTGGCATCCCTAAAGTGCTGGGATCTCTCTCTTTCTCCCAGATTTTTTCGATGAGCTTGTGAAGTTGTTGTGTAAGTTCAGTTCCGCTCACTTTGAAGACTTCGGCAGGTATCCCATCACATCCGCTGGCTTTGTTGTTTTTCATTTGGTTAATGATAGTCTATGCTTAAGAAACTGTTTTACATTTCTAACCACATTATTCATGCATTGAGTGTGATTGTGATCTTCATTGCAGAATGGACAGAGTTTCCTTGTGTTGGATGAACAAAGATTTGCCAAAGAGATTCTTCCAAAGTACTTCAAGCACAACAACATGGCAAGCTTTGTGAGACAGCTGAATATGTGTGAGTTTTATAACAATATGTAATATTGACCTTTAGATACACTGGTCTACATTTAAAACATTGAACTCCATGGAATTCAGTTCTGAGATGGATTCTACCTTTTATTGTAATAACAGATTCTAACTATTCCTCAGTTTTAATCATTTATTGTACAAAACAGTATCGTAAGGCATTTAGCTACAGTCACTGACTGGAATGCAAGGGAAAACAAGTAGAATGCATACTGCATATTGAGTGAATCAAAGAAATGTAGACTTGGAAGGGATCCAGAGGGTCATCTATACAGGAATCTCAACTAGGAGGAGGACAGCTTACGCTGAGAGAGAATTGATTCAAAGCAATGAGCCTGCAGCTTGGTTTTTGTGTGAACTTCAGTCATGTTTGGCAACCAGTAATAAGGTTTTTATAAGCATTTTGAGAGCATGTGTGGCAGCTTTATAAAAAAGAAATCCCATGATATTGATAGTATCATCTTCCAGAAGGGACAGGTTTTGACATGACACGTAGCAGTATAAGTTCATCTTCTTATTTTAGGAAGGACACCCATCTTGTAACACAGCATTGCGTTGTGATGATTGAATGTGTATGTCATATTTTAAGTGGCACTTTAAAACTAAAACTCTAGGTATAGCCTTCATAGTACTATTACATTAAGGCTGTGGTTGACTTTGCTATTCTGCCTTCCAGCGTTCTTATGAGAATGGCCTTGTCATCCCAAGATAAAACCCGGGACCAATAAGGCTGGAAGGGAAACAAAATGGGATCCTACATAGGTTGATAATGCACCTGGGGTTAGTCACACAGAAACTTGCACAAATGAAGGGCAGCTTGTAACAGAATAGCTTTCAGTAAAGGCAAAAGAAGTGTGAATAGGTGGTGCTGTTACCTGCAGAAAGACAGCAACATTTTTTCACTCAACTGAATGAGGATTGTAGCCTTGATTATTCCAGTAGGCTTTTTCATAGTTGGTTTATTCTTTTCAGATGGTTTCCGTAAGGTAGTCCATGTTGACTCTGGCATTGTCAAATTGGAAAGAGATGGCCCTGTTGAATTCCAACACCCCTACTTCAAGCAAGGACGGGAAGACTTACTGGAGCACATTAAAAGAAAGGTTAGTGAAAGGGAGTGTGGAAGCTTTGAACCTTCTGTAACCACTGACGTAGATCCATGTGAGGGTTTGCCAGGATCTTACAGATAGTGTTAGTGAGAACATAAATCTAGATTGCAAAAAAGGAAAGGTACAATTCAGTTTTACTGAGTACAAAGCAGTGCACATGCCAACAAGACTGCTGTGCAACAGTTCAAAACAACTGCAGTGCATGCAAGCTTTCAGTCACTTTAGGACCTAGAATTACAGATCAAGGATGGCTTACTGTAACCTAAAATATGGCTTCAACAAAGGGGGATCGCCATTCTTTGTGCTTACCTTCCACACTTTTTCTCCTCCTTTTTACAAACCCCACTTCTTCCATCCCCTATGCTTGCAAATTTTGTCATCTGACCTCATGGAATGCTTGCATTATTTCTTCAGTTGCTACTTATTTGCTATGATACCTGCATTATGTAGCTTTGGTAAGCATCTGGGTGAAAAGGGAATTCTCTGTAAGAGATGGAACAAGGCCATGATCTAACCTATTTTCTTAGGAGCCCTGACCACCCAGCTTGAATATCCCTCCATTGTTCTTTTGACCTTTTTGCCCTATGGTGAAGGGCGGTGTAGAAATTTTATTAATAATAATCATACATACATACATAGCACTTACCTTTTTATTCCTTCTGAATTATTTGAACTCAGCATTGTTTTTATTTAGTTCATTTTCAGATATGATCCCTACATGATTTTGCAGAATCCATCCATGTGTACATTTTTGTTAATTGAAAGCAGAAGTACAAAGCTGCATGGATTCAGAGCAAAACCTTAATCATCAGTTAAATAGTCACTGTAATCCATATTTTTAAAAGTAACCTGTTAACTTAAATCTGTGATGATAATTCTTACAGGTTTCTTCTTCAAGGCCTGAAGAAAATAAAATTCGTCAGGAAGATCTGTCTAAAATCATAAGCAGTGCTCAGAAGGTTCAAAGTAAACAAGAGACTATTGAATCCAGGCTATCTGCTCTGAAGAGGTAAATGAGATTTCTAGCTTGATTTTTCAGGAGGAAGAGTATGAAAGACTACTAGTTCATCAAAAACTGTTTCTAGATATGTTGTAAGCTGCCCAGAGTGGCTGGGGAAACCCAGCCAGATGGGCGGGGTATTTATTACTATTACTATTATTTTTATTATCATCATTATCATTTATATTATTACTGGTGGGTTTATGGCACATTTAAGGAAACAGTTTATTAAGGCTGGTATTCACCTAAGTGTTACTCTGAGTAGATGCATTGAAATTAATGGCCATGACTATAGGTCTTCCATTTCAATGGGTCTGTTCTGAGTAAAGCAACTGAGTACTCCCTATAGTGCTGTCTTTGTGTATTTTGTATTACAAAGAAGAGGTGTGACAGGTCCCTGTTTCAATGAATTCACAATCTAAAATAGGAAAGGGGGTGGGAATAAGCATGAATATGTGATTATTTTAATTATATACATTTTGGCTTAGTTAACAATAAGGTATAATTACAGTTCCAAGTTTCACTAGGTCAGTTATTAGGGTGCGGGTGGTGCCATGGTTGAAACCACTGAGCTTCTTGAGCTAGCCGATTAGAAGGCCGGCAGTTCAAAAATGTGCAATGGGGTGAGCTCCCATTGCTCTGTCCTAGCTTCTGCCAACCTAACAGTTGGAAAGCACACCATTGCAAGTAGATAAATAGGTACCGCTGTGGCGGGAAAGTAAACTGTTTCCGTGCACTCTGGCCAGAGCCGTCTCATCCATTGGGGCTGGTGGCGCGGCGCACCATGGTGCAATGGCCTGGAGGGCGCCTCCGCCCTCCAGCCCCGCTGGCAGCGCCTGCCGGCAGCACCCTCCAACTGCCCAGCGGAGCAAGGGAGCTGGCCGGCCACGCCACGCCCTCCAGCTGCCCGGCGCAGCGCGAGCTGCCCGGCTGCGCTGCGCCATCCGGCTGCCCCGCGGAGCACGGGAGCGCGAGCCGGCCCCCCTCGCCTCCCTTCCTGGAAGCGCTGGAAGGGCGCACAGAGCCCCGCGCTGCTCCAGCGCCACACCCCTCATCCCCCGCTCGTCCACCCCCCTCCCAAGGGGCGGCAAGCGCGGGAGGGAGGCGGCGGAGAGGCGGCATGGTGGGGGCGGCGGAGGGATAGCCGCGCCAGGGCGGCAGATCTTCTTAAGACGGCCCTGACTCTAGCTTGTCTCACGGTGTCCTGTTGCACCAGAAGTGGTTTAGTCATGGTGGCCACATGACTCAGAAAGCTTTCTGTGGACAAACGCTTGCCTCCTTGGCCTGAAACAAGATGAGCGCCACACCCAATAGTCACCTTTGACTGGACTTAACCGTCCAGGGGTCCTTTAACTTTTTACCTTTATCTAGGTCAGTTAGTAATCCTTATATTGACTGTAAATATTTTGAAACAGAGAAAATGAATCTCTCTGGCGGGAGGTAGCAGAACTGAGAGCAAAACATCTGCAGCAACAGCAAGTTATTCGAAAGGTAATTATGTAACTTCTTCCTTCAGAAGAATAATTTAAAGTCATCTATAAATGCAGTGCAAAATTGGAAGGGAAGCAGTAAACTTTGTGTATTGTAAAGGGGAAGGGGTTTTAGTGGAAATTGGTAGGTTGAATGGTAGGTGACTTGCAAGAATTCAGTAAAGCTTGAAATTATCTTTTCGGAGATAAATTGGATAGTGAGTGGCAAAAAGCTCAGATCTGTTCAGGATATGGTAGCATGAAATGTAAAGGGCATTAATCTAATTTTGTTAAAATTGTATAACAAATGGTTAAGAGATTAAAGGCAGGGATATACACATAATATAAAACTTACAGAACTCCATGTTTTATATTTTGAATGCCTTTAAGTTCCATCTGTATACATTAATTTCTTAGAATTTTTAAATTGTTTTTAGACAAATCTGATATCTAAACATACAAAAATTAGGCTGTTTAGGGCTTTGCACTATTACCTCTACATCAGAATGACACCCAGACCTCTAAATCCTCTTGTCCTTAACTTTCCTATTAGGAAAGTGACTCTAAGCATTTGATATTTCAGGCTTTAATTCTAGCCTACTTGAGTGTGTATAGTACCATAAAAATAAAATTGAACTGTTGAGTTCAGTTGAACTTGCTCCTAATTGTGTGTAGGATTTTTCTGAAGGCAACCTTCTGTCTTTCTCTGCAGATTGTACAGTTCATTGTCACCCTTGTTCAGAATAACCAACTTGTGAGTTTGAAACGAAAACGGTAAGTATCAGGTTGATGATACTGGAATTGTAACACAGGTTTATTTTGTGAATATATAGTGTTTCTAGAAGCATAAATTTAAATCCTTGTGTTTTTTAAAAATCTTTTTTTTCTTTTATGATTTAGCCCATTGCTTTTGAATACTAATGGGACACCGAAGTCCAACATATTCCAGCAGATAGTCAAAGAACCAGCAGAAAACAAACATCATGTGAGTTAATTCTGAAATATACTTAAGGAAAGTATTAAAAAATGGACAGAATCACTGCTTGGTTGGATAGAGAAATACAATATTCCCCATGCAAAAGAGTACAGTAATCATTATTCACATAGTACTTGTGTTGACTGTTCTCCTTTATATGGAGTGAAAATAGATCAGGCATATAGCAGTAAGGTACCAAGAATGCTGTTGACAGAAAGGGAGGGGGCACCAAGTGATGCTTTTCCATAGCATTTACACCCAATACTGCATTGTCAGATTATTGTTTAGTTTAGATAAGCTAAACAGGGAGGAAACAGGGCAAAATATTCAGCTAAAAGAACAGGTATCATTGATGTAGGAGCTATTTTTTTCCTTAAACACAATCTGAAGAAGTCTTGTCTGTACACATTGTACAGATTTTGCTTTCTTTCTGCATCTTCTCCCACAAATTATATCAATATGTTGTAACTTTCTTCCATTCATCTTGAACCCTCAAATGCCCACATTGATTGTGAAAAAGTATTCCCCCCCCCTTTATTGTGTACATACACACAAACTTCCTAATTAGGATGGCAACTTTTGTTCAGAACTGTACTTACTGTTTCACCTTCACCTTACAAAGTTAAGGGCAGGGTGGTTTCTCCAGATTCTCATTTTAAGCTGCTTTTTACATTTGTCAAGACGGATCATTTGGAAATTGTATAATTTTCTTCCTAAATGTTGTTTGTTTAGTATGATGTCTGAATTCTTGATGATTTATAAATCTAAATTGGTTTCAATTTATGGTTGATTTAAATTTTTAAAAAAATCATTATGACACTGTTTTGGTTCTTGTAAATGGGCAGGTACCGCACAGCAGGACTGATGGCTTAAAGCAGAGAGAACAGCTGTCAGACGATATTATTATTTATGATATCACTGATGATATTGGTGAAGAAGAAAAGCCTCCAGTTACTCCAGAAAGCAGTGAAGATGCTGCTTCAGATTCAAAGTGAGAAAAAACATTTAGTATATAATTGGAATTAAATATCCTCAGGCACACTGACCTACAGAAATTACGTCCATATCTTACTTGGTAGTTTGACCCTCCAGGTCTTGTGTAGATACCAAGATACCTATGTAATCAAAAGATAAGATCCAATATATCCAATAGGTTAGTCTATAAATATTAACATTAAATCAAAATTGTTCTGAAAGGTAACTGATGAAAGATATAAGCTTAAGGGAGCCATCCTAAAGCGTATGGACTGCCTCTGCTGGTATGCCCCACCGAGGACCTTATGGTCCACAAACAATAACACCTTGGAGGTCCCAGGCCTCAAGGAGGTTAGACTGGCCTGGTGGAACGCTCTGTCGCAAGAGACCAGGGCCCTGCGGGATTTGACAGCTTTCTGCAGGACCTGTAAGACGGAGCTGTTCCGACAGGCCTATGGTGGGGTCCAGTCTGACACACACATACACCCTTTTTTGTTGTTGATATAAGACGCCGTATATAAGTGGCTGCCCTAAGCCTTTCCACCGGCTCTTATAAGACCAGCACAAACAGTTGGGCCTGGTGAGCACTCAGTGTTCCCATCCCCTATAGTTATAATCCATGGGTTGCCATCTGATTTTATTCTAAGCTGTATTTTATTTTATTTTAAGCTGTATTTTAAACAACTGTTTATTTTTAATGTATCATACTTTGATGTTAGCTGCCCTGAGCCCAGGGAGGGCAGGGTATAAATAATTTATTAGTAGTAGTAGTAGTAGTAGTAATCGTAGAGTGAGTGTAGCTTTGCTGTGGGATTTAATATAACACCTGCTACAGTCTCCCTAGGGATGCAGGTGGCGCTGTGGGTTAAATCACAGAGCCTAGGGCTTGCCGATCAGAAGGTTGGCGGTTCGAATCCCCGCGATTGGGTGAGTTCCCGTTGCTCGGTCCCAGCTCCTGCCCATCTAGCAGTTCAAAAGCACGAAGTGCAAGTAGATAAATAGGTACCGCTCCGGCGGGAAGGTAAACAACATTTCCGTGCACTGCTCTGGTTCGCCAGAAGCGGCTTAGTCATGCTGGCCATATGATCTGGAAGCCGTACGCCGGCTCCCTCGGCCAGTAAAGCGAAATGAGCACCACAACCCCAGAGTCGGACACGACTGGACCTAATGGTCAGAGGTCCCTTTACCGTCTCCCTGATGCACACTCACAAAAAGCTCCACAAGCATATACTCCCAGCAGTATAGGACAAAATGGGGTATGTTGGAGCAGATTCCTGGGGGCTGGATTAAAAAAAGACATTTAAAATATGCTACCACCTGCCATCCTAGCCACATTTCATTTGGAAGAGGTTACCTCTCTTCTCTTTCCCTGGACCCCAGCAAACAGGTACTTCCCTCTTCTACCCTTCCTCCAAAAAAGAAAAGAAATGTACTGGTATTCTCAGCATTTGAGCATTTAAGGAAGTGCAAAACAATAGCATTATGTAGCTCATAACAAGGGCAGCAGTTTATTAGCTGTTCTCTACGTTAATATGAGCTGCAAAGGAAAGGTGGTGGGTGCTGCTTCTCTTTAATCACATTTTATATATGTATTGCAGTTATAGTCCTGACATTGTAATAGTCGAAGATGACAATGAGGATGACTATGCTCCTATAATTCATGAAAATACAACTGCTGAACCAGCCACAATTCCATCCAGTGATTCTGTCAGTCCTTCCCCTTATGGTGCAAGCCCATTAATGTCTGGTGCTGTTCAGTTAAACAGCCAGTCAACCTTAACAGCAGAAGACCCAGTCTCAATGATGGATTCAATACTCAGTGAGAATGGAGTAATTTCACAAAATATCAATCTTCTTGGAAAGTGAGTCACATTCTTCAAATCATCTTTAAAGTTCACACTTGTTTTCTCTTTTTTTAAGAGCTTCAAGAAGAGCTACATGAGTATTTAAATTTGCACTACTTCTCTGATTTGTTGCTTTCTGAAAATGGCATAGTGGGTGAGATTCCAATGTTTCCCAATTCTAAGTGCTGGTGCTGACCCATATAAAGCCTTACACAGCTCAGGACCTCAGTACCTTAAGGACCGCCTCTCCCCATACAAACCAACCTGGACCCTGTGCATGTCATCCAAGGCCCTTCTCTGTCTCCCTTCCCCAAGATGTTCAGAGTAGCAACACAAGAATAGGCATTTTCTGTGGTGGCTCCCCATCTGTGGAATGCCGCCCCCAGAAATGCTTGCCTGGTGCCATCATTATATGTCTTTAGGCACCAAGCAAAAACATACCTCTTTACCTTTGGGTATTAAATAATCTGTGGCCTGTTATGGAGAGGGAGACTGTTATTATGTCTATTATTATGCTTTGTATATATTTTTTTATGCTTAGCCAGTAAAGAGATGAGTGCCGCAACCTCAGAGTCGTTCGTGACTGGACTCAACTGTCGGGGGTCCCTTTACCTTTACCTAAAATATGTTTTTAATGTTGTACACTGCCCTGGGATCTTTTGAATAAAGGGTGGTATATAAATCAAATTAATATTTCTTCAGTATTCCTCAGTTTTGGATTCAGTAGTAAAGGTACAGATGGCTTTTAGAGTAGATGCTCGTTTCCTTTTTTAATACTGAATAATCTCATGCTTAGTGTTTAATGAAAGACTAGTGGTCTTCTGTAGAATCAATGCAGGCTTGATCCACTATATACCCCTGCTCAACATCATGTATCACTTGCAGATACCTAGAATTATACTCTACCTGTTGAATTCCAAATAATCCTAGCGGTTGTCCTCTTTACCTTCATTTTTCTTCTGCACTTTGATTCATTTCTACAAAACATTTCTCAGAAAAGCTAGAATTTCATGGGGTTTTCTTGCACTCCTTTAGGGTGGAACTTCTGGATTATCTTGAGAGCATTGATTGCAGTTTAGAGGATTTCCAGGCCATGTTGTCAGGACGACAGTTCAGCATAGATCCAGATCTCCTGGTTGATGTAAATATTAACACTATTTTCTTTTTACTTCTTATTTTCCTCACAAATTTGGCTTTACAAAGATTTTGTATAAGAAAAATAAATTTGCATTTTTAAAATGTTATACCTTAAAAGGTCTATATTAATAACAGCTTGAGACTGCAGTTTCAGAGAGCAGCAGAATAATAGTTTGTGCTTGAGGATTTGTGCAGAACATTTCTATTTGTGGCTATTTCAGGCACAAAAGAGTAGTTCGGTTTATAAGTCACCCAATTTATATCTAGAATATAGAATTTTAAAACTTGATGTACATTTTGTCTTGTCCAGCTTTTTTCAAGTTCCGTGCAGATGAATCCTACAGGTCATATCAATAGTACAAAAGTAAGTTTTAAAGTAGCACAGCTAATGTCAATGGCCAGTTGTCTAATTAATCCAGTTGCATAGCATGTTAAGGCACACAAAATGTTAAAACAAATATTAACAAGTCTGATATTGAGACATTATTTAAGGATGCAGCTGTTTTCCTTTTTGTGCTTTCCAGATTTTTTTTCTGCATTTTGAAAAATTACACATGTGCATCTTAAGTTTTCAAGTTCTATATTGGGGGGCAGCACATGCTGGCAGGAACATCAGTTTAACACATCAGTATTTTTAAAAGTTATTAAAGTACATGTAGCATTCAAAAGAGGGCGAAAAGCACAGGCTAAGAACTGGTTTTGAAATGGAAGATTTGCATCATTATTTTAGACATACTTTCTAGAGTAAAATTTGAATGTGATTGGGTGGATATACCCATGGCGACAGTCTAGATTTCTAACACTCCTGTGTCCCAGCTGCTAGATAAGTTCCTGAGCATTTGCTTGTAGCAGTTATCTTCTAGACAAATGTTTTCTCTGTTCCTAAAAAAAATTAGTACAAAGTCATCTGATTTTTGTAACCATGCTTGCTTTTAAGGTGGAGACAAAGGGAATTGAAACTATGAAGACTAATAGTGCTGAACCATCTACACAAGATGTGCCTAATTCTGACCCCAAATCAGGTTGATATGCAAGTTCTCTTAGTTTTAGAAAAGTAGATTGGGTATAATTTAACCTGCATTCATAAATACCCTTATTTTAAACACGAAAGGAATAAAATATATGTTAACTAACGTATACCCAGTATGTTTGGAAAGTGAGTTGTAGTTGTGCTGTACATTGCACAAGTTTCTCTTCATCCTTTAGCCTTTTCTATAGGAATATAGAGCAGTTGAGTAATTATTTTGGTTTGGTTTGTTTCTTGTCCTGCAGATAAACAGCTCATTCAGTATACTGCCTTTCCCCTACTTGCATTCCTTGATGGAAATCCAGGCTCAGTGGAGAATGCAAATATAACACCTGAATCAGTATCTTCTGTGGATAAACCAATAGAAGTGGATGAACTGCTGGAAAGTGGTCTGGATCCTCAACCAACCCAAAGCAAACTGGTTCGTCTGGAGCCACTGACAGAAGCAGAAGCTAGTGAAGCTACACTATTTTATTTGTGTGAACTTGCTCCTGTGCCAATGGACACTGATATGCCACTGCTGAACAACTAAAATGAGAGAGTTAAAGCAAACTATTTATTGAGGCTATTGTTTGGGATCTATCTTTTGTAAATGGCATTTTGTGAGCAGCTACTGTGGAACCTTAAACAGTTTGTTCTATCACTTTCCCCAAAACTCGGGTCTCAAAAGAGCAGTTTAAACATTTATACAAACCATCAACAGTTCACAATGAGTTCATTCAAGTGCTGTCATATTTGGAATTATATATTCAGAATATGCCAGGTAATTGGATGCTTTGTATTAGCCACTTGCGGTTTTTCTTGTTCACTTTTAGTCCTAATGTATGACATACACAAGTAAATAAGTAACTCTGGATGGAGGTCATAGCACTCAGAGTTTAATTCTTCTGTACTTTGTTTTCTATTTTTACAACTTTGTTTAAATAAAACTGTGTTAGGGGACCAGAACTGAATACAGTGCTTCATTGAATTGACAAGTGCCCATCTTAATTTCATAGTCGTAAAAGTATCCACTACTTGCTTCACCCCATAGGCACAAATGCTGTTGAATGGGTTGGGGGTTTTCTGTGAATGTGTTCTTTATTAAAGGGGATTTTCAGGAGCAGGCTAGAGGAAGTGTATCCAGTACTATGAAAATGTATGGCCTATAGCCATATTGGATGAAAAAATCAAAACAAGACCTAAACCCATCTTTTCTGAATGTTTACTAAATTATAGCATACACACAAAATGACTAAATATTAAAGCTACCTTGAAATTGCATTCATGTTGAACCTAAGTCAGCCATTAAATATATATATAGATAGAAATTCACCACTGATACTCAGTAATGCACAGCAGTGCTGCTACAGCTGAAACAACTATTCTGTCAGCTGTGCAATCCTTAAGGAAAAGCAAACCAGAACTGTACCTTCTCATTCAAGCAGCAAAGCACAGTATTTGAAGATTTCCAACACACAAACTATGCAAAACACCTAATAGTTTCTGCGTTATGTAGACTTGGGATTTTCCAGGTACAAATCCACTGCCGGCAATGGACACAAACGATAAAAGAGTAAAATAGCTGCACTGTAATACCTTTGACACAAGAATCAATGACATCTGTGAAGAGATCAGCTATTAAAATGCAAGTGTGCTTTAACTAAAAATGAATATTGGTATATATCAATTTATCCAGGAAAGTATTTTTAGAAAGATACAGAACTTCTTGATTTACAAACTAAGCTCAATTATACCCACTCAAGGAACAGATGGAGCCAGGATAGATTTTTTTAAAGTAACATTTTAAAAAGCTATAAAAATAAACAGCAGTACCTGAAGTCTACCTCATCAGTGTGAAATATACTATACTACAGCTACCAGTGCGGGACAGCAATCCATTTCACTCCTTAATTTCAATTTAATGAGCGCTAGTCCTAAATACCTTCCAAGTATTTATTAGGTTAAAAAAAACAACACTATCTTGGTATCAAATGGTTACAAAAAATGAAAAGCCTACAGCATGCATTAATACTTCACTGCACTTCATTTTAAAAAACAAATGGTCAAAATGGCAACTATTTTTGATGTCTAGAAACCCCATGCACATTTTGAATAATTTCAAGTATAACCTTAAACATTTACTCCTGTTCACATTCTTTTAAAAGAGGCCTTGTACTTATTGAAACCTGCGAGGGGGAGGGACCCTCCACAAATTGATTAAAATGGCAACTGAATCACAGGTACATTCTTTCCCTTCCTACTAACCCCACTCCTTGCTCTGCTCTATCATCAGCTAAGGCTCATTAGAGCTGACATTCCTGTGCTCCAGCTCGCCTGATGTTTGTTCAACAAAAGATCATACCTCCTACAGATCAGCTATGATCTAAAGGTAACCTAGACACACCTGATATGCAATTCTCATTCAGCATCAGACTCTCCTAGACAAGCATCCATCCATGCTTCAGCTGAGGTAATACAGTATCCTCCAAAGGCTTACAACCATTACTGTCTCTCCTATCTGTCACAGCCATATTTTACTGCTGTGTAACAATTATTAAACTGCAATAAAGGCCAGTAGGATTGTCATAGTTAGCCCTCACTTCTAACACTCTTCATGGTTCCCCATCTGATTATAACTGCAAATATTTGGCTTTCAACCTCAGCCTATCTACATGCACTGAAAAATACTGCTTTAATGCACCTTGGACTACATTATCTAGGACGGGCTGGCAAGGTTTACCTCACCTGGGCTGGTTCACTCCAGTGAAGATCCCTCCGTGGGCCGGATCACGTGCACAATTTCCAGCGTCTGTGCAGACACAATTTCCGGCACCACAGAAGAGAGTCCCTGCGCCAGTTTAGCCCAGCGCGTGGGGACTCGCTGAGTGGGCAGCTCGGTTTGGGGGCAGCTCGTGGGCCAGTTAAACGACCCCCCCCCCATGGGCTGCTTGTGGCCCATGGGCTTTAGGTTGCCAACCCCTGATCTCAGAGTTCTTCAGTAAGCAGTGGGGCTCAGCCAAATATTTGTGGGGTTTGATACACATGGAACTGCTGTTCTCACATCTAGTTTGACCCTAGATCCCTCTCCAGGTGCTAGTTAGGGGAAAGGATACATACAGAAGGGAGTAGTAGGGAAGATCACACTAGCTTTGCCCCACATTGCCTTTTTCATCACTTTCCAATTTGTGATATTGTGAAGCGGAGAGACATTTGTATCTGTGGAGTCTCCCAAATGGAAACCAAGGTTCTCCACACACACACACACACACACACACACACACACAGGGAGTCTGCATGGATGCAAAAGTCTCCCTGCTTCACACAGTCACCATTTACAAATCGGAAAGTGAAGAAAATGGCAGGGTGGTGGTGGTAGAATCTTCAACCCTACTCTACCCACCATATGTGTTTACTTTCCCCCAACTTGAAAGAGGGCTCAGTATTAATCATTAATATGCATTATTATTATCATCATCAAGCTCAACTAGAAAACAGTCACTGAAATAGCAAGTGAACATGATTTAAAAGTGTAACCATGCAGAAGACATGATAAACTATTCAGACAATACATACACGTATTATTTACAAATTACATCTCAATGTTGAATACTGTTAGCTTCAAATTAGCAACAAAATAAAGCAAGAGCTTTCAGATGAAACACTTGGCTTAGTCAAATTCACGGTTTGTTAGAACAAGTGGAGCCACCAGAGTCCACACGTAGAGGACTATGCCAATCCAGCTGGAAGAGATCTTCACCCACACAGATGGCCACTTACTGGTCATTGATGCAGACACAGGGTCAGGGCTGAGAAAGGGATGAGATAAAGTGTTAGCCAGCTCATTTGTGAAACAGAATAACTACTTTCCTCTTGATCATCACTTATTTTCTTAAAATTGAAAAATTATGTAAGAATAAAATTCACTGCCACCAATAATCTATGATAAATGGGAGAGGAGATTAGGAATCCAACATTTGCCTCTCTGCCCACTTCCACCCCTACAGGTGATCAGCACTCTTAATGTCAATGAAATGTAATCTATGGAAGTGTCACCCTTCCATAATTTCCTGCAAGATTCACATACCTGTACCAGTTGGTTAGGGTCATCATGATGTAAAGCGAAGCAAGAAAAAGCATGAAGTGAAAGAATGAATAACTGTAAGTAACTCCGTCTCTCTCATTATCAACAGCACGGTGCAAATCATCTCCTTCATCAAGAGAGCCTTCACTCCTGGGAAGTCCATCTTCTATCAGTGTTGACTCATCACTGGTTAATGTCAGTTTATTTACCTGACTATTATTGGATGTCCGGATGCTGCAGTTAAAAAGTGGATAGTGTCACCAGATACAATTTTTTTAAAAAACAAAACAAAACTGAAAATTGGAAAAGCTTTTCCAAAAGTTCTGCTCACCTTGAGTACAGAACACACATTAAGAACAAGATGAGGCCTACAATTCCTTGGGCATCCCACCAATGGATAAACTGACCCTTACTTGGAGTGCTTGTGGAATTATAGCCAATTATGTTCAGCAAACTTGGATTGCATTGTCTGTCTAGATCAGTAAAGAGACAAAAATTGAAAGTCAGATTATTCTACACAAAACAATATTTCTCACAGAATCAATGTCCAACATAATAATATACACTACGTGAGAGCCTTTTACATGGCTCGAAACTGATTTTGAGCTATTTGTTGTGTAGCTTTCCCACTGCAATGAACTACAGCTATGGCCTTTCCATACAAATGATACAGAATTAACAGTGCTTTCTTTGAGCACTGTACTAGCAACATCCCCATGCAATAGGACACTGGCTAGTCTTGCTACTGTGTGGTGAGAGAGCAAGTGTTCAGAACAGTGTTAGAAACTGATATATGAAAGCTAGGAGGTAAATGGCACCTTAAACCTTGGCTATGGGCAGTGCAACGGAGTGTCTAGGTGCACTTTTTTAATAACAAGAATACAAAGCGGAAAATGAATGAACCGCCCACCCTACAAGAAGTCTTTTGTATACCAAAACTGCAATCCTAATCATGCTAACTTGGGAGTAAGCTTCATTCACTCTAAGAATCATTTAGATAACCACAAATTCTCTGTAACAATCAACAATTTATAGCATTCTACCTTGCACTCCGAAATTCTT
Source organism: Lacerta agilis (assembly GCF_009819535.1). Classification (NCBI taxonomy): domain Eukaryota; kingdom Metazoa; phylum Chordata; class Lepidosauria; order Squamata; family Lacertidae; genus Lacerta; species Lacerta agilis. Next base: position 53,084,393 of record NC_046314.1, read on the forward strand.
TTTGTTTAACAGTTTTTTGTCCCTTCAAAGCTTCAAAACATTCAAAAACTTTAAAATCATCCAAAGGAGGTGTGACAGCAATAAACAAAGGAGTTCTGCCAGAGTCACTTCTGGATCACAACAACAACATCAACATGAAATCTCCTTACCTGGTTCATTGGTCATTGCCGCCCAGGTTAGATACATTGTATAAACAGTGATCACAGATGATTGTAACAACCCAGATCTCGGTTGTGATTCCTATATGCAGACAGAAAGCGAAACAATATAGGTAACTTGCATATTGCGCTGATTTTACTTATGTAATCACATCTTAGCACAGCGTGGGGGTGTAGGAAATAAATGAATGAATGACTGGACAGCAGAGGAAACCAACTCTCCATTTACTTACCCGCCCTCCCCTGCTGTAATTACAGGCTTACCAGACTTTGGGAAGGTGGTATGAGGGCTCTGGCAATGTCCCAGAGCCCTTGTTCCTCCTTCCCAAAGCTGGGTAAGCAGTCCTTCACTTTCTGGGGTGCTGGGAGCAGTTCCAGGGTTTCCTGGCTTTATATGCTCATGTATGCAGAGACACCCCCCCCCCCCAGAACCAAATCCTTGCATAAGATGTGAATTACCTGCATGTAGAAATTTGACAAATGGCTGATGTATTAGCCAGATTCTTATGAAAACAAATATCCACTTAATGTAACCTCATACCTGGATTTTAGGCAGAATTGACATTACAGATGCTCCAATGCACAGCAGCATATTGACACTGATGAATGCCTTATTTTCAGAACAGCCATCGGGCAGAGTATAATAGACATAAAATAGGACAATTGCCACCAGAGACAGAAGATAGTTTAATGCTGTGGCAGAGAGCAAAGCTGTGAAGAAGCAAACAAAACTGGATTCAGGTTTTATTAGTACTTTTGAAGGAGGCTTACTAGAGCAGTGCTGAAAAATAAATCCTATGGTACTCTGTGGATAAGAAAAGTGATCTGCTGTATTAACTTCAGTAGACAGACTAAACTACTATTGCCTCTAAAAGATCTGAAAAAACTGCATCAGTCCTCAGTAATTATAGTTGTTACTATAACCCCATGTGATCAATATCATTATTATGCTTCTGGAAACACCAATTCCCTCTTAACCATGGTATGTTGGGGATAGGAGTGATTCAGACTCTCAGTTCCACACATGCACAAAAACACATCCTTCCATGGTCAGCAACTAGCGAGTGAAGAGCAACATCAAAGAGTTCTGAGCTCATGACTCCTACAACTGAAATTTGAGCACCGCATGTCCCAATTTTAATAAACAAACCCTGTGATGCTCACCAACAAACCACTACATACCTGCATACCAGCATCTTGAGTTTCCTTCTTCCATTTTTTCGACCCAAGATTCATTCCAAGAGTGGGCAAAATCAATAAGTAAAACTAGCTGGATAAGGATGAAGCAGAAAGCACCAGCCATGCCTACATAAAACCACACTAGGAAGACAAATAATTAATATATTAATTTTCATAAATAATTTTTCTCAGTTTGAATTGTTAGCATGTATTGAGTGATTCAGTCATCAGGGTAAAATTTACTCATAAAATAAACTCTTAAAGAATTTGACAAAAAAATAAACAAGGCTGTGTCCCCATGTAGCTTATAATCTAAAATCAACAGTGAGGAAAACACAAGGATTTAAGAGATAAATGTGAATATGTGGCTACACATACATAAAACCAGATTCTTTGGGAATGAGAATTAAGGGATTATGCTAGAGTAAGGAACCTCCAGCCTGAAGGCCAGATTTAGCTCAATTTGGCCCACAAAACTGTTTTCCCTAAACCATGGCCACCTGACATCATATAGGACATCAGGTATGAGGCAGGTACAGACAGCACTGGATTAGCTGTGTAATTGAGCTCCGGATGGGGAACTCAATTGGACAGCTGAATGCTGAGGAATGCAGCTTTGCCAGTCCTAGTCTGGCAATACCCCTTGTGCTATGGTTTCCAAATGCCCGACAATCAGCTGGCTGTTGGGCACTTGAGAATCACTGCTCAAGGGACATTGACAGGTAGTGAGGACCACCCATCTGTCAAAAGTTGGCAAACTGAGGTAGGAACTGATCTGACCTGCCAGAACAAAAAGGTTTCCCAACCCTGGGTCATGCCAAAGACCTAAGCATCTTCTCCAGTGTGACAAATCAGAACATTAAGATCTGTTGAATAAGAACTCAGTATCACATTGAAAGCTATTGGAAACAGTTTCTGTGCAAAATATACATGACTTTCAATGCAATCATACCTGTTGTGAAGGGTCCTTCTGGAATAAAAAACGCTCCAACTGTAATTGCAACAGCTGTGATGAATTTAAAGAACCAGAATCTGAAAAAAATCACCAAAACAATCAAAGTTCGGATATCAGCAGTATTTTAAAATGTATACTTTACATAATATACTATATATAATATTTCATATGATCTCATCAATTACCTGAAGCAACAACCTTCAGGTTTTGTTATTTATTTTCTCGAGGAGGCAGCACACGAAGGAGGGCCTCAGAAGATGATCTCAGGGTCCATATAGGTTCATATGGAAAGTGACAGCCCTTGAGGTATTGCGCCGGGGGGGGGGGGGAATTGCCCAGAGATGTTGAGCTTTTTTTGGGAGGAGATTGCCCACAGTTGCTGAGCTGGGGGGGGGAGGGGTAGCACCACCAATCGCTCTACATCCTGCCCGCCAATCAAAATCACACGCATCACTGCGGCAAACAATCGTCTGTACACATGCCACCTAAAGCCCACCTGCACACTCAACACAACAACAGAAGATTGTGCACACACTTCAATGATGCTGAAAATAGCATGCACAATTGCCAAAACCACAGACAATCATCAGCAGGCCTTGCTGCAGCAACCTATCACACACCCAATCACGGCTGCAAATCTCATGCTGGCTGATGCCAACAATTGCCCGTCCCCCCTCTGCTATCCGTGTATAAGCCGACCCACTATTTTTGCATATTATTTCGTAGGAAAAAATATCATCTTAAACACAGAAAAATACGGTAATCAGTAGCCAGTGCAGTCGGACCAGGATCAGTGTAATATGCCCAAACCGTCTTGCGTGAACAACCTGGCCAATGAATTCTGCACCAGCTGAAGTTTCCAAACCGTCTTCAGAGGCGGTCCTATGTATAACACATTGTAGTAATCTAACCTTGAGGTTACCAGAGTATAGACAACAATAGTTAGGCTATCCCAGATAGGGGTGTAGCTGGGCCACCATTTCTTCTTACCCATTGTGTACTGCTGCCCTTGGATCACTGCTGCTCTTCACTTTGATCATCATTAAGGAGAACAGGAGAAAGAACATGGCCATACCAAAGCACACCCGATATACTGCTTTATAGCCTACTAGGACATCACAATTCACTTGGCCATCACAAAATCCAGGAATCTGTAATGAACAACATAAAATATATTAACATATGTCAATGAAGAAACCAAGCTTTTTGTTTTGTTAGAGGCAGACTATGACAGGATTATTTAACATCTCTTCATTACTTGAAATTTGTACAGATCTAAAGTTCTCACAAGCCAATGTTAAATTTAAGATTTAAATACTATATATATATATATATATATATATATATATATATATATACACACACACACACACATAAAATATAGTCCCCTGGCCACATACATACATGTATGTATACTCCTAGTCTGAAATAACAGCTAACTAATACCACGGGAAGAAGGCAAAGTTTTACAGAGAACCATTATGTTAAATGTTAAAATACTTCAATGAAAGGCAGTCATAATGAGAGAACTGCTCCATAGTTAGGCCTTAGCCTATGTAAACAAAACACTAACTAACATTCTAGAATAAAAGGAGGTGCGGATACAAAGGTGCTCTAGAGAAAGCAATTCTTCTGAAAAGCTAAGAAAATATAAGTCAATCCCAAACTACAGTAGCAGCGCCACAATAATTCTACCATAGTTGTCTCAAGAGTAAACTGACCTTCATCAGCTGTTCTTCCATTCCTGGAATTAACATCACACATGCAACACCCACTCCAAGGAGCAAGAACAGAGCATATATCACCCTTGTTATAGTGGAGTTATTTCCACTGGGGCAGCATCGGCACAGCAGACATGGGGCACTGCCACACAAACATGGTATCTGATGAAAGAAAGGGAGGAGTATGAGGACAAAATAAAGTGTTATGCTCAGTTAATTACTTGGTTAAAATGTTTAACTACTGGTTCTGATGTCATAATATTTAAGGATCATACCCCCACTAATGTAATATTTGTAATCTCATATTCCGTATTACGTTTTCCTGTATACCCATTACTGCAAAGGCCATGGTTTTGATAGTAAAATGTGTGCAGATATGAGCAGAAGGTCCTTGGGCTCTTGATTCGGTGCTATAACACTAATAGAAGCACAAACAAGTCCTGCGAAAAAGCAAAGGTGATGTTGCAATGCTGCTTCTCAGATGGCTCTGTGATTGCCCCATGTACAGCCAAGAAAGTCAACAGACTGTTTACAAAAGTTATTAGTTATGCTTACCAGGGCAAATAGTGATGTACACCATAGCCAAGAAAAAGTGTATGACTTACAGTTTGGGGGAGATTTGTTTTCACTTTATGCCTGCATCAAAGATATATACTGAATATACACACTTTACTTCAATATCCTCAGAGGTGAAGGGAAAAATATAGGACAAACATCTCACGCTAACTTCCAGCAGATTAGGACGAATGCACAACAGTTAAGTAAGCAAAAGTTTAAGCAACATTCTATCAAGTTCCCCAGTCTGACCATTGTAAATTTCCACTCTGCCTATATTATTCCATAGCAGGAATTTATCCCAGAGAACAGAAAAAATTCCACAAATTTCAGTCTAACAAAACAGTAATATGAATTTCTACTATTGCTCAAGATATTGTGTTGTTGTTTTTCCTCAAAAAGTCCACATTTTCTCTAGATTGATTTGATTCTCTCTTACACACCTACAGATGATCCTACTTTAATGCAGGGTTTGTCAAAAGGAGGTAGAAGCCACACTTTAACTCATAATTTCCAGGTCTGTAATTCCACATATACTCCTAGCATGGTGACTTAGCATGCACGGTGGTATAAGATGGTACAAACATTTGCCAAATGCCTAGGAACAATAAACAACCCTGTAAAATTAGAGGTGACGAAACCCCACTGCTAAAAAAAAAAACCCTTTCACATTACAACTTCAAAATCCCTTTATAGAGACATTCCTAAAAATGGCCTTAGGAAGCTATCCACGGAGGAGGAGGAAAGCATGAGGGCTGGATAAAAGATGATGCTGGTGCTCTTGGGGGGGGGGGCAACTACCTAGATAGCAAACTGCCCTCTCCAGAAAAAGCAAGGAACTGTCAAATTTCAAAGGGCAGATGTGAAAAGAGGCAACATCACCAACCCAGTGCCGGATTTACGTATAAGCTAAACAAGCTATAGCTTAGGGCCCCACTCTCTTGAGGGCCCCCAAAAAAATTTAAGGGGGAAAAAACCTGGATGTACATTTCCAAAATATAAGATAAAAAAACAAATGAAATAAAACCTACATACATCAACAGTGTTTTGTGTTGTGTAGGCTCCTATGATGTAGTAATGGGCCCCACCTGCTACCCTGCTCCCTAAAATATCACATATAAAGGGCCCCATTACCTTCAGTAGCTTAGGGCCTCATCAAACCTTAATCCGGCCCTGCACCAACCCATTGCTTTCCATTACTAAGGGTTTTTAATTTGGGGCGCACTGTCATTTTGCCGTAACACCTGCAAGGCGCTGACAACAGGGTCGAGACATTAACGCGCCTCCTCCATCACGCGGCAAGTTCTAGGGCGTTGGCAATTATATTATATATGATTTAAACAAAGGGGACGCATCACGGCCAGGGAGGGGCAGCCTAGCCGCAGAGAAAGGACAGCGCGCGGGGATGCATTGGGGGGGGGCGCAGTCAGAGAGCCCCCTCACTGCGCCTGCGCCTCTGGAGCTGCTGCTGCTGCTGCTGAATAGCCACAGCCGCCGCCTCCCCCGCGATTCCCCAACCCAGCGAAGGAGGGCCCAGAAAGAGGAGGCCGCGGTTCCGGCCACATTACCCAGCTCGCCATGGAGCAGAGGCCCAAGACAGCCCCCATCCTCTTCTTCTTCTTCTCGCGGCGGATGAGTTGCGCGGCAGCCCTTTAAAGATGGAGGCAGCGGCGGCGGCGGCACCGAGCGGCGAGGCGTTGTTTACTCTCCAGCCTGCTTCGCTCACTAACCACGAGCTTTGACAGGCAGCAGCGCGTCACTTCCGGGCTGAAGGAGGAAGAACCGCCACTGGCCACCTCCCACCTCAGCGCACAGGATTTAATAGGGTAGACTCGCACAGGCGTCTGACTTCTGGGTTAACGTAAAACTATTTTATGTTATGCTGTTTTGTTTTGTTTTGTTTTTGCAACAAAACAATACAGAAAAAATCCAGGGTTTAAACGTAGGTGTGATTGGGCAGCAGTGTTTCCTGTCCCTATTCGCTAAATGTAGGTTTAATGTAGTTTTAATATTTTGTTAGAAGCCGCTCAGAGTGACTGCGGAGACTCAGCCAGATGGACGGTGTACAAGTAATAGATGATGATGATTTTATTAAGCTAACCTCAATAGACAGAATCCAGCTCCTCCATCTCAGAAACCAAGTGCGGCATGTGGTTATGATAGTTGGAGGGCTGTCCAAATTATTGCAGTTTTAGGTTGAGTCCACTATTTTGGGACGCGGGTGGTGCTGTGGGTTAAACTACAGAGCCTAGGGCTTGCTGATCAGAAGGTCAGTGGTTCGAATCCCCGCGACGGGGTGAGCTCCCGTTGCTCGGTCCCAGCTCCTGCCCACCTAGCAGTTTGAAAGCACGTCAAAGTGCAAATAGATAAATAGGTACCGCTCCGGTGGGAAGGTAAACAGCGTTTCCGTGCGCTGCTCTGGTTCGCCAGAAGCGGCTTTGTCATGCTGGCCACATGACCCAGAAGCTGTACGCCGACTCCCTCGGCCATTAACGCGAGATGAGCGCCGCAACCCTAGAGTCGGACACGACTGGACCTAATGGTCAGGGGTCCCTTTACGTTTAAAGATAAACCAGAATCTGCTCCTTGACCTTAGGAACCACCATGCCAGTTTTGGCTATTATATCTTAAGTAGTGTCCAGTTCAATGCAGTTTTCTAAAGGTGTAGTTCGTCATTTTGTTTCAACATTGCAACCAGGAATATACAAACATAGACAAAAACCTGCCCCATTACCTCAGGAATGACCATGCCAAAATTGGTTAAGATCACTCAGGAGGTGTCCCAATGTGTATGAACAAATAATCAAAATATATGATGGAGAACCTGTGCTGTATGGTGTTCTGTTATTTTCCTGCTATTGTTTATTGTTTGCAGGCCACTTGTGGCATTTATCTGAAAACTCTTGCATGTGTAGTACATGATGATGATGATGATGATAATTTATTTATACCCCGCCCATCTGGCTGAGTTTCCCCAGCCACTCTGGGCAGCTCCCAATCAAGTGTTAAAAACAATACAGCATTAAATATTAAAAACTTCCCTAAACAGGGCTGCCTTCAGATGTCTTTTAAAAATAGGATAGCTGCTTATTTCCTTGACATCTGATGGGAGTGCATTCCACAGGGCGGGCGCCACTATCAAGAAGCCCCTCTCTCTGGTTCCTTGTAACCTCACTTCTCACAATGAGGGAACCGCCAGAAGGCCCTCGGCGCTGGATCTCAGTGTCAGGTCTGAACGATGGGGGTGGAGACGCTCCTTCAGGTATACAAACGCATTCTAGTAGCATTAAGCAAAACATTTGGAAGTCCATGTCACCTGACATGAATACAGGAGCGGGGAATTGGAGGAAATTGTAATGTTTTTCATGCCTCTCAGTTTTCCCTGAAAATGCTTCCCGCCTCCCCTACTACTTCCTCCATTGGATTTATTTATAGAGGCCAACTGAGAAAGATGACACCCTAGCTGTGGGCGGGGAGGGGGATCAATAGATATGGATCGGGATAACCCCCTGATTCTTCTCCTCCCTTCCCTGCCCTTCATGTCATTATGAGGCAACTGCAGGGCTGAAAGCCATTGTCTCCTCAAAACATGCATTTCTACCCTAACTCCTAGAGGTCAGTCTAAGCCAAGAAATGGATGATCCCTTTAATGATGACCAGCTCCTAAAATTGTACTCCCTCCCTAGGCTAAAGCAGATTGTGTTTTTCCCACTCAGGGATGTCAATTTGAAAAGTGCCATCTAACTAACATTACCACCATTACCCAGGATGTGCTGAAATGCCCTAGATGGCATTTATTTATATCTAAGCTGCACGTACAGCAGCATCAGTACAGATGACGGCCGATATTTTCAGCACGGCAATCATTTCCATGACAACTGTGGCTTCCCAAAGGAAGAAATGCATTCTTAGGCTGCAATCCTCTACCCTTTCCTATTGAAGTCAATTAGACTTACTTGTGATGAGTCATGCAAAGGATTGTGCTGTCAGTAAACAAATGTTCCTTTTAAAATGGAAGTGAACCCAGAAGTTCTTTGTTTAAACAAGACCAAACACACTGCGTTTAATTCTGACATTGAAATACATACAATATACAGGGAGCAACAGCGTGTTTAAAGAAATAGCCTTGTGATGGGGTAAGAGCTTTCGGATTACTGTGCTAGAAAGTACAATCTGTTGTTCTCTTGAGTGCTGAACTGCTTGGAAGAACACACAGTTGTACAAAACGTAAAAGATTCAAATAAAACAGTGTGCCAAGTATTTATTTAGTAGCTGTGTCAGAGACTCCCAGCAATGTGTCACAAAAGAGCCCAGCATCCCACTGTGAAGTCATTGCAAGAATTTAAAGCACAATCCTAATTATCATTCCTAAAACAAAACAAAAACCCTTGTTTTTTGGGCTCCTTGACACTGTTCTTTCTCCTCTTCCTTACTTGCCCTATGTGGGGAACGCTAATGTAAATGAGTTTCGCTGCTTGCTACACGTATAACAAGGCCTGGACAAGGTCAGGGGAGGCCTGGATTGTCGCTGGTGGTACTGCCACTACTAACAACTTGGAAACTACTGCAACCTTTTCCATGCCCCATCCTAGTGGTGCTGCTGTTGCTCCAGCCTCTCTCTCACACCACCACTACATGTTTGCAAAATGTGCACAGTGGCAAGCCTTTCTTAACTATATTGGGCAGGGTTCAATCCTGATTGCAACCTGTTACCCTAGGAAGGGAGGAACACTGAGATCTGGATGTAGCAAAAAGACAAGCCTGCTTATTTTCTACAGACGGGTGTATTTCACCTCCCTAATCTTTTGCGACAATTTGTTCACCTGGAATTTTACCAATGACAAATCAGGTGTGGTTGAGAACATTTAAGCTATAACGTAACATATAACCGTTGTATGGTTTGCCTTCACCCAAATGTATTATTCAAAATGCTTCTCGGGGAACATTACCGGTAATTCATTTTGATAAGGGGCTGGACTGCTATTGAATGCTGTCTTGGGAAATATATTTAAAAACCCAACATTGTCAATTGGGTGAAACAGTCTACAGTATGGGAATTTGCTATATTTACACTCTACCCAAATGTGTAGTGCTTTAAAGTGGGTGTACCGGTACTTCTTTTGATGCTCAATTTTTGTAAGTGGCTTAGCAGCCATTGTGCTATTGCTAGTTGGCATAGCTGCATATTTCTACTACTCATTTACCCCAAGAAAGAATCCAGTAACTTTCCTGTAATTACACGTGCCAAGCGATACTTTGCATCTTCTATACAAACAAAATCTTAATTTGACAAAGGCATGTAACCTAAAAATAGTCTGTGGAATCTGGGTATTTTTGGCCGTGGCTTAATAGGTCAAAGTGAAACAAAGTCAGTTTAATTCTAAATGGCCTTGAAGCTTTGCTCCTGATATCAAAGCTGAGCTTATACACAGATATCAAGTCCAGATGGTACTTAAATTAATCTGGCTTCTGGATACTTTCTCTGCCTTACCATCTTAAAGTAAAAGTGTTTCCAAATTCTGTGCATGCCAGTTACTGACAACATGAGCAGCATTTGCACATTTCAAATTAAGCCAATAGGCAGGTCTTTTGGCTTCTGTAAACTTTTCCTGGCTCCAAAAGCTGTTTGCCATGATATATATATATGCAGAGTAGAAGATAAAGGCAATTAACTGAGCAGATCTTTGCATTTGACTTACATTTTTTTCTGATTTTTTTAAGCAAGCATGTTTATCTGATCTGTAGAAAACACAACTTGAAAAAAGAGACAATGCACATATTTTTGTAAACAATATATATATATATATATATATATATATATATATATATATATGCATGTTTATTTAAATGCTGAAAACTGATCTATTCCAAATTCCTCCTTAGAATATGAGAGTTTATTTATTTAGAAAAATTATCTCCTACTTTTCCATTGTGTGATAACCTTTGAGGTCTTTTCCAGTTCTATGATCTCAAAGGTTTACAATAGATTGAAATCACACACACACACACACACACACACACGTGTTCAGATCTGAAAGCTACACAGCCTGGCCGTCCTTATCCTCCTGACATGGTGGATGGGCCAAAGAGTGCTTCCTTTCAACTCCACTGTCTCAGGAAAACAGGCAGCTGGAGTTGGGTGCTCTTTCTGACAGGGTGGGGCAAGCAAACTCCCTGCAGCTCCTTCTCCTTTCTGGCTGATGGATGGAGCCAGGCTGGTCCTGCACTCACTGTGTTCTCCTTCCTGCAACCTCTCAGTGACCCTTTGGCTCCAGGGTTTATTCTAATGTGCAGATAGACACATTTTGTGCAGCATCCAGAAAAAGAAAAAAAAATAGTTTGTGGTGTGAAATGTGCACTTGGGCATATGGGATTTAACAAGAAGCTAAGTAATTTATTAAAAAGAAAGAAAAGAAATAGATAAGCAAAGATAAAAAGAAATGGAAAATGAAGATGAATCCTGGTTCCTTTCAAATCTGCACGACCTTAATAGTACATGATGGGGCTAATTACTTGACTAGTCAAAGGCATTTATTACCTCACATTGAACTCTACTTACACGGTATATGTAGGTTTTTAATCGCTACACACCAGTACAAAAGAAACAGAAGATTACACAATTGTGCCATGGTGCTTCAGCTCACATTATGCTTAGCACATTAAGATTTCTTTTGTTTCGAGAAGAAGTGGGAGCTCAGCTTCATAGATATGCTTCGTAGGTTAAGGAATGTAGATAATTTATTCCCCCAAATAATTGGGGGGATCCCTTTACTCCCCCATTCTTTTCAAGGCACCTCTCTTTTTCTTGCTCCCTCACTGCCTTTTCATTATTTTCCCAAACTTACTTTCTTTTTCTGTTAGGCTTTTTCTGTTACCCTTCCTATCTATTTCTCCATTAATTCTTATTTTCTCTTCCCTCTTTCATTTTTGTTCCTTCGGTTAGAATAATTCTCGGGGTGGGCAGAATGATGGCTACATATGTGCAGCAGGGAGGAAGGTATATAAATAAACCCTGCTAGGCTCTTTGGCCAATGGCAGGGACCAGAATGAGTTTCCCTTCAGCTTGCATCTGACTCACAGATCAGAGATGGAGCGTGTCTGAGACTGAACTTCCACAGCTCCAGGCTTTCATGATCTAATCACCCCAGCCCACAGTTTCTCAGCACACCTCCACGCTCCTAGCATGGTTCACGAGTCCCTCAGTGTGCAACACAATAGCTGGTTCATAAAAGTGCATGTGTTCTTCCTTCTCCTCAGAGACATACCTGGCTGTGAGGTGTTTGAGTAGCACTGGGCAAAGCACTTTGCAAGCCCTGGACTCAGCACTTCCCGAACTGGTCAAGAGAGGACACCTCCATGAAAGGAAAATCCTAGATTTTCAAAAGCAAGTAGGCAAACCTCCACTGGAGGTTTGGCTTGGAACCCACAAGGGGAAGTCAGAAAAGTGCTGTCTCAGCAAGAAGATGGTGCCCTGTGAAGGCTGGCGTGGCAACATCAATACTGCACTTGACCACACCTCCTGGTGAAGCTGTGCTTCCTCAAAGGGTCCTTTGCCCAGTTCTGCCAGGGTTGACATCTCTAAAGTGATGGAGATGTTACTGGGGACTTGTCCTTATAGGAAGGTGGGAGAGCTATGTCCTCAGGTCAGGAGGTGTTAGGGACTGGCTGGCTGGATGCAGAGAAGTGGTGGGAGGCAGCAGCTGGGGAACCCCCCAAGACAGGCATAGGGAACCTTCGGCTCTCCAGATGTTTTGGCCTACAACTCCCATGATCCCTAGCTAACAGGACCAGTGGTCAGGGATGATGGGAATTGTAGTCCAAAACATCTGGAGAGCCGAAGGTTCCCTATGCCTGCCCCAAGAGAAGAAGGTTCAGAGCCAGGGGGTTGGTGGTGGAACAATGAGTGGTCAGAGAGAGAAGTGGGAGCATACTGGGGGGGAGGTGTCGGAAGCTGAAGAGCTGATAGGATTTAGTGAGCAGGAAGAGGCTGTGGCAGAGAGCAGTCCAGGATCAGAGGCAAAAGTATAGGCTGGAGAGGACGGAGCCCAAGAGGCAGAGGAAGAAGCCTGGGGGTGGGGTCCTCCCTCTCTTGCTGTGGCCTGGGGGAGAGATGTCTGGAGGGCCTCATTTGGCCCCAGGCCTGAGGTTCCTAACCCCTGCTGTGGGAGATGCACTCTCACTCAGAACACCATGAATGTTCAGTGCAAAGTGAGAAGAAGAGGAGGAGGAGGAAGAAGAAGAAGAAGAAGAGGAGGAGGAGGAGGAGGAGGAGGAGGAGGAGGAGTTTGGATTTGATATAGCATTGCTGGGATGGTGGGCCTGTTGCCAACTCTTGGACCCTGAAGAAGTAAAAATGACATACTGCAAAGTCACATCCAAAATATACCAACCACACCAGGGGCGGGGAGTGGGAAGGAAAGCACTATGCAAAATTAACTGATGATCACATATTTCTGCAAATTCTAATGCAAAAATACTATTAATGGACTTCTCTCAGATCTTTATGATTCTAGACATACAGCACAATTAATGCCTGCTTACTCCTAAATCCTACTGCGTCTAATGGGGCTTCCTCCCTAGTGTATGCATGTTTTGGATTCTGCTCTGATTAAGGCCTATCACCAGCCTTTTAGAAAGCAAATTTAAAATCTTTGTTTGCAGCTAGCACCATTGAGAATTCTTGAATATAGTCTTCAACCATTAGTTATCAAGAGTCACATCACCACCACTTAGATTCTCTGCTTTCCAGTTGCAGTCTGCACAATTATTTCATTAACCTTGGACCAATATATTTATACCTGCAAGGCACAGAGCAGATTATGCACTTCATTTCCTAAGAGCATCTTGCCAGTTTTAGTGAGGAATCTGTTAAATCAATGCAGAGATAGCAAATCATGATAAATGTCCTGAAATAGAAACTGTGATCATGTATTCATTTGAGACAAGTCTGCAGGAAAGAGTTTGAGGAAAAATCGAACTTCTCACCCCTGTTACACCCCTGAGTTTGGGAGTGGATAGGAACACAGTAGTGAACCTTAAAAAACAACCTTGCTGTGTATGCCACATTGGTCAAGTTAGAAACACACAACTCAGGAATATTTTCTTTGCAAAAGGGAGGTGCAAGCGTATTGGGATATCAGGATAACAATCAGATCAAACCTGGGCATAAACCTGGGCAGCGTGAATAGAGGTCCTGGGCTGCCCAGATGCCAAGACTCCCCTCTCAGCATCACTGATGTGGTCCAAAGGAAAGCAGAGCAATACATTTGGCACTAGCTTGGTTGCAGGAGTTGCCGGAAGGCCCCATTTTAGGCACTCCACTCTGGATTTGTGTAGAGTTTACTCCTTAGCCTTTCCTTCTCCCAAAGATCTCCTGCAAGGCAGTGAGTACAGATTTTTCCTCAGAGTTTCTCACAAATTAATATAGTCACAAGGCAGTGGAAGTTTAGGATCAGAGTTTTCCTTCTCTTAGATGGGCTACTTTCCCAGGTTGATGAGCCCCACCTGCCCCCACTTCCCTTCTTGGCTGTTGGACCCACTATTGGTCTCATCCAATCTGCCAGAGCCTGTCTTCACAAGGAGGGGAAGTCCCTAACTCACCTTGGGCTTGAGACCCATTGGCTACCCTCCCTTCCCCTTATTAAATAAAGAACAAACATATCTACTGTTAATATTTCCATTGCATTTTTTACGTGGACCACACAAAGCCAGTGCTGAAATCGAAGGTCACTCAGATTTCATATTTTCACACCTTTGAGAAACTCAGCATGGAACTTGTGAACATTTCACAGTAAAATCCACATTTTGAAGTGACGCATTCAAACCATGGTCCCATTCTATAGTAACTTGTATCATTCATATGTACAGTTTCCAAATTGTTGCCTTCTATCTGTTCCAGCACTTGTGTTGTATATCTACTGTTTTTGACACCACACTTTAATTTGCATTTGAGAAAGGGTGAAGGCCCTTCAGTTTTGCTTTTCAATCTTTAAAAATGCCTTTTATAATGCTGAAGAGTTTCAGCCATGTAACAGCTGAGCAATGATAACAGCTTAGAGTATGATATTGTCTTGTCTCACACATATTACCAAATACCCCAGGAGATGCATAACTGGCAATCATACACATTTATTTAATTGACTCTGACTTTTAATGAACTTTTACTCAACAGATTTGATAAGAGGTTTAATAGGTTCATGAATATATTTTAAATTATAATTCAAATTATATGGTACTTTTCTTATTCGCAAGAAGAATCAAGCAATATGCAGCCATTTTTAATAGTATACTCAACTTGCAGTACTGCACTTTTAGCTAATTAATCCCAGTTGGTTTTACGTTCATCAGAATTCAATAGGATAGAAATAATAAGGGCAAAAAAAACCCCACCCACGTTATGTTATCTTTACTTTGTCGGTATGATTGAGCTGAGCTGATAATTATATTAATTATCAAAGGATCTGTTTGGCTCTTCATCACAGCCATCATTTAAAATGCATGTCTTTATCTCTAATTGTACTTCCAAATGGCTCTGTAATTGCTTGTTCACTGTTGGGAGCATGTTTGCATGTGGATGTGGGCACACTGGGGAAATGACTCCTACTTCCTGGCCCCTGGTCATCCAACTCAAGTCTTGCATATTCACTAATACCCGGGCCCTGATCTAGCACACAGAGCCATTGTGGTGTGGTGGTTAAGAGTGGTAGACTCATAATCTGGTGAACTGGGTTCACGTCTCCACTCCTCCACATGCAGCTCCTGGGTGACCTTGGGCTAGTCACACTTCTTTGAAGTCTCTCAGCCCCACTCACCTCACAGAGTGTTTGTTGTGGGGGAGGAAGGGAAAGGAGAATGTTAGCCGCTTTGAGACTCCTTAAAGGTAAAGGTACCCCTGACTGTTAGGCCCAGTTGCGGACGACTCTGGGGTTGCAGCGTTCATCTCGCTCTATATGCCGAGGGAGCCAGTGTACAGCTTCCGGGTCATGTGGCCAGCATGACTAAGCTGCTTCTGACGAACCAGAGCAGCACATGGAAACGCTGTTTACCTTCCCGCCAGAGCAGTACCCATTTACCCTGTTTCTCCTAAAATAAGACATAGCCATAAAATAAGCCATAGCAGGATTTCTATGCATTTGTGAAATATAAGCCGTTCCCCAAAAATAAGCCATACCCTGAAAATAAGCCATAGTGACGCGGCACCTCCCATTAAAACAGCCTTTTACCGATGCGATGCGGTTAAAATAAGACATCCCCTGAAAATAAGCCATACTGTGTTTTGTTGAGCGAAAAAAAATATAAGACGGTGTCTTATTTTAGGAGAAACACGGTATCTACTTGCACTTGACGTGCTTTTGAACTGCTAAGTGGGCAGCAGCAGGGACCGAACAACTGGAGCTCACCCCATCGCGGGGATTTGAACCGCCAACCTTCTGATTGGCAAGCCCTAGGCTCTGTGGTTTAACCCTCAGCACCACCCGCATCCCTAGGGTAGTGATAAAGCGGGATATCAAATCCAAACTCCTCCTCCTCTTCTTCTTCTTCTTCTTCTTCTTCTTCTTCTTCTTGTTTATTCAGATATTAACCTGATTGGGTTCAATGTAGTTTACTCCCAGGCAGGATCGGTGCTAGGGTTTCTGGCGCCCTAGGCGAGACCACCTTCTGGTGCCCCGCCACCGCCCACCCCCGCCAAAGCTTGCTTTAGCGGGAGGTGGGGGTGGTGGAGAGGCAAGCAGCAGTTTCTCTGCTGTAGCAGAGAAGCTGCTGCTCGCCCGTCCCGCCCCCCTCCAAAGCCTGCTTTAGCGGGAGCCGGGGGTGGTATAGGGGGCAAGCAGCACCTCTCCGCTACAGTGGAGAAGCTGCTGTTAGCCCCCCACCACCACCACCACCCAAGCCTGGCCAGCGCCCCCTCCATTTTGGCACCCTAGGCAATTGCCTAGTTCGCCTTAATGGACGCGCCGGCCCTGCCCCCAGGTGTGTGTGCATAGGACTGTAACCAAACTGTAGGTGAATTAGGGTCTAAGATGTTGGAGGTGGTACATAGATGGCATCCATTTTCATGGACTTAACTGCATTCACCTTGCAAACTACTGTATGGTTGTTTACCTTTTCCTACAATACTTTTAGACCACTGGGCTCTGGTCCCTGTTTTTAGCTGAACTGCTCCTTTTCCCTTTTCAGCCTGTGTTTAACATGCTGATCTGATCACTTATTTGTTCTGCCCTTCTTTTTTTTAAAAAAGTGCAACACTTTTCATATTAAAAATGCTCCTAAAAGACTGATACAATGACCAGCAGATCAGCACCATGCAAATCTATATTCTGTTGGGGGGGAGGGGGAGATAAACGGGTTCTTCTGAGCTCTCACTAGGGGAAGAGATTGCGTGTGTGCAGGCCCAGGCAGGCAGGCAGTGGTGGGCAGCCAGGTACACTTGTCTCAGGGCCCGGATGCCAGGGAACTGCTGGACTTAATGCTGTCATGCCAAGAACTCCCCATGCCTTCCTATCACTAATGCCTGGTGGCAGTGCTTCTCCCTTTAACAAGAGTTCTTATCAGGGCTGGGCAGTTGGATCAGGGAGACTCTATTTTAAGTTTCCCCAATGTCTCTTAGTGCAACTCCAGGCCACTGGTGGAAATTCTAACGGCTGCTTTCAGAACACTGCTGCTACCCACCTCTGTCACTCACTAAAACAGAGTGGTAGGCAACAATGTTAAAAAAAGACACATCGGAGGGCACCTTGCCAGCACCCCCTCTCAAATCTTGAACCAGACTTATTACTGTGATGCAAATAAAATGCACTGAACGAAGATGAGGTGGGAAAAATAACAAAAAGGGGCAGACACGCTTTAAATGGAGAGCCAGCAGTAGGATGACAAGAACATTATGATAACTAGTTATTTGTAGCCTCTCATAACTTCTGAAAGCTTTCCTTCCCATCTTGTCCCTGTTTTTATACACACACACACACACACACACACATTCCGTTTCTCTCTCTCTCTCAGCAGCTTCTGATAATGCTGCTTCTTTCTGGAAATGCTTCTTGTAATCCTGGTTTCTGACTGCTCATATATTTCTTTGCAAAAACTGCACATCAGACACAAGCTGGGATGAATGTATGGAAATTAGCTAGTCAAGGGAAATCTTGGCAAGGGCATTAACAAATCTGAAGTGGGGGTGGGACATCAAGGAGGGTGAAAGCTTGTCTCCAGGAGCTTGCTGAATATATATACAGTATGCAAATGAATCATTAATTAGAATGAGGTAACCAGGCAAGAGGGGGTGATTCAGCTTGTTAAATGTGGTGGTGTAATTTTTTGTGATGATGACAACATTCAGAATTACCTGTTTCAGAATACCAGTGCATCTTCCTTGCAATGCTTAGCTGTATGATGAACCAAGCTCTCCTTCCCCAAAAGTTGCTATCTAGCTCAAAATGGAAGATAAGTTTCAGTGCATGCTTGATCAGTATTCACAAGGACATGTGCAAAAGTGTTTTTTGACATTAAAGTCCATACTGCTGCTGAAATGTAGTTCATGGTAATCAATTAGCACTGACCAGGTTGCTCAGCCAAGCAACTTTTCTCTGGTTGATGTCCTTGGTTGTTTATTGCAAACGTAGTATTTGACTGTTGTCCCACCCTGACTCATCCAGGCCTAAAAACCTGCCATTCCCAGGTGTGTTTGGTTGAATTTCTCTAGGCTGGCTGAAGTTGGGAACAGCCATTCCCAGGGGGCAACAGAATAAGGTGCATGCCCATGACACCATTAATATGCATGTGCCAATCTTATGAAGAAGTAAAATACTCTTGGAGAAGAGCCAGGTTTCCCCAAACACTTACCAAGAAAGCTTGTAATTCCTAAACAGATTCAGAAATGAGAGGAGGGCAACTCACCATTTCTTTTTATTTTAAAGTGCCCTTGTTTATTTACAGCTCCATAATGCTGATCCATTTTGTGCTCTGAACCTTCCATTAATACAGTGGTTTTCAACCAGTGTGCCGTGGCACCCTGGAGTGCCTTGAATAATGGTCAGGGGTGCAGTGAGCAACACTGGTCTTGACACTGTCCTTCTCTCCTTTCCTCCTCCTCTGATGCCTTCTCACATCTCCCAAAGGCTTGTACACCTGTTAGTTGCAGCAGCAGTCGAATGGTGCCTCTGGGGCTGGTACCTGTATGGGACAGCTGCTTGCCATGAGCTGAGGTGGCCTCAGAATAAGCAAGCAAGCAGGTGATGGAACCCAGCCAGCCAGTCCGCCAAACCTTGCTGTTGGGAATGGACAGACAAATCCCAGGCCCCTGTGGGGCAGTGTGAGGAGGCACCTCGGGGGGGGCAGGTCAGAGACCAAGGGTGGCAGCAGCAGCTGCCTGGAGGACTCCCAAGGAGAGGGGAAAGGAGAGGAGGCTGAGGAAACACTCCACAAGGGAGGGCATTCAAAAAAGTGTGAGAGGCTGCTAGCTCTGCAAGCAAGGGATCCTAAGCCCCACAGGGGTGCCATAGAAAGAGAGAAAGGTCAAGGGAGCCTTGGGCTCAAAAAGGTTGAAAACCTCTGCATTAATATGCAGAGACAGAGGTGTGGAAGGAGGAAGGAGCTAATTTGGGGAGTGTGTATTTGAACAGATGCTTGAATAAAGGAAATGTAATCTCTTCCTCTTAGAGCTGTCAACTTTGTTTAGCTGGCTCTGCTCTTCTCCCTGCTGCTGTTAGCCTAACACTCAGAGCTGCTGGATCAAAGCAGAAATCCTGGCTTCTTTGCAAATAAAGGCTGTGATGATCCTACGCATTCACTAAAATTTACTGTTCAGAGAGAAATGGAACAATAGCTGACACCCAGCGGCATTTATTCTGCCTCTCAGGAGTGTTTGCTCTTGGCCTTCGCTTATGCTCTGCTTGTACATTTGATAATACTAAATCGAAAATTCTTTCTAGTAGCACCTTAGAGACCAACTGAGTTTGTTCCTGGTATGAGCTTTCGTGTGCATGCACACTTCTTCAGATACCAGGTACCCCTTCTTCAGATACCAGGTATTCTTCAGGTATCTGAAGAAGTGTGCATGCACACGAAAGCTCATACCAGGAACAAACTCAGTTGGTCTCTAAGGTGCTACTAGAAAGAATTTTCGATTTTGTTTTGACTATGGCAGACCAACACGGCTACCCACCTGTAATTTGATAATACTGTAAAGCAAATATTACAAGTCTCCAGTACTCTCTTCTCCAAATGATATTAAGGCTGCAATCTCACACCCACCTACGGGGGGGGGGGAGGGGATCCTATTGAACTCAGTGTTGCTTACTTCTAGGTAGATATAGAATTGTAAAATCATAGCATTGTAGAGTTGGAAGGGACCCCTGTTTATATTAAACTCACATTGTTTAAATAAAAGCCAACATAGTATTTTATTGTACGGTGTAGCATTTTAATCCAACTACTTATAAAAACTGGAACTGGCAAAACCTATCTTTAAACAACTGTTCTTCATTCCCACTCATGCAAGAGCAAGTGCTTCTTTATCCAAGCTGAAGATTTGCATCATCTACATATTTGCACAAACTTACAAAATCTAAAAAGCTCCAGAGAAAAAGGAGGGATATACCGGTGTATGTATGTATGTATATGTATGTGTGTGTGTGTGTGTGTGTGTGTATATATATATATATATATATATATATATATAGCAACAAACTTTTAAACTTTTTGACTTTTCCCCTTCATTTCTTTTGTTCTACTCATATGAAAATCTAATTAAGGGGAACACACCCAAACCTACTGCCCTGGTATGCATGCCTACTCTTGATTCATTGGGACTTACTCTCAGGTAACTGTGTCTATGATTGCAAGGATTTCTCATCGGAGTGAAAGTCCTCATCGGGAATTGACCTGTTCCCTATTAGCAGAGGTGTCGCCGCTATGGGAAGAAATCCTGCGGGCTGGCTCAAATTATGCCCTGATCTTTGAACCATTAATTGCACGCGTGTTTTCAAGTATATGCACTTCCACGAACACTGACGGAGCCTCCCACTGATCCAACCCCTCTCATTGGACATCGGCAGTTCCTCTCCTATCACAGCGCCAAGTATTTAACACGATCGAGCAGTGCGCTGTAAATCTCCTTAGATCCCTTGCTCGATCCCGCCTACAAACCAACCGGGATTTATTAATCTTCTCGACACCTTGCGCGGTGCGGGGAGAGAGAGCGGGTGGGAAGAAGAAAAGGAGAAAACTGGGATCCAAACAAAACGCAACTAGAGGGCAAGAAACCTCTGGATCGCTTTGCACCTTGCGTCAGGAGAGCCGGATCCTTGGGGGTTTTACGGAGGCCGAGCTGGGAGCGGGAGCGGAAGGCAGGGCTGCCATCCCTTCCCTTCTGGGGAACGGTAGGAAGGATTTCTTAGGATCTTCCCCTGCCGCTGCAGCGAGCGCCGCGCGAGTTCCCGCCTCCTGCCTTCGCTCATTCATTCCCGCCGCCAGCAGCTGCTGCTCCATTATGAGCGGCTCCTTCCTGGTTCCTCGTTGCCAGACGCGCGACTTGGACGGCGAGCCTGAGGCGGCAGGAGCCGGGAAGAGGAGGCGGCAGCAGGAGAAGCCCGGGGAGAAGCCCTCCTTTCCTGCGCCCGGCGCCTCTCGGGGCTCCTACGCCGCTTAAAGAAGGAAACACAAACAACCAGGGACGGGTAAGGACGGGTCGCCGCGAGGGGCTGCTGCTGGGCTCAAAGTTTCCGCCGCGGTCTGGGCGCTTTGGGTCTTCTTCTTTTTTTCTTTTCCCAACCTCAAACACCTCCCTCCCCTCACGGTCTGCCGTCGAGCTTATGCAATGGAGCCAGTCTTGTCCCAGGAGAAAATGGAAGCGCCTTCGGGGTTTGTCGCGCTTTTGGCGCGCCAGCAAAGGTTCGGCGCGTCTGGTTCGAGCCCAACCAGGGATGGTTTGTGGGCAGGATTCCTGCATTGCAGAGGGCTGGACTAGATGACCCTCTGGGGTCCTTTGCAACTCTACGATGCTTTGATTCTAAGCCCCGGACAGGAAGGGCTGGCTTGTTTTGCTCGTTTCCAGGGGGAACTCTCCTAAGTAATGGTTTGTGGGGAGGGGGGAATCTGTCTGTCGGGATGGGGGGGGAGTGGGAGGTATCGAACTTGCTTTTTCTTCTCAAAAGCGTGGGAGTTTGGTACAGGAGCAAATTGGGTGAGGGGCTGTCCCCGCTTTTGCTTCAAGCACATCCTGGTGCTGTTTGATACCTGCTCTTGAACGTCTCCTTTGACCAAGTTGTGCGCACGTGTGAGTGTTGGTGATTCGTGATAGGAAGTGGACAAGAGTTTGGGGTGTGTGTATGTGTATTCTAGCTAGTGGAGGTATTATAACTGCAGGTGTAAATATCAACAAGTGCCTCCCCTCCCCAGCCAGCAGGTGGGCAATTCAGGACAGCAGTCTTGTACACACTTACTCCTGAGTAAGTCCCGTTGAACTTGGAAGCGCCACAGAATCTGCCTTAACATGCAGGGAAGCTGCTGCCGCTCAGTGTAGACAATACTGAACTAGATGGACCAGTGGTCTGAGTCAGTATAAGGCAGCTTCCCATGTTCCTTCTGAGACATGCTTTGGATTGTGCCATCAGTAGCCCTCTTCCAATCCACTGCCCCTGTTCCTGTTCCTGCTTCTGGAGTTTAATAATAATAAAAAGCTTTACAATATATACTCGTAATGCTCCTGTGATAATTTGGCATGTTTCTGTGAGTCTTGTAGCTCTATTTCTGTAATAGGCATGTTCCATGTTCCTATTTATTTATTTATTTTATTTGCAAATGAGGAGTGTTGCTCAGTGTGGTTAGGTAGTCTTAAAGCACAGGTTCCCAAACTGTGGGCCACCCAAACTTCTTTGAGGTGGTTATGGTTTCTGCATTAAATATCCAGTATAGAGGTGATGATAGCTTTTTCCCTTGCAAGATCATCAACAAGGATTACCAAGTTGGGGCAATTAGGCCCTAAGGCAGGATGCTCTTGTGCTGCATTTCCCATCTTCTATATTCAGTCAATCCTATCCTAAACCCTGCTGGGACAGGCTGCTGGTTGTGGGGAGATACTGGCAATGCTGCAGCTAAGGGTAAGGGTCAAAACTTTGGCTGTTTCACAGCCCTCAATGGTTCATGCTTTTTAAAAGTATGTTCCGCACCCAATCTTTGACATCTCAGTCTTGTATATTTCACACCTGGTTGCACTGATGAGGTGGTCTTCCAGGTGACTTTCATGTGTGTCAGACAAAATGATGTATTTTTAAAGGTTGGTGGAGGTGTCATTTCTTGGAGGTGGGGCAGAGCTGTTGCAAACAAGCACTGATAAACCTGCTACTGGCACAGCCTCCCTTAGCCTAGAAGGCAAGTAGGTAGCTGATATGAAGACGTAATTATTTTGACATGCTGAGTTGCCAGCTGAACAGTGTGTGCATCTGGAGGGAAGAAGAGCTATTGCCATAAATACTAACAGGATGAGCTAAGCTGGTCCCCCAGTAGCTTAGGAACGAAAGCTTTGGTTTGTTCACAATACTCTCTAAAGCTGTGCATATAATTAGGAGAGATGCTGGTTGTGCATCACCTTCTGCTCTGGAAACTCTTAAACCTTATCCCAGACTGGAAGCTAGTTCTATTAATGAGTTGCAAAAAAGGGGGGGGGGAAGAGGCAGTTCATGATTGCTTAAGTGTTCCACTTCCTTCT
Source organism: Lacerta agilis (assembly GCF_009819535.1). Classification (NCBI taxonomy): domain Eukaryota; kingdom Metazoa; phylum Chordata; class Lepidosauria; order Squamata; family Lacertidae; genus Lacerta; species Lacerta agilis. The sequence goes on from NC_046314.1 coordinate 53,107,661, forward strand.
TACTATACCATATTTCTCCTGTTCTGTTCCAAGATCTGGTGCCGAAATGGCCTAAGCTAATCATTGTATGAACTACCGGTAATAGTGAACCCCAAAAGAAGCACAGTGAGAACTGAGTGTGCTTGGTGGCCATGGAATGCTCATTGACTTTTTTTGGGGGGGGTGTTTGGAAACATGGGGGGAGGGCGGAATGGAATATCTTTTGAGAGGGCGTTGTTGGAACCCTGAACATTCCATGTGGCTACATTTTGTCGCAGGCCCCTTGTATGTGTGGATTATTTCTGCGGCCAATCAGAATGCGTTCTTCTTTAGGTAATTCATGAATTGCAAAAATATGAAATGGCAGGTTGAAACACAAATCCACCCTGATGGGTGCACACACAGAGAGATTAGTCTGCTTCTGCACACAGGCCTTCCTTGCTGTGTCTGGCAAATACATGCTCAGAAACTCCTTTCGAAAACAGCTCGGGAAGGTAAGAATTGTTTGCTCAGCAATGTATTGATCATAATTAGTGTCCCCCCCCATGAAAGTTGCAGTGATATCATAATTAACTACTGTACTAGATGTTTTATCAGTTGCAAGTCACGTATGTCTTCAGTTCTATGCACAGCAAAGGCAGCAAAAGTACATACAGTACTGTAACCTTCAGTGGTTTGTTGAATTACAGCAATAAAACAACACAGTGGATTTGCTCAAGCTCACTGGGTGCAACGTCCTTGGGCGGATCCCCGTAGGGCATAATGTAGCTCACTTTCCCCCTTTCCCCCCACTTATGGGCACTCAGTGCAGCCGACTATTTCAGGAAAGGAGGCTTCTAGCTCAAGTTCCATGACTGAGTGGGAGGAGGAAGAGCAGGAGGAGGAGGAGGGCTGGATGGGGATCTGGGAAGTGTGCAACACTTTTCCTCCATAAAACACAAGTCTAGAGTGAGACACTAGGGTGATGTCTGCTGTTTCCAGGAACTCTTCCCATTGTGAGACTTTTTTGGGTGAGCTGAGTTTGTTTGAATGCTGAGTGAGAACCCGAGACTGAGAGGAAGGGTGTGTTAGAAGGGAAATGAATTTACAGTATGTTGATTTGTATATTAGTAACTTTGTATAAATGTACCATTTTTATATGTAACTATGTATTTTCATACTGTTCTGTTTAAGTTTTCTGTTGTTGCTTCAGTTTTTTTGTACTCCGCTTAGAGATATTTTTATTATGTTAAGCGGTATGGAAATTCAATAATCAAAGGCCTGGCACAGTGCCTGTGTGCACACTGAAAAGGGTAGTGGGGAGGATGTAGGGCTGTTATTCACTGTAAGGAGCCTTTGCACCCGCAGCATGTAATCTTCAAAAACTGGATCCTGTTCATGGACAGTAATAAAGAGAGTGATTCATACTCTTCAAAAATAGATTTTATTGCGGCAATTCAAAACTGTTGTGGCTTACCCAGTGGGATTATTGAGTTGTAATCTCCAAAGTACAACAAGCTTGTCTTTCTCTTCTGGTTTACTGTATATACTTGAGTATAAGCCTAGTTTTTCAGCACATTTTTTGTGCTGAAAAAGCTGCCCTCGGCTTATACTTGAGTGAGGCGGACGGTGGGGTCAGCGAGAAAGAAGCCCCTTCTCTCCGCTCGTGCCGCCACCCGCTCTCCCCAGTTAACCATTCCTTAAGGAGCGTACAAGAACGGTGGTTCTTTACTCTCCCCAGGCAGCTTGTTCCATTCCTGAACTGCTCGCATAAATGCAAACTTGGCAAAGGAGGAAGAGGAAGGAGCAGCCCAAAGGGCTGCTTTCGGGCTGCTCGTTCCTCTTCCTCCTCCACAGCGGCAAAGGTGAACCGGCTTATACTCAAGTCAATAAGCTTTCCCAGGTTTTTGTAGGAAAATTAGGTGCCTCGGTTTATATTCGGGTCGGCTTATACTCGGGTATATACGGTAATAAATATCTCCACGTGGTGACTACGTTTGGCATTATTTTTTTACTGCCATGTGACCAGGCAGCAATTCAGGGGGTGCAGCTTCTCTTGCATTGAGTTACAGCAATGGGGAAATGTTTCTTTTGAATTTTTACTTGAAGTGCAGATATATGTACTTTTAAAAGGAGCTCCTGATACATCAGTGACAGAGGTTTGTCCTGACTTATTTAGGACTTGCTCACTTAACCCTGAAAAGGTTAAAACATTTATTAATTTGCCTGTCTTTGGGCACCAAGTGAAAACTTTTCTCTATAACCAAGCTTTTGGCTGATTAAACAATATATGGCCTTTTAAGTGTGTTTGTGGGGTAACTGGTTTGTTTGGTTTTTTTGTTACGTACTTTGTGTTCTCATTTTGTTTTTTTTATGTTGTAAACCACCCTGATATCATCAGATGAAGGGCAGTATACAAATTAAAAAAACTAAACCTGGGTTGTGTTTGTTACTTACTTACTTACTTACTTACTTACTTTTACTAATCTGTTGTTGTTATATTGTGTTTTTGTGTGGTACACAGTCTTGTTATTTTTTATGTAAGTGTGGTTTATAAATATTTAAATTAAAATGTCTAATATTTTGAGGAGAGGGTAGTTATTGGCTACCAAAAATGCAGAGGTTGCATAGTCTCCAGGGAGTTGCCACGAAACTCATTTTCTATGCGCTTTCTTCCAGTTTGCCTTGCAACCTGTGTGAACTGCTGTTCATTGTTCAATATGACAAAATTTTAAAGACTGAAAAGCACCAGAACCTTTCAAGTTCTTTTTCAGGCATTAGCTTCAGGGTACTAATAAGACTGAATATTTTCCTACCTGGCATACATTTGCACTTTGGTTTTCCTTTACTGGTTGGTTATCAGGTACAACATTTTTGCCTAAGAGCAAGTGCATATGATGTTAGAAATAATACCTAGCTTGTACAGTAAATAGTATCATGTTTATAAAACTCTTAATATATGTGGAACACAAAACAGTGGTTTAAAGAAAGGAACTTGCAAAGATAGTTACTGGTGTTCAGCTAAGTTCATTAATTTCAGTGGGTCTACTTTGAGTAAAACTTTGTTGACTATCACCCAATATCTTTTCAGGGGTTTGATTGATTATCCTTAATGTGGCAGGATGCATCCATGTCTGGTTATGTAATGGCATTCTCCTAAATGATTAGCTGTCATCTTAGAAACCTAGCAAAGTAGGTAATTTAAACCGATGTCAGGCAGCTTGCATACTTGGCAACTTATGGTTTGGAGGATTTTTCAATTCTATGTTGAACGTAACCTCCTTGCAATTTAAACCAATTACGGAAGGATTGAATTACCACCACGCGGGTTATAAACACATGGGCTATGTTTAGCTGGACCTGAAAGGCTAGGCAAGGTAATACTGTGATGGTGTCCTCCCTGCACCCTCATGATCCATCTGAATTCTTAAAACTATCATGAACAAGTTCACCTTCCTCTTTTCCTGGACATCAAAAACATTGGCTTTTTACCCTCCATAAGATGATCTGCTTAGCCCAGCACTACCCATTCCCTCAGTTTGTGCTACAGCAGAGTGTGTACTTGGAAACCACAAATCCTAAACCTAGGATGCCAGCCAATTGTTCTAGGGACTTAGGTAAAAGGTAAAGGACCCCTGACAGTTAAGTCCAGTCGCGAACGACTCTGGGGTTGCGGTGCTCATCTTGCTTTACTGGCCGAGGGAGCTGATGTTTGTCCACAGTCAGTTTTTTTCTGGGTCATGTGGCCAGCATGACTAAGCCACTTCTTGCAAAACCAGAGCAGTGCATGGAAATGCCGTTTACCTTCCCGCCGGAGTGGTACCTATTTATCTTGTGCTTTGACATGCTTTCGAACTGCTAGGTTGGCAGGAGCTGGGACCGAGCAACAGGAGCTCACCCTGCCGTGGGGATTCTAACCGCTGACCTTCCAGTCGGCAAGCCCTAGGCTCAGTGGTTTAGGCCACAGCGCCACCTGCTGTGACTTACTGACCCCCAAAGAGCCAGGCCACTAAGAAAGAGAAGTCTCTGCTTGATGCCTCACCAAAGACAACCTTAAACCTGTTGTTAACCTGCTTGATTGTCATAGCTCTCAAACAAGAAGTATTGAGACTTTTAGGACCATGAGGAAACTCGAACAAAACTTCTTCAGATCTTTCTAAGCAGCCTCAGAATCCCCAGAGTTCTTTGCATAACATCCATCACACTCCAGAATGACTCAGGTTTTCTTTTTATGTAGCAGTAACTTACAGAAACTCAAGGTTCAGAATTCCCACTTTACTTTTTCACTATAGCAGTGCATCCCCTTGTTCTTGTTCTCACCAGAACTGGCTGTTCATTGTGTACCTCTGAATACTAGGGAAACTCCTAACTAGAAAACTTTATTTCAAGCTACAGATAGAGAAATTTAAAATCGATCCCAGTGCCTTCTCTTGGAGTTCCTATTACAGTGATTGCCAAGCATTTCTAGGCACAAGTTTGGGCTTTCCAGGTCCAAGTGCTTTTTATTTTTATCTTTTTGCCCCACCATTTCCCCCACAAAAACCCGCTCTTTACTGCTGAATCAGAGCAAAGAGCAGTCCATGGAAAACCTGAATTGCCATTTGCTCTGATTCAGCATTAAAGATTAGACTTTCCTGCGGAAAATGTCAGGGGAAAAAAGAAGAAGAAGAAGAAGAAGAAGAAGTACTCAGATGCAGATTTGGACAGTGCGGACGTATGCCTAGAAAGCATGGCATTGGCACAAAAGATAAATGTGAATGGTGCAGGATTGTTTTTCATGCTTTATTAAATGCTCAAAGCCATTGCACTCAGGTAGTTCACTTCCATGTGATAATCTCATAAAATAATGCTTTTACATGTAGTGTACTTTAGACTCATTAGCCATTACCTTTTGAACTTCCACTCTTCTAATTTCCCTGTTTACCTCATGGTATCCATTTACCTCATGGTAATTCTCCAGAGCTTTTAATTCTGAAAGCTGTTACCTCTTATGACAGCACCCTGCCTCCTCTCACTTCTCACCATTCTCACTTCTGTGCCATTTGTAAATTTCCTCTTTTTGTCCTACCTGGGAAATGGAAAAAGAGAGAAGCATTTGTTCAACCTTAAGAGAGATTCCTGCATCCTATGACTCTGAAACTTTGCTCTGTGATCACAGCCCATCAGCCAGGTTACAGTCCATGTGACTGCGGTTTGTAGCCAAGCGGATTAGAATTAGCTTTAGAGAGTGGGTTTTATAAGGCACTGAATCAAAAGCTTAACTGAAAATACAATACAGTAACCACTTGCTCAGTTCATAATAATTTGATTATCTTGGGGAAATGTGTCAGTTTTGTCTGGGTGGATCGGTCATCCAAAAAACCATTTTGCTTATCTTGAGTGGTTTTGAAATTTCCTAGATATTTTGTGATTTTTCTTCCCTTGTGTTAAAGGCAAAGGGTTGGCATATCAAGATGGCCTAGGATGCTTTTGTGCCTTTTCCTTTTAAAAAAAATAATTCCTAAATATGTTCCAGTTACAGGTAGGTAGCCGTGTTGGTGTGCCATAGTCAAAACAAAATAAAAAAATCAAAAAAATCCTTCCGGTAGCACCTTAGAGACCAACTACGTTTGTTCTTGGTATCAGCTTTTGTGTGCATGCACACTTCTTCAGATACACTGAAACAGAAGTCACCAGACCCTCATATATATTGAGAGAGTGAAGAGGGGTATTACTCAGAAGGGTGGTGGGAATGGGTGATTGGCTGATGGGTGTGGAAAATCTGTTGATGACTGTTAACGACTACAATTAGTCCTAAAGGAAAAAGCAAGGGGTGAGATGGCTAAATATAGCTTTGTCATGTATAATGCGATAAGAATCCAATGTCTTTGTTCAGACCACGTCTCTCCGTGGTTTTGAGTTTGGTAATGAGTTGCAATTCAGCAACTTCTCTTTCCAGTCTATTTCTGAAATTCTGAAATTCCTTTGTATTAAGACAGCTACTTTGAGATCTTGTATAGAATGTCCTGGGAGATTGAAGTGTTCTCCTACTGGTTTCTCTGTCTTGTGATTCCTGATATCTGATTTATGTCCATTTATCCTTTGGCATAGGGTTTGGCCTGTTTGTCCAATATAGAGAGCTGAAGGGCACTGTTGGCATTTGATGGCATACACAATGTTAGAATATGAGCAATTAAACAGTCCTGAGATGGTATGTTTGATGTTGTTGGGGCCAGTAATGGTGTTGTCTGGGTTTATGTGGCAGCAAAGTTGGCATCTGGGTTTATTGCAGGCTCTGGTACCAGTGTCCATGTTTAGTCCTGTAATTGTTGTATTATTGTGGGTGAGGAGTTGTTTAAGATTGGGTGGCTGTCTGTAGGTGATGAAAGGTCTTCCTTTCTTTTCTCATTTTGTCATAATTCACTGACATCCCACTCCCAGTCTCTCTCCCAGTTCTTCTCTTCTCTAGACAAACCAGACATGCTGGTGGTGGTTGTCTTCTTCCCAAGAGGAAGCAGAAGTTGAATTTGTGGCCTGCTGATTTATACAAATGAAAGTACACATCAATATGCTGAATTGTGCAGACATTTGGTCCCTAATGTATTTTTGATACATCCATTAGGAATGGCTCTCTGATACTATTAATTGGCTGCCCCACCTCATCTGCCAAAGGAGAGCCTTACAAATACCAGTAATAAGACCAATCTTGCCCTCACGCTCATACATACAATCTAGAAGACATGATACGAATGGAAAAGTAATTGGTAGGGAGGAAGAAAAGCAAATGGGCTTGGACACTCAAACACTTTGTCATGTCCACTGGCTTCCAGTCCATTTCTGGGTCCAACTCAAGGTGCTTGTTTTAACCTTTAAAAACCCTAAGAGGCTGAGGGCTATTTTAGTTGAGGATAATTTCCTTCCACATAGTCCTGCCTGTGAGCCTCCTCGGTGCCTGACCTGGATGATGGTAGAACTGGTGTTAACCAATTTGGCCAGAAGAGCAAAAGTCATGAAGCTAGCCCAAGTTTTCCAATCTTTCACATGGATTAACTTGGAGAAGAAACAATAATATCCTTAAGTGGCTAGTTAGCAAATGCCTGAGAAATGAGAGCCTACCAAGTACCAGTCATGGTTCATTAGTTAATTGTTGCTATCTCCACTAAAGTGCTTTCCAGTGTTCAAGCCTATAAAACTAAAGCTTTGCACTCTTGAATTTTGCAGGCATAAGCATTGTGAACTTCAAATAATGTTATAAGCTCTTAAATTGTTAACAGTGTTCACTACTTGGCTCCAGTTTTCAAACTTTTCTTTATGCTTCATGGGACTGGAAACTTTGAGGAAAACTTAGAGTTTCAGTGTCCCAATGAGTGAACGTTTCTTCTTCTTATTGTTATTGAAATAGTTTGGATTCAACCTATTTTCTTTTAAATTAGAAAACGGGAAAGGGCAGGAATTTTTAATAATTGGGTTGTATCCAGTCAGAGTAGACCTACTGAAACGAAGACTTTCTCACTTAGGTCCAAATGGGTTTACTTTCAGTAGGATACAACCCATTGTCCTTTCTCCCTTGCTCCTTCTTACCCCGAGTCCTTGAAAATAAGAACTGCAAGTAGAGACTGTAATCAATGCAGTTCTTTCACGTACATCTAGAGACTTGGGCAGAACTTCGATGATTTTCTTCAACCACATTTTAGGCTATATCATGGACTCTGAAATTCCACCCCCTGCTATAGGGGCTGACTGGTGGCAGTGACCACTGCTGTTTTAAAAAAGGTCAAAATAACTTGCTGAGCATGTGGCATTGACAACACAATACTATTCTTGTTTACTTGGGAGTTCCACTGTGCTCAGTGCTTTAGAATTGGAGCTTCAGAGAACAAAACTTTTGAATAAACGTTAAGTGTCCCTCTGTGTTCAGTGCATTCACACACTTTCCAGGAGTAAGCCTCTTTGAACAAGTTTGTATACGTACAATTATCTAGAATAACACCATTAAACACAACTTTACTGTTGGGTAAACAGCCAGTCTTGCAGTTGTCTGGATTGGAGCCTTATTTCAGATTTGGAATTTAGTTCATATAGGTGGAAGAATTATAGGCAAATTTACCAGATTAGCGGCTCTGTGGTGGACTGTACAAAATATGAAACTGGCTTCCCAAATCTTTTCTGATACCATCTGTTCCTTTTGCATATTATCAATTATTTTGATCTTTGGAACTCATGTGTTGAAACCCTAGTTAATGAAAAGTGTTGACTTTTCTTTGTTTTGTGTGTGTCTCTTACCCTACTCCCCTTGTGTGATAAATGCAGAAATTACTTGAGACTCATGAGCTGAACAATCTAATTTAGCACAGTGGGCTATCATGAGTCATAATTAGGAAGATCACAGCCAATTTCAACGCATGTTAGGCACACTTTATTGCCACCAGCTGAAACTTTTCCCATTAAAATGTACCGGTACATGACTACCTAAAAGAGAGGTTTGTTCTCTGTGTGCTTCATAGTGGGTTTTCCTTTTATATTTGTACAGCAGCACTTGCCTTAAGTGGTATTTCTTCATAGTCAGGAATCAATTACTTCCGTGTAATTACTTCCGTGTTTCAAAGTACACTCCCACCAGTTGTGTCCCCTCCAAGATGGGAGAACAGAGAGTTCCAGCTTTACTATCAATGTTCAGAACTAATGAATCAGCCTCTTAAGCCATGAGCTAGCTTAGAAATAATTAGTTTTAAAATAATAAGTTTGGGCTTATCTGCCTTTTGGTTCCTTAGCGGAAATTATATTCTCGTCTTTATAATAATCAGGGTTGTGTTGTTGTTTTTAACTACCGGTAACTTAAAAAATAACAGAAAAGATGTGATTATCAAGGTTCTGGCCTAACTTGTCGCACCCAGTTCAGCAATAAAGCAAACTAGCATTGTTTGTATTTGTTGTAACCAGCGTGCTGCGGCTTTTGCAATCATATTGTCAAAAGTCCGTTCCTCATATTTGTCAGATTGTCAAAGAAAATTCTTCAAGAATACATAAAGGATTTTTGCCCTGTCTTTGCTTGCTTCTGTGCAGGCACAGTCAAAAATTTGCCCTTTGATTCAGAGATAGCCAGGACAAGCCTGATTGGCTTTGAGTAATATAATAGGTAAAGGTAAAAGGTAAAGGTACCCCTGACCGTTAAGTCCAGTCGCGGACAACTCTGGGGTTGCGGCGCTCATCACGCTTAATGGTATTTTATCTGTATATTCTGAGGAGACCTTTCTTTTCTGAGATAAGTGTTTCTTTAAAATATCAGCTAGCTGTTTTTGTGCCCTGAGAAGAGCAAATATAAAAAATTCAGCAGCAGCATTCTTGTCCTTTTTTGCTCTTAACACACAGTCTTTTAAATAGCTTTTCTGGAGTGGGAGAGTTCAGTAAAAGCTCATGCTAATGAAGTCTCCAGAGGAGATGGGAGTTCTTTGCTAATCTGCTATTAGGATTTATTTAAGGCTGCCTGGAGAAGGAGAAGGGGATGACAGAGGATGAGATGGTTGGACAGTGTTCTCAAAGTGACTGGCATGAGTTTGGCCAAACTGCGGGAGGCAATGGAGGATAGGGGTGCCTGGCGTGCTCTGGTCCATGGGGTCACGAAGAGTCGGACACGACTGAACGACGACAACAACAAAGGCTGCCTGAAAGATGGATTGTGTCTCTTGCTGATCTGGCCACACTTATGTAAACTGGTGGAATCTTGTTCCCTAAAGTTACAGGAAGCAGCCTGGTGCTTTTGTGTGTATGTTATGTATTCAATGGTCGGTGTTTGCCTGAGCTGGAGTCTGGATTCTGAGCCCCTGTGTTCTGATTCCAATCATGATATCCAATCACAGAACAATTCAGGATTTGGGCCTCTGCCATTGGCCTTTAAACTCTGAGTTATGATTCGCAGCTTGGAAGTCTAGACAGCCAATCACGTTGGGAGTGGGAGTGGCTCAGGCCTTCAGAAATGTATATAAGCAGTTGCTTTGCTCCTGTAGTCTACTTCTGTTAGTTCAATAAAGGTCCATGCTGCTATCATTGTGTCTTGCCTTCTGGGAACCCAACTACACTTCAGTGTACTCTGGGAAAGGTACAAAAACCCACATCTTAGAACACATGTTATATTTATATTTCTGTCTAATTAGTTAAGAAACTTCCCACCCTTAAGCTTGGAGTATGAAAGGTCAAAAAGATTTGGAGGCAGAAATGGGTGGGTATGGGTATGTGTATACATAACTTGAACAAATAGTGATTTCTCTCTGTAAGGTTCGTGTGAAGGTGCCTCACGAGTAACGGAGCAGGAGCCCAAACAGTCTTTTGCAGTTTTATTATGCAAACTATTTACAGTGCAGAGCTACAAAAAGCATGTCTGTCTCAGTCTCTGGCAGAATCTGGGAGTGGCCCCTTCTGGCTTCTCCCCCAGCATAAGAACTTCAGCACCCCAAGTCTCCTCCTACCCTCCTTGCGTTTCATCCCTCTGCGCAACTGGGGCACCGGAAATGGCATGCCTCCCTCCTGACCATCCGGGTGAGGTGTGCACAGGGTCTCAGCATCATCCCCAAACCCTCTCCCTGCCAGGTTCCCTGTTTGTGGCTCCTGGCTAGAAGAGGCGCTGGGGCTCTCAGTGGTATCCCTAAGCCCTCTCCCCGCCAGGCTGGTTCCTTCCCTCTCCTCCCCACTGGAGGTGTGGCGGCTTTCCCCACTGGAAAAGGTGCTGCTGCTCAATTGGCGTCGGGGCTCTCTATGCTAACGGACCCTCTGTTCCCCTCAGCGGGCCAGGTGGCAGTTCCCTGACATCTCTCTACCTTGCCCTGGTAAAATGTTGTAAATGATTATAATTATTTCGAAGAAACCTAGAACATTTCTGATCTACTCATTTCATTCTTTGTGATCCTGCTACAACAAGGTATATGAACAGCACACTAAGGAATATTTGTGACAGATTGTTTTGACTGTGAACAGATGACCTCTTTTATTCTCTCTCTTTTTAAAAATCTACATTAACATCTAATCCGGAAATAATGACTCATCCAAGTTTGATTTTCACTATAAATTAATGGCTTTCTGGATCCTAGCAATAAAAGGTATGAGAAATCACTCTGCATATGAAACATTTAGAGACTGGGCCATGTTAGGATCACCAGAAGAGCACTGGGCTATGGTGCCAAGAATCATGACATAGTGGTATTATATTTTCTGCACTAAGATTAGCCATTTGAACTAAGGTATATACCGGTAGTAAAAGAGAGTTCTGAAAAGTAGTGGAATGGGTGGGGGAGAAGTGCAACTGATTCATACTTCCTCTACCCCCTTTTTCATATCCAAAGTAGCTATGAAACTTCCTGACCAGAATAGAATATGTGGGGTGTGGGGTATACTCTATAAATAGTTGAAATGGAGAAATATTTTGCTCCTACCACATCATTATCTGTATTAGTAAAATGAGGTGTCCATATGCAGGTACTTCAGAATCCTAAATGAAATACAGTATAGAATTTACAGCTTTTGGTGGAAGGTATCCTACATTCCCGCAAACTACAAAAACCAATAACACACTTGTAGAAAAATCTTGTGCACAAGAACTTTCTTTGAATGTTGGGTGATTCTTGCTACTTGAGGAACAGGGATACCCAAAGGGAGTGAGCAGCCTCTAGGTCAATACAATACAATACAAAGTTAGATTGCTCTCTGCTTGAAGATACTTGGGTGCCTCATTCAGTGTCACTGTTGACACAGGTGGAATCTAAACACACGTAAAAAATGCTGTGAAAATGCTTTTTTAAGAAAACATTTTGAAAAAAAGCATTGAATTTTGCATAGCTCACTTTCGCCATCTAGTGTCACATTTGAATATTGCACTTTACAACACATTTAAAACGTTTTATTTGCAGCTGTGTAGATGAGTCCACAGGCTTAGCTTAGTTGCTCTTGGGTCAGACCCAATAAAAAGAGGCAAAAATAATAGCCAAGAGAACTTCAGCTCCATAACTCCCTTTAGTTCTGGACATGATCCACCCAAAGTGAAGCACGCTTAAACCCATTTCATTTTAATGAGAGAGATAAATGGGTATTAAACTCTTTCCATTGAAATGGGTGGGACTTAAATGACGGGTTGAACAGATTGCACTACATTTTTCCCCACACCATTTCCATATCTTACCATTTTCCTTCCTCCTTTCTACTACCATCTAAAACTACAAGTCAGTGTTCTCTTTGAAACTCATCCTGTGCTGCTTTTCCTTTCACTTTCTTCATCCTTTTTTCATCATAGTTGTCTTTAGCAGAAGGGCTTATGTAGGCTGATAGATTTAGGAATCTAGCGAGAGCATCCATCTTTCTTAAAACACAGTAGGTGTGGCAAGACAACTGTGAGCTTGATGATAAATCTGTCCATTATGTATCTAGATGGATGGTTGTTTGTGAAGCCTTTACTATTAAGTACTTTAATGAGGAGTTTTATACAGCAAGCGGGCAAGAGAATCACCTTTAGCCATATACTTGAGTGACTGACACTTCATGTATAAGTCATTTTTCTTTACCATTATGTATAAAAGTCAAGCATCCTTACATACTAGGCTACAGCACCATGGAGCCCACTTAAGGTGAGACATAATAGGCACTTGAACAAAAACATTTCCCTTGGAGAGGAGGCTCAATGTCTGCTTTCAAAAGCCATTGTGGTAAGCGGGAAGACCGTCAACAACAATAAGGAGGGCAAGAACTTTTTATGGGGATCTAATAAATAAATCCCCCTTTTCCTCTTTCTGCCCCACAGCCTGTGCCATCAAACCCCCCCCCCCCATTTATTTTGCCTCTTGTTGGCTAGATTGCAAATAGTTTTATCTTTAAAAAAAATATTAGTACACAACATTAGGTGCTTATAAATAATGTAAAACATTTTTTTTGGTCAAAGTGAAGACATTAACTGGGTCAACCCTTGTGTTTCTTAAGCTTGATTCACTAAAATAACAGCAAGAGAGGATATCTGACACCTATCTTAACCAAGCACTGCTCCCTTGGGAAAGACACGCTTGTGAAATAGAAATTGCTGCATTCAGCACATTTATAAAGATTTGGCCCTACGTCAGGGATTTGAGCCCACCCAGGAGAATCCAGACCAGTTTTGTGTGTGTTTGTTTTTTGTAGGTATATTCTGGAACATGTCAGTGATGCAGTAATAGTGCATTTGTGGTGGATGTATACTAGACCATCCAGACATAATTTTGCAATTTTTAATTGGATTTTATATGCCATTTGATTGTAGCAAGACCTCTAAGTGGTTTACAAGAAATATTAAACGTGTCAATAAAAACAGTTTAAAACATCTGAAAATAATCAAAGTGAATGAGGTAAAACACATCAACCTCAGGCTTGCCTAAACAAAAATGGTTTAAACAGGCACCGGAAAGAGTACTGATGTCAATTGGCTAAGTATCTTAAAGATGGATTTCTTGCAACTTCATCAGTTCTGTGATGCTTCCCAAAAGTTGTTGCGTTATTGCTGTCTGGTGGAGGGGCACTCTTGTGCTACAGTGGAATAAAAAGAATATATGAAGGGCTCTTCAGTTTCCAGTGGGGGGGGGGCAACATTGGAGAAGCCAGAATGGACCAGGTGAGTCTTATTAATTTGTTATTTTTAACCTTTGATCTTCAGTGGCAGGAACTTGGGAAACAATAATGCTTGCATATACAGAGGATTGCCCCACTCTGCCAGTGTTAACTGCTGTTTGACAGGCTCTCTGCTTATTTACAGTGGCTCTTGTGTCCCGGGAAGGACAAGGTCGGCTGCCATCTTTAAGAGGAGTGCTTGTGTTAGAGGTGGTGATACACCACAACATTTTGTTGCAGGTCCGGGTTGTACCACGTTATTGCTGAACAGTGACAAACCAAAGGTGATGTGAAACACAATTTGGGAAACGCAGAAGACAATCATGAAACAGAGAGCCAGTAAGGCATAGTTTTAAAAATCAAATATATTAATGAGTTGATGTGCGTGGATGGGTTTACTTTGGATGAGCAGCATCCCACCCACTCAACAATTTCCTGGATGAAAGCCTTGTGATTCAGATGAATTAGGCACTCTCACTACTAACTGTTTGCAAATTGAAGCTGTAGAGGCAAGGCTACAAGAAAAAAAAGAGTTTTTTTATCATAGCGAGCAAAGCCATTCATTAAATGGTAACTAAGGTAATCACTTATAGATCTGATCTGCAAGCAGAACAATTAAACAAGCAAATAAAATATGTTACCACTACTTGCCCCCCCTCCCAAAGATTGACTTAACAAAGTCAGGGATATTCCAATTAAGTGCCATATTTATAATTACATAATTAACCTTTTAATTGACATTCTTGAATCTACCTTTATGTGACTTTTTGAATTCCCTCTTTGTTTTTTGATAGTGTTTTAAACAGAAATGCATGTTTAAAATGCGACTTTTAACCTTTTCAGGAGGAAAACAGGGAAGGAAGCTGAGCGAATGCTTCATTTTGTGGTTAAGCATCAGTTTTGTGGAAAGTAGTGCAGATGCACTGTGTTCAAATATCCATATGAGGGGGGGGGGAAACCTCATTCTGTTGTTGGATGCTACTTTTCTGTGGTCTAGGTCTCCTTTGCTTCCTTTGCAGTGCAGAGGCTTTTTAATAAAGTTGCATTTAGGAAGGTTTTCTGAAGGTAACTTTGCATTGTACTGTGGCGTCTTTGGGTAAGGAAAAGGGTTTGACAACAGGCTGCTTATATAATAGAAAAGACGTAAAGCAAAAGGTCATGCTTGATGGGGGCTCCGGAAGCTTCCTGTGATGGACATCTTGTAGACTTGATTTGTCAGGACCTCACTACAATTGCTGTTGTGCTCAAATCCTACAAATACAGCTTGTAAGCTGGGGGCTAGTGTGACATTTTAACACTGTTTGTTCTATCTTTTTCAACCCAACCCATCAAGGGTTAACGCAGGCTCCAGGTTGAACTGACGGAACATTCCATGAGGGGCAGCACGGCTGGATGGTTAGAGAGAGAATGGGCAGCCGTTTTGTCAGTTGAGAGGGTGCTTGGGAGCGGGAGTGTGGGGTGGTTCAAAAGAAGGTCTGTGAGACTAGGTTTATGTTAGTTATTGGTAAGGTTATCTATTATATGATTAACAAAGATATTACCACTGAAACTAAGCTTGTACACAAGAAACCTTAATGCAACCATTACGATATTAAGCAGTTAAATTTCCATCTTTAAAGTGCCAACCAGAAAGTCGTCTGTGTTATTTTCCAGCAAAGGTACATGAAACTCATTTGTGTGGACACTCATTAAAAAAAACAAAATTTCCTTCCAGAGTGGAATGGTCAGGGTGCACTGAGAGGGCGAATTAGGCAGACAGACCCAGGGTGTCACAAAGTTACCTCAGGGAAGAGGCGAGCTTTTACAGTATGGGATTTCTAGTGGCTGAACCCCGTATACTGTGGACACAAGGGATATTCTCATATATAGCCTAGAGTTGAAAAGGGTACCTGGCCACGTTGGTGCTGGAAAGGGACTCTCTTTTATTTAAAAAATTAAAAAAAACCATGAGTGCTAGAGGGTTTACAGAAAGGCTAAAGGGATAAGTGGGAGGTTGGATTCACTTCAGAAATCCCTGTTAGTTCTTTTAATAATTGAGAGGACGAAGAAGTTATAAGACGAAAGGAAGGGTGATGGACATCTTGTACACTTGATTTGTCAGGACCTCACTACATTTGCTGTTGTGCTCAAATTCTACAAATACAGCTTGTAAGCTGGGGGCTAGTATGACAGTTTGTCGGGGTAGGAATGAAAAAGTTTTGTTGTCTCATGGAAATTATTGGAAGTATGCTGTGTATGCACTTAAAGGTTGGGGTTGTTGTGCAGATTGAAATGTCTGGGTACTCTGGGGAAGAACCAGTGTACTAACATCTGAATATCCATATAGGTTTATGCAATAATGGGTAGGGACCCTCCAAATGTTGCTGGACTGCAACCCCCATCAGCTCCAGCCAACTTGTCCAATGGTCAGGGATGATGGGAGTTGTAGTCCATCAGCATCTGGAAGGCCACAGGTTCCCCACTGCTGCTGTAAGCAATAAATCATGGCTTGGCATCGACAGCATACACTAGTGTACTCCTTATTTGATCACCCCCACTTCGCTCCACTCTGCCTGGAGCCAAGAAAAAGTGAGCCAAGAATAAACCATGGTTTCCTCATAACTTGAGAGAAACAAAGAGACCAGGCGGGGAGACAAACAAACCAGTTCCAGGCAGTGTTTGAAATTACTCAGGCACATTTTGCTACTGGCGTGGGTCCAGTTGCAACTACATAGAGGTTTCTGGGCACTGGGTTGGCGGCCACAGTTTAAAAACCTCTGCCATAGTCCATAATTAATACAAATCTCCATTTCCACTGTGTGTGTTTCTCTTTCTTGCACACTGGGACAAGTGAATTGTTGTAAGAGCAAGCTGCAGTCAAGCAATGTAGTTGAGATCATAGAATTGCAGCATTGGAAGGGATTCCGAGGGTCATCTAGTCCACCTGGCAAATAGGTGTTCTATTGTGTGTGGACCTGCACATGGTGTTAACAATTGTGTGGGTTGTTTGCATCTTCTATTTTACTTGCTAATCTTCTAACATACTAATATACTTGTTGATCTCCATGAGTCTGGGAGGAGGGGTAGCTCCAACACGAAATATGCGCGCGCACACACACACACACACATGTACATATTTCTGAGTATACTGTGACCCCCCATACAGACTATTCCACGAGCCATGTAGTGACTCCAGTGCACATGCACTTCCTCTTCCCCGCTTCATTCCACGTTTTTGTGTAATATGGATAAATGTATGCCAACACATGAGTAGCTCACAGAAGCTATTTGATATCTGACAGAATGTGGCGTATTCAATAAGCTGCCTTCTGTGTTGCATTATACTATGTATTCATAGTGTCAACCTTCTGAAATTCTTTCCAAGCCTTGCTATTGAGTCATTTGCCTCTGTCCCACATTTCTCTATCAAGACTGATTCTTTGTGTCATTCTTCAGCGCACACCCCAAAAATATATATACTGTATTCACATTTAATTTCCCTAAGTAACAATGGAATGACTATGCATGTTTGTAGGCTTATTTAGAGATTATGTAGATTCATGCTGAATAATGCCATAAACTTGGATATTGGTATTATCACTACCTGTTATCCTATTCAAGTGCTGACGTGGACGATTTGTACTAATGTTTGCACAGTTGATCTGAAATGGTGGTAGAGCCATTACACGCCTTATTTGCAATCCAAGCTCAATACAGTGGCAGCAATGTTCTCGTCACTCATATGAATTAGCCGTTTGGCTAATGCAGGTGTTACTTGAACAAGCTTGTTCTTGGGAATTCATGTGATTCTCTACCCGCATTCTGAAATGGCACCATTCCAAAAAGGATTGTTATCATGTTCCTTTTTGTCTTAATGAGATTGGGGGGGGGGGGCTGTGATCTAGCAGGTCTCTGTGCAGAGCTCAGTTTACTTAATTATTCCCAAAGAGGTATTATGCTGCTGACAGAAGAGTATTCTTCAAAGAAATGCCAAATGTATAAACAAGCCTGTTTTTTTTTGGGGGGGGGGGTCCATTGCAGCAGAAAGAATTGGGAAATTCAGCAAAATGATACCTTGTAGGGGGTACCACCACCAGTAGCAGCAGCCTGGAAATAGCTTTTCAGGAGGGAGAAGGGGGGGGAATGACATATATACATGTACATGCACATATACATGTACATGTGTACACACACACACACACACACACACACACACATTCATATTCTGCCCTACAAGGGCTGTTCTGTGTTTTCTACTCTTGAAGATGATTCAGAAACTTCAGCTGGTCCAAAAATCCAGTAGCCAGGTTACTGACTGGGATTCCATTTAGATCTCACATAGCCCCCATTTTAGAACAGCTGCACTGGTTCCCAGTTTGGTTCCAGACCCAATTCAAGGTGGTCACATTAGTGTTTGAAGACCTAAATGACTAAGGCCCCAAATACCTAAAAGACTACCTGCTACCCTGCAGACCTCTTTGGATGTTAAGATCAGTGGAGATCTCTTGGTTTCACCACCCTCAGAAGCTCATGGAACAGCAACTTGAGGGCATTTTCTGTGGCAACCCCTAAGTTGTAGAACTCCCTTCCCACAGAGGTGCATCTCGTACCTCTTTACCTTGGCTGTTGATAGCAGCAATGTATCTTTTTAGGACCCCCCCCCACCCTGCTTATTTCTGTGACCATAAGTTGTTTTAAACTGAGGAAGACAGGGGCTCTGAGCGTGTGTGGACTTGCTTCTTGAGACGTCGCTGCCTGACGCGACGCCATGTCCGAGGAGAAGCCCAAGGAAGGAGTAAAAACGGAGAATGACCATATCAATTTAAAAGTAGCTGGCCAATATGGATCAGTGGTCCAATTTAAAATAAAACTGCACACACCACTAAGTAAACTAATGAAGGCCTATTGTGAGAGACAGGGTTTGTCAATGAGACAGATTAGATTTAGATTTGATGGACAACCAATTAATGAAACAGACACACCTGAACAGCTGGAAATGGAAGATGAGGATACTATTGATGTGTTTCAACAGCAGACGGGTGGCATGTGCTAAATATCCTGTCCTTTTAGGAAGAAGAATGTATAATTTCAACTCACTTTATCATCTGTTCTTGGATTTGCTATTACGTAAATAGTAAACAAATGAACATGCTAATCATACAGGAATCTCCTCATGTTCTGAAGACATTTTTTAAATATTTTTTTCTTAAAAGAAACTTTATTGAAATTAAAATATACAAATCCATAAAACAAGTTAAGAAAAACATACATACTAATCAAAACAAGCAAATCTTACTCCCATAACCCCTCCCCCCTCTGACTCCCCTCCAGCAACATTTCTTCTTCTGTCATAAATCCTTTTCTCAATATGCATTCTGTATTATCATTCTTTATAATACATTTTCTTATCCTCTTAATCTCTTTATTTTCCCTTTATTAATCTCCATATCCCTTAATCTAGACATGCAAGCACATCGTCCCTTGAGTAATATTTGGCCATATATTCCTCATAACATCTCCATTCATTTTTAAATTTTTGCTTTGATGTATTCCTTATTACTGCTGTTAATTTTGCCATTAATAGATACTCATTCAATTTACAGATCCATTCCTCTTTCGATGGTGCCTTTTCATCCTTCCACTTAGCTGCTATAACTACCCTGGCTGCTGTACTAGCATATAAAAATACTTTTTCCTTCCCTTTTGGTATGTTTTCATCTATTAAACCTAACAAATTTGCCTCAGGCTTTTTCATTATTGACTTTTTCATCATTTTTTTCATTTCCTCATGAACCGCTAGCCAGAAAGATTTAATTTTCTCACACTACCACCACATATGCATCATAGTTCCTATTTCCTTATTACATTTGCAACACATGTTGCTTTTTGATTTATTTTACTTATTTGAAAATTTAATTTTGACTGGGCCCATTTTTATGATGCAGTAATTTTCCACAGATGCAGCTTCAACTTGCACACACAGTATATCAGGGACAGGAAAAGAATGTTTCCTGTCCCTGATATACTGTGTGTGCAAGTTGAAGCTGCATCTGTGGAAAATTACTGCATCATAAAAATGGGCCCAGTCAAAATTAAATTTTCAAATAAGTAAAATACCGGTTGTTGTCTGCTGTCACCTTGTTTTTATAAATTGGTGGCCTAAATACAAGCCTACTGTAAAAGAAGGATACTTAGTCCTGGCTTTCGTTGTTTCTGTTTTACTGCTTAATTATGTAATGTAAATATTGAAATATTTTTCCTTGCAATAGTAAGTTTCTCCTCAAAACAGGTGGGTTGAGAAGGAAAGGATTTTACCATTAAACATATGTATTACTTTAAAACTGTTAATGGCATATGCAGAAAGGACAGTACTTTCAGATACATGCTTAGTGACAGTTTAAGGCAGGGGTCTGCAACCTTTAAGACACAAAGAGCCACTTGGACCCGTTTCCAAAGGAAAAAAAAACCTGGGAGCCGCAAAACCATTGCGACATTTAAAACAAATATAACGCTGCATATATTGTTTCTTACCTTAATGCAATAATAATAAATAACGTATAGGAGCCAATGCAAAGTATAATTAGTAAAAACAACAAGAATAAGTTCTTACTTTTTTGCATTGACTCAGGGGCATACCCAGGATCAAAACTGGGGGGGGGGGGAGCCATGGTCGTTCAGGTTGTGACATTTCAGCACGGAAAGGCGAATGAAACCAAAATTTTAGGGAAATTATATATAATTATAGCAGTGCTTTATTACTGTAGTTATTACAACTATTTGCTTGGTTTTTTTAAATTTTTATTCTAGTTACATGTCTTATACCAGGGGTGGCCAACTCCCAAGAAACTGTGATCTACTTTCAGCAGTGATCTACCCCCGTTTTTGGGGGTTCAGCTCAAAGTTGTTTTGGAGGGGTGTGGTGGGTGGGAGAGAGGGCTTCCCCCTCTAAGATAGGTTGGCAAGCGAACTAATAAAGAAAGAAAAAGGGGGGTGGGAATGGAAAAGTGGGGTGGAAAAATATAAATTGGGGGTGGGGTGGGGAGAATATCTATTAAAAATATGTAGTAGTTTAAAAAATAAAAATAAAGGGGGGAAATCTTTTTCTTCTTTTTCCTTTTTTTGAAAACAAAAACAAAAGGGGAAGAGAAAAGAAAAAGGGGGGATAGAGGGAGAAAAGGGTAATAATAAAAATTCAAATAGAGTGGCTGCAGCAGCTGTGGGAGGTGTTTGTTTGTTTTTCGTTTGTTTGTTTGTTTTAAAAATGGGATTTCTCCCCTTGGATTAAAAAAGGAGGGGAGGAAGAAAAAGAGAGGGGGGTGGGAGAGCAAGGCAAAAAGCCAAAAAGCAAAAAACAGGTTTGGGGGGGGGGGAATCGCACCAGGCACTGCAGCGCACCGGCCTTGGGGCTCTGGGTCCCCGAGCCGCCCTTGGGGCCGTCGTTGAGCATGTACACCGCCCGCAGCGAGCGCTGGCGAAGCACCAGTTGGCGGAGGTTTCAGGAGCAGCCCGGACGTTTTCACCGCCGCCGCCCCAAAGCAGCTCTACTTCATCCTGTCGGCGACCATCACCGCCCTCCCGTCACGGCGACGCCTGGCCCGCCTGCTCCACCCTCCGCGCGGCCGCTTTGAAAAGGATTCCGCCCGACAGGGGCTGCTCAGAACAGGGGCTGCTCCAATCGCCGCCGCCACCTCCCGCTGCCTTTATTATCCCGACACTTTTCTCTCTCTCTCTCTCTCTCTCTCTCTCGATAACTCGCAAAGCCCAGCTCCTTCTTCTCCCCGCCCTAACACCACCCTCATTGGCACGTTCCCCTCAAACAGGAACAGGCATCCCGGCGGCTCATTGGCCGGACGAAGCGTCGCTCTCCCGTGCCCGCCTCCCGCCTTCATCCTCAGTGGCTACCTCGGCGGTAAGGCCCCGGCTCCGAGCCTATGCGCCAAGGCGGGCGATCTGTCCTGCCAATCGGCACGCCGAGGTGGTAAAAGCTCAGCCCTCCCCACATGCTTATTGGTGTGAAGAAGTCGCTTCCTCTCTCTGGGAGTGGTCAAGGTGGACATCAATCTTGGGTCTGTCCTCGGGAACCCCGAGAGGGCTGAGAAAGACCGCCCAGCTGTTCAACGTTGATGCGGATTATTCATGGTTTTTTTTGGCCCTTTTTTTGCCGATAACCATTTAATTATTCCCCTTCATGGATCACTGCCTTGTCGTGGCGAAGGGGCTTGAATTACTCAGGCAAGCTATGGACAGGTCAAGATGGACAGGTCATAGCGGAGAGTTTGGACCAAACGTGATCCACCTGGAGAAGGAACTGGCAAGCCGCTCCAGTATCCCTGCCAAGAAAACTCCATGGACAAAGACAACAGGCATATAAAAGATATGACGCTGGAAGATGAGCCCCTCAGGTCGGAAGGCGTCCAACTTGCTACTGGGCAAGAGCGGAGGACAAGTACAAGTAGATCCAGAGCTGATGAAGCGGCTGGGCCAAAGCCGAAAGGACGCTCAGTTGCGGATATGACTGGAAGCGAAAGGAAAGTCCAATGCTGTAAAGAAAAGTATTGCATAGGAACCTGGAATGTAAGAACCATGAACCTTGGTAAGCTGGATGTGGTAAAAAATGAGATGGCAAGAATAAACATTGACATCCTAGGCATCAGTGAACTAAAATGGACAGGAATGGGCGAATTCAGTTCGGATGACTATCATATCTACTACTGTGGGCAGGAATCCCGTAAAAGAAATGGAGTGGCCCTCATAGTCAACAAAAGAGTGGCGAAAGCTGTACTGGGATGCAACTTCAAAAATGATAGAATGATCTCGATACGAATCCAAGGCAGTCCTTTTAACATCACAGTAATCCAAGTTTATGCACCAACTACCAGTGCTGAAGAAACCGAAATTGATCAATTCTATGAAGACTTACAACACCTTATAGAAATGACACCAAAGAAGGATGTTCTTCTCATTATAGGGGATTGGAATGCTAAAGTAGGGAGTCAAGAGATAAAAGGAACAACTGGCAAGTTTGGCCTTGGAGATCAAAATGAAGCAGGGCAAAGGCTAATAGAGTTCTGTCAAGAGAACAAGCTGGTCATCACAAACACTCTTTTCCAACAACACAAGAGACGACTCTACACATGGACATCACCAGATGGGCAACATCGAAATCAGATTGATTATATTCTCTGCAGCCAAAGATGGAGAAGCTCTATACACTCAGCAAAAACAAGACCTGGAGCTGACTGTGGCTCAGATCATCAGCTTCTTATAGCAAAATTCCAGCTTAAACTGAAGAAAGTAGGAAAAACCACTGGGCCAGTAAGATACAATCTAAATCAAATTCCTTATGAATACACAGTTGAAGTGAAGAACAGGTTCAAGGATTTAGATTTGGTGGATAGAGTACCTGAAGAACTGTGGATGGAGGCTCGTAACATTATACAGGAGACAGCAACGAAAACCATCCCAATGAAAAAGAAATGCAAGAAAGCAAAGTGGCTGACCAATGAGGCCTTGCAAATAGCGGGGGAGAGAAGACAAGCAAAATGCGAAGGAGATCGTGAAAGATACAGGAAATTGAATGCAGATTTCCAAAGAATAGCAAGGAGAGACAAGAGGGCCTTTCTAAACGAGCAATGCAAAGAAATAGAGGAAAATAACAGAATGGGAAAAACCAGAGATTTATTCAAGAAAATTGGAGATATGAAAGGAACATTTCGTACAAAGATTACCACAATTAAGGACAAAAGTGGAAAGGACCTAACAGATGCAGAAGACATCAAGAAGAGGTGGCAAGAATACACAGAGGAATTATACCAGAAAGATATGGAGGTCTCATACACCCCAGGAAATGTGGTTGCTGACCTTGAGCCAGACATCCTGGAGAGTGAAGTTAAATGAGCCTTAGAAAGCCTTGCTAACAACAAGGCCAGTGGAAGTGATGATATTCCAGCTGAACTATTTAAAATTTTAAAAGAGGATGCTGTTAAGGTGCTGCACTCAATATGCCAGCAAGTTTGGAAAACTCAGCAGTGGCCAGAGGATTGGAGAAGATCAGTCTACATCCCAATCCCAAAGAAGGGCAGTGCCAAAGAATGCTCCAACTACCGCACAATTGCACTCATTTCACACGCTAGCAAGGTTATGCTTAAAATTCTACAAGGCAGGCTTAAGCAGTATGTGGACCGAGAACTCCCAGAAGTGCAAGCTGGATTTCGAAGGGGCAGAGGAACCAGAGACCAAATTGCAAACATGCGCTGGATTATGGAGAAAGCCAGAGAGTTCCAGAAAAACATCTACTTCTGCTTCATTGATTATGCAAAAGCATTTGACTGTGTCGACCACAGCAAACTATGGCAAGTTCTTAAAGAAATGGGAGTGCCGGATCACCTCATTTGCCTCCTGAGAAATCTCTATGTGGGACAAGAAGCTACAGTTAGAACTGGATATGGAACAACTGATTGGTTCAAAATTGGGAAAGGAGTACGACAAGGCTGTATATTGTCTCCCTGCTTATTTAACTTATATGCAGAATTCATCATGCGAAAGGCTGGACTGGATGAATCCCCAACCGGAATTAAGATTGCCGGAAAAAATATCAACAACCTCAGATATGCTGATGATACTACCTTGATGGCAGAAAGTGAGGAAGAATTGAAGAACCTTTTAATGAGGGTGAAAGAAGAGAGCGCAAAATATGGTCTGAAGCTCAACATCAAAAAAACTAAGATCATGGCCACTGGTCCCATCACCTCCTGGCAAATAGAAGGGGAAGAAATGGAGGCAGTGAGAGATTTCACTTTCTTGGGTTCCATGATCACTGCAGATGGTGACAGCAGTCACGAAATCAGAAGACGCCTGCTTCTTGGGAGAAAAGCAATGACAAACCTAGACAGCATCTTAAAAAGCAAAGACATCACCTTGCCGACAAAAGTCCGTATAGTTAAAGCTATGGTTTTCCCAGTAGTAATGTACGGAAGTGAGAGCTGGACCATAAAGAAGGCTGATCGCCGTAGAATTGATGCTTTTGAATTATGGTGCTGGAGGAGACTCTTGAGAGTCCCGTGGACTGCAAGAAGATCAAACCTATCCATTCTCAAAGAAATCAGCCCTGAGTACTCACTAGAAGGACAGATCCTGAAGTTGAGGCTCCAGTACTTTGGCCACCTCATGAGAAGAGAAGAATCCCTAGAAAAGACCCTGATGTTGGGAAAGATGGAGGGCACAAGGAGAAGGGGACGACAGAGGATGAGATGGTTGGACAGTGTTCTTGAAGCTACTAACATGAGTTTGGCCAAACTGCGAGAGGCAGTGAAGGATAGGCGTGCCTGGTGTACTCTGGTCCATGGGGTCACGAAGAGTCGGACACGACTGAACGACTGAACAACAACATTTAATTATTATTGAAAGGGCATTGAAAGGGGGCATGCCGGAGCCGCGGGAGACCTGTCAGAGAGCCGCATGCGGCTCCGGAGCCGCAGGTTGCTGACCCCCGGTTTAAGGTAATGCAAATGTACATGTGCTTTTTCATAATAAAATAGCATAGAATAAAACAATTTTTTTAAAGTAAAGGAATGTCTCTGAGTTTGTCAGCAGCTGTAGCATTTGCATAGGTTAACTTTCACACCTACTATCACATGTCCAAAGTTGAGAATCAGTGTCTTTGATAAAATGTTTAAAGAATGGACCAGAACCAGAATCCTCTTAGGAAGCTATGGTGTTCAACTAATTTTAATGGAATTTGTTTAGGAGAAATTCTGAACAGATTGTTCCCAGCGAGAACCACTCCTTATTGATGTATTAGGCAATAAATAAAGTTGTGTACCTTTTTCTGTCATCTCTCTTGAAAGCTGAACTTTTCACAATTTCCTTAGCCGCTACTTTGAAATCTATAGGTTGGGATATAAAGGACCATGTGCCATGTTCTAGGATTTCTGCAGTCTCTTCCTGCTATAACTCCTCATGTCACCTCCTATAGGAATACTGTGCAATACTGGAGGGCTGCAGGAGAGAAATGTGTCGGGTACCTGTTCCCCATGTACATGCAGAGTCTCCTGCTTGTGCATGGGGCTCTTTGGATAACCACCATCAATTCATAGATATTTTAGTTATAATGAGTAAATTAGGTGTAGCTTTTAAAAATATGGTATCAATATATTTGGGGTCAAGTGTGCAGGAAAATCTCAGTGTAACGATACATTCTTAAAGAGGCTTGCTGTGTCCTACGTCCTCAAATATTTTGAGCTTCAAAATAATGTTTGTAGTGACATCTGGCTTGATAAAATTTAATTTGCAGAGATCCAAAAATATAAGATTGTTCTGTTGACTTTTCAGGAGGCTGTTCATTGCTCCTTGAGAATGTCACTTCCTTCTTTTAATCTCTACCCATCATGTGTTAGATTATCGGCTTGCAATAAATCCTGTTGGAGAAAAGTCTTTTCTGTTTCAGCTATATGTTGTCTAAGGGGGATATTTTAAAATCTGTCATTGTTTATTTACAAATTTTTACATTTATTGTCCTTTACTACTGTACACAGTAAATATAGTTTGTTACTCTGAAAAAAAAAGTTGTTTTAAACTGATTTTCACATTGTGTTTTAATGGTCATAAGGTACCTTGCAATGGATAATAATAGTAATAGTAATAATAATAGTAATAATAATAATAATTAATGGTAACAAAGATGGGAGATGTGGTCCAGAACATCAGGACAGTCACTGTTTCCCCCTCTCCTGCTTTAAAGACTTTGGGATGCAAGCATGCCTGAAGGAGCGAAGTGCTCTAAATTCAACTGCCCCAGATTGGTGTTATTAAACATATCACACTTTAGTTTTTGGAGTGCATCAATAATACATTATACAGAAAGTAAACAGACTGCTAGGCAGGGCCTCTCTCGGCTTATTTGATGTAGAGCAAAGTATTGTCATCTCTCTTGATCTATTTCTTATCCTTCCTAATGAGCAAGCTGACATTACAAGCTCATAAATATCTCTCTCCCAGAGCACACGTTTCTTTTTGTTGGCTGATTCTCTGAGAAAGCAGTACCTTCTTCTTTGCCACCTAGTTACACTTTTTTCTTTGCTTTCTTTCTTGTGTATTGCATGTATATAATACCATCTAGTATTAGAGTTCACACTCACTAGTTAAAGCAATGTGGGTATATTTGTATTGTTCCTTGCAATATCTAACTTGATGGACAAACCAAGCACTATATTGCCAGATTTTAATTTCTCTACACCCTGGATGCCAGGCATTCTGTCTCTTACTAAATTTGCATAGGGCCTGGAAAAGATTATTGCTTGATAGGCTTTCTCCTGTTGGTAGGTAGCATGTTTCTAGGCAGAGCTTTTTTCTGGGGGGGATGCAGGGGTACATATACCCCTAAACACTTTGTGAATCTTTGTACTTTTGTCCATTTACTGTATTTATTTTCCCCGATTTGAACTATAAAATGGTGATTTTCTTGAGTAAAAATGAGAGTACCCCTAAACATTTTTTTTAAGAAAAAAGCACTGTTTCTAGGTAATAAGAAGTTATTTCACCAGGACAACTGTTTCTAAAAAGCAGCTCTCAAAGGATAGCATATTTCTCACCCATAATTCGATTTATAATTTTAATATCAATTTCAGTAGAAATATACTTTGAAAAAAGACCTACAGATAAATGTAAATTATTCCATCACATGTGTTAAATAATGTGACCAGCAGAACTGATTCTTACTATAATAAATGTCACAATTAGTATATTTTAAAATGCAGCACACATTAGTTGATTCAAATTCACCCCCTCTACTTAATACAGTAACAGTGCAATCCTACATAGGTCTTCTCAGAAATAAGTCTCATTGAACTCAATGGAGCTTTACCCCCCCCCCCCCCGGCAGGATTCCAGTCAAAGTTAATTTCAGTGAACCAGTTATTGGCTAGGACTTGTTTAACAACTGCAGGGCAATAAATATTCTGCCATTTTTCCCCCTGTGCTATCAGTAGATTAAACGAGCTCAACTTTGTCCTTTGATTTCTTGCAAATGACTCCATATTACAATTACACAGCAGTTCTGTCCACCAGCTCTTCTTGACTTCTCGTGTGCTGTGAAGACATCGTTCTATCTGTGGGTGAAAGTTGATTATATAGTTCTAGCTAATGCTTTTGTAGTGTAATTTCTGCTTTTTTTCTGATGTGATTTCGTTCTCTTTAGGTTGCTTGTTACTGTTCTCCTTTGGAAGCATGTTAATGTTCTCTTTTGGCTGACACTTTTAAAAATTGTATTACAGGCAACAACCAATTTATGCACGCTCAATTGATGTGTGACCGCACACATGTGCATCGCAGTGACCCGGAAGTGGCTGGAAAGGGGGTGGGGGTGGAGAAGGCTTATACACGCTCCATCACTGCTTGCAGTGACCCGAAACGCAACCCCATCACAAGTCGGGGGATTGCCTGTATTATGTTGTCTTGCTTTTGTTAGCCATCCTGAGAGGTCTTTCCTATGGAATCCGGGATTAATCTCTCAGTGGCAAAGAACAATACTGATGTGTGTGGAATATAGTTTTCCACCACCACATATAAATGGTGAAGAAGAGCCTCAATTGGGTTTCCTGAGATTAAAGGAGGCATTCACTTGTTAGTTTTGACAAATGTGTCTTCTCTTTGATCCAAGAGGTGTTGAGATGCTTTTTGCCATTCATCTCAATGTTATTTCTTCAGCAGATAATACAGATGACATAAGTTTCCAATTATATTCAGTAGAATGGTAAAATATACTTACCCTACACAAGCAAAACCACTGACATGGTTGGTTGTCTGTGTATAGTGTGAACGTTGGGAAGATTCCTCCATAAATATCAGTGGATGGGGCTAGTTTGTGTAGCCCCACTCAAGTGTTGTGGTTTCATCTGTGTAGATCAGTGTTTTTCAACCACTGTTCCGCGGCACACTAGTGTGCCGCGAGATGTTGCCTCGTGTGCCGTGGGAAAATTACTTTATATATAGTCAATATAGGCACAGAGTTAATTTTTTTAACATTTTCTAATGGTGGTGTGCCTCGTGATTTTTTTCATGAAACAAGTGTGCCTTTGCCCAAAAAAGGTTGAAAAACACTGGTGTAGATCTTGTCTTGGTTGGTTGGTGAACAAATATTGGCAGCAATCAAGGTTTTGTGCAATTTGACTGTGCCAGAATCACCTGCAGCCTGGCTCATTCATCCCATGCTAATTTTGATACCGGAGCCATTGTTTCGGGAATATAGTAAGTGGCAGACTTTAACAAATGTTAGTGGTTTGTTAGGAAAGTTGTTGGGCCAGTCACTAGCCCTCAGCCCAATCTACCCCACATGGATGCTGTGACGATAAAGGAGAAGCCCCTGTATGGGACTCTGAGCTTCTTGGAGAAGAGTAAGCGGCAAATACCGTCATTTGGCTGAGCTTTCAGTAGCGACAAGCATGGCTACAAGTTGATGGAAGTTTGCTTCTCATGATGCTGAATGAGAGGGTGAACAACCCAAATGCCAAGTTCACTTATGTAGCAGTCCTGAACTGTGGTGGATACAGAAGATAGGTTGCCTGGCTGGGTAGCGTCTATAGAGTTGACCTTGTAGATTTCTTTAGCATAAATGGATATTCTGATGTGAAGCAGGTGGTGTTTGTTTATATTCAAGATGGGCTTGATAGAAGGATTTTTATGTTTAATTGCACCAGCATTGGAACAGCACATCAGCCCTGGGCATTGGGATTGGAAATGATTTATTACCTTTTGATTCACAGGGGACTAAATATGCTAAATGTGATAGTTCACAAACAGAACGGAATGCTGAGCAAGTAACTATGCAGGTGTGGTTATTTGCAAAGGTCTTCCATTTTTGAGACAGAGGCACTCAGGGAAAGTATATTTGTGGGGTTTGAGCTTCTAAAGGAGACAGAGCCCCACAACTGTGACCTAATTTGCTGACGTATTACTCGGTTGTGCTGAGCGATAAGTATCCTGAAGTCATGTTCCTGAAGTTGGCACTAAAGGAGAACGAGGAAAACATGTACTGATGATTTAATGCTTGAAAGAGACAACCTTGGATTTATATCCCCGAAATGAGGGCATATTGGCAGTCCAACAGAAACTTTGATGCACTTTTTTACCAGTGGAAACTACAGGCCCAAACATGATGGGTATTTCATTTGCCACTGGGAAATACTATGTTGAAAAAATATTGTCAATTTTCAGACACAATTTTATCAGCACCAGAGAAGGAAATCTCTTATTTTCACTTCTCCCGCTTTCCCCCTTCCTTTCTCCTTTGCACTCATTCCCATGCCTCTTCTTCTCTCCTGTTCCGCATTCCCCTTTGCACACAAGTCCCCCATGATAACACATTACTGTATCTGAATCTGAAGAGGAAGCTTGTTAAGTTAGAGACTATTAAGTTCAGTTGGTGGATGCTATACACATATGTTTGCTTGTTAATGAAATATCTGTTCTACACTACTGCATGGAATCCGTAACTTCTTATAGAAGATAACCCTTGCTACCAGGAGTGAAATACACTGTGTGAAGTTACTATGAAATGGGTGAGGGCTCTGCATCCTTTATCTCTGATGAGGCAGCTGAAGAATGGAAGAGGGAGACATTTGAGTACAGCAAGAAGGGAGTAACACTGACATATTCCCCTTCGTTTCTACCATTGCCTGTTCTTACTCCATTGCACTGCAAATGCTCCTTTTAATCCTATCCACTTCCACATGCCTGCTCCCCAATTCTTCCTCCTCTCCAGCTTTCTTCCCTTCTGTCACCAGAGCCCTGAAACTGTCACACACTCGCATCTACCTTCCTATCTCTACACATTTATTCACCCCTCAATTTCACCTGCCCTTTTCCTACTTCCTCTCTCCTCTCTCCTCCCCGCATCACAAGAGAACTAAAACTGTTGCACACAGAGATGCCCTCCCCCATAGGCCCCCCCTATGTCATTTACTACAGACATGAGTCCCTACTTTTTCTTTCTGCCCCCTCCTTCCCCCGCCCCTGCCTCTAGAACAGCCTTTCTCAACCTTGGGTCCCCAGATGTTTTTGGCCTACAACTCCCATCATCCCTAGGTAGCAGGACCAGTGGTCAGGGATGATGGGAGTTGTAGGCCAAAAACATATGGGGACCCAAGGTTGAGAAAGGCTGCTCTAGAACCTGGGGAAGCAGCCAACGGGAACAGCACAATGATGGACTAGTGCAAATATTATATATCCACTTACTTTGGAGCCATTGCATTTTACGGAAGACCCCTGTTTGCTGCAAGTGTATGCATGCACACTTCTTCTCTCCCTCTCCCTCCTCTTAAGATGTTGTTAAGTCTGATTGGTATCTAGTGTAGAATACAAGGTGATTTAAGAAGTTGCTATGGTAACTTCTCTTTTAAATGGGATGATGAAGTATGTTTGTGCTAGAAAAGCATCAAAACCAGTTCTGGGAATAATAACCAGCAAGCAAACAAGTCCTCCATTTCCCTTCCTGCCGCTTTTAAGAAACTGCACTGTCTTTATTTAAAAGCCTTATGATACATTTGCGACTCCGGTCTCTGAAGCAGGTTGAAGGAGAAGTCTGTCCTCCTTGGCTCTTTCGCCCCCACCCCACAATAATCTGTACTGTATTGACACTTGACGGCCTTTTATCTGAGGGCAGAAACCAGCTTGGCATTACTGTACTGTATACTCAGAACACTCGTGCCTAACATCAGGGTTAGTGGAAGGAGATGCCTTATAAAATGGTAGCAAAGGTGGGACACTGTGTGAGATTGTTGCCTTCTTTTTATGAGTAAAGCCAAGACTGTGGCTAACTATAGTAAAGGAAGCTGTTTTATCCCACGTCAGACCATGGCCCATTAGCCAGCTCTTGTACTGCTCTATTCCACTCTGGTCAGACCTTTCCTGTTCTGGGTGTTGTTTACCATGTATGCTCCCAGCCAGCTGCCCCTTGAGGATAAAATATTTTTAAAAGTAAGAAAGAAGAGAAAGGTAAAGTGGACCTGAGAATGTGCTCAGTAAATGTAAGAACCAAGGGGAAAAGAGAAACTATTTTGACAGTGAGGGTAACACCAGCAAAGAGAATGGCCAAAGTCAGGATTATATCTTGGAATTGATTTTGGCCTTTAAATCGCTGCACTGTGATAAAGCTGACTCCTAAACTGGCTTCTCTGTCTATGGCGAAGACAAGCACTCAGGGTAAATTATTAAAAAGTGAAGATGCAGTTGTAGAAGCTGCAGTGACAAGTGAAGAAATCTTTCCTTTGGCTGAATGTTAATGGAAACCATATGCGTGCAAGGATTTTGCATAATGTATTTTTGAGAGCAAGCAGATTCCATGTGTGACGTAAAGCCTCGGAGTAGAGGGCAATAATCCAGCTTTTGATAATGCATCCCTGTCTAATTTTGGTTTTCAGCTTTTTTCTTTTTGCCCTAAAACAGGTATAGAAGTTCTTCTGTTGTGCTTATGGCAGTGAAAGGTTCCACACTGGCTGAGCTGGTGGAAAGAGTCCAAAAGCACAGGTGTCCCACCCACCACCCAAGAAAACAATGCTACTACCAGTGTTTTCAGAGGAGACATGGAACTGAGGCAGGAACAGATTGTGAAAAATCTCCTTGACCCTTTGGTTAGAAGCTGAATGTTATAAGAGTGGGGGAAAGCAGGAGTTCAAGCAAGTCTGGCTTAGCCAGGGGCCCATGTAGCAATCCAGTTCTGGTGAACGCAGATCAGTGTCTAAAGAACCAGAGGTAGATGACTAAGGCAAAGATGGACCTGTGCTTAGGATCCAGGGCGAGGTGAGCTGTCTGTTCAGCAACTTCTTCCAAGAGTTATTTCCTTAGACTGGAGATATGGGGAGGGGAGAATGTAGAGAGCAGAATCTATCAGTAGATCTCTGGGTGGTTTGCAGCAGATGACCACGGGTTTGACTCCAGTTGCTTTAACAGTAGAAACCACCTCCACCTTCCCTTCAAGTTAGGCTGCAGAAATGAAGAAAGCTTGGAGAGGAAACCAAGAATGTATGTTTGCGGGGTAGAATAGCATGCCCAGTTATGGTGCTGAAAGCATATTCAGGGGCTATGATGCCTGGTAGCACATGGGCAGGTTGTGCAAGCTTTTCAGCACCAGAACAGAGAGCTGCACTGAGGAAGACTTTTTGTGAATATATGGCTAATATTATCTGAGCCAAGAACCAAGCAGGGGTCTTAGAGTTAAACTCCACACACTAATTGAACAAATCAGTTCTGTGTCTGCTGGGCTTCTGAATTTCCCACTATGCAATAGAACGGTAAAGATAGCATAGACACGAACTGTCTCCTCCGTCTCCATTTTTTCCGCCAAGCTTTGGTTTTCCTGGTCCTTTCTGCATTTTGTATTTTAACTATACATTAAAAATAAATGAGGACTGTCTCCCAAACGGATCTAAAGATAGCTACTGGTGCAACAAAACCCGCACAAGAATATGCTAATTTATGAAAATAAATGAGGTTGCTTTGCTGACAGACTGTGAGGCAACGCTTGATTAAGGAAGTTATAGAAGTTGAGTTTTAGAAGCAGATAATTTGACAGTCTTAGCAATTAGTATATTTTATTCATTCATTCATTCTCCATTTTCAGAAGAGAAGCAAAACCTGTTCTTTGCCAGAATGCTAAGGTTGCCACTACGTCTTTGGCTGTTTTCATACTGCTGTTTGCTGTAGACTCAGTGCCTTTCCATTGCCCCCCCCCCTTTTTTGAGGTGGGGCAAATGGTCCAAAAAGGGCATTGTTATGATCTTGGCAAAAAGAGTGTAGATTTGTCTGTAACTTACTTTTCTCAGCAGATGTCCTTCAAGATGCACACTGCACAACTCCAGTCTGTATATCAAAGCAGCAGTGTTGGATTACCGCAGGATTTACTGATTATGCAGATCTCCCTTCCCACTTTTCCTTCCTGCTGTTATTAAAGGAAATAAAATGCCATGTAATGAAAACCAACCCATCTAAGCACAGCTGCATATTAGTAATATGAGAAATCAGTTTGGAGCACTCTGCAGTGGACCTGACAGAAAAGGTGTTAAAAGGTCACAGGTATCTAGGTGGAAAAAGCAACAGCTTAATATCCAGACACTAAGCAGTTACTGTGCCATTTGTTACCACAGATAGAGTTGGGTTGGTTATGCTTCATATTAGCAAGCCACGGTTTAGCTAGTCATGAAATAGTATTGTGGTTTGTTTCTTCCCAAGAAGCCTTCGTCTTCTGTTTGTGGTTTGTTTGGAAGAAATGAACTTTGAGCCTAGGCTGCTTGCCAAACTTTTGCTTGTTTCCTTCCCTGAGTGGCCCAGTCAGGAACAGGTGCAAGCCACACACTCATGCACATCAAGCCGTAGTTGAAAATAAACTATAATGCTGTGTGCAAATTGGGTCATTTTTGTTTTATCAGTAAGCTGTGCAGCCAGCATTTTCTGGAAAATGGAACGTATAAATAGGCTAGCAGGAAACCTGTAAGCATAATTAAGAGGGCTCTTATCTGCATTGTTAGAAGTGAAGTTATAGGGAAGGAAAACAACGTTGACAAGTTAATTTGAAAGAAATATAGGCACAATGCATGTGTAGCAACGGAGGTGCAATTCACTGCAAGTGCTAGGATATGATCTGAAGGGATACCCAAGCATGAAATAAAGGTTGAGAATGAAGGTGAAAAGCAGCACTATCAATTTAGCAGGAAGTGGGCAGGACTGCACTGGCCCTTTGCACCCAATTGTATGGCCCTGCTAAATGCCTAACACAAACCTTGCACCAGCCGTAACCCCCTTTTAGAGGTAAGCAGCTGCCTGGATCTGTCTTGTCTCTTGCGCACTGCACTGCTATAGTTTTCACTGGCTTCCCAAAATTATCCAGATGCCAGTATATGTGTGTGCATGTGTGTTCTAGCTATCTGGAGATTTTTAAACTTCAATTACCAGGTTCTGGATATACAAGAGAGTCAGAATGAGCTTCCTTTGAGGATGAGTTGCATTTCAAATCCAATTTTATGCTGAGTCACCCTTGTGCTAGTCAGATTTCTATTTGTAATTTCATTTAATTCATTAAAGCAGGAAAACATTATGGAGCTGACGCTTGGAGATTTATATTAGAAGAGTACATAAAGTGTTAACATTATAGCTACCATGCATTAAAAAAAGAAGAAAAAGACAACATTTAGTAGAGAGCTATGGACAGTGGCAACAGAAGCCAGTAAGGGAGTGAGGTCCACTCAGGGAAGGGCCCCATGAAGGCATCTCACCCAAAGACCCCCCCCCCCGAGCCTGGAGGTCACACTGACTTCAATCAGCCCATTATAAGATTTTTATTCCAGAGCCTGTGTGTGTGCTGCAGTGCCTATTAGTGAAATGGCTGCCTTGAATCACTTCTCTCTGTTTCTTTTTCCAGTATAAGTAGAGAGAATTCTGCTAGCATCTTAGGACAGGGCTGAGGAACCTCAGACCAGGGTCCAAATGTGTGTGTCCCAGGAAAAGACCTTTTTAATGTTACACCAGCTAACTAGAGTGCACAACTCTTTCCTTAGAAACTACTAGGGAGGGTAAGTGGGCCTATTTGTGTTTTAGTTATGTAATTAGTGATTACAGTTATATCTCACCCTTCCTCCAAGGAGCGAAAGGTGATGGACGCGGTTTTCCTTCTCCCCATTATATCCTGACAACAACCCTGTGAAGGAAGGTGAGGTTGGGAGACAGTGGCTAGCCCAGTGTTTCTCAGACTTGTAGTCTAACAACAGCTGGAGATCCAACTCCCAACATCTCTGGCCACTGTTCCCGCTAGCTAGGGAAGATGGGAGTTGTAATCCAACAACAGCTGGAGACCCG
Organism: Lacerta agilis; assembly: GCF_009819535.1. Lineage (NCBI taxonomy): Eukaryota > Metazoa > Chordata > Lepidosauria > Squamata > Lacertidae > Lacerta > Lacerta agilis. Next base: position 53,143,031 of record NC_046314.1, read on the forward strand.
AGTCTGAAAAACACTGGCCCAGCCTGAGGTCACCCAGTGAGCTTCATGACTGAGTGGGAACTAGAACCCCAGTCTCCCAGGTCTCATGGAATTATGGAAATGTAGAGTTAGAAGAGTCTTGGCTAAATGCAGGAATTCCAGCTAAAGAATCACTGGCAAATGGCCATTTAGCCTATGTTCAAAAACCTCCAATGAAGGACAGTCCATCACCTTCTGAGGTAGCCCGTTCCAAACAGCTCTTGTCATCGAAAAATTCTTCCTAACATTTAGTCTGAATCTCTTTTATTGCAATTTGAATCCATTGGTCCGGATCCTACCTGCCACAGCAGAAGGAAACAAGCTTGTTCCATCTTCCTCGTGACAGCTCTTCATATCTTTGAAGGGGTTTCCTTTGTCAATCAGCCTTCCCCAACTTGAAGCCCCCCCAGTCATTAGAGGGAACCAGGCTAGGGACACTTGGCAGTTCAATACTGGCCACTATACCAGACTGTCTCTACTGTTTATAAATAGGAGTAGATAACCTGCAGGTGCTGGTTATTTTCCTATATTTATTATGAGCTATGGGATTTTAAATATATTACATTTATAAAGCGCTCTTATAAATTGTTCTTCTCAGATTTGATTTTGAATATATGCAAGAATGACCCTTTAAGCTATGCTGAGAAACCACCACCCCAACAAGAAATCTGAACCGTTGCCTCAATCCAGACCTTAGCACATGTCAGCATTGTCTTATCTTTAAGAGGACAGAATTTACGTCATCTTTGCAGCTGACTGAGAGTGTTTCAAAAGGGACAATCTAAAAACAGCAAGTAGCAATGTGTTTTTCCTTTTCCTTTCAGCACCCTGTGTGGAGTGGAGGCAATTGAGCTTTATAACAATTCCCAAGGAACTGTTTCCTTTCCTGGGTGAACTATTAAGTGTGCAGCACTCTGCACTTGTGTGTATGAGCCATGCATTCAGAGGGGAATAATAGCGGAGGAGAGGGAAACAAAGGACCACGTATGTCAGAACTTCCTCGTAACAGAGGGGGTGAGATGGGCACATACATTAAAATATTTCATGGACAAATTCTTCACTCCCATCCACTATGAACCATGTTTGAACCTAAGATGAACTATTGTGATGGTGCTTTGAGAGATCTGTGTTCTTTTTGTTACTTGCTTGAAGTGAATTCTGTGACTCATTTCCCAAAATTAAGCTGGCAGTGAAGATAAGCTGCTGACAAAGTCCAAACGAAGAATAAGCAATCTCGCTCCCTTTCTTGTATTTCTGCTACAAAATTTGAGCCACATCTGGGCGAACTGTGCTTGGATTTGGTTTAATGCTTTAGTTAATGACAGTCTCGGAATGAATCATTAGTGACAGTTGGAGCAAATACAGTAATATTGACGTGTTTATCTTGATCAGGTTTCAGAAGTTTTATTTTACATATTCCCTTGAGGGATAAACACCAGACAGGCAAGACCTGCTCATTTTTAAGCTCACACTGGGTCTGATACTTGGCAAAAGAGAAATGTCTTTATGACAACTGGAAGCTTCTGGAAAGACGGATAACTCCTTCAGCTGGAAGTGAATTCTTGAGCCATATTTTTATGGCTCAGAACTTGGCAGTGAAAATCTTAGTTTTTGTATTTTACTTGAAGGCCAGCTCTGATGTGTACCAAAGGTTTACAGTGCCAAAGACAATTAGAAAGCACTTATTTTTATGTGAATTAATTGGTTGATGGCTTTAAAGCACAATCCTATATATGTCTACTCAGAACTCAGTAGGGCTTACTCCTAGGTTAAGTGGGTACAAGGTCAGTAACTCAACTGACATGATTTTATAGACCAATTATGCTCAACATAATCCCCCCCCCAATAATAGTATGCAACAAAAACCACTAAATACCTATAGATGTCATACATTTATCTGAACCAAATAAGATAATAGTAAGACCCCTGTAGCTGCCTACAGGATTGCAGCCAGAGTCTGTAGTGTTTTGCACACAAACCTGGGATTAATCCCTGTTGAACACCGTGGGACTTGCACCTGAGTCAACATGCATAGGGGTGTAAACTAAGCAGAGCTTGAATTAAGTTGCTTTCATGTTTTCAGCTAGATGGAGTATTTTGTTGACATTGTTTTGAGTGCATGACCTCCACTGCCCTTATGAAGGCCAGATGACAAAAATATCTTTTTATAGCTGTGGAGTTCTTGTTGTGACTAGAGCAGTCCTGTGAAGTAATAGCCATGTGATCAGATACACTGTACAGCACCAACTACTGCTCCATCTTAAAATCTAGGTAATTCCATATGCAGCTGAGCCCTGTCGTATGTCCTGGTGTGGTCCATGTATCCCAATGTGAGTGAAAGTTTATTCAGTCTGTACGGTCATTTCTCATTTTAAATGAGCTTGAAGCCCAGCTTTTCAACTCACTGCTCTCCCCCCTCCCCCAGTACAATATTATTTCATACCAGGGATTCGATCTTAAAGGGTGGTACTTGTTGTGGACTGGGGTGGTTCAAAGAGGCCCACCAATGGAAACTCTGGGGAGGAAGAGAAAGAAAGAGAGCGAGAGAGCACTAATCTGAATTTATCACCTTATCCTTCCTGATCCTAACTCCTCTTATTATGGGTCTTCACATCCAATCTCCCTTCTACAGCTGCATTATTCCTGCTTCATGAGGTCAGATCTTCACAACTGCACCTCTACGCCTGAGCAACCACATCACTGGTTCTGTTATGGGGAAGAGCACTTTGCAAGTTCCCAGCAGCCCCAGGAAAGGCTCTAGAAATAATTGGGGGTGTTCTCCCTTGTAGTTCAGGGGTGTTGAACATCTGTGGCTCATCACTGAACCACTGTCCATGCTGGTTGGGGCTGGTAGGAGCTAAAGAGCTGCAGGTCCGTCCGTCCGTCCGTCCGTCCTTCTGTCCCCGCACTAGCGGAGGAAGAGGGGTGGGTGGGAGTGCACCGCCCGCAGCAGCATGATCCCGATGGGGTTCCATCGCGGCTGCCCCCTGCCCGCACTGGGCGCCACGCCCCAGAACACGCGCCACACCCCCAGGATGTGCGTCATGCCCCTTTGGGCAGTGCGCCCCATCCCCAGGATGCGCCCTGTCCCCGCCTGCTCTCCACCTCCAGTGCCGGAGCATGAAGCTCCACCACTGCCCACCGTCCCCCGTCCCCCACTTTAGTTACATGACAGCAGAGCAGTACTTCTTTCTAACTTCGAAAATGTGCTTCCTGGATTACAGAGAAAATACATGTTTTTAATGCTAATATTTAAAAAGCTTTTCATATGGTTGTGTAACCAGATCACATTACCATAAAACTGTACTATGAATCCCATTTGTATCCATTTCCTTCAGTCATAAGCCTGCAGCTAGCTCCCAGTCTGTGCCGTACATTTGAAACAAGAGTTTCCATTCTTTCTTTCTTTTTTCCATATCTTCCAGAATTGTTGGGAAGTTTTCTCTCCAACTTAAAACAGTGCACAAAATGCTCCTCTGAGATAGGACAATAACACAGATAGCTGGTCATCTTCTATTTGGCTGATCAAGCTACCCGCAAAATACACAAAACGAAATAGCCTATTCAAAGTTGTGAAAGTCTGCAGATGCTTTTTCTTAGTACTAGTCATGAATGTGGAGAGTTTTCTATTATGCCTTGCTCAGTACTGGTGGTTGAAGAACAAATGGGAAATGGAGAGAAAGAAAAAAGTGGATTCTTAGGAGAAAATTTCAGCATCGATGTGCTGAACCTCTGACATTTACTAAGGAACAACTGGTTCCGTGCTCCCTTCAGCCAGCTGACATTTGGGTTTTCAAAAGGCGAGCTACTTTCCTCTGTCAAATAGCAGGATTACCGGTACTTTGTGATCTGACACTAGACTCTTGAAGCTGACAGTCTTCTTTTTACTCTGTGTTTTTCAGTCAATGTTGCTATGAGGAAAGAAGTCAGAGATGACTGATGTGGAGCCTGTGGTCACAGATTTTGCAGCCTCTGGACGGGCCGGTCGCCGAAATGCCTTACCAGACATTCTGGGTTCTTCCGCTGGTGCTGGAACATCGGACCTACCACACAAATTAGCTGAGCTCACAATGTCTGAAGGTAATGCAGACAAAACGATTGAGAACAAGATGTTACCCCTCATTGATGGCCAAGGGTTGTACAGTTTCCTAGCTAGTGACTGCCAACTGTACAGGCCAACTGGTACATGCTTGGACTACTGCAATGTGCTCTACGTGGGGCTACCCTTGAAGGTGACTCGGAAACTACAACTAATCCAGAATGCAGCAGCTAGACTGGTGACTGGGAGTGGCCACCGGGACCATATAACACCGGTCCTAAAGGAGCTACACTGGTTCCCAGTACATTTCCAATCACAATTCAAAGTGATGGTGCTGACCTTTAAAGCCCTAAATGGCCTCAGCCCTGTGTACCTGAAGGAGCATCTCCACCCCTATCATTCAGCCCAGACATTGAGGTCCAGCTCCGAGGGCCTTATGGCAGTTTCCTCACTGCAAAAAGCGAAGTTACAGGGAACCAGGCAGAGGGCCTCCCATCAGATGTCAAGGAGATAAAGAACTATACAACTTTTAGAAGACATCTGAATGTGGTCCTGCATTGGGAAGGTTTTGATGTTTGATATTTTATTATCCTTTTATATTTGTTGGAAGCCGCCCAGAGTGGCTGGGAGAACCCAGCCAGATGGGCAGGGTATAAATAATAATAAATGTATTTATTTATTTTGGGTGCCAGAGAAACTCAAGAACTTCTGAAATGTATATCTACACACACACACACACACACACACACAACAGCAGCAGAAGGCTACCTTCCATGTAGTATGTAATATATACATGCTTTTTCCCTGCACAATGAAATTAGCATATCATTTCTATTATCCAAAGCTTTATTGTAGAACCTCCCAGATTCTCTGAATTCCATATGGTCCAATATTAACACAATCCATTTTTAACTTGGAATTCTCTTCACCAAACCTCCTAATGATCGGAATGTTTTGACCAAACTGTTCAGGATACATCTAACAGGTTGTTTCTCATATCCACCTCTCTTTAGATGAAGGAGCTGCTGGCGGGGAAACATCCTCTTCCAACACCACAACAGAAAATCAAGAAACAGAAGGGAAGAGCATGGATTCCTAATATTTGTGAAATGCTTGGTTTGTGGCGATCGCCAACTGATTCCTCTCCCAGCGTATGCAAGACTCTGAAATACACAATACTTAAAACAGCTGGCAGACATGAATAAGGAGCTGTTGAAGGTTTTCAGTGGTGTTACATAATCCATGAAATAACAAGTTATTTGTGTACTATAGCCCACAGCCAATATCTGCAGGATGCATGTCAAGGTTTTAGATTTGTTTTCAGTGCTGTAACAAAATCAGCTCCAGCATATCCTCTCGGATACAGTGTAAATAATCAAATACAACAACCACCCAAATACTTGTTGCTGTTAAGTTGATCTCTTGGGGGCTTTTCAGAGGATAAATCCAAAACATTTCTATTTGTGTTTAACGTGAAACATTCCTAGCCCTGATAGAGAGCCGGTGGCGCACTGTACTAATGTAAAAGATGTAGGGTTCACTGTGCTGCAGCAACGGAGCTCGACCGAGGCTTTAAAAAAGAAAGTAGAAAATGAATCCTGGGAGATGGGAGCTCCAGAGTGGAGCAGGAGAGCTCAAAGCCCAGAAATAACAATACATTTCTAAAAGCTATAAAATGGTAGGGCACTGAAGCAGGAGAGACAGCCTTGCAGGTCTAAGAGGTCCCTGAGAACTCTCCTCGCAGCACTTCTGTAGTCCAGCAAAAAGGAGCACTATCTAAAAATGTAAACAAATGAATAACACAGGAGCGGCCTTGTACCAGACCAGATTATTTCCCCATCTAACTCAGTTATTGTCTACATAGACTGGTAACAATGTTTATCAGTGTCTCAGGCAGAGATAGGGAGACAATAAATTGTACAACCCCACATTCACACAATGTTTCAGGAATGTTGGGCAGGAACCATGGGGACAATCTAGTAGGAGCCCATGGCTCTCATGCAAGCCCAATTCACACAACAACGGCCATTGGCTGATGGGAGCTGTGTTCCAGACAACCGTCACCATGGCAATAGGCTGCTCGGAGTACCACATTTTCCTGGCCAGAGAATTCAGAGTGTTCAGAACATGGAAGTATCTCTGAATCGTAGGAAAGTCTCTGGATCCCTTGTAACAATGGCACATGGCACATTTAGATTCTTCATATCTAAAGTAACCTTTTCTCTCTTCCCCCAGCCCTATCATTTTTTCATTTCTCCACAATCCGAGGCTATATTAAGCAGTTTATTTTTGACATAGTAGGCTGTCTAATCTTTTGAGGAAATGGAATGTCACCTGTCTAACCCCAAGAAACCCTTTTGAAGTTTGGACTCTGGAGATGTCCTGGTGTACAGAGGAAAATTAAAAACTCTCTTTCCTCACTCCTTCAAAATGTCACAAGGCACTGAGATCACTTAGGATTTTAAAATCCTTTTGAGAGCATTCTGCGCTGCCCTTTCTCAAATCTGACTTATTCAGTGATCTCAACCCTCTGTGTATCCATAAGTTTCTAAAGTGAACTAGTGGCATTTGTAATTGATTTAAACTTTTATTTCATTTCAGCATGAAAATTGACATTGGTTATTTCTTCATTTGGTCTTTGTCTTTTGTCACTCGTGTCTTCACAAGACACAAACTTTTCACTTGAGTTAGGATGTGGGTTTATTGGCTCATAACTGATCCTGTTAAAATCAACATTCAAAGCATTTTCTTTCAATGTATATTTTGCCTGTACCAAAGGATTGATTCATGTTTTATAATAAAGGTTGTATTTAAAATATACTGCATGTGTTATTTGTACAGCAATTCAAGAGCACACTTGTATGAATTCTTGCGCCCGTAGCATTATATTTTTGGATGCGGTACCATCCAACTTTGTTATTTGCTGTGGCATCAAAAGTTGTTGTTGTTGGCATCCATCTGTCTTGGGAGACAATGGAAGAGCGTACCATTAGGGGTAAAGTCAAACCATTGGAGAGTAACAGCACCTGCTGTGGCTGTAGAGACCAATATGGGAGAGACATGTTTTATTGCAGGTGGGGCAGATGAAGGCATTCGGTTCTGTTGCTACAGATGTTTCTTCTCTCTGCGCTCCTCCCAGCAGTCATTCCTCCTCTGGTCACTGTTGTGGATATACAACCTGACTATCTGTCTCCAGGCACTGCCAAAGATGCCTTGGGTAATGAGTTGCAAAATGTAGTGGGTTGTACAGTTGTGCCAATAATTGCCATCATTACCACATGCCACGCATCAGCATCATACAAAGCTATCATGTAATGCAGAAATTAGAAATGGGCAAGATGAGTCCCATCCTTCCTTGCCCAAGAATTGACCCAAGCGGACGTTTGGCTATCAGCTAGGGAAAAAAATGTATACATTGGATACCTAGCAGTTGCTTGTTGTTATAGTGACAAGTCAGCAAAGCAGAATTTTCTCACTTGTTAGGAACACAGGAAACGGCCTCAGGATTAGTCAGATCATTGGTTCATCTATCTTGGTATTGTTCATGGAGGCCTGTGACATCATTTGCCTGCACCCAGGCTGGGTTCTGCTAGCCAGTCTCTTGATAAGATTGCGTGCAGCTCCAGCATACCTTGGTCTCTGCTGCAAGCAACATTCTGTGATAGGGAAATGGGTTTCTCCTCCCCTCTATTTCACACCACAGATGCTGCATTCATCCCTCTATGCTCCACAACAAGTCTGTAGCAATTTGTACCAAATGTTGTGGCCTGCCTCTGGGCAGGGTTCAGCTGAGTTGTGTGCATGGAAAAAGGTTTGCTTGCACAATGAGACTTTCTCCCCCTCTTCCCTCCTGGGTGCCCCCTAAGTCCATTCTGGAGGGTTGAGGGGTAAACCAGAACAAGTTTAGGGGAAACTCAGGGAAGAGAGGAGGGGAAAGTCTCATTGTGCAAGAGAACCTCATTCCATGTGCACATACCCCACTTGGTACTACACTGTGTTCCATCCAGTGCTGGATTTACATAAAAGCTAAACAAGCTATAGCTTAGGGTCCCACTCTCTTGGGGGCCCCCAAAAAAATTAAAGTAAAAAAAACCCCTGGATGTACATTTCCAAAATATAAGATAAAAAAAACCTATAAAACCTACTTACAGCAACAGTGTTTTGTGTTGTGTTTGCTCCTATTTGTTATGTGCAAATGGCTTTAGATACCTACTAGGTCCATAAATTACCATATAGCATATATTCAACACAAAAAAACAGTGACAATTTGTTGTTGACAAAGGACATCTGGACATATAAAGGCCCCATTACCTTCAGTAGCTTAGGGCCTCATCAAACCTAAATCCAGCCCTGGTTCCACCCCACTGAGTCCCACATTTGGGGGAGGAGGGTAATTGAAATGTTTGATAGTGGTAGATACTACAGTATTCTGATAAATGCTTTCCTACAATTCACTCAGGTCACATTTCCTCATCACATGCAAGTCAATCATGTCCTGGATGTCAGTGATTCTGCATCTATTTACCAAAGCTAAATGTGATGAACTGGAGTGTAGGTATATGTTACCTTAATGTTGTAAAATATGAAAACCAGTCTGCAAAGTCTTTTACCCTTTTACTTTCTTGTTTCCACAGTTCTTTACAAGCTGTAAAGTTCCAATATAAGGTGAAGGGGCTGCAAAGAACAGACGAAGTTGGTATTGCTTGCTGCAAGCAGTAGATGGCACTCTGCACCCATTTGATGTGAAGCATGCTACCATTTATTGTCCTGCAGACTAAGCTGTTCCAGGCCTTCAGCTCAATCAGGCTTGTGCTAGCAGGACTTTTCCTCTCTGCACAGTACTTCCAAACACATAGAAACTCCTATGCAAACTACATTATTGTTTGGTGATAAAGTCGTAAACTAGCAATGCACATTATTGAGCTGTGGGGAACACATGCTACACAGCTAGAATATATAATACATTTTTATGACACCTCCCACATTGGTCTCAAGGGAGTGTACAAAAGTTTTAAAACAACATAACATTACAGCATAACATCACCTTGCCTACAAAGGTCCGTATAGTTAAAGCTATGGTTTTCCCAGTAGTAATGTACGGAAGTGAGAGCTGGACCATCAAGAAGGCTGATCGCCGAAGAATTGATGCTTTTGAATTATGGTGCTGGAGGAGACTCTTGAGAGTCCCATGGACTGCGAGAAGATCAAACCTATCCATTCTCAAGGAAATCGGCCCTGAGTGCTCACTAGAAGGACAGATCCTGAAGTTGAGGCTCCAGTACTTTGGCCACCTCATGAGAAGAGAAGACTCCCTGGAAAAGACCCTGATGTTGGGAAAGATGGAGGGCACAAGGAGAAGGGGACGACACAGGATGAGATGGTTGGACAGTGTTCTCGAAGCTACTAACATGAGTTTGGCCAAACTGCAGGAGGCAGTGAAGGATAGGCGTGCTTGGCGTGCTCTGGTCCATGGGGTCACGAAGAGTCGGACATGACTGAACGACTGAACAACAACATTACAGCTGCAATGCAATTTAAAACACAGCTCATAACAGCAAGAGTAAATGAAAAGCAATGTACTGAAATTATAACAATGTAACACAGCAAAGGCCGTGGGGGTGGGTGGGATATAAGTATGTTTTTAGAAGGCACTTAAACACCAAGGGTTGCTTGAGCTGGGAGAGAAGATGATCTCAAGAGAAATACCATCTCATGCCAGGACACTCTGGGAAGAAGAGGGTATGAGAAAAACTGGACTGAGGGAGCAAAAAGTGTGGGAAGGCAGTGATTTGGATAGAAACATATGGGCTTGCTATCCACATTAAATGGCAGTACGGATGAGCCAAATGATACTATTTAGCCTTCTGAGTCCTTGGAATTTCACCGGGTCCATGGAATTTCACCAAGTCAGATAGCTGTGCATACAGGATTTGATCATTTCTAAACAGTTTAGGAGACCTTATTGCAGCGGAAAGATTAAGGCAGATTCCTGAAACTATTTGTCTCTTGAGAAATTTCCATTACGGCCATGGTTCTATCAAAAAGGATGCTTTCAAATAGTGGGCGTGTTTAGATAGATAGTAAGGAGATACAGAGCCATGCCCCTTTTTGACCATTCAGTGGGTGGGGGAGAAATGAAACCAACCCCAAAGTTGGCCACCTAACCGTAAGGTCATAGGAGTGCTGTGAGCTCCTCCTGGGACTGTGTGCATCCCTTCCAACAATTCTCCGATGAAAATAGGGACGTCCTACGGAAAAGCGGGACATTCCTGGATCAAATCAGAAACCGTGACAGCTTCTGTAAATCTGAGACTGTCCCTGGAAAATAGGGACACTTGGAGGGTCTGTTGCATGTATGTGCAGGGGGAGGGGCTTAGTTATTTTTAAATACTTTTACATTGCCTTCCATTAAAAATAAATCTCTAGGCAATTCACAACAAAACAGTAAAAATACAGTAAAAGCAACAAATACCGCAGCAACAGAATCCCAGTAAATCCAGCATCCCAGACCGCAGCATCAACTAGCTTAAAATGTATCAAGTAACTCTGGGGCAGCTGCTCCTACGTAGCAAAAGTGTCGCTCTAGTTCTCTTGATTTCCTTTGGTGATTGGAAGAAGAGGCCATTGGATTTGTTATCCCTGAATGCCATGTTCGTATGTGCAAGGTGTGACAGTGGCGGGAAGCATATACTGTACCCCATACTGTGCCACAGTGGCTATCTACCTAGCAATTTGGGAATGTGCTTTATCCTTAGTCAGGCCATTAATCCATCCAGCTCAGTACAGTGACTGGCAGTGGCTTTCTAGGGTTGCAGACGAGAGACAGTTGTACTGGGGATTCCAGGGGTAAATTCTGGGAGCTTCTGCCTGCAAAGGAGATGCTCCGCCACTGAGCTAGGACCTCCCCCAAATTATTGCTATGAACAGAGGAAACTGCCTTATGGTCCTCCTAATTCAATATTGTCAGCGCTGACTTGCAGCAGTTTTCCAGGGTTTCAGGTGAGGTTCTCACCTAACCCTTCCTGGAGATACTAGGGACTGAAGCTGACACCTTTTGAAAGCATGTGCTCTATCACTGAACTGCAGATTTATTGCATGTTTTCTTGGTGACCCGTACCTCTGCACATAATTGGGGGGGGGGGAGCAGTCAATGTTAAATCACAAATCTTTAGGCCTGTTTCTATTCAGAGTCAGGAAAAAAAATTGTGTGCGCACTGCGTTATGTGACATTGTTGTAACATTTTATACTGTATCTCACTTCTTAAATACCCTCCATTTTCCTTGGGGAAACAATGTCGCCTTAGTCAGTGTATATTATCCCTCCTATTGATATATTTCATTCCTTTTTGGCATTGGTTGGGGGAAAGGAGGGGTGGGCAGATATGCTAATTCTATCTTTCATACTTTCCCCTTTTTTAGGGAACAAGGGGTTAATCCTTGGTTTTCTTTGCAAGACAAATAACAGCCCAGTGTCTTTTTAAAATCTTCACCAGCATATAGAGTTTCAGTGGAAACTAATCTGAATGTCTTATTGTGTGGCTCTCCCTTTTGAGGCCGCCACCTCCCTGTGCCAAGTTTTCAAACACAACTTAAAAGACCCTCAGACATTTTTACATTCCCCTCACTCACAGAAGAGCCTCTTCTTCTCCCTCCCCTGATTTCCAATCTGAATAGGATGGCTAGTCCAACCAGCTCTGTTGACCCAGTGGCCTGATCCAATCATCTAACAGACTGGAAACCTTCCTTCCCCCAACTCACCCCCTCCCCCTTTACTCTGCCTTAAAGGAGCAATGAGGAGGCCTGGGTGGAGCCTCCAATTTAAGTTATTTTCGAGTTTGCATGCCTCTTCCCCCAGTAAAGAAGGGGTTGAGCTGGAGTGAAGGTGCAAGATTCTAACACAGGAATAGTAACACCTGCTCTCGCACCAGCTGCTGTCTCTCCCTCTCATTCAATAGCTAAAATGGTCGAGGCATTCTGTGCTACCTGGAAGCTGATAGACAGCCAGAACTTTGATGAGTACATGAAGGCTCTGGGTAGGTAGAAGTAATTGCTTAAACCAGGTCATGCTAGGTAATCTACTCATGCGGTTTGTGACTGTTTCTTCTTTAGCACAGTTACAGAGTTTGGGATTTTGCAGTGTGCTGACTCATTACAGCGATGTAAGTCTTGTGATGTTGACTGAAAAATAATGATTTTAATATTTTAAATAAGCATGCATTGCCGCAGGGAAGATTGAACTTCCCTGTTCTGTAATTTAGATCGGTTTCGAGCTAATCAACAAATGCTTGAATTTAAGTAGATGCTGTTTGCAAGTCTAAATATGCTTGTGAAGAAGTAAGTCTGAATGAACTAAGGCTGAGATTCTAAGCATGTATGGTTGGAAGTGCACTTATATTTATTAAATCAAGTGGATTCGCTTCAAAGAAAATATAGTTAGGATTGGGGTGTAAATGTACATAGATGCTGCTAGCTTCATTTGAATGAATGTTACTCTCAAGTAAGTATTTTCAGGAATCTTAGCCTAACAATACGATACCCAAGCACACTTATTAAAAAGTTCCATTGGAACGTTCCATTGGAAATTAATGGACTAAAATGCTCATCGCAGTAAATATTTGAGCACAATAGAATTGGAAACAAAATTCTCTTTCAGCATAGCTGTTGTGGGAACTGTTTTGTGTGTGAATTCAAAAAGCGGCTGAGGGAGAATGAGGGTGCACTGGCTCAGCTCTGTAATGGATGGCCCATGCTTTGTGTCACTTTATTTTTTGTGGAAAATAAATGTCATCTGTTGCAGTAGCAAAGGCAAATATAAACCTGGTGCTGATTAGAGCAAAAATGTCACCTGTGTGAGCAAAATGTAGCAGTCAGTAGACAAGGTAATGATTTGCATCACTGATGATTCTATATCCTCATTATTGCTTTTCAGTGAGCTAGCTCAAGCAAGTATTGGAAGAGGGGGGGGGGAATCTACATGTGCATAGACAACTATGCAATGAGTTGCAAAGTAGATGACTGAACAGAAAAATAAAATTCATGAGATCTTCTCCTTTGCAGGTTTACTCTCATGTAAGTCCCATGTAACTGCACCTAGGTTGCAGATTTAACATTCACATCTTTATTACAATCACTTTATCTTGATTCGGTGTAATCTCTTGCACAGTGCTGATTTTGTGAGCAGTCTTGAACAGACCAATGGAATGGTGAGATGTAAATACAATAAATAAGCAGAAGGAGATCTAAGTACTTCACTGGGGTGTATTTAAGCCGAGGCTGGGTGGCTGGATGCCATGAGTGCTGTAGTTGCGTTCTGCACTGATTCTACATTGAGCAGGGAACTGGACTGAATGATTGTAAAAAAATAAATAAATGTTTCTAGGGGAAACATGATTTTCTGAATGGGGCGGCAAGACCTCCTCCCCTTTAAACTTCATAATCCAATATATAAAATAACCCAGTTTCATTATTTTCATTTTAAATTATTTTAAAAAATCTTAGGAGTTGGCTTTGCTACTCGCCAAGTTGGGAATGTGACCAAACCAACTGTGATCATCTGCCAGGAAGGAGGCAAGGTGGTGATCAGAACCCAGAGTACCTTCAAGAACACAGAAATCAGCTTCAACTTGGGAGAAGAATTTGATGAAACTACCGCAGATGACAGGAACTGCAAAGTAAGTAAGAAACAGCTTGTGCTGCACCAGAGACTGTTTTTTAAAGCTAATCTTTCAGAATTGACAGGAAGTAAAAGAATACAGATTTTTTTTGTCTGTTACTGATGGGAGCACTAAATAACTTTTATGCAGGGCTTTTTTTTTAGCCAGAACTCACCAGACCTCAGTTCCAGAACTTCTCAGGTAGGCCCCATTGCCATTATAAGAGAACAAGGAAAGTGTTCTTGGTGAGTTCTGGCACCTCTTTTTCAAGAAAAATAGCACAGGTTTTAAGGAAGGCCTGAAATAAAGAATGATCGATTTGAACTTATTCAGCACATTGAAACAATGAGGATATAGGGTTTATTAAATTTTTGGTCCACCTAAGTTATGACACAAAGCACACCTACTTGGAAGATCTGTTCAAACCAATGAGGTCTGGTACTAAATAAATGCATTCAGTATAGGGATGTGATCATATACTTGCCTTTCATCTTTTCCAAGGCCTCTGGGAGTGGCATCACCCCCTTAGCAGGGGCATGGAAGGTAGCCATAGTGTACAGTATCTGAAGAACATTCATGACTCCATTATGCATCATCCCATGACTATGTCTCAAATGGTCCAGAATCTGCTGGATAATAATGGGTCCTTGTTCTGTTCCATAAATGTTCTGTTCTGATCAGAACCTGTGTTCTTGACTTGAGATAAAACTCCATGTTAGTATTTAGCAATCTGACTTTTAGAGTGAAGGATTTCAACTAAACATTGAATCCATTTACTGGATGATGTTAATCATACCCAGAGAAGACCCACTGAAATCAATGAACTGAAATGTAAGTCCATTGATTTCAGTGAGCCTACACTGAGTATGACTTAGAATCATAGAGTTGGAAGAGACCACAAGGGCCATCCAGTCCAACCCCCTGCCAAGCAGGAAACACCATCAAAGCATTCCTGACAGATGGCTGTCAAGCCTCTGCTTAAAGACCTCCAAAGAGGTCTTTGGATGGATGACATGTTGGTTAGATGACATCTATTACAATTCACTGAAATGTGTGAATGGTCCCTACACCAGGTCAAATATGAATTCTGGTACAGCTTCATTTGAACCAACTACGCATATAAGAATCAAATTATTTCTATATATAGTATGCATTTTATTACCGAGCTGTTTTTAACTGTATTGTTACCAAGTTCATTGATTTGAAATAAATGCTTCAGACTAATAATTCAGAGATTTAAATATACGATTAATTTTTCCATGGATAATCAAGAGATTTTGAAAGTGCTTAACTGTGGCTGGATGGGCTCAGAATTATTTGGATAAACTTAATGACACTTGTCTCATTGTAAACGAAACATTCGGTTTGTGTTCTTTATACCCACAGTCCGTGGTGACCATGGCATGGTGATAAGTTAGTTCAGTACAGAAATGGGATGGCAAAGAGACAAACTTCGTTAGAGAAATTAAAGATGGTAAAATGGTCATGGTACGTAAATAAAGTTTATTGAGGCTATATATGCTCATGTGATAACACTATGAGGTACTACGTTTCAACTTTATGATAGTTTCCCCCCCCCCTTCTGACCACTATAAAGGAACATGTTTAGCAGAAGTAACACTTGAAGTTCCAATGTTAATAATAAACTAAATGATAATGAACATTTTAAAAAACAGTCAAGGTGTAGCCATCTTACTTCTGAGTAGACATGTTTTAGGATTGGCAGTAAGTCCTGCTTAATTCAATGGGGTTTACTTCCCCAGGTGAGTAAGATTAGGATTGCAACCTCAGATGGAAGTTAGTTGGAAATGTTCTAACAATTCCTCTTCCTGCCATCACATGTTGGCACAAAATCCACAACTTCTTCTTCGGACATCTAATGAGAATTTTCAACATATAATTATGTTGAAAATCCTTCCTCTTCTATTACTCTTCATTCCTTGGTTTCCCTTGAAATTGTATTTTGTTCCATATCTTCTTTCAAACCCTAATGGTTTTAAAAACCTGCAGTGGTACATTCTAATGTGAACATCTTTGTCCGTGGTAAAATGGTTCTTGACTAGAACCACATTGTGCAATATACTGATGAAATAAATCATAATGCAGTATATTGATAAGGTAATATACTATGCAGGAGGCCCCTCCTCCTTCCCTGTTTGCACAGTTTTTGAACATAAGAGCTGGCTGGATCAGGCCGGCCCATCTAGTGCACTATCCTGCTCTCACAGTGGCCAACCAGTTGCCTTTGGGAAGCCTGCAATCAGGCTAATTTTTGCAACAATGGCTTCTTGAAGAATCACAGGATCCACATGGTGCTTTGTGTTATGTCCAAATGGCACATACTCATCCTAATCACCCCATCTCTCCTTGAATTTGCAGACCCTCACCTTTGGTGATATTGTTGCTGTTCGTCAGTATGAAAAAGCATAGAAATGCTAATTTCTTGTTGGGGTTTGTATGAAGAACTGTCTTCAGACTATCATCTCTGAAATGAGCAATGCTGACATGGAAGGAAAACCAAGTGGTAGTTTGTTTTTTTACCTGTATATCATCAAATTGGCAAACTCTTGCTCTGTAAATTGCCAGCAGTAAAACTTTGCAATAAATTTCTGAAATTCTTGCTTGTCTACTTAAGGATTCCAATAATATTTGACACTTTATACAATTCAAACAAAACTGAAACCAAGAGAATCTCCGGGCTTCATACTAATGGTATGATTCAGTGAAACTAATTTTGGTGGGATAGCCATTTTATTCAATAGTTGATCACAGGGAGGAACAAACTACATGTTACTCACCCTACTCCATCTGTTTTTCAAACATATACATATTCTCTTACATGAACATCTATATCCTTTCTGTTACCCATACACATGCCAGGTGTGGGATACTTTTGGCCCTCCAGATGTTGCAGGATTGCATCTCCCATTATCCATGGCCTTTGGCCATGCTTGATGGGGCTGATGGGAACTGTAGTTCAGCAACATCTGGAGGATCAAAGGCTCTCAATCCCTGTGGCATATGCTTGAATCCCACCTGCAAAATACTGGGGACACACAATCCATATTATAAAATAAAAGAGATTAAATTCCAGTTTCTATTGCCAGTTTCTATATTTACAGGTAGTTATACATCCATATACACAGAGGCTACTGTGTTCAGGCCAATGCACATGGGGAACTTGCAGTCCTCTCCATGATTGTGGCTATTTCTAAAATGCTGCTGTGATTTTGAAAGGTGAGGTGGTCATGCACCACTGCAAGAAGTAATTTGATGGTGTATGAATTTATTGTTCACAACTTCATAAGCGGCAATGATTCTGGACGTTTATAGAATCCCAAAGCTTGTAGCACACACTCTAAGTGGCAGAATTGTAAAATCCAAAGTGTACTCAAGATTGGATAAATGCTTTATCATGGTGGTGTATATTAAGAGGTCCTTGTCTCTAAAGATCAAACAAGAATAAGAATGGTCCTCTCCAGCATTCTTGGCAGGCACCCAAGAGCTGTAGTTATTTCTGCTTAACTAAGGGAAGCTGAAATAGAGAAGCCACAAAACATACAAGAAAGGCACCATATCAATCAATTCATAGTTGTAAGGCATGAGAAAAAGCTAAGTTATGTAGTGCAGCATTTACATGTGTGGGGCGTGGGGAACACAGTTGAATATCCTTTGAGGTGGTAAGTTTAGTTCAGAGGAGGCCTATGCTCTCCAGATGTTGCAGGACTACAGCTTCCACCATTCCTTGCCATTGGCCATGCTGCTGAGGTTGATGGGAGTCGGAGTCCAACAACATCTGCAAGTCCACAGGCTCCACACATTGGTTTAATTGATGGTTCCCGCTACACATTATTAAAAGGTTGATGTCTGGAGAACATACATTACTTCTTCTGTAAGTACTGCAAGGATGCAGTAGTACATTTTCAATGCTTTGGGGAAACATTTTTGATTGGATGGGAAATTATATTCATAAAGCCAATGCTGAGAAGAAATGACCACCCAGACAGTCTAAACAACTCTAATTGGTATTGGTCCCATCATAAACAGCTTTGGAGACAACTGGACTAAATCTGCCTTGGTGGGGAGCGATGAAGGTGTTGAAGCCGAGCCTTTTCTTTGTCTTAGGTTTTTTTTTCAATTTTATAATTTTTATTGGTTAAAATCACAAAAACATATACATATACATCACATACATATTCATCACAAACAATTTACATCCTTTAGTAGAAATGTTTACAAACTTAATTACTATCCGCAGACTCACACACACACTTGAACAGCTTCCAATTATCCTCACTGCATTTTATATTATTATATTAATATAATGTACATTTCCATTTGTTGCTCAAATTTTTCTTCTTATCTCTTTTTGTTTATATGGAGGTTCAATCTACATCTGCCATTAGGATTCCGTTTATACCATTACTCACTAAATATTCTTTAAATATCCTCCATTCTTCCCACGCTGTCTTAGGGTTTTAAAATACTCCTGCATTCATCCAAGAATCTTCTGTGCCTGGGTGTTCAGCTTGCACTTTGGCTCCTTATTCATTAACTGCTACACATTTAAATGTATTTATTTATCCAATTTAACAAGCCAAAGATACTACAGTACACTGTTTGAGTGTAGTGCCCATTTTATATTTTCTTTGAAATACATGCAGGCTATTTCTTATTACAGCAGCACATGAGAACCAAAACGGCTTACACTGCTGACAACTCATGCCATCCTTTTATTTCATCATATACTTAGGACCATCCAATAAAGCAAAAGGTGTTGTGTCGGTAATGAGGTATGCATTCCTTGTTACATGCCATTAGTGCTATAACTGGATTACAGTGTTCCCTTATCATCAGTGAGGAAGGAAAAGGTTTTTTTTATTTTACTTAACACAAGAAACTTTAGCACCCCATGGGATGCAACAGGAAATAAAAAACTCACATTTAAATCAGGTAAGTGGTAACATTGCTTTCAGTTACAATGGTGAACATAACCTTCTTTCACAAGGCTGACTAGAGATATAGCAACATTTGACACTATTTCTTCCAAAGAACGCTGTGAGTGTTGAACACATATCTCTCCTTGCCTCATTTCATTGTTGCCTACAGCTGCCTTTACAAACCCTAGTTTTTCCTCACTGCTGTCATCAGCATCGCTGGAAGAGCAACCAGTACCACTTTCCTCACTCTTTTGTTATAGCAGCAACTTTCTTACATGCGCACAGTATGAGCGTATGAATGAGAGGCTACCTTACATTACTTGCTATAAGATTTGTCCTCAGTTCTGTAACAAAGTTCCCGGTGGTGAAGAACATGCATTTGGCAGGCAGGCCCACCTATGAGACAAGCTGAGGTGACTGCCTCAGACAGCAGGATCCACAGGGACCGCAGATCTTGATGTAGAACTTTATTCCCCTTCTTCCACCCCTTCTTCCCTGGTTGGGAGGGAGGGGCTATTTGGTGGTTCGCCTCAGGTGCCAAAATATCTTGGGCCAACCCTAACATTTGGACAAAAGTCTTGAAGGTGGACAGGTGGGAGAGACCTTTCAGCCAAAGGGCTGCATTCCCTCATGGGTAACCTTCCAGGAGCTGCATGCCAGAGGTGGACAGGGCCAGAGCCAAAAGTTAGTGAGTTAACAGATATGACTCTTAATTGTGTACAGTAGGAGTCAGAGGTTTCTACACAGAGAGAGAGTCAGACACACACCACATCCTCCATCTAGGCAAACAAGGGGTGTTATCACAGTTCCAGGCCACATTCTATCCATGCAAAAGCACTCAATGAGATTCAGAGCAGGGCTATTGGGGACCATTGCCATGGGATGTATGGTTGAGGAGGAGTCCTAAGGGCCATGTAGGGAGGCCTGGAAGGCCAAATCCAGATCTCAGGTCTGAGATTCCCCACTCCGGCCACAATGGAACACCTCTGAGGTCCAGACAGGCCTGGGTCACTTCCAGCTTTAGAGACCTCAAGTCACAACAACAACAACAACAACACACATACACAATATTCACACACACACAAATAACATTGTATGAGACTTAAGTTTTTTTAAAATTATTTAACAAAGGCCTTTCTATTTTTTAAAAATATAATCTTTATTAGTTTTCAAATTTCATACTTCAGATACATATTGTATTACATTGTACATTTACTATTTACTCCTACAAGTTGAGTTGAGTTGACTTCCTTCCTTCTTCTGGCTTCTTTTTTTCCATTCTAATTTTCTCGCATTTCCTTTGTCCATTCTAATGCACTAATTATTAAGGAAAAATCAGGATTCCAAGCAGTCAGAGTCCATATTAAGCATGGTGAGGCCTTTCAAATGCTTTTGTCCCACTTGTAAACAGTCATAGTTCTTTACTGCTTCAACACACTGAACGTAGTCATATGAAGCAAATGTGGTTTTTCTTTTCTTTGAGTAGTAATCTATTGTCTTTGAGAGGATTCAGTCTGTCACAAGAACCTGTTGCGCTCATAGCTTTCATGTTCTGTCTCTGTACTGTGGTTCCAGGAGTAACGCTGTGAACTGTTTATTATTATTATTATTATTATTATTATTATTATTATTACATTGTTGCCTCGCAAGACGAAATTAATTCATTCTGCGAGTGCTGTCGTATAGCGATTTTTTCGTCTTGCGAAGCATCAACGGGGGAATAGCGGTTTGACAGGGAAAAAAAATCAGAATTTTTTTCATCTTGCGAGGCAAGCCCATAGGAAAATTCATCTTGCGAGACAGCCTTTCGCTAGCGAATGCCTTTCGTCTAGCGAGGCATTCGTCTAGCGAGGTACCACTGTATTATTATTACAGTTGTGCCTCTGGTTACATACTTAATTCGTTCCGGAAGTCCGTTCTTAACCTGAGACTGTTCTTAACCTGAAGCACTTTAGCTAATGGGACCTCCCGCTGCCGCTGCACCACCAGAGCACGATTTCTGTTCTTATCCTGAAGCAAAGTTCTTAACCTGAAGCGTTATTTCTGGGTTAGCGGCGTATGTAACCTGAAGCGTATGTAACCCAAGGTACCTCTTTATTATTATCATCATTTTATATTGATTTATTGGTTTGTTTGTTGTCTGTATAAGACATTGTTTTTTAATGTTTGATATTATGTTTTTATATTTGCTGTAAGCCACCCAGAGTGGCTGGGGAAGCCAAGCCAGATGGGCGGGATATTATTATTATGCTGAGAGTGTGTCTGCTTTTCTTATATTTCACCTCCCCTGCAGGCCTGAGAAACTCTAGGATATAGCAGCTTCTACAATCCAGTATAATTGGTGCACACTAAGGTTGCTCTTAATTATCAGTTGAAATCATTCAATCCTACTGGCATGCAACATGTCTTTCTTCATGTACTTAGTAATTAAAACTGATTTATGACCCAGATGTTCAAGACCACAGTTTTATTATGCACACTTTGAGGCTTTAGGGAAACCACAGTCTCTCAGCTTCAGCCCTACAACTGTAATATAGGAATAATAGTGACCTACCTTTCAGGGTTGTTGTAAGGATTACTGAGACAATGTGAACTGTTGTCAAAATTCTATAATCTACATAGAATACTAGGTAAAAAGGTAAGTTAAAGGACCTGTGGACAGTTAAATCCAGTCAAAGGTGACTATGGGGTTGTGGTGCTCATCTCGCTTCAGGCCGAGGGAAGCTGGCGTTTGTCTATAGACAGCTTTCCGGGTCATGTGGCCAGCATGACTAAACCACTTCTGGTGCAACGGAACACTGTGACGGAAACCAGAGCGCATGGAAATGCCGTTTACCTTCCCACTTACCTTCCCTATTTACCTACTTGCACTGGTGTGCTTTCAAGTTGCAAGGTTGCACAGATTCGAACTGCCAACCTTTTGATCAGCAAGCCCAAGAGGCTCAGTGGTTTAGACCAGTGTTTTTCAACCTTTTTTGGGCAAAGGCACACTTGTTTCATGAAAAAAATCACGAGGCACACCACCATTAGAAAATGTTAAAAAATTTAACTCTGTGCCTATATTGACTATATATAAAGTAATTCTCTTGAATAGGAATCAAATAAACAAATTTTTCCCATGGCACACCAGGCAACATCTTGCGGCACACTAGTGTGCCGCGGAACAGTGGTTGAAAAACACTGGTTTAGACCACAGTGCCACCCGCTCCACTAAGCACCCAGGCACTACAGTAAACAACGAGGAAGCGTTCATGCCTGCGGAAAGACCTGTAGATAGAATTAAAAATATTTCCAGGCGACTCTCCTATCCAGCACTATTTGGCAGTGGGTCCTACACAGGAAGCTGCCGCTGCTAGTGTACTGGGACGGTCCAATGTATGGATGGAAGCAATGTGGAGTGTCCATGACAATAGCATTTAATCCGGAAACTGCATACAGTGCTGATGCAGGAAGTTCTGTCAGCACTAGTTTTCAGAAACTGCAACCCCAGTACAGATGTAGCCTATGTGTGTGAATCTATGCAAGACTGTAGCTTATTTGTGTAACCTCATAATACTCTTCTTCAGAGCTTGCAATGTTTTGCGACTGCAGTATGGTAATACACATTGTGTTTGTAATCCATTAATACAGCTCACATCACTGCTGTCTGGCTTGTGAGTTCAAAACAGATGACTGCCTTTCCCAGACCTCCCATTCCCAGGGATGAGAACAAGGTTGTTGACTTCATCTCCATGGAAAAAGCCATCATTCGAGTGGCGTTAATTTCCATGGCAACTGATTTATGGTGGTACCAAGCGAAAGACGATTAGGTTAAAGGTGGGGAGGAGAGGAAAAAATGGTTGGAAAGGATTGTGGCATATATATTATGTTTAAATGATAAATATTTGACAACGCAGTCTCTTTTGTTGTGTGGTTTTCTTCATACACATTACAAACGCACTTCAATTCTCCCTTCCTTTAACTACACACTGCATGTTTTTATGCATCACAACGATGCAATACTTTACTGACTTGCAACTTCATATGTAACCGGTAACTGTGAATAGCGAAGGACAATTAACATGTTGCTACTTGAGACATCTTTTGGAATGTTTCGGAGAGGTGCATGCTTGAAGATGCTAAACTCATTTAAAACACACACAAGGGAAACTATATATTTCGCGTGGAAAGTTTACACAACATGTGAGCCCCTGGAGACCAATTAATCAGCAGGCAAAACGAAAGGAGAAGTGTTCCTCCCGAGTTAGCACGAAGGTTACGATTCCTCAATCGAGGCAGGCAAAAAGTGAAGACGTGGATCATTGCCTTCCATGGAAATGCGGGCAAAAGACGCGGGTCGGGCAGCTACACCTGTTGGGCTCCTGCCGCCGCTGGAGCCCTTCTAGGAGCGGGGAAAGAGAAAGGTGGCTTTTGCCGACGCTTTGCATTTGCGCGACGCCGCTTCAGGATGCCTTTCCTCGCTTCCTGATTTACGAGGCGTCGGCTGGCTCCCTTCCAAGCTCCTCTGAGTAGGCCGCGCCGTCTCGAGAAGCAACCGCCTTTCCTGGAAACGGCTTGCGAAAAAGAAACCCCAGCGAAGGGAAGGGAGCGAGGCTTCAGCTTCTCCGCGTGCCTCGCCGAAGGGGAAAAGCCTGCTTGCGCTGCCGCAAAGCCCTCGCCTTCCTCCTTCCGCGGGGTTGCAGGAGAGCGAGCCCGCTGCAAGGCTGCGGAGAGGCCCAGCCGAGAATGGGAGGGCGGCGCGCCCCTCGCGGCCTGGCCCTGTGGGGACTTCTGCTGTGCGGCTCGCTGCGGGACCTGGCCAGCGCCGCCCCGGCCTGCGCGGCGCCCTCAGACGCGGGTGAGTCGGGCTGAAGCCGAGCGCGGCCTCGAGTCTGGGGCCTGTCAAGCTGGGAGCTGCCAGCCGTGTCGTAGGAGCGGCGACCAAACAAAGCGCCTCCCTCCTTCCCGCCGTAACAGAAAAGTAGGTCGAGGGGCCGCTCCAGTTGGAGACGAGACAGGGCTGGCCGGCTGGCTCTGGGGAGGCTGGCGCGAAAGCGGCGAGGGAGGAGCGCCTCTTCCCCCGGGGCGCTACAAGGCTTCGCCCCTCGCCATTTGCACCCACCTCGGGCAAAGAGTGCCCGCTTGCAACGGGGCCTCCTCGTAGCAGCGCGTTTTATTGTGCCTTGATACAGCATTGCGCAGAAGTCGTTAGCAAATTAATACTGGTGGTTATGGTTATGATTTGTTGCAATAATAATAATAATAATAATAATAATAATAATAATAATAATAATACTGGTGAAGGCGGGTGGTGATGATAGTTCTACTGGTTGAATTCAGTGGGTGTTGCTGACTGTGAGTAGATTGCAGCCATCCACCCAGTGCTGCAGAAGCCTGCTGCAAGTTGCAGGCATATGGAAACTGGCAACAGCAAGGAAATGCTGTCAAACAATCCGGATGAAGCTGGTGGAGAAAATATTCCTGTAACTTAGGGTGAAAGAGTGTCAGATAAAGCGTTGGCTGCATGAGGGAGATACCATTGCTGATTTCAGTATTTCACAGGTGTTGCATACGGAACCATAGGGCTGGGTTACATCAAAAGTCTTGCCTAGTTCAGCATTGTGGCTCTTAAAAGTGGCCAGTCAGATGCGCTTGTGGCATGCATAGGTGAGGGCACCTGCTTCTGCTGTTTGGGGCAATAGCTGCACCCTGTCTCATGGCCTGGCTCTGAGTGTTGCCATAGCGACAAATGAGTGGGCATTCCTCCCTCACCTGGCTGGATGTCATGTTGTCCTATGGGTGAGAAAATAACAGGCCAGGGGAGCTGCTCTTGATTCAGTGACTGAAGTTGTGATAGGAGCGACAGAGAAGCTTGACTTGCTCTGTATGCTGAATCCAAAGCTATGGCTTTGGGGGACCCCACTAGAAAACTTAAGATCTTCTGGAATATTAATGTTGCAAGCCCTTTCATCCTGTGCTCAGGTTGTATATACTTGTAAATAAAACCATATATCTTAAAGACACTACAGTTCCATGGAAACTGAACCTTCAGAAAGCACTGGAACCCTGGAGTCTCTGTTTCTTGGAGATTGGGGTGCACACAACAATACTTGGCAGTGAGTTTGGGAGCAGAGCTTGAGTTTGGGGAAACGGGAAAGAGGAAGAGAGGTAATTGATCTGCTCAAGCCACTGCCCTGGCAGCTTAAGGGAAGTATCATGAAAGAGGAATTAGAGTAGGGAGAATGCTTTCCCGCCTCTAGAACTTCATGCCCCACAATATTTGTTCTCAGTACAGGGACTTAGACTCAGTGACCTTTATGTCCCTTGCATCCCAATAATTCAATGGTTCTATTATTCCATGTCCTCAAGTAGCTTTTACCATCTGGGACTGTTGTTACTTATAGAACATAACACACACATGCCAAGCAAATAACTACCTGAAGTACAAAGTAAGTAAATGGATATCTTTTAATTAAATCAGTCTCCATTGTTGAGAGTATGCAAGCTTTTGAGTCTATTGAACTAAACAAGAATTCTGAACTTTTCTCAATATTACGTTCCCTTCTGTGATGTCATTCCCACAGAGCCGGGCAGTGTGCAACTGTTTCCTCTTTTTCCAACAGGTTTCATTACTTCTTATCCTTCTCTATTTTGAAAACAAATAAATCCCAATGTGTAGCAATAAGAGAGCTGGTTGTGTTCTATGCTGTATTGACGTCACCTTGGCTTGGATCCAAAACTGCAATAGCAAAATTCTGCTTGTAATGAGACTTTCCCAACGTCCATCCTCCTAAAAAGTTTCCCCCGATGATTGGCAAAACCTCAATAAAATGGTGTTTGACATGATGCATAGGAGAGAGTAATTGGTGGAAATTGGAAAGCCCTTTTACATGAGTAGAAGTGCCTTCTGCTAACAAGCACCTTTGGATCCTTTTTTTTTTGTCTCAAAGCACAGTCTAATCCTTAAACTGAGCAAAGGCAGTTCCTCATTTTCTATGTGATTTACTTTCCCCATTATTTCTAGAAGTGGCATGTTTGCGTGTTCTTCTGGCTCATGATCTCAGATCCGTACCGCTGAGACAGTATTGATAAAATGTCTTAAGATTGGCCTGAAAAGCCCAATTGCCCTGAAAAAAGAGTGATAACACTCAAAATGTATTGGACATCAATCTGGTTTGACTAACTGTTCCATTGCTCCTTTTGATATTTGTCACTTCAGCTTTTTATAATTACACAATGACTTCTGAGGAAGAAATTTAGTTTTCAGAGATTTGCTGCTGCTGTTGCTTCTTCTTCTTCTTTTTAAAAAAGTTCATAAAGTTAGGACTCTAATCCAGTGTTGTTGCCAGTTTGTCCCAGACAGTGTTTAACTCCATGTAAATCACTTCACCATCTGTATGCCATTTTCAGAACTAAAATTTGTTTTGTTGCACTTAAGAGACTTTCCTCTTTAAAAAATGAGTACCATCTGAAAGGTACCAACCGAAAGTATTGCTTAGTGTTAGAATAAACATTTATTAAATTCCATATTTTTTTCAGATCTATGTTTTGCTTAGTCCACTGCCTATGCACAAGTGTTTGTGGTATGTTTCAATTTGTCTACTCCGTCACTGTCTTGACCTTTGCCTGATCCGAGTGGCTCTCTGGGCAGGAAATTGTTGTCAACAATTGCCATTCCTGGTCAGTTATTTCATAGTCATTGATGGAGAAAATAAACCTTAGTTGCAGTCACCTTTTAAATCTTCTTTTTTTAAAAAAACAAAAACAAAAAACAGTTGTGTAGCTGCACAGCTGTGCTTCATGGAGTACCACAGATTACTTTCCATTTTTTATCTCCCCCTGCCCTGGAAGTTATGGGATGCAACCCCCCCCCCCCAAACCCTGCCAACTATGAATTTGTTGTACAGTCGTGTCCGACTCTTCGTGACCCCATGGACCAGAGCATGCCAGGCACTCCTGTCTTCCAATGCCTCCCACAGTTTGGTCAGACTCATGTTGGTAGCTTCGAGAACACTGTCCAACCATCTCATCCTCTGTCGTCCCCTTCTCCTTGTGCCCTCCATCTTTACCAACATCAGGGTCTTTTCCAGGGAGTCTTCTCTTCTCATGAGGTGGCCAAAGTATTGGAGCTTCAGCTTCAGGATCTGTCCTTCCAGTGAGCACTCAGGGCTGATTTCCTTCAGAATGGATAGGTTTGATCTTCTTGTGGTCCACAGGACTCTCAAGAGCACCATAATTCAAAAGCATCAATTCTTCGGCGACCAGCCTTCTTTATGGTCCAGCTCTACATCACTACAGGGAAAACCATGGCTTTAACTATACGGACCTTTGTTGGCAAGGTGATGTCTCTGCTTTTTAAGATGCTGTCTAGGTTTGTCATTGCTTTTCTCCCAAGAAGCAGACATCTTTTAATTTTGTGACTGCTGTCATCATCTGCAGTGATCATGGAGTAGCCTTCCATTGTAATCACTGCCATGTGGCAAGGAGTTCTTTGATTAATTTAAGAGGAAGAAACACACTATAGTACAGTGTGTAAAACCACCAAGCAGCACTCCCATTTATAAAAACAAAGTAGCACAACAATGCCTCAGCAGTGTAAAGCTGACTGGTGGAGATTTGCCCCAAGTCTGGAGAAACAACATAGGTAAACCTAGGATTGCTTTCAGAATTGTTGTGATACAATAGTTTATATCTTTCATTCAGAAAGTTTTGTAAATCCAGACACGAGTTACAAGAAAAAAGCCTAATGTTTATAGTGAAAGCTTAAAATTCTGCAGGAGTTGATGATTCAGACCTTGTACTTACCAGGGAAAAGCTTTCTGGTCAAATGAATAAATAATTTCTAGTCACTGACCAAGGTGACGAACAGTGACCCTTAATGGGAACATGGAGTCTTAATGGGAGTTTCAGGATTTTTCAGTAGCAGTATTTTTTTTTACATTTTGCTAAGAAAATGTACATCTAATTCTCAGTTTTTTTCTTCTATTTTGTCTGGAAACAGGCCAGTTCTGGCACATCTCCGATTTACACTTGGACCCCACCTACCACATTACAAGTAATCGCACTCAGGTTTGTGCCTCTTCCAAAGGAGTGAATGCCTCAAACCCTGGCCCTTTTGGAGATTTCATGTGTGATTCACCATATCGGCTTATTTTATCAGCTTTTCAGCACATCAAGGATTCTGGTCAACAGGCATCCTTCATGATATGGACAGGGTAAGTAAGAAAGACACTAGTATTTCTGATGTAAAGCTACTGAAAGGTTAGAGCAAATGTATTTGGCCATTTCATAGCCTTATTATAACTTGTGGAATTAACTTTAAGGGCCAAGTTACACATTTTATTTGACTTTATCTTCTGAAGCCTTGTTTGACTTGTCCCTGGGCTCAGCTTGCAGGCAACTGGAATGGAGGAGGGGGAGCCCAAATTAGATCCTTTTTTTTGGGACCCGGGATTTCAGTCTGGGTGACAGGAGATGTTGTATGCTACATCCTGGTTTTTTTTTTTTTACATATTGGCAGATTCTCCAGTACACACAAATGGGAGGGATAGTAATATTGCTTCCTGTAGGTTAGACAGATTGCAGGTAACAAGGACTGAAGATTGTGTGCATTGAAGCCCAAAATGTCTTTCGAAGGGCCTGCAGTTTCTTTTAACTCTGGTTAGTCATAAAGCAATTTATGTAACACATGAAAACATTTCATGCTTAATTAATTTCTTTGAAACTGTTTGAGTACTTTAATTATAACTTTAATCACTCTCAATATGCAGTACTGAAGTACTTTTAGAGTACTACAGAGAAACTAATGTTTGATTTCAAAAATAATTACACAACTACCAAGTTGAGTTTTTTCTTTTTCTTTGGTTTTCTTAAAGAGACAGCCCTCCGCATGTTCCTGTAAAACAACTCTCCACAAAAATTGTCATTGACATTATTGGTAACATGACTTCTACCATAAGAAGTTTCTTTCCAGATCTCCAAGTTTTCCCTGCATTGGGAAATCATGACTATTGGCCACAGGTAAGACAAATTATTCAAGAGAGTGAATAATTTGGCAACCTGATCCTATGTTTCTATACTCCTTGGAGGTTGTGGGTGCAAGTATAACTTAGCTGGGCACTATCTGCCTTTGATTAGTAGTCAGCATTATAAAAGATGGCTTAAGAATACAACAATACACATTTGCTTTGAAGAAAGCGCTGCTGAGTTCAGTGAGACATACTTTCAAGTAAGTGTAAGTAGGATTGCAGCCTAATGTTTGCACATCTCTTAAATTAGGAAAATCCTCTTGCCCCAGAATGAACTGCCCATAGAAACACAGTGTGTTTCAGTGCTAAAGTACAGAGGAGCAAGCACTTGGATAAAGTGTGTTGTAACGACATGGAGTTAACTGCTTATGGTTGAATTCTTACCTGTTTCAAACACATTTGTCACTATTTGAGGATCCAGATGTTTAGGGTTTTGGTTTTTAAAAGCATCTCATGCACCTATATGAGAATGTGACCTGATCTACCTGTAGTGCAAAATGAGGTGTGGTAATTCTGAGATGATAAAATCAACAATGCTATTTCAGAATGTAGGTGGGGGGTATAGAATGATACTCTCCTTTCATCCAATGTAGAGTTTGGGGCACATTCTTGGCACATAGCCAATCTGAAAAGCTAATATTTGGACACATAATGGTTAGTGAAGCATAGCCTTAAAGGGATGTCTGTATTTTAAAGGATCAGCTGCCTACATCTGTCAGTGAAGTTTACAATGCTGTAGCAGATTTCTGGAAACCTTGGCTTACGGATGAAGCAGTCAGCACCTTGAGAAGAGGTAGGGTGGATAGTAAAACAGCACACATTTGCTATGTCCGCTTGTCTTTATTTGGCTATGCTGGATATGGGTGAAATTGACATGGTAAAATTTCTAATATTGGGTTCTTATTGTAAGTGAAAATGTTTCATATTTCGGGCACTTTCTGTCCCTGAATCGCCAAGGCCTAATTATTCTACTGATTTACTAAACATTATAGTTATATGTGACAACACCCACGGTGTCGTATATTTTGTACTGTATATCCTTGATAGTTTGCATAGGCGTTTCTCAGTGTTTAAAGTGTTTCTGAGTGTTTAAAGTCAATGTTAAGGATGTTGTTGACAGGAACAGAATGGTGTGATACAAGATATAACCCTCCTCTTTACAAATGACCAAACAATAGTTTATTACATAAATATTCAAGCAGTGATCATAGTATCATAGAATTGTAGAGTTGAAAAGGACCCCAAGGCTCATCTAGTCCAGTGCCTTGCAATGCATTGTAACTAAGCCAAATAATTGAAGTCATCATCTATTTTTCCCTTGGTTAACAGTTTGCAAATAGTTAGCATGATATCTATAATTAAACTGTTCTATTTTTGCTCTGAGGTAAGCAGGAGCTTACAACCTGCTTATATAATCGGCAAGCAAATAAATTTCCAAATCTATTGTAGCCTCTTAAGAATTTGAAAACAGAAAAAGGGGTTTTTTCTTGAATTTGATCCTTACTTTGCACATTAAAATTCAGGAAGTAAAATTGAGACCTGCAAATCAAATTTTAGGTTACATGTTTTTTTCTAGCAAATGTACAAAATATTAGAAATACGCAGAATTCTTAAATGTTAAAGATGCAGAAGTTACCGGTATATTCCATTACTCCTATTTACCCTTTATTAATTATCCCATTGGAATTATATCCATGGAACATCTTGAAGAATGGTATTACCCAGCAGGAATATGTATGTTAGATTTAGGCCCATAGAAAGGATATTGCATTTAATTTGCAAGTCAATTCTCAGATAATTCTGTCCTATTCTATTCTACCTGACTTGACACTGGAGAAGACAACCAAAAATCAGTGGAACTTATCCATAGTAAATTAAAGACATACATCTTCTCTCCACCCTCCCCTAGGTGGTTTTTATACACAAACAATTCAGTCCAACATGACTACACAATCTCTTAGGATAATTAGTTTAAATACCATCTTATACTACCCTCCCAACACTATGACTCTGAATATGACTGATCCAGCAAACCAGTTTGCATGGCTGGAACGTGTATTAGAGACAGCACATCAAAACAAGGAAAAGGTAAGGATCTTTTTAAAAAAAGTAATAAGAATGTGAAAAGGGTAACTATTTGTTTCAAGAAAGTTTGCAGTTGGTGGGACCTTTGAGCAAGGTAGGTATTTCTCCTGAACTTCCACTGCTCTGAGTAGAAAACATGCTAAACTTGTATCAGTTAATCCAGGGGAACTCCTCACTTTGGTAATAAGGGAGCACCCCAAAGGTCACCCATACACAATGCTAAATTATGGGGGCACTCTTACTCAGTCTGGTATGCTGCCAGAAGTATTCAGAGTGCCAAATACCAGGTCCCACCAAATAGTTTGGTGCTGCCAAATGCCAAGAGTAAGTGTGAATGGGTTGAAAGCATGTGAGCTTTTCTGTGTGTGCTTGAGCCTGGAGCCAGCTCCTGAGTTTCCAGCAGGTATAGTCTTGAAGTTTGAAGTTTCATCTTAACTCTTCATGGTGCTTATGTCTATACTGCAATCATTAGTTCAAGGCTTCTGACTCCTAAATACATCAGTTGTTGTGGCCAAAAAACGAAGAGACTAATTAAGATAACTCCTACCTGAAATACTAAAAATGCTGCTTGAGTGCAAGACTTCTTGTAACAAGGGTTTGTGCATTTAATAGGAAATAAGTTGTGATGCTTGCCTCCAGTCAACGGCATTGAAGAACTTTGGTTTATTCGACCTGTAATCTATATCCTTCAAGCTTGTAAGCCTTTATGCCTGCTTCACAAACGCTATAACTTCATTCTTAGTAGGGGGGAAAGTGTTTACCTTTCAGAAAGCAACAAATGGAAAAGTGAGATTGTAAGCAATTTCTTTCACGTCAGCATTATAGTATACACCTAACGTATTTGATTTAATATTAAAATGCCCTTTCTGATATTTATATTCTTATCCCTTAGGTTTATGTGATAGGACATGTGCCAGTAGGTTATCTGCCTTATTCTCGAAATACAACTGCCATAAGAGAACATTACAATGAGAGGTTGATAGAAATCTTTCGCCGTCATAGCAGCGTGATTGCTGGGCAGTTTTTTGGACACACTCACAGAGACAGCATCATGGTTCTTCTGGATGAAAAGGGTAATGATGTTTGCAGATGACAGCTTTCTTGGCTGGTGACACAGATTACACAGTAACGGGATATCTTTTTTATGGTGCTTTGGGGATAGGCAAAGGCCATATTCTCTAATGGGATAATTCAGAGTTAACCCATATGATGCCTTTCATATGTTGTCAGGTTGCAACTCCCATCAGCCGCAGCTAGTGTAGTCAGGGAGGATGGTAGCTGCAGTTCAGTAACATATGGAAGGCACCACATAATTTAGCCCTGCAGTTGCCAACTTGAATCCTCCTCCTCCTTCATACCCTTGCTGCATGATTATGGTGCATTCTTACCATTCCTAAATCTATCAGTTCTATTTAAAATGATCACAAATAATCAACATCACAGAAACTAATTCCACTTTGAAGAAATAGATGGTTAAAAATGAAGGGGCAAAACCAACCACGTTGAGTAAATGCATCCCAACAACTTTAAAATTCACACTGGTATTATTACAATCAGTACTTTTCCAAGTACTCTGTACTGAATCATGTTTTGCAAATGGTTTGGCTTGTGCTTTATTTTCAAATAAGAGCCACAACTGCTCTTTCGTTAGGTTTGCACTTCATCATAAGACAATAGCAGATCCTATACAAGAATCTTTCCTTCCCGTTTCTTCAGTGACAGTTGCAAATTACACTGGCCAGTTCCTACCCATTGTAGAATGTGTCAAAAGGGAATGTTCTCAAGCTTGTTAGATATACTCAGTTTTTCCGTGTTTTTCCTGCATCATTACTAGGTCTCTGTCTGTATTGGGCTCCCTGCTGCTTCAGAGTTAATTAAAACAGGAACAGAGACTAAAGATAGAAGGAGAGAGGAGTCTTCTAACCCATAATATTCTGCAAAATGTAGCCAACATGCATCTTTCAAGATTGTATGCAGTATTATATATTCTTCTCTAAAGTTGTTTCAGATTGAACAATAAAATTTGCAGCAGCAGGAAGCATTAAAATCTAAGAGACACCACCTAAATATTTGTATCCTTTAAACATCATGGCCTAAACAAACTATAAGCATATTGGCTTAGTGTTGTATTTGCTAGTTCGGACATCATGCTAAACCAAGGCACATTGTGGTTTAAATGAACAAATCACACAGTGTTATTTGCAAAGGCAGTTATTATCTCAATAAGGCACTATATTGAGTTTCCAACAGTGATATAATCATTTGATCAATTGATTAAAAAGCAGGTGCTTAACCAACTGGATGTTCTTTAATTTGATGTCAATCCTAATAGTAACATCCCAGAATGACATAAAAAATAAGCAACTTCAGTGTCTGTATTGTAGAAGATCCACATTTGAGACATGCTGACATTCATTCCAACTGATGACAGTCTGCTTCAGTTGCCTATGGCTTAGAAGGGAAAGCAAAATCGTTTCACCCAGAAAAGCAGAGCATGTACTGATTTTTTATATACATAGTGATAACCTATCCTCTTCATTTAATCTGGTATCCGTAGATGTAAACCAGTATGCTTGTGTAACCTGAACAACAGCAGGTTTATGAAGCATCCAAAATCCTTTTGCTTGTTGATAATTGGTGAGCAATTAAATCTTTAGTGCTGGAATCTGGAACTGGAGAGCCTCTGGTTGTTCAACTACAACTCCCATTATCCCTGAGCACTAACCGTGCTGGTTGGGACTGATGCAAGTTGGACTCCAACAGCATCCCTTCTTTAGCTGATTAATTCTGTTAATTGATATGCAGCCAAATCCTACCCATGTTTATTTGGAAGTAAGCCTGACTAGTTCCCATGGAACATACTGCCAAGTAAGTATGTGACGGGTTCCAGAAGCTTTGAACTAGTCTAGTTAATATTCCCACATGTTTAGTAGAAATACAAGTAATTTAATGATGTGAATGCTGATGCAATTTGACTTTTTTTTTTTTTAAAGCGGTCCGTGTATTCTTTATGGACAAACTCAGTGTAAATAATTATTTAAAACCCTAAGTAGTCAAATTGAGTTGTGTTTTTCTTTTTGGACAACTGTGCAGTACAAATCTGTGTATGTTTACTTAGAAGTAAGTCCCACATGTGACTGACTCCGTAGTAAACGTGTTTAGGTTTTCAGCCTAAATTCATCTGAAGATGTGTAAAAATCTAGTCTTGTTTTTACAAAGCTTTCTTAAACATGGCTTTCGTAGAGATACCTTGACTGCCTTTCAGAGGATTACCCAGAGTCAGATCAAGACAAGGTTCATAAAAGATGCTTAGGTGCGCACAAGGGGCTTTCAGTGACTTTTAAAGTCTTTTTTACTCTGAACTGTAGACACCCCTCCCAATTTCAAAACTGTGTTCATTGTTGTTTAAATCTATCCATTGCCCAAAAATGTGAAATCTCCAAAATAAGTTTTTCTTCAGGGAGTTGGCATAACTTTAATGATTGGCGAGCATTGATGGTTGCATCAGAAATTGTAGCGAGGGGTTCCCATGTTTGGCTATTGTATAAAGATTTTTTAATAATGTGCAGGACACAAAGTACATGTCTAATGTAGTGAACATATGTGTAAGTTTAAACATTGCCGCTTATTTAAACCCTTCTCCATTCCCCCAAACCCTTTGTTTTGTAATCGTTCAGAAAAGCCAGTAAACTCCTTGTTTGTGGCACCTGCTGTGACGCCAGTGAAGAACGTATTGGAGGTAGACTCAAACAATCCTGGAGTGAGATTATATCAATATGACCCTCTTTCTTATAATCTACTGGTAAAAAAAAAAAAGCAGGTCTCCTGGAAAGTAAAAATTTAATGTGATGGGTTTTGTGATTAGTTCTTCAGCTAACATTAACTTCTGTGGTTAGCAGTAAAGCCATTCATGCTTCCTAAATAGTCATTTTCCATGTTTACATAATTGTGTATCAATGTTTAACGTATATGAACTGAATTGAAGCCAGTAGCTAGAAATGTATGAAGAAGTATGGGGAAACTTCTGTACATTTTGTATCCTTATCTGTCTCCCAAGTTTCACATGCTTTAGAATTCCCTTGTTCCTCCCTTCTTCCCCAGTGATTGCACTGTTATTCATTCATTCATTCATTCATTCATTCATTGCACCTTTTTCTCCAAAGAGTTCAGTTGCTCCTCTCCCCACTCTCATTGTTAACTTCACAACAACTTTGTTGAGGTAGGCTGAGGGATTGTGGTTGCTTAAAGGTCACTCAATGAGCTTTGTTGCCAAGTAGGGATATAAACCCAGATCTCTCCAGCCCTAGTCTGGCACCCTAACCTCTACGCCACACTTATTAGAAGTAAGCTACTGCTCTCGTTGCTAATCCTACAAATGGTCTTCTCCTCTTTCATTCAGTGGTGCAGTTTAGACTCTGGACTTAACGGTCTTATGCCCCCTGCTCCCTCTTTAAATGGCAGTGCAAATTACTCCACTTACATTAAAACTTGGTAATCCATCTCTGCTGTGTTTGTGGGTCCTCCTGCTCATTCTGCTGAGTGTGGCCCTGGACTCCTGCCCTGATGGTTCCACTGCTTTTATCTTCGTTCTGCCTTGGTTTCTCAAACTGTTTCATTTGCAGGAAGGGAAGAGCAGCAACCAACATGAGGCAGCTCTGCAAGGAGGAGGAGGAGGGGTTGGGGAGAACACGCCTTGTTCAAACGTTATTTGTAGTAATTTATTGAGGGAGGGGTAAATCACAGTTCTGCCGGAAGCATTACCCAAAGCGGCATACATTAATGAACCCTATTATCGCTAAAAACACTGGGATAAAACAAGCCACAAACCAGGATGGGGATGCAAGCTGTAATTAAAGCAGGCAATAAATCTGTAGGCCGTGCTTGTTAGCAGGCATTTACCAGTTGCTGAAAGACCCATAATGCAAGGACCGCCAGACAAGCATTTCCATAGTTTGGAATGTGTCGCCAGAGAGACTGGGAGAATTTGGTTCCACACCTTAAGTTTTAAAAAGGAGGACACAGAGCAGGCCTGCCCCAGTGGATCTGAGAACATGGAAATAGATGTATGGAAGGAAGAGACCCTCCCTAAGGTGTGCAGGCCTAGAGCATTTGGAGTTTTAAAGGTCAGCAACTGGGCCTGGAAACAAACATGCCATTGAGCTAGAACTAGAAAAGTAAATGACATGTTCCCATCTGGTGTTGCACATTTTTCACTAGCTGTTGCTGCAGAATCCTCTTCAAAGGCAGGCCCATGTAGACCACATTGCAGTAACCCAAACAGAAGATTGCTGAAGCATAGATAACTGAGGCCCACTTTCTGTTTGAGAGAAGGGGTTGGAGTCAGCTCCTCAGCCTAAGCTGGGGAAAGCAGCACTCCTGATCACTGACACCACATACGAACCTAATACTAAAGTGAGCTCCATGGGCATACCAAACTCTCAGCCAGCCTTTGCCAACCTAGTGCCCTCCCATCAGAATGTGCTGGTTGGGGCTGATGGAAATAGTAGCCCAGAACAAGAAGATGCAAGTTTGACAAAGACTGCTCTAAGCATTGTCGTTCACGGGAAGTCTATAACTTCATATTGAAATGCCACATTCCCTTCCTGTTTTGAGCTGCCACAAGGTCATGATGCTTGTTCTGTCTGGATTCAGTTTCAGTTTGTTAGCCATCTTCCAGCACATAAATACAACAGGGCAATTGTTCAGGAAATCCATGGTTGTTCCTGGATTTGCTGGGAAAGGAAAGCTCATGCTGGATGCTGAATGACACAGCACTCCATGCTGTCAAAGAGCTCTCTCAGAAGTTGCCTATAGATGTTAAAAGTGTTGGGGCCAAGATGCAACCCTTTGGTATCTCTGGTTCTGTTGGGTTTATCAACAGTCACCCAACAGCAGTTGCCTGTCAGGTGGGTGTGAAGCTACTGCAGAGCAGCGTCCTTAACTCCCAGCAGTCTCAAGTAGCACAGAGTTATCTGATTATATAGTATCAAATGCCACTGAAAGGTTTAGGAGACCGAACAAAGGTATAACTCTTTCTGGTTCTATTCCAGACACAGGTAGTAGACTGGAGCAGCTAAGGTGCTTTCAGTTGCAAACCATTCTCTGAACCTCTATAATATGGGTCTAGAAAATATTTATCATTCAAGAGGTTTTGTTGGTCCTGTACCTTCTGGTCCAGGAAGGCAAATTTATATTGTTCTATATCTGTTTAGATCAACTATCTCAAATGAAGATTTTTTTTTTAATCACAAGAAGGTGGATTGCAGCATCTCTTAAGCATATTGGCACCATCCTCTCCTCTACTAGTATGCGAGAAGCCAGCACCATGAGCAACTGGGTTCTGAGACCTTTATCAACCATGCACATTTGCATAGTTTCACTTCTTTTGTCCAGAATATTCTACAATAATGGAGAGAGAAAAAGAGTCCTGAAATCCTACTACACCTACTAAAAATCTACTTGGCCAACAGGCATTGCCTTGCACACATTCAGATATAATTTTGCACTAATGTAGTGCAAAAAGTTTGAAGCTTTTGTTCTCAAGGGGCTATTCTGTACTTAATTCCACACTCACGGGACACAGAGTAATGGGTTATGTTGGTGAATTTTCCTTGAGCTGGATATATTGTTTGTCTTATCTGCAGGCCATTCCAAGAGTGTTGTTTTTGTCTCTTTTCTTCCCATCCGTTCCCTTCCCCCAGTATTAGCATATGACAGAAACTGAGCTATATATGAGTCCACGTCTTGTGGTGGGACATGACCTTTCTCTTCAGTTGTGAATAATAGGCAGTGACGGCTTCTTAATCAATACATCACTCTAGAAGTTTAATGAAGCAGTGGATACAATTGTGCACTTTTTGTTTCTGTTTAATTCCAGGATCTTTGGCAGTTCTACTTGAACCTCACAGAAGCCAACGTGAAAAATGAATCAGTCTGGAAACTTGAGTATGTTATGACCAAAGCTTATGGAATCAAGGACTTAACACCAGAAAGCTTGTACGAAATGGCAAATCAACTTAGTGTACCTCACAGCAAATTGTTCCAAAAATATTACAGCCGCTACTATGTGAGTTATGATGATCCAAACTTGTTCTGTGAAGAGCACTGTAGGATCACCCAGCTCTGTGCAATTCAATATTTAGACCTCACCACTTACACAGATTGTATCGAACATAAAGGCAAATTACATAGGTAAAAAGTAGCACTCATGCTAAATAATTGTGTCCTCTAAGGCCTGGTTCTGATGTAGCAACTTTAACTGTTGTTTCTTCAGCTAGTGTGGTGCCTACCCACTTCTCTCTTCATTAGTTTTCCATTACAAATGAACTGCTCTTGGTTTTATATCCTGGTTACAAAGCCATGATTAAAGCACAGTTTCCCAGTTGAAATGTAGCAGGTTTCAACTAAATTAGAGTTGAAACACTGAAGCTAACATGCATTGGGGGGAACGCACAGGCACAACATTGTTTTTGGTGCAGTAAACCATGGTTTATATAAGTAGAGGTCATTACTGCTATATCGAGCCTAAACAAAGTTCAAATAATATTTTGCCAAATTAGAGGCCTGCAAATTAATCAAATGTTGTAGAGAGAAACAGATCCTATGTGTGTTAGTGTTGTTGCAAGATGTACCTCTAAGCGTCTGTAAAGAAAATTTCCCCTGAATTTCTTGCTGCTGCTAAGCATCCAAAGCAGGTATTTAATCAACTGGAAGGGGTGGGATGGGGGTGCTTCCCTTATTTTTAAAGCTTAGCTATTTCTTCAATCGACTCCTACAGCCTATGCACACACAAAAAATATATCATTCAGGTGACTGTAAGTGTATATAGCTGCATCTTGCAAGCCTTTTAGAGAACTTTTCTTGATTCATTTTAAAGTATTTTTAGAGATACTTGTATGGAAATTGTACAATTTGTATGGTAAAATTATCATAAGTTGAATCATGGAAAGTATCTGTATATATACAAAGTTATGGTTTGTTTCTCTAAGTTTTAAGAACTTGTGATTTTGCTCAAGGGCAGGCAAGAATTCATATGGCCATAAAATAATTATTTTTCTGACACAACTGTGTCTATCATCCATATCCACTGGGGAATGGGGTGAAAGTAAAACAATGAGAGGAGGGAGCAGTCTAGTTTCTTACCAAAAATAAAAAATGAAAATAAGAAGGACACAGGCTGTACAATTTGCTTCATATCTCAGGTTCTACAAATGCTGGAGTTGAACTTAGTTTCATACATGTTGTGATTTTTCACATTTGCTTCCAAATGAAGATTTTGGGTTATATATTTGCTTTTCTTGCTGATTTATATGAATGGCTTTGTCTAGCTGTAATTGTACAATATAGGCTTGGATCCTAAGTTGCTTCTCAAATCATGTAAAGGGCAGATTTTTGACCATTTCCTCTTTGTCTGTAGCCCTTCCAAGAATCCTACAACCCCCAGGAGCAAAAGTTCAGGGGCTGCAGGTGGATGGGGTGAGGCCTGAAATCCCTGTTTGTGAATGTGAACTCTGTCCTACTTATGGAAAGAAAGTTAGGATCCAGGTCATGGTGTTTAAGAAAGCTTTGGTTTTTGAATCTTTTAGGTGTGGGTTCCCCTTCACCCTGGAATAAATAATATGGCTTGATCCTAAGCATAATTTACTTCTATTGCACACAAGCTTGCAGAAATTAATTGGCGGTGTACTAGCTCAGGGACTTTCACAATCTTATTTTTTATTGTGTTAAAATAAAACTTGCTCATTCCAAGTAGATCTGCTAAAAATGTGTATGTGTAAATGCTTGGGTGTTTATACAAGAAGATCTATAAGAAAAGCTCCAGTGGGGAAGATGGGGACAAGTTACATATTTTTGTTAGCTGATCAGCAATTTCACTTTTGAATTATTTGGGAACTTTCTGGTAGATGCCATCTGTCAGTTTTTGTTTTGTCAATAAGGTCTAGTACTTATCACCACTATTTGTCTCAGTTCCTCAGGCTCCCTGTGAAAAGTTGGTTAAAGCACATGGTCTACCTTATATCTTCCCCAGTGAAGACAGGTGGAAAACATTTATTCAGTTTGTTTGCAATCTCTGTTAGCACATCTTTGACTCTTTTGTCATCCAAAAGCCCAACTGCCTCTCTAGTCCTGTTCCTGCTACTAATGTATTTAAATATATTTTGGATCTTGGTCTTCATGTTTTTAGCAATGTGTTCTTCAAATTCTTTTGTTTAGCATCTCTTTTTGCCTACTTGCATTTCTTTTGTCAAAGCTCCTTTCCCCTCCTTATTTAGACTAAGAATTCCATTTAGCCTCTGGTCTTTGACTATGCTGGCATCCTCTTGGCCTTGTTGGTACCTGCCTTGCTCTGCGGTATATATTCCAGCTGAGCTTCTAATATTGTGGCATTAAACAACTCCTAAGCCATCTGGAAAGATTTGAGCCTCTTGCTTTTTTTTGCCTTTGGAGACTCCAGTTGTCATTCCAGAACACACACAACGTTCTGCTGCGGCTGGATGTTTCAAGAGAAGATGGATAGCAATGGGCAAGTTGTCTTTTAGAGAATGTTTGTGCAATTACCAGTTTTCCCGCTGCAGAATCTCAGGCTTCCAAGAAATTGAGGAGTCTTTGGAAACAGCTGAAGCTCAGTGGGAGAGCGCATGCTTTGCACACACAAGGTCCTAGCCTTAATCTTGGCATCTCCAGATAGGGCTGGTGGGAAATACCCCTAGCAGGTTGTTTAAAGGTTGTTTTCTGCTGCTCCAGAGAAGCGGACACGGGGCAATGGATTCAAACTACAAGAAAGAAGATTCCACCTAAACATTAGGAAGAACTTCCTGACAGTAAGAGCTGTTCGACAGTGGAATTTGCTACCAAGGAGTGTGGTGGAGTCTCTTTCTTTGGAGGTCTTTAAGCGGAGGCTTGACAGCCATCTGTCAGGAATGCTTTGATGGTGTTTCCTGCTTGGCAGGGGGTTGGACTGGATGGCCCTTGTGGTCTCTTCCAACTCTATGATTCTATGATAGGAGAGTTGCTCCCAATCACTGGAAATAACTATACAGATCAATGATGACAACTCAGGATAAAGCAGCAGCTTCCTTTGGGTCTCTTTGCACTATGAAGAAATTAGCTTCCTACATGCCTGGGAACACACATTTCTGTACTGTAAGGCACATTAGAAAAGTAACTAGTGCTGGATGTCCCAGCATTATTGAAACCACAACTGAATAGGAATCTGTTCCATTTATTTTTATTCAAAAGGAAAAATTAAAAAACCACGTTTTTTAAAAAAATCTCAACACTGAGAAAGAGTGGATGCTGTAATGCCTGAGTAGTTACATCACTAACATAGTTGTAGCATTGGCATAGATTTAATTTGCCACCAGGGCTTCTTAGGAACGCTACGCTAATCCTTCAAATGGCCATGCAAGAATGCAGTGAATTAGAAGAATCTTTAAGCAGGCTGTTGTATTCATTCTATGCTCTTAAGATTCAAATCACTTCCACAGCAGAATGCTCTCATTCATTGGAAACTGATGCAGATTTCCTATGTGGATGGACTTTAAGATATCTGCATTTTTCATCAAACATAAATACAGCCTAGGTTCCTGGAGAATGGCCTAGAAAGCAGAGAGAGTCGAAAGATGCCCTTTAGTTACCTATACTATTGCTGCAATCAAGAAAATGAAACTTCTAAGGATCATAAATGTGTATATATGGGTGAACAACTTAAAATAGGCTAAATTCACTCATTCCTGTGCTTGATTTGTACCTGCTCAAGATTATGTTTCTTATTTTTCTTCTACCAGTGATCTATCCACATGTAGCTTCAGCAAAGTGATGGCCTCATGTGCTTTTAAATTATTCTGTGATCCAATCTATATTTATTTTAAGGCGTTGTATATAGTTTTTCAGACATAACAGTCTCCCACAGTGGGTTGAAAAATGCAACAGAATTAGTAAAGATTCCAAAGGCACAAGGAGATCATGGCAGATGAGCCAGAAAAACTCATCACTAAAAAACTGGAGATTCTGAAAAGGCTATGTGAATAATAATTTTGGATGGAATTCAAGATCATGCAAATGTTAGTAGTCCACCAGCTCAAGCATTTCTGCTTGCCAGATGGAACAATAACTTCCCCCCTTCCCCTGCTCACTGTTCTGGGTATTCTCCCAGCCCTTGGGGAATTCATGTTACATTTGCAAGAGTCGTTGCATTTTAGAGCAACGGGTTAGTTGAATCTGGCCCAAAATGTTTTTACCTAACATGGAAAGCTCCAGGGATGTAGCACCACAACAGAAAGTGAAACTGAAACTCCACCTTCATTCATTGCTCGTGCAATGGATTATAGCACATAAATATCCTTTAAAAGACAATATTCTCTAGTGCAAAAGTAGGACATGTTGTCGGACTACAACTGCCATCAGCCCCAACCATTGGCCCTGCTGTCTGGGCCAGTTGGGAACTGAAATTCAACAACATCAAGAGGGCCACGTTCCCCATCCCTGTCCAGTGATACTTGAAACACCAGCATCCCAATTCATTGATTACCAGACAAAGGAGATCTGTCATGCACACATACACCTTTTCCATTTAAGAAGGCCTCCATTTCCTTGAGCAGAAGAAAAATGCTCCTAATATAAGCAAGGACACGTGTGCAGCCTCCACCCCCTCCAGTCCAATGAGGTAT
The DNA here is from genome assembly GCF_009819535.1 of Lacerta agilis. Classification (NCBI taxonomy): domain Eukaryota; kingdom Metazoa; phylum Chordata; class Lepidosauria; order Squamata; family Lacertidae; genus Lacerta; species Lacerta agilis. Next base: position 53,185,442 of record NC_046314.1, read on the forward strand.
CACTGTGTTCTGGGCTGGACTGGTGCAAATGGGGCCAGGGTGGCAGATAGCAAATCTATATATCCATATCGGCCTGAATATAAGCCTCACTTTTTTCCCAAATTCTGACCATGAAAAGTTAGTGTGGCTTAAATTCGCGAAAAATTAGCTTTTAGGATATCGCTGCTGAAACAGACATATAGTAAAATGGAACAGGTGTTCATGCCTGCAGAATTTTAAGGGAGTGGCTTATATTCGGGTATTGTCTTTTCTTCTTTTCTCCCCCCCCCCCGAATTTTAAAGGTGTGGCTTATATTCAGGCCAATACGGTACATAGTACAAAAACGAATTAACTAAATTTTGTAGGTGAACAGCTGACATAAAATATGCATAACGGTGATATGCTCTTAAGTAATATCTATGCTCAGATATTCCAAAGGCCACAGTAAATGTGGCACTATTGTCTTCTGTGCACATCTCCATCTTTGAATATGAGAAAATACCAAAGCTGTATTAAAAGCCACAACATTTCCTTAGAACTGTAAGATGATGATGATGATGATGATTTTATTTTGCAGAAAAGCTACTTCATCACATACAGATGTGGTACAATTTTTAGCTAAGAGCTTTAAAAGTTCCAAAATCACACTGGCAGAAATCAATGTGATTAATGGATCCTTCTACTGTGGAACAAAAACTACACAGGGTTGTCACTAGATAGTTGCTATGGTTTCTTGAGGCCTCCTGGCAGCAATTTGCTAGCTTAGCAGGGAGGAAAAGTGACACAATAGAAGAGAAAAGTGTTCCATCGACTGTTCACAGTCATTGCAAACATGTCCCTCTGCATACGTCCTTGAAGGTATGGTTTCATTTTTTTAAAAGAAGAAGAAAACATTGTTAATGACCAATCTATTTTGAAGTAGGTCACACAAGCAAAATGTTTTTGTTGAAAAGCAATCCCAAATATTCCATCTGGTAAATAATGGACTAACCATATATTCTCTATTTTCTTAGAAACATGTCAGAATATACATTTGTGACTATCACATCTTCAGTAACTGCAGGAGTTGGCAGTTCCCCAAAGCTACAAAGACAGGAGTGAAGCGCAGGAAAAAGTTTTCAAACCACTCTCAAGGCCTGGCTGCTCTGGCTAGTGCTTCCCATGAATTTATGATGTAATAAACCAAGATTTAAGTGATTGCTAGATGCCTCCACTTTAATGATGCTTAACAAAGATTAACATTTAAAATTGGTTTAGAATTATGTGCAAAGGCTTTTAAATAAATAACTCATTATAACACATAATAGATTATTTAATTGATACATAGAGCAGCACTTCCAATCCTTAATCAGTCCAGCCTGTCCAGAAAGTTCCGTGATTGATGGTCTTTAAAGCTGCTGAACAATCCAGAAGAATCAGCAACACAGAAAATTTGACCATAAGAGAAGTTTGAACCAAATGCCAATAAGGGCTTTGGGAATTTCCTCTCTGGAGGTATTTGAGCAAAGACTTGATGAGTCATTTCCTGGGGATGACTTGGCGCTAGATGGTTTGCATCAAGGAGAGGCTGGTCAGGATAGCCTACAAGAGTCTTTCAACTCTATGATTCCCCCTGTCTCTCTTCAAGCATAGGCCATCTGTCAGAGTGACCCAAGCAGTTTCAAAGCCAAACCCAGGCATGAAATCTAACTGAAATGGAACTAGGAACTCCGGCTCATCCAGATAATGTAGGCTCTATGGTAGGCATGAAGCCAGAGTTAGTTAGGTGTGTCATTTTTCATTATTCCTATTAAGAAATAATTACTGTTGCTAATGATCAATTTTGGCTTGGCTTCACTGGTGAGAGAAAGGGAAGAAGCCACACCAAACACAACACATTTGCAAGTTACATAACACATAAGCACAGAAAAGCATTCAAGTTACATTCACAACCCAGTGATTTGAAGACTGATGTGGATTATTGGGAGAATTAGTTGTCATTTTATGCCATTAGCTATTTACTTATCCCCTTCATGGATCACTGCCTTGTCGTGGCGAAGGGGCTTGAATTACTCAGGGAAGCTATGGACAGGTCAAGATGGACAGGTCATAGTGGAGAGTTGGGACCAAACGTGATCCATCTGGAGAAGGAACTGACAAGCCACTCCAGTATCCCTGCCAAGAAAACTCCATGGACAAAGACAACAGGCATATAAAAGTTATGACGCTGGAAGATGAGCCCCTCAGGTCGGAAGGCGTCCATGCTAACCCTGATGTTGGGAAAGATGGAGGGCACAAGGAGAAGGGGACGACAGAGGATGAGATGGTTGGACAGTGTTCTCGAAGCTACTAACATGAGTTTGGCCAAACTGCGAGAGGCAGTGAAGGATAGGCGTGCCTGGCGTGCTCTGGTCCATGGGGTCATGAAGAGTCGGACACGACTGAACGACTGAACAACAACAACAATTTACTTATAGCTTCATAAGCTTCCACTGTGATGTTCATGTACACTGAGGAAAATTGTAACAAAATTGGTACCTTCACACTCCTCCCTCCACCATAAAGACCAAAACAACTTGATCCCACGGAGCTATGAGCCATGTTACAAGAACACAAGGAAACCGTATGTGTATGTTTATTGTACTTAATGGTTTATAGTGATGTACATTTAACAGTGTTGAACAGAAGGTTGGTCAGGACCTCTTAGTAGATCTGATATACTATTGCACTAGATTAACCAGAGAGTTTACAGTAACAAAACACTCACTCTTGTGCCTCCTAGCAATTAATATTAAGAGACGTGCTTTTCTCTAACAGGGGAGGCATAACGTAGCCATTTTGGCTAGTAGCCATTGATAACTTACCCTCCATGAATTTCTCTAATCTTTTAAAGCCATTCAAGTTGGTGCCTCCTATGAGAACAGAAACCATAATTTAGCTAAGCACTGTGTGTAGAAGCCCCTTTGTCTGTATATTTATCTACTGCCATTAATATGCAAAATGAGCCATGCGTTTTGAAGCTATTTGGGATTTGTGGGTCACACTTCAGAAATTATAGAGAAGGAAGAAATGGGAAGCACAGTGTTCTGCTCTTTTTCCTGAAACAGAAAATTGGGAGGGTGGGAGGTGGGTGTGAATAGAGCTAGTTCAAAGGTTAGAAAGAAGAATCTCTCTCTCTCTGAAACATTCATGTTTTATTATCCAATGTGTCTATATGAGAAAGAGAGAGCCATAGTTCATTGGGTCATATACTGTACAATATTCCCTTTTAAAATATATTTGGCACTACGTTTCAAGGCTTTTTCCCACCCTGGCAGAAATCACTCCTCAAACAATACAACCCTTTGTTAGGTAGGAGCTTAGTAACAATTGGATTGTGTAGAATAGGCTTTCAGGCTCCTTTTCATTGAATCCGCGTCCATCCATTCTCAACACGTTTGGCACTGCCTTTAATGAGCCTGCCTGAACTGCAGTAACCCCTCTGGCAATTTGTAAGGAAGAGAAATTAGATGGATCGCTCTCCTCTGTGTTGGGGATGAGGCACTCAGCTTTCATTACAGGATTTTCATTTTTGGGAGCAAATCTCACCCAGAAGTTCCAGCACTGTCTATGGGCGTATGGAGTATTCTGCCATTCCAGAGGGTCAAATAAATGATCTCGTGTGGCTCATAGCTGTCAAGTCTCCCTTTTTTTGCGGGAAACTCCCTTATTCCAAGCCGTTTCCCGCAGGTATCCCTTATTGTTGATATCCCTTAAATTTCCCTTATTTCCGGGAAGGAGAGTTGGAGTCTGGGGACTCCTTGGCTCCCTGCCTTTCTCAGCCCTGCCTGCCTGCCTGCCTACCTCACAGGACTGTTGTGGGGATTAAATGAGGACTAGGACCAGGGAGCTCCTTTGAGAAAAATGTGGAATATAAATACCTAATAACAAACAGACAGACATAAAGAAATATAAAGAAGAAGATAAAATAGACGAATGTTTCTCGGCAACAGGTGCTCAGATTAAGCATTGCTGCCCCTAACTGGAGGCAGAGCAGAGCCAACCTGGCCAGAAGCCATCAGTGGTCCTCTCCTCCTGCATGAATTTGCCCAATCCTTTTCTAAAGCCATCCAAGTTGGTGACCATCGCTGCTCCCTGTGGCAGGGAGTTCCAGAGGTTAACTGTGCTGCGTGAATAAGTGCTTTCTTTTCTCTGCCCTGATTTCTCTTTCCTCGGAGCTCCTTCCTGGTGTAAATTAATTTGTTGCCTGGGGGGGATTACCGCGGCGTGGATTGTCCCTGAGAACTGTAGACTGCCCCCAGGACAGGTGATCCCTTATTTTCAAATCCGAAACTTGACAGCTATGGTGTGGCTACAGCAGGCCTCCCACTCTACACTCTGCACAGCCAAATTCAACCTTGGCCATTTTCACTATCTTGCAAGTAATCTGGTACCCTTTGAATTTATAGCATTTAATAATCTTGTTTCATGTTAATGAAGTTAATTTACCCAGCATGGTGAAACCGTGTATTAGGAATATATTGATAGCTGCTAAAACAGTATGGAACAAGCACTAGAAGAAAAGAAAAAAAAACCTCTTAACCAGGACCAGCCTATGCATGAGGCAAAGTGAGGCAACAACTTTAGCTGGCAGGATTCACAGGGGCCGCAGATCCTGATTCCCCCCACCTTGTTTCTGATTTAGTTCTTCACTCCCTCCTTCCTCACCAGTGGGGAGGGAGGTGCCATTTTGTGGTTTGCCTCAGGTGCCAAAATGTATTGGGGCAGCCCTGCTTATAATCTAGCTCCACCGTTTCGAAATGGATAAATTATCAGAAATAATTGATGAGAAAGAAGGACTGCTCTTCCAGTCCATTCATGTTGCAGATAAATTGATGGATTTTGTAGCTTAGCAAAATGTGCCCTGACATCAGACCAAGTTAGACAGTGTTTTGCTTCTGGAACTTTTCTTATATTTGATGTGTTTCATTTTGTTTTCCAATGATATTTGTATTTTTTTTTAAAGGGAGTGTCAGGGATCTGCCCTCTGCGGCCAGGCAAGGTCGCGGTGGGTACATGCAGCCCCAGCCACTCCTATCTAGTGATATGTCTCCCAGCGGTTCGTTCAGCACTTCCCCTGGGGAGGAGGTGTTATCCTCAGGCAGTCAGGTGGAGCACGGGCTCCAGGATGTTGCTCAGAGACCCAGCACTGTCTGGCAGACCCGCTCTGAGGGGGAAACGCCACTTCTGTTGCCTGAGCTGCACAGAGGGGTCAAGAGATCGGGGAGGCGACACTTTAGGGTGCCGAAATTCCTATGTTGGGGTCGTAGCAGAAAGCAGGCACTTCCGGATTCTTTGAGTGACTAGGCAGTCATGTTTTTAGGTAGCTCCACACTGTAAATAGATTTACACAATAAAACTGTTAAAAGACAAGACGGACTTTGTCGTTACTTGTGACCAACCCCCTTGAGGACCTGACAGGGAGATATCTGTTTATTTGTTGCATTGATATCCCACCGTTTTCTCCAAGGGGCTCAAGGTGGCATGCATGGCACACCGCTCTTCATTTGATCCCCACAACAACCCTGTGAGGTAGGTTAGGCTGAGGGGCAGTGAGTGATTAGCCTAAGGCCACCCAAGGAGCTTCTTGGCCAAGTGGGGATTTGAACCCTGGTCTCCCAGATCCTAGTCCAACACTCAAACCACTACGCCACACTGATGTGCATGTTTCTTCACATGACCTTATTCTCCTTCCAAAAAGGGCCATGGTAGAAGGCCTGGCTGTGCCTTTCTTAAAATAAAACCCAAACTTAGAATGAAAGCACATGGCCGACTGGGCCAAAGCAAGTGAGAACAAAGGAGCAGATTGTGTAGATTAGACCTTGTGGATTTTTTTTTTTTTTTTTTTTTTACTTTTTTATTGAATTTTTACTTTGACATACAAACATAGAACTCGTCAATTATATTTACATTGTTATTCCATAGTTTATATTTCATTCCATATCTTTGTGTCGTATATCCTCCTTATATTCTTTTTTACCTCCTATGAGTTCCATTCTTCTTACAATGCAAATCTGTCATTATTGAACCCCTCCCTATTCCTCCCCCTTTCTTTCCCCTCCGGCTTCCCCCCTTCTTCCTCTGTTTTATTCTTTCTTTTGTTCAGTTCTTGCGGTTTCAAACCTCTTTATTGTTTTTATCCTATGTTCTTAATTATTTTCATCTTTGTCCTCATCTTTTCCTCTCTATATTCTTATATATTTCCAACTCAATAAAGTGTTCTAGATCAAGCAATGAGATTCTAATTACTATTTCAAATTCCACATATTCTATTCAAGTATAATAGAAATTTTCCCCATTCTTTTTCATATGTTCCACTTCCTGTTTGCCGAATTTTCACTGTCAATTTTGCTGTTTCCATATAGCTCACCATTTTTGTCTCCATTCATTTACAGTTGGGATTTGTTGTTGCTTCCAAACTTGTGCCAATAAGATTCTCGCACCTGTTGTTGCGTACATAAATAGAGTCACATCCTCTTTTTCTACATCCTCTCCTACCATACCCAACAAGAATGCTTCGGGCAGTTTTTTAAATGAATATCTATAGATCTTTTTTAGTTCATTGTAAATTTCTTCCCAATATTGTTTCACTTTAGTACAATTCCACCACATGTGGATGAAGTTTCCCTCCTTCAACCCACATTTCCAGCATTTTTTATTTCCTGATTTATACATTTTGTACAGTTTAGTTGGGGTGATGTACCATCTGTATATCATCTTGTATATATTTTCTTTCAACTGTACTGATGCTGTAAATTTCAATCTTATATTCCACAGTTTATACCACTTTTCAAATTCAATATTGTGGCCTAGGTCCATTGCCCATCTAATCATGACGCTTTTTATCTCTTCATCCTTGGTATTCCACTCTAATAAAAATTCATATATTTTAGACAAGATCTTGGAGTCATTTCCCGTCACTATTTTGTCTAACAGTGTCTCCTCCTGATCAAATCCTCTTTCTTTCTTATCTTTTTGGAAGACACTATGCAGTTGACAGTATTCCAACCATCCTTGCAGCCTGTCTTTAATCTCTTCATACGGTCTTATATTGAGTTCTTTCTTATCACCTATTAATATGTCTCTATATGTGATCCATTTTCCCTCAGTATTAGTTTTTTTTATTGTAAAGGCTTCTTGAGGTGACAACCATCTTGGTGTTTTTCTCTCAAACCATTCTTTATATTTGTTCCAAACTAAAAATAATGATTTCCTTATTGTATGGTTTAAGAAACCTTTGTGAGCTTTAATTTTATCATACCATAAGTATGCGTGCCACCCGAATCTATTTGAGAAGCCTTCCAGATCTAATAAATCTGAGTTTTCTAGCTTAAGCCATTCTCTTATCCATACAAGACAGGCTGATTCATAATAGATCTTGAGATCTGGCAGTGCAAAGCCCCCTCTTTCTTTTTTATCTGTCATAATTTTAAATTTTATTCTGGGTTTTTTGCACTGCCATATGAATCTGGAGATTGTTTTCTGCCATTCTTTAAACTGATTTTGACCCATCACAATTGGTATAGTTTGAAAGAGGAAAAGCATTTTAGGCAGGATCCTCATTTTAACTGTGGCTATCCTCCCCAACCATGACAATTTAAGTTTTTCCCAAATTTCCAAGTTTTTGGTGATCTCCTTCCACGTCGTTAAATAATTATCTTTATATAAATCACGATTTCTTGCTGTCAGCCAAATGCCTAGATATTTCACTTTCTTCACCGCTTTTATTCCTGTTTGTTTTTCCAGTTGGTCTCTTTGTTCTTCATTCATATTCTTCACTATCATGTTTGTCTTTGTTTTATTTAATTTCAACCCTGCCAGGGCCCCGAACTCTTCAACTTCTTTTAACGCTTCCTTTAATGAGTATTGCGGATCTTGTAATGTTAAGACAATATCGTCTGCATAAGCCTTAAGCTTGTATTCTCTATAGCCTTGTCTGATGCCTATTATGGCTTCATTTTTCCTTATTTTTTGAAGCAAGACTTCTACAGTTGTTATAAATAATAAAGGTGATAATGGGCAGCCCTGCCTTGTTCCTTTCGTTATTTTAAAATTTTGAGTAGTTTCATCGTTTACAATAATTTTAGCGTTTTGATCTCTATATATCGCCTCTATACACTTCATGAAGTTCTTTCCAATACCCATCATCTTCAGATTTTCCTTCATAAAACTCCATGAGACGTTATCAAACGCTTTCTCCGCGTCTAGAAATATCAGGGCTGCCTGTTTGTCTATTTTTTCATCTAAATATTCAATTATATTGAGAATATTCCTCATATTATCTCTTAGCTGTCGACCCGGTAGGAAGCCTCTTTGGTCCATCTGTATTTGATCTTTCAGCACCAGTTTCAATCTTTGTGCTAATATATTTGTAAATATTTTATAGTCGCAATTTAATAAGGATATCGGCCTATAATTTTTGACGTTTGTTTGTTCCGATCCTTGTTTATGAATCAAAGTAATATGGGCTTCTTCCCATGTCTTAGGTATCCGACCTGTGGATTTAATAATGCTCTCAGTTGTCACTTGCAGGCACAAGACCTTTGGCTATGTATACAATAGTGGTTTAAAATACAGCTGATGATGTTCCTCCATATCTCCATCCCCCGTGTTTCTAGTTGTTTACTTATGTTGCTGTACGCACCGGGGTGGTGGTGGTGAGGATGTGCAGTTCAGTGAAACCATCTTCTGTGCATGTACAATAGCTGTCTCCACCTTAACTGCAGCTTCCATTTCCTAATGATGGAAGCTGGTTTGAAGCAAACAGCACCAAACAGGAATATTTCTCAAAAAGTGACAGATGGGTCGTCTACACCCCTTCAAACACTAGTGGTGGGTATACACCAGACCTGGTGTAAATGGCAATGTAGCCTTTGCTTTCTCTGATTGGAATTAGGGTTGTTGTTTTTAGCCGGAACTCACCAGAACTCAGTTCTGGCCCCTCTCAGGTGGGCACCATTGCCATTATAAGAGAACAAGGGAGGCATTCATGGTGGGTTCTGGCACCTCTTTTTCTAGAAAAATAGCACTGATAGGAGTATATGGTTTGTGCAAATGTTTCCATGATCCAAAGACATGCTAAAACAGGCTTTGGAAACATTTGAGATATTCATTTCTGCCATTGCTTTCTGCTTTCTACTCCTATTCAGTAATCGGCAAAAGCTGGCAGAGTGGGGCAGCTGGCAGAGTGGGGCATCAGAGTGGGGCAGCTGGCAGAGTGGGGCATCAGGAAATTCTGAGGGGCAAAAAGTGGATGCACGGTATGTTATTCTGAGCTCTTTGAAGAAAGACTGGAATAAGTAAAGCAAGTGAGTAGAACTGGCTATTATAGCCAGGGCCGTCTCGTCCATTTGGGCTGGTGGCGTGGCGCACCAGGGCGCCGGGCCCCCAGGGGCCCCCCCGCGAGCCCGTTGGCATACCAGGCACCCCCTCCCCAACCCGACCCCACGGGCGGGTGGGCAGACGCTCACGCACCGGTGGCACAGCCCCGTCTTCGAGCGCAGCGAGCAGGGTGGAGTAGCGCAACCCCGCCGGTGGCCTCCCCCCCCCCCCCCCCATGGGCGGACGGGTGCTTGCGCTGCCAGCGCCCTCCCCCGGACCCCCCGGGTGCATGGGGGCACCGGAAGGTCGAGCCCCACCGGCATACCGGTCGCCCCCTCCCCACCCGCCCCCGCCCCCACAGAGGCAGGCTGTTGGCCGGTGCTCTCGCGCCGGCGGCACAGCTTCTGCCACCCATGCCGGTCCCGGGCGGCTGAGAGCCGGCCACCTTGCCTCCCGCCCCGCGCCTCCTGTCCCGCTCCAGCGCCACGCCCTCATCCCCTGCCCCCACCCCCCCCCCTCCCAGGGGCGGCAAGCGCGAGAGGGAGGCAGCAGAGAGGCGGTACGCGGGGCGCCAGAGGGATCACTGCACCACGGCGGCCGATCTCCTTAAGACTGCCCTGATTATAGCTATGTTCTTAAAGCCAATAGCCAATGCTGTTCTTGTGCAAGCAATTTGTGGAATGGCACTACCACCTAATTTCCTTCTGCGCTTGTTCTTTGGATCCAACCCACAGTGCTCTGCTTTTGAAAAAGCAGTATTTTTCTGAGGTCTTCAGCAGCCAAGTCCCTAAAAACAACGTATCACAGAAGTGTTCCCTCAGCTACCTTTGTCTGTCTCCCACCTGAAGATCCAGCTTGCATATCACAAGGAGCAGGAAAAAATTGGCGCCTCCTGTTACTACACGGCATCATCGCCAGCCTTTAACTGAAAGAGCTGGCAACTGTCTCTCTACTGAATGCAAGATTTCCTTTGCTTTCATGCTCGGCTGGTGCTTTGTTAGGCTGTGAATGGTTTTCCTTTAGCCGTCTTTTGTAAGGACAGATTTAGCTTCAGTGTGACAGTGTTGTAAACCGACTGCTGTGCCATGTGTGGACAAAACATGACCAGTTTGGCTGCAGCCAGTCATCGTGGATCTTCTCCATTACATCACCATCAGACGATGGCTTGGCCTAACAACACAACACAGACTTCAGCTTGTGGGAGGTGGGTTTTTTGTTTTGGTTTTTAAGTTAAGAAGAAAGCCGGGGGGGGGGGGGAGAACTGTTCCCCAGACTTCTTTTTTGGTAAGGGGAAGAATAGTTGAATATCGTCTGCATGATAATAAAGAAAACCAAGTTGGAAACATTATATTCTAGATTTACACAAGAAGGCTTCAGAGTGGGGAAACGGGACAGAGAAATGTTGGAAGCAATGTTTTCACAATTCCACAACATAATTTATTGGAAGAGAATCCAAGGGACGAATAAGGGATATTGGTTTCATTACTCTCTTAATAAACTTTTCTGTAGGAATACCATGAGCATAGCACCAGAAAATAAAAAGTGAGCAAATGGAATAATTTGTAAACTAGTACATTGGTGTTAACCAATATATAATTAACACCCGTTTCCTAAGTCCTGCTATAGCTCCAAATCGAATAAGGCTTCCCCTGAAAACATTTTGCTGCCATATCTCCACATAAATATGACACATTTTTCTCCACATTTCCTGAGCCATGGTAGGTTCTGCGTTCTTTGAAAGAGAGATTTTTTGTTGTTTTGGTTTTTAATTTTTTACAATTTGTGCATTTAGGAATGAACAGGTTGAGAGGAGTAAGGGGAACAAAACAGCAAATACACCCAAACCTTTCTTAAGCCAGGGGTAGACAACACATTGCCCTCTAGACATTGTGGACTACGTCCAATCATCCCTTACTATTGGCCATGCTCACTGGCCAATTATCTGAATGATAATAATTTCCTGTTCATCCTCCCAAAGGAGCCCAGTGGAATAAGTAGAATCACTAGAATCCCACAAGTCCTGCATAAATCCAACACTTGTGCACTATTATTGCAACATACCTTTGGTATTTTCTTTAAATCTGAGACAATTCTTCGATTAAACCATAGCAGTGATTTCCCATAGTTTTTTCTATCCATTCTTTAATAGGCAGAGTACAAGTTGATTTCCACATTTTTGCAAAAAGAATTCTGACTGCGGCCAGCAGGTTTGTGCTAAGTCAGTCTGCTGTGGCTGTGGTCAGTGGTGGATCTTGGGGTCTCAAATTTCAGCAGTGCCCTGTATGATACAAAAATTCAGTGACCCCTTGCCTCTTGTCTTCCATTGTAAATCATAGTTTATATATATATTTAAAAAGAAACCACATACCCATATTTAAGATAATATCTACTTTGGTACTGGGAGACCACTATTATATACTGAGTTTATAATATGGCAAGGCAAGCAACCTGGTGCAGGATCAGCTGAAGCTTCTGGACAGAGAGCCAGTGTGATGGTGGTTAAGAGCGGTAGACTCGTAATCTGGTGAACTGGGTTCGCGTCCCCGCTCCTCCACATGCATCTGCTGGGTGACCTTGGGCTAGTCACACTTCTTTGAAGTCTCTCAGCCTCACTCACCTCACAGTGTTTGTTGTGGGGGAGGAAGGGAAAGGAGAATGTTAGCCGCTTTGAGACTCCTTTGGGTAGTGATAAAGTGGGTTATCAAATCCAAACTCTTCTTCTTCTTCAAGGGGCGTCTCACATAGTGCAGATTACAGTAGTCAACTCAAGTGAGGACTGTGGCAAACACCAGCTCTGAGGGAGTGTGGCTTTTCCCTCATCCCAATCTAGAACAGCCAATCCCATATTCCATACATCAAACAGCTCACCCATCACCACCACCCATTCATTATAGTGTAGAGATGGAAGTTCACGGCCAATACCATTGCCCTTAGATAAACAGATGATGGAAAAAGCACTATCATCAGCACACAGATGACACGGTCCCCGTGCCCCCAATTTCACTCAGAGATTTCATATAGATTCTTGAAATTGCTGGGGAAGTTCTTGAAGAGCTGAGATATCCGCACATTTCACTTCTTGTAACTTTCTTTCAGGTCAAATCTGATGTAATGACAGGTGATAGCAGGAACCATTTAAAAGCAGAAATGAGCAAGTGACCTCTAAAAGTACTCTGTGACACAAACAGAATATCCTCTTTCTCTGCTTCTAATAGCTTATTGGAGGTCTAGTAACTGTTAACTGGCCTTTAATGACAGACAGACTCCCTCGATATGCAGGGGAAGGCTGTAGTAGCTGATAGAGAATATGTGCAATGGATCCAGCATTTAAAGCAGATAGGGCATGATCTGAGCAGTTAAATGAGCACCATCTGGTGGAAAGGCAAGATACCGGTACAAATTTTACAAATATACAAGAGATTTATGCATCCCATTGATTCCAACAGATAACAGTCAAACATTTGCTTAACTTCAATTAGGATCAATGGGATTTTCAAATTTACCATGATTGGACAGGGCCCATAAGGATATTTTAGAGCAGTGTTCTTTTTTTCCTTCTAAAAAAATGTTTAGGGGTACTCTAATTTTCCTACTCATATTAAAATACTGCTCCTCAATGAGGCCAAACTTAGATTCACAAAATGTTTAGGGGTATGTGTACCCCTGCTTCCCCCCAGAAAAAAGCACTGCTTTAGAGTATGCTTCATTAAACAAGTTGGGACTTGCTTCTGAATGAAAGGTTTGCAGTTGTCATGTATACATGATAAGGCCAATAAAATGATTCCAGCTCCAAAATCTATTTTAACAGCTTTTTCCAGATGAGAAATCATTGTGCAGCTCTTTAGTGCCCTCCTCTGGGCCATTTTAGAAGTGCTACATTCTGGTGTGGGATCTTAATTTTCCGGAAAGAAGCATCTACTCTACTCTCCTCAAAAGAAATTTTGTGAGCTATGTGTTATGCAAAAAGTAGCCTTTCCTATATCCAAATATAAGCATATCAACTTTTCTAAGATTAAAATCTGGTTGCAGTGAGATTGCAGCACCCAAGTGGAGAACATTTATTTCAGTGATACACCAGTTCTTATACTTTCCAGAGTGTCTTAGGTATATACTGTGAAATCCAAACTTTGGTCAGGTCCCGGCAGGGCCAGGGTTATATCCACAGTCCTGTCATTCACATCAGCCAGGGTGGAGGAGACAAAAGTGATGGGGCCAATATTGGGTTTGATTGTGTCATGTGATGGTAGTGGGATCCACTTGGTCTGCACCTCGGCCAGTTTTAGAACTTATATGAAGGATGAAAGGAAGCCATGTGGTCCTGTTTGTTGTACCGTCTGGCTACAAGTCCAAACCTTGGGCTCCAAGTGCTCTGACACCATTTCAGTGAAGTATCAGATGTGTCAATCTTGAATGTTTTGGGCAACGGAAGTGAAGTTATAGTTTCTTAAGTTCTGTCATTTTATTCACTCCAGCCAACCTATCAAATAACACACATGCTTATTAATCTTTTAATTACGTTAAGGTGGGTACTTAATTCACCATACTGTACTTATAATTGTATATTATCTGCTTCAGATCACAGATCAACCCAGAACATGAATGATGTAATGATACGGTTTCCTGGAAGGACATCCTAGAGGAAATAAGATAGGTGACATATCCATAGCTGTCAATTTTTCCCTTTTGTTGCGAGGAATCCTATTCGGAATAAGGGAATTTCCCTTAAAAAAAAGGGAAAAGTTGACAGCTATGGACATATCTAACTCTGATGTTATGACTGAGAAATCTGATATCCCTCCTCCGCAATCCTGCCCCAACCAACACCAGAGCTCCAGGTCGGAGGAGCTCAAAGGGGAATGATTTGGGAAGCAGCTTGGATCCAAGATTCCAAATTCTCCTGGTTTCCAGGTAGCTATTTAGTTATACTCTAGTGCATGACTAAATCTCTCCCTCCCCATTCCTTCCCACTGCTTTCAATGGGAGAGAGAAGTGTTGTTGTCTTTTAAAGCAGAAAAATGTACAGTATATAGAAATGTAGGGTTTTCCCCTTTCTCTCACTTCTGCCTTGCAAATTCAAGCCCAGAGTTGAATATGACAGTGGAATCATCTCCACATTCCCCCCAACTTAGTCACTGTTATTGAACATAAAGTAATACAATTCCTACTTTTCAAAATACGGAAATATACTGATCAAGCTTTATTTTAAGAATACTTTATAAATTATACATGTGTTCCTGCAGTTTCCTTCATAAATAAGTTTCTAATTCACTACATTACAAACTTGACAGAGACATCATAGCCATATGCTAAAACAATATATTCATTATGTTTGCCAAACTACGGTGATTGTGCATGCAGTGATAAGCACATGTGCTCAGCTGAAATAAATGGGACTAGTGTAAATTGTTGACTGTGCAGATTGCAGGCAACTTCTTAGGTTATTTAACTATAAAAATAGTATTTCTTTAGATAATAAAGTATTGGAATACTGTTTCTTTAAATATGATCCTATTCTTGATGTATGATGAACTGCTACATACTTTGAAATGAAGTATATGCCATTAACCATTCACAAACTGTAAACTCCATACTTTGTGGACACTTCAGATATTCATTGTAAAATATAATTTTACAAAAAATCATAATTAGTTACAAGAATACTCAGTTCAAAGTGCCTAGCAGTAAACCAAGGCCGCATCCCATAAAGAGTAGCACAGGGCCAAAGTTCAATTCTTTCTCTTCACGATCAAATCACAAATGCAAGTGATAGATTTTTAGTATAAACTGTAAATGTCTGTAAACCAAACACTTATGAGTCAAACAGTAATTAAGGCTCAAATCACTTTAGTGTACAGCAATGCAGAGCGAACGCATTACAACCATCTTTTTTTGACACAACACAGTCTGGAATGTTTCCTTAAACTTCATTACAGGCCTCTAAGGAGGCTTGCATTACGTTGCGCATCTAAAGCCATCTGGTCGAATGAATTGCGATTTATCAGGTCTCTCACTTTTTCTCTAAGGTCATAAGATGCTTTGGCTATTCTCCTAGACTCGTCGATAGCTGCGTCCTTGTGCCTTAGAATCTGATTGCTTTTCTGAGCTTTCCTTCTTAAAGCTTCTTGCATTTCCCGTAGGTGACATTTTTCGTCATAATCAAGCTTCTGTTTGCGAAAATGGTGGTTCCGTTCTTTCATACAGTTCAGTTCTCTCACGCGCTGAGATCTGTCTCGGATATTTTTGGACATGATTTCTCTGGCCTGCTGGATCTTCATCTCGGCTATCTGCAGCAACATCTCCTTGCGCCTCCTCTTCTCTTCCTCCGTCTCTTTGGCCCTTACCTTGGCTATCAAGCCCTGCTCTTCTTCCTTTAAGGTCTTCTCCTTCAGTTCCCTGTTCCTTTCTTCAAGCAGCTGCTCCAGGATTTCCTGGGACCTCTGAAGCTTTTGTTCAATACACAGCCTCTTGTACAGCTCGTCGGCTTTGACCCGATCTTCCACCTGGTCCTTAGCGCTCATGTGCTTGGCCTGCTTGTAGTCGTTCATATCTATTTTCCTCCTCTTCCTCTCCATATCCTTTATCAGCCTCTTCTCCAGGGCCTGCAGCATCCTTTCCTTGTACAAAGCGGAGTTCTGCTCTTTGGTACGCCTATCGCTTAACCTTTTGTCCCAGAGCTGCTTTTCCTGGCACCGTTTCCGATACTCGGCTTGAAGCCGAGCGCTCTCCTGCTTCTCCCTCCGCCTGCACTCCTGCTCTTTGGCCAGCTTCTTCCACTTCTTGTCGCGAAGCATCACATCCCTCTCCCTGGCTGCCAACAGCTGCTGCTCCTCTAGCCTGAGCTTGGCTTTCCGTTGATCGCGGTCCCTCTGCCACTGGTCCAGGCTGTCGACCAACTGGTACTGCCTCTCCTTCTCTGCCCTGGCTTTGTGCTGCTTCTCCTTCCTCCTCATCTTATCCCAGGCGTCGGAAACGTGCAGCTGTCGGTCCTTCATCTCTTCCTCCTCCTGGTGCCTGGCGAGCATGAGGGCCGCAATCTTTTTGTCCCTTTCGGGGATCAGGTCCTCGTACCTTTTGTCGGTCAGGTCCTGCAGGCTGACCTGCGGGTCTCCCTTGCGGGGCTTGCGGCGGGGCTTGCGGCCCAGGAGGTGCTGGTGCAGGTGGGCGCTGGGGTCGCGGGGCAGGTAGGCCTGAGGCTCCTCCTCCTCATACGGCCTCGCCAAACTGTGTATGAGGTCTGCCAGGCTGTGGCTGCTGTCACAGGGCTCCTGCCAGTCCCTCCTGGGGAGCTCCTTCTTCTCCAGGCGAGGGGAGGCCTTGCTGTCAAACTGGGCGAAGGAGAAGGATGAGGGGCAGATGGAGGGAGGCTTGCTGGCGTCGGTGGGGAGATCCGTGCCATACTCCAAGGGCCGAGGCACCGGGCTGGCCCACTGGTCGTCGCGGAGCAGTTCCTCCACGCGGGTGCACCTGCCCACCGGGGAGCGCGCGGGGAGATCGGGGTGCGCCGGGAAGTCCCCGCCGTAGAGCGTGGTGCACGAGGTGGTACACGGTGTGGCGCAGCCTTCTCCCGCCGGCGCCAGGTGCTGCTGTTGCCAAGCGGACAGGCGCAGAGGGGACGCGCAAGAGGCAGACGCGGCGGGCCGCTTGCCGCGCGGCGCCGTCGAGCAGCCCTTGCCCTTGCGCGGCGGCGGCGGCGGGGGCAGCAGCAGGCCTCCCTCGTCGCGGTACGCTTGCGCCAGGAGTTGTCGCCGCAGGCCGCCCTCGCCGCCCGCCGCCTCGGGCTCCGAGCTGTAGGCGTCCGGGAAGGGCCGCGGCGGGGAGAAGCGGCCGGGGCTGCTGCGTCGCCGCGCCATCCTGCGCGGGCTCTCGGCGCCCGACAAGCTGCAGCACGACGTGGCGGGCGCCTTCTTGCGGCCCTTGTTGGCGCTGGGCGCGCCTCGGTCACTCCGGGAGACGCGCCACCCGGGCTCCGCCCCGAGGTACTGGCCCGACCCGCGCCGCGGCCGACGCCGCTGCTGGTGCTGCCTCATGGCCGATGTGGCCCTGGCGCACGCCGCCCCCGGATGCGCAGCAGCACAGTCGGCGCCCGCGCGCGTCACAATGCCCGGCCAAGGAGGGCCTGGGCCGCAGCTGCCTTGGGCCCGCCGGCGCCCTCCGCGCAACACCGCCCGCCCGCACCATCCTCGGCCGCCCAGGGACCCTGGCGCGGGCTTGTTCCGCACCCGGCCTCGCAGTTGCCCCCACCGCCATCTCCTCCCTCTCTTCCTTGGCGCTATCTTCAGACGCGCCCTTGTTCTCGCTGAAACCAATGGGGTGAATGAAGTCATTCCACCCCACGTTTACATTCAACCCACTGTTTCTTTGGCGGCCTTCAGTTCGGTCCTGGTGGGCACCAAACACGTGAAGGGCACCTTGGCTAGTCCTGCTGCCCCTAGGTGCCCATGCACGTGTAGTTTACAGAGCTACACTTCCCAGGATTTTTTTAGGGGAAGCCGTCTGCCTTCAGGCAGATGTGGTCTGACACGTTATAATACAGCTTTTTAACATGAACTTTTGTAGGCAAGAGTGAGAAAACTCATAGTACACTGTACAGTAAAGCAGTTTGGATAATCCGGGATGCTTTCCTGAGTAAACCCAAGTGGTATTAGAGGGAGACTTAAATTTTGCACAGCGACTTAATGGGATGCATAATGCTATGCTAAATATAGCTATAATGCTAAATATATGAATTTTTCAGTGACCTACATCTTGGTTAACACCATGTTCATATGCAAGTCCCATTAAGTTCAAGGTGCTTTCTAAGTAAATGTGCATTGGATTGCAGCCAGGATTATTGAAGTAACAGGATTACAGTGTTTTAGGGTGCAATCCTCATGAGAGTAAGCCTTATTGAATGCAGTGGGTTTTAACTCTCAGACATAGCAAGTGTGCATTTTTAAATACTGTTGGCAGCCCTTTGCAGACAAAAGATCAAGTGTGGTGTAGTAGCGGATAAAGTCTTGGACTTGGATCAGGAAGGAAAATCTGGGTGTATGGCAACCCATGTTGGCAAACCAAAAACTTCTTTTTTAAAAGCTCAACAACTTTGGGCAAATCTTTAAAATGTCACAGTTTAGTAGCTGAAGTCATCTCAGTTTATCTGGAAAGTGTTGGTGGAGTTTCCAAAGATAAGGCTACAGGTATGTCTGCATGAGCTTGTGCAACGAAGCTTCTGCAGTTCACATTGCATTGCAACTGACTTGTATGCAAGGTGCTTTCACCCTGACTTACGCTAAAACTGTGTTCTGTGCTGTTAGAAGCCACACTGATTTTTGAGATATGTGTTACTGCATCACCAGTCCATTTGCACCTGCTCTGGAGTAGCAGCACCAAGCGGCACTGATTCAGCCTCAGCATACTCTGAAGGAGGCTTCTAAGCACTTTCAGATGAAGGTATCTGTGGGAGAAGGATGTTGGAGGCCAGGCTTGCATGCATGACACTGCTGCCCTCTTCACTGGCTGTGAATGCTTGAAGAGGACTTTATTTACAACTAAATTACAGCACCTGCTATTTACGCAGTAAGTTAAAATATGCAAACTACTGCTTTTTAATTTTTAATGTATTGCTGGGACTTATTTTGACCTTTAATTAAAAATTATTAGTGCTGACAAGCTATTTTGAGAAGATATAATTCCTCATACCATCAAACCTAGATAACTGAACTAGGGGATGTAAACTCATTAAGGTTGCGTGAAAGGGCTTTCTGTCTTCTTGAGAAGATGATAAATATACCAAGTATTGCCACATGTGCAGGAATCAGGCTGTTTCAAAAGCGAATAAGCATCCTATAGGAAGTTGGTTTGGATTTAAGGGGTTAATTTGTTTCCTTTTATCAAGCCTTGCCTCTCAAGTAATCAAATTGGAAGGTATTATAATTTAATTAGCAAAGTTTCGTACAGATCCTATGGCAGAGCTTTCCCAACTTTTCCTGTTGGTGACACACTTTTTAGACATGCATCATTTCGCAACACAGTAATTCAATTTTACGAGCATTGGTGTGACACACCTACACAATGCAGGTAACACACTAATGTGTCGCGACACACAGTTTGGAAAGCTCTGTCCTATGGTTTGGTGCCATAGGATCAGTACAACTGTATTTTCTTCAATGTTCTGAAATATTTGGGGATTTAAATGTAAATCAAAGCTTATTCCAGGCTATAACTAGCTGGTTTATTGCACTGGCATTTAGGTCAGGAAGGCTCTCACAGAGGGCTTTAAAAAGTTGACCTAACAAGATTCTGCCAAGTCTTTAAATGTTAGGGACTGTCTGATTATGGGCTAACCAGATGTGTTTATACCTACGTTGATTTATGTATTTCCGCTCCCTTTGGGAATTGCTTTGTATGCACATAACCACTCACCTGCTTAAGCCTCCCCCCTTCTAAGAACAACTTACTGTTTTAGTAAACATTTAACCATGATTCATAAAACCTTGTGGTCTCCATTATTTTAAGCCACCCTGCATTTACGAGCCAAGAAACACCATTCTAGCTAAAGAGAAGGAAGGTTAAGGCAGCCAGAGAAAAGCAGATTTTTGACCTGGTGGCTGTGGACAGCTCATTGTAAGGGAAGGCATAGTAGAGAAGAACACATTATTTTGGCCAGATCTCCCTTCCCTTCATGGTCCTGGGTGCAGGGTGCAGCTGGGATGCCATGACACCACAGTATGTGAGAAAGTTTAAACAATGGATCTTTATGCCTCTGAAGAAGTGGGAGTTAGGTTAGATGCATAATCTTATTCCAAATGATTACAAGAGCAACAGAAGAGAACGAATAAAAGACCTAAGAGCTAGAAAGATCAGACACCTCTGACTGTTGCATATATTTTTTTGTGCAGCTATGGGTGGATAAGATAGTAAATTGCCATGGTGTGCGTGCAATTATTGGATACTGATAAGCCTTTCGCCACACAATCTCACACATTTTACCATGTTTTGTGCACCTTCATACTATCTCATGTTGCAGTGGGTAGGCTGATCAATTGAATGGGCTATTTTCATGTAATCCATACTGTGGGGTGTGGGTGTGGGTGTCAGAATTTCAACTTTCCATTTGGTAGGGTAATACATTTGATGGGCACGTTTGCTAGGACAAACTGAAATTCTTCCCCTTACTAAAAGAAAGAAAGAAAAGAAAAGAAAATGTGTCTACATAGTGCCAGTACATTATCCTGGCTGCTTCAAATATTTGTTTCAGTAACAACTGGAAATTCAGCAAGCTGCAGAAAGAGCCATATGCCGCAGGAAGCCATTTACCAGGAACATAATTGTAATTGAATTTAAAGTTTAATTTTCTGCCTTAGTAACATATCATAGGATTAGCCGTTTTGACCAGACATTTCCTAACAAAATTTCTCTGTGGTACCTGAGGACCCATCTAATTGTGTGATTGCACTCCATTATAAAGACTCCACTATTGCATTCAGATCTCTGTGTCTTTTTTGCTCACTGCATTTCAGGCAAAGTGACAGTGAACTGATGTGCTAAGGATTCGCCAATAGAAAATAAATGATAGGCAAAAATTTGGCACCTATTCTTTAAGGGGAAAGATTAGGAGAACTGCAAAACTTACTGGTTGTTTGCCTTTGGGCATTTCCAGACTGTCACTATTGTCATGCGGGCTTCAGTCACATCCCAACAAGTTTAGGCTGGGCAATTAAAGCTGACCTGGAGCCCTTATGAAACAAACCTGCTTCCCCAAAATGATCATTTCGGGATAAGGAAAGTGATGAACAAATGCACTGGAAAGTGTGGGATAAAACTTGCTTGGTGTAACATCGTTTAATATCCCCCAAACAAATTGGGATGAATTCGTTTTAAATAGCCAGTGTTGCCTAAACTCCATAAACCAATATAGTTGAATGATCATTATAACAGGTTGCCTGGAAACAACCTTTGTTACTTCTGTGAATAGGGTGCTTGCATTCCTAAATACAGTTTCATAAAGGCATGGATGGAGAAACTGGCCTTCCAGATATTGCTGGATTAAAGTGCTTATTGCCCCTGAGCATGGGCCATGGCGACTGGGGATGATGGGGGTTGCAATCTGACAATGCCTGGAGGACCACAGGGTCCCTGTCCCTGCATTAAGGGAACTTCCTGTGCCATGTGTCAGTGACTCCATTGCCAGGTATTGCTGTATTGGGAGCCATGGTTTGATTTAAGTCCGCCTTCTCCCTCCACCCCCTTTCTTATTTTTCCCCCCTAATGTCCGTTATCTATTTATTCATTTTGCCCCTGAAGTTTAGTTTTCATGCAGTTATAATCACTCCCTCTTTTATGTTTTGCTCGTACGATTCTGTAATGAATATTCTAAATAAAAAATGGGGAGGGGTGGGATTCTGTGTGTAAGAAATATTCCACAAAGAGTCCAGTAGAGAGCACTAAGGGGCCATTGGAAGTGCACCAATCTGGGAATTAACACTGAGGGAAATAACTTAATTCTCCCCATTTCTCTGGAAACCTAAATCCAAATACAGTATGGCAGTATTTTTAATGGTATAATATGTTTTGTAATAACCTTTATCACATCTGAGCTGTTACTTACAACTGCCTTTTTTTAACTGTTCTTCTTCTGGCGGAATTTCATTCTGACACGAATTCTTCCCACATGTTACGTCATTAGGCATGTCTGAATGGACACAGTTTAGAAGACACTTCTTTTGAGGCACTCCAGTGACAGCAATGGGGCACTAGTTATGCAGGCTTCAGAAAGCATGTGTTAGTTTCACAGTTTCCCTCATCAACCATTTGGCTTCACGGCATCATCACTGCAAAGACAGATAATGGTTTTCAAGGTGAAGAATCCAGAAGAAGAAGAAGAAGAAGAAGAAGAAGAAGAAGAAGAAGAGTTTGGATTTGATATCCCGCTTTATCACTACCCAAAGGAGTCTCAACTGGCGCTAAAACTTCATTGACATTTCCCATTTTTCTTTTTCAAAAGTATTGACCTTTATGCCTCAGGACTAAAGCAACCTAGAAGGAAGGAAGGAAGGAAGGAAGGAAGGAAGGAAGGAAGGAAGGAAGGAAGGAAGGAAGGAGAAAGTAAAAAAGAGAATCAGCAATATACAGCTCCTACTATCTAAATGTCACTTTGCTATGTGGAATCTATTTTACACAATAATCAGAATTCGTTGGTGTTTTTGTAATTTTCTAGCCACAACTTACATGGTTTTTCTGTTGAGTTAAAAATCAGAAGTCTTTTTAAAATAATAATAATAAAAACATAGATTCAGGTAGGTAGCCATGTTGGTCTGACACAGTTGAAATATATATATATAAAAATAAAATCCAGTAGCACCTTAGAGACCAGCTAAGTTTGTTCTTGGCATAGGCTTTCGTGTGCATGCCAAGAACAAACTTAGTTGATCTCTAAGGTGCTATTTGACAATTTTTTTTGAAAAAAATTTGTAATAAAAACATATTAAAGTAGCCCACAAAAGAGTATGCCACAATGAATCTATTAGTCTTTAAGGAACAACAAGACTTGTTTTTGCTGCAAGAGATTAACATGCCTACACCTGTGGAAATGGTTACATTTTGATAATGAAAGATCATTGTTAGCCTATATAACTGTAGACTGTTAGAACTGTATGTACTACTTAGGACAGAACCCCACCATACATTTAAAGTAGCTCTAATACACATTTAAAGCATGTGGCTTCCCCCAAAGAATCCTGGGAGCTATAGTTTCCCCCTCATGGAGCTCCTTTTCTCAGCATACTTAAAACTACAGTTCTTAGAATTCTTTGGGGGAAGTCACATGCTTCAAATGTGTGTTGCATGAGCTTTAAATGTATGGTGTGGATACATGCAACCCCCCCAAAACACAACCAGATTTTCCCATAGAAACACAGAAATATAAAAGCACCATGTTACTGTTTTCAATCACTTTGCATTGCAAGTGATCCCCAATATGTAGTTCACCTTTTTCACAGTAGCCACATACTGGATCAAAAGTTTCATTGAGCTATCCTCCACGCCTTTAAGATTCCATCCCTGGTCATTCACTGTCAGCTCAGACGTCATCAGTGTATATGCGAAGTTGATATTCTTTTGCTGTGCTGTGCATAAGTTTACACTTGCTTCCACTTAACTGCATTACAATTTACTGCTCATTTGGAGATATCCCTTTTGAGCTCTTTCCTATCCCTTCTTGTTATAACCACCCTAAACAACCGGGTTCCATCAGCAAACTGGACACCTCACTGCTTACCCCAACTCTAGATCATTTATGAAAAAGTTACAAAGCACCAGCCCCAATGCAGATCCATAGGGTACGCTACTATTCACATTCCTCCATAGCAAGAGCTGTTCATTTATTGGCACTCTCTGATTCTTAAGAACATAAGAAGAGTCCTGATGGATTGGACCAAAGGCTTATCCAGTCCAAAATCCTGTTCTATTGGTAGCCAACCAGATGCCTATGGAAGTCCAGAAGTAGGGCATGAGCACAATAGATCTGCTTCATTATTTAGTTTTGTTATTGTTAAGATGACCTCTCTCTATGACTGGATGGCCAAGTTCAGGAGTCCTTGGCAAGTGACTTTGCCAAATGTCTTCTGAAAATTCAGGTAAACTCCCTATCCATAAGGTTGTTGACACTCCCAAAGAACTCTGAAAGGAAAGGAGACAGGACTTACTTTTGCAAAAGCCATATTGATTCTTCTTCAGCAATATTTGTACTTCATATACTTGATAGTTTTATCTTTAATAAGGCTTTATACCAATTTACCCAGAATAGACATTAAGCTAACTGGTCTTTAATTTCCTGGATCCTCACCCCCATCCCTCTTAAAACAAACCTGGACGCTCAAGTAAGTCCAACTGGACCATCAATGAAGGCAGAAAAAAGATCTAATTATGTTACTGCACTGAGGATGATTGGGCAAGACACATATACTCAAGCCACCCCCTTCAGTACAGTATAGCAGTTCTTCTAAATCCAGCTTGGCAGACAGTATGTTTAATGATTGGTACATGATTGACAAGGCAGCATGTTAACACGGGCTAGGACTAATTCTCTGGTCTGATGCCTCCTTCTCCTCTGAATGCTAATGATGTCTGTCCCAGTGAAATGAATGAAAAGTACATCAATCCCTTGTGGCTTTGTGCAGATGCTCAGTTGTGACAGCTGAATTTGCCCAGGAGAAAACTCACAGCTATAGGGCCATCTGGTTATATAGCATAAACTTTTATCTGTCCAGCCAAATGTTTGGCAAATCAGCAGCTGATAGAAAAGGATTTATTGTTTTCATGCTAGATAGCGCCAAAACCTCACAGGGAAGAAACAGCTATAGATATGTTACGGGAAATGTGTAGGCTAGGTATAATGAAATTAAGAATCATTTCTGGACTTGAACAAATAGATATGATTATACCTAGTAAGAAAAGCTGAGAAGTAGTCGCCATATAATGAGAATACAAAATAACTGTGTGTTTCTGGTTATTCTGGATAAACTAAGCATTTGCTCTGTTGCAGGCTCCTTAATCATCCTATTATATCCAGCTCCTGTTATAAAACCCATGACATCCCATATTGTATCAATAAATCAAAACTTTTTTCCTATTTTTTTAGGTAGCATTCTCACAGAATATTATTTCTGAGCTGCATAGTCTATCTTTGAGTATGACTTTTAATATTGATGATGGATTCACACTACTCAGTGCTTATGAAAGGTAGCTGTTACATCTACCGAGGCAAGGAGACGCAATGCGCCATCAAGGACTGAGGCATCTGGGTGGCTAGGAACATTCAAGAAAGACCAGAATACTGGTGACATCCATACCATACATCTAAAGACCTTTTGGTGCCACTTTTGCAGTCATGGCTGGCCCGAAGAATCCTGGGAACTGTAGCTTGAACTAGGCACCGTTAGCTATGGAAAGCTCCTGTCTGTGTGCTTCCCACAGATCTCAAGTTGGCCCCTGTGGGAAACAGGATAGTGGTAGTCCTTAGACTGACCTGACTCATCTGAGCTCCTCTTATGTCCCTGTGACATATTTTGTTTGGCATAATGTAAACTCGTAATTTAACAATGCTGCTCTTCCAGCAACAGGCGATTCTGTTTCTGGAACCAGGCAGCCAGTTTGGTAATTGCTGTAATTCTCCCTCAATCTCAGCAATAAAGTTATCATTCTATTTGGTATCCATTTTGGCCGGGTTTCTGCCAAGGCATGACCTCACACGAGCTGTAGCAAAAGGGGCTGATGGGAGTTTCAAGGGGTTTAAAGTAGGAGGTATATCTTGCCTTGTGAATCTGTCATCTTAGTGCATTTTTAGGGGTGTTTCCAAAGAGGCATGGAATTGTGCTTAGAAAGGTGGGATCCCTTCAGCTGTGAATATGGCTTATAAGGTATCATATCTTCATTAGCAGGCTGTTTTGCTTGCTGCGGAAATAATGCACATGGTGGAAGCATATATATTTAAACTGACTGTGCTATGCTACTCAGTTTCAGTTTTCCTTCCAATATTTCTTTCATGCCCACATTTTATTTCCCTTTGTTTGATAAATGTAAGCACAGTTTTATTGATCTCCTTTTATCATTCTTGCTTTATGGTGCAAGAACCAGAGTGTCGTCTAAATCAGTTTGATATTGCAACTGTCATCAAACATGTAATGATTCCCCCCCCCAATCCTCCTATCTTGAAGTAATATCAAGGGAAGATTTATACATCCATCAGTGCAATATTATTTGCCCAGTGGCAAAGGCAAATTTTACATAACGGAGAGAGCAGCAAAACCAAAGAATTCAGTACCGGTAGCTTCATATGCTGGCTTACAAGGCCATTTAATTTTTATAGAGTCCTGTTTATTTTCTTCTTCCTTTTCTTATTTGATCCTGATGACCTTTTTTCATTTCACTCCTCCAGCACCAAACACATGCACGCAAGAGAGAGAGATTTCCTTCTTACTGCAGTTTGCAATCATTACCGAAGGATGAAATTTCAGTTTATGTTCAGTGCGGGAGCATTTCAGTCTTATCTTATGTTTCTAATGCTCCCTAATATTTTCCAAAAAAGTCTAACAGCAATAACAAAGCAGGAAGGCCTCCCTGTTGTAGAGCAGTTTATGTTACATAAAGCTGATATTAAGTGTAACTTTATAGTATCCCAGTTCCCAAGATACTTGATATCTCCAGCTGATCATTTATCATTCCATTTCCAGTAGCCAGGCTGTGAGTGGTTATACATAAACACCATACATCTAAAAGTGCAGGACTTCCCCCAAAGTATCCTGGGACCTGTCGTTTGTTAAGGGTGCTGGGAATCGACGTTCGGTGAGAGATAAATTACTGCTCCCAGGATTCTTTGCAGGAAGCCACATGCTTTAAGCAAACTATAAGCGTAGGGTGTTGGCAAAGGATGCTGCTGCTGCTGCTTGCTCACTCACAGAGGAAGCTGAAGAGATGTGCTTTTGAGAAGAGTAGCTCTGCTCCTCCAATGCTGGGGACAGGGCACAGAGCAGATGTGTGGTTTGGGGAAAATGGCTTCACAGGCCAAATTGGACCTTCTGGTATGCCCACAGCTATAGATGCCTCACCCCTAGTGCAGATTCTGCGCTAGATGGACCAATGGTTTCACTCAATATAGGAAGGTTCCTATATATCCGCATCTTACTTTCATTTTAAATATATATATCTCCCATATTTTTTCCATCTATAAGACGCCCACATGTATAAGACACCCCCTATTTGGGGGGACTTCAGTTTAAGAAAATGGGGGGGGGGGAGATCTATCCATGTATAAGATGCCCCCAAATTTTGGACTTATTTTTTAGGGGAAAAACCTAGTCTTATATATGGAAAAATACAGTAATTCTTTTCTACAACTACATTAAGGTCATCCCCAAGTACATGTGCTTAATATCAAGACACCAGAATCAAACTCTATTATGGTTTAAGTGTGGCTAAAATTCAAAACTGCACACGCATAGAGTATTATTCTTAAAATTCATTGTTGGCAAACTGTTTTCTTTGTGTTCCACTCTAAGAATCAGGAATGCAGCAGCAGTTGTAAACTATGGAATGGTTGCGGGATTATGGGGAGAGAAGAGAAATATTAACTGAGTGCTTCACAACCTAAGTAAAACACATGACCACCTAAAAGGAAGCATTAAGACCAAAGTCTAAAATTACCTTGCTCTATCACTGATCAAGGCAGTAAGTCGTTTTCAAGGGAATACTTAAATTGTGTTGGTTTAAGCAAACTGACTGATGTTTTCACGTTCTAAAATACAGGGCTTATCTAGGCTGCCACCTTGCGGAACACATTAATCTCTTTTACGTGTGGCTTTAATGTGTGTCTCATTTGTAAGATCTGCACAGGGCACAGCTGGTTAGAAGTGTAGTCCCAATATGAGTGTAGCCATGGCTCAGTGGGAGAGCATCTGCACTGCATGCAAAGTCCCAGGTTAAATCCCTGGCACAGCCAGGCAAGGCTGGGAAATATTCTTGCCTGAAATTCTAGAATGCCGCTGTCAGTCAATGCAGACAAAACTGATTAGGTGTGATTCCTTTCGGACCCTTCCAACTCTATGATTCTGTGAGCTAGATTGGAGGATTGGCGGCCAATTTCTAATCCATTATGTGCAAAAAACGGAAGAAATAATAATGTGTGTACTTGCCACTCTGTTTCCGTGAGTACTCAGCTGACGCACAAGTGATGAGCTCTGACAATGCCTATAGACAACACATTTATCGATAAGTTATCCTTATTTTACTTGCACAAAGCTTATTTTGAAGTTAGACCATACCTGAGCTTTATTGAGCATTCACTCTGATTTGTTTGAGGGGAGGTTATATGACCGTGAGCATTCATCTTGATTTGCTTGCATGGTGTTTATACGTTCGTTCGTTCGTTTCACACTCTTCAATGAATTTTCAATGTACTTCCCAGTCAGTTTCCTCACAGCAAAAATAATTGTTGCACTAGGGCAACAGAGAGCTTTAATTCACTCCAGTTGTGCAAACCTATACATCCTGGTTTGTTCTCAAATTCCTCCCGCAAAATACTGAGTCTGGTGATGCCCTTAAGGATGTTGTGAATTTTATTAAACTGCTGCATGCTACCCCAATCTCTGAGCAGCACAAGATTCCAGGGCTACCAGACACTGACCCAGGATTCCAGCAGAAACCAGCCTTGGCTCACTCTCTCTGCCTTTCCAGCCTGCAGCTTTTGCATCCAGCTTCTAGATCAGACCACTCAACTCCGGCCTTTTGTCTTTCTAAGTAACAAGAAAATTGAGGGATGGAGGCTCACCCATTTGCCCACAGAGCCACTCCCTTTGTTCCCTTAAATACTTATCTTTACCAGGCTGGCCTGGCTATTCTGGCAATGGAATCCATGCTGGATCCAGGAATTAAAAGTGGGGCTCAGGCATACAGCCCCCCCACTCATAACAATACATTTTGTGGGTTCTATTTTCACCTTGCAGTAATTATTATTTTATGGTGAGCTGCTTACTTACATTTTAAAGTGCAAATACACCCCCCCCCCTTTCCCCTAGAAAATGAATAGGTGATGGGGGGGGGGGATAAGAAATCACCAGTCCTTGGACCACTGCATTTTCAGTCGTGATTCCTGAGACAGCTTCTGAACTGACTTTACAAGAACAAAGTCATGTAGAGAACAGCACGGCAGAAACAGTGGCTTGGTTTTATTCTCCTGTATATTGTTTAATTTTATTTCTGGCTTGCATGCGTGATGACATATTGCTTCTCCCCCCCCCCCTTTTAATGCTCCAAACACGGGAAAGAATAATCAGTACTTTTAATTGCTGAATTTAAAAACATCCAGATAACAAATGTCCCCTACTTATATAACATTTTGCAACTTCAAAGTGGTACGCAGATCTTAACTCATTAATCTCAAAATATCAGTGCGAGGAAGTTAATTAAATATTACTGTGCATATTTTAGAGATAGGGAAATGGATTTCAGGAGACTGGTAAGAGCCTCCAGCAAGGTCACAAGGCTATAATTCACAAAACTGCTTCAACCGGAGTCCTTAAATTTGAGGTGTTGGGCAGCGAAAGCGCTTGTTCAGCTTCAACAGAGCTGAAAGAGGTTTGTATTGCAATCAGCAGAGACTAGTCCATTAAGGCAAATGAGGCACTACCCAACCAGTCTTAGTCTGCCCTCAATCAGCCTCCACCTGCCCACTTTCTTATTTATTACATCCAGTCCAGGGAGTGGCCTTGGATTCTTCCTCCTTAGTCTCACTGTTGCCCATGTAGGGAGGAGGGCAGGGACAAAACCAGAATTAGTTGGCTTTGCCTGTCATTGGCTCTGGCGCCACCTACTGTTGGCCTCCCAGCCTCCCACCGCACCAGTCCCAATGGCACTAGCCACCACTGATTGTACCATCCAAAGCAATAGTGAATAGGCTTTGCTTAGCAAATTGGGCTGAGGAAAAGGCAGCAATCTCCTTGCAGTCAAAGAACTGTCACTGAATTTCTTGAAATACTTGTTTTTTTTTTTTTAAAAAAAAAGACATCCAGAATTGTGCTTGTTGCGGAGATCTGGACTTCCAGAGTTTCGTGGGACACAATCTAACTGGCCGTGGGTAGTGAAAAAGATAACTGTGGGCCAGATAGCACACTGAAGGTGACCCAAGTGAGGTCATAACATGAAGTCCCCCTGAGACCATGCATTTCTGAATACACAAGATAACACAATTTCCTTTCAATGGAAAAGATGTGTCTAAGCATATGAAAACATGCTGACAATGTTCAAATTTCCTGTCTTGCATTGCAAGAAGATGGCTTTACTGAAAGTAATGTCAAATTGAAGAAAAGCATGTGAGTATGGGATTATCCTAGATATTTCCAGAAATTGTTCATAAAATGGAATGCTAAATCTAATACTGCAGAAAACTAGAATTGGATCAAAGGGAGGAGGGATTTAGGCTATGCTTGCAACAACAGATGAAAATGTGGACAATATTGTTCGAGCTAAAATAATAGTTTGGGGCAACTCATTGCTAACAAAGGTAGAAACTGAATTTAGACTTAAGAGTCTCTCTCTCTCTCTCTCTCTCTCTCTCTCTCTCTCTCTCTCTCTCTCATGTTCTTTAGATCCTTCAGAACTACAAGTATCATTTGGAATGCATTGTCATTCTAATACTTTTTTTGAGCTACCTTCTGTGTGCTAAGCATGGATAAATCCCTCAGTTGTGACTGAGGAACCAAACTACTTAATTCCAAAACTATGAGTGCAATTATATGTGCTAGATATGACAACAAAGGAGATTAGGATTTGTCCTAAGTCCTAGGCCACCACCAGTGTAACATTACACCAGCCAACAAAAGATGTGGTAAGTCATAACTCTCTGGCACACAGAGACACAGGAGGCTGCCTCATACTGAGTCAGACCATTGGCCCAGCTAGCTCAGTATTGTCTACACTGACAGGAAGCACCTCTTTGGGGTTTCAGACTGGGGTCTCAGTCCTCCTTGAGGTGCTGGGGATTGAACCTGGGAATTTCTGCATGCAAAACAGATACACTACCACTGAGCCTCAGCCCTCCCCTACTCAATGGAGAACCACCACCTGGTGTTCTGCAACACCCCCCCCCCCAAGCCAGGAACATCTTTGCAAAGCCAGGCTTTCCCCAATACCATTGCACAACCCCAAGATGTCTAGACCTGTCAGCATAACTGAGCATCCTCTCAAACAATATTTTAGAACAGCGGCTATTTTTCCATGTGTTTGCTGGTGATGCGTTGCAATGAATAATAGAGAAGCCAGCAGGCAGAGGGGCACCTCTGGTGCACTTTCCTCACCACCAGCGCAAAACATAAATCAAATATTGATAGAGATTTAGTTTTCAGTTTCACTTTCCACAACTCCAAAGTTCAATAGTTTCTCATTGTGCCTTTCAGCAAGATGTCAATACAGTATTACTGGGGGGGGGGGGGAGGGAATTCCCAATTAACCTCTCTGAAAGCCTCTTCTACCCTAGAGCAGCCTCCATTCCCATAGCAAACTAGTCTAGATGTTGCTGAGCCCCACCAGCTGCAGCTAAAGGTTGACTGCGGTGGGATTTGTAGAGCATTCATTTCCAAGCTAACTGCCTGAGAGCATTCATTTCCAAGCTAACTGCAATGAACGTTTCCTTTTTTGTTTAACACACACTGTTTTCATTCCCGCTTTCCTTGTGTACTGTAACATTTGGATTGTAACATTTGCAGTGGAAACTTCACCAACTTTGTTAATATGGAATTAGGCCCATGGTTAATATGGAATTGGGATGTGGGTGGCGCTGTGGGTTAAACTGCAGAGCCTAGGGCTTGCTGATCAGAAGGTCGGCGGTTCGAATCCCCGCAACGGGGTGGACTCCCGTTGCTTGGTCTCTGCTCCTGCCCACCTAGCAGTTCAAAAGCATGTCATAGTGCAAGTAGATAAATAGGTACTGCTCCGGCGGGAAAGTAAACGGCGTTTCCGTGCGCTGCTCTGGTTCACCAGAAGCGGCTTAGTCATGCTGGCCACATGACCCAGAAGCTGTATGCTGGCTCCCTCGGCCATTAACACAAGATGAGTGCCGCAACCCCAGAGTCGGACACGACTGGACCTAATGGTCAGGGGTCCCTTTACCTTTACCTTTTAATGTGGAATTAGGCTCATGGATTTTTCATTTTGAAAAACAGATCTAGGGCAGGAGGATAACCAGATTATAGGCTAGTTAGCCTAATATCAGACCCAATAAGGATTTTAAAGCTAAAATCACCAAATTTATAGAATGGCATTTGCCAACCTGGTAGTGTCATAGCCATGCAGAGGGGATTTTTTTTTTGGGGGGGGGAATGGATAACCACCCTCTCCTCATGTGCTGCAGTCCCAATAACAATCCCTCTTCCCACACCTGTAATTAAGTAAAGATGAAAACCAGCTGCATGGTGTACACTTATACTTTAGCTTAAGAGGAGTTATCACAGAGGTGTACAAAATTATGCATGGTAGAGATAATTTTTCTTTCTCATAATAGAAGAGCTTGCTGTTTATAATTTTATAAAGTTTAGAGACAAAACTGTCGTGCAATTCTTAAACTAGATGTTTAACTTGATCAGTTGATTTTCATATTTCTGGGTGGTTAGAGAACTGCAGGAGATGATTCTGACTCCAAAACAACCAAGTTATTAGTGTCATAGCACCACTGCTCGGGGTGAAGAGATGCAGCAGCAAATATAATTCTGAGTGGAAACATAGCCAAACAAATTGTACAAATCAGCTAGTCAGACTGAGTCATCACATGCAGCCAACTTACTCTTGAGGTTCAGAATAACATAATAAGAATGTTTGCATATATAAAAGAATCAACCTTAAGAAATCAGATTCTGAATGTGTGTGTGTGTGTGTGTGTGTGTGTGTGTGTGTGTGTAGGAGTCTTGCAAACAGAAATTAAAATTATATATCACTTTTATTCCTCCCTTTTTTGCCATGCATGCCAAATCAGCAAATCAAGTAATGTTTACAGTGCTTCAGTTCTATAATTTAATGAAAGTCCTTGAGAATATCACGTAAAGACTGGCATATTCTTTGGTTTCTTAATCCCATCTAGACCTTTTCTATGCACATACAGTGCATTTGGAGGAGCTTTGGGAACTGTCTTAGAGGGGGGAAAGGAATAAATATTCCATAAGTGAATTTTTGCTATGAAACTCATCCAAGTGATTAATCAAAATGATATGCCGAGACTCCCTATTTATGGCTTCATATTTCAAGGGACAGAGTTAAATATCATGAAACAGTTTAGCATCTTGGCCACCAGACACAGAAATGACAGGCAGCTGCATCTGAATTTATAATGCAAATGCACATGTAAAGGTCAGAGCAAGCTGGTGACATTTGCAGATACATATTTACTGGAGACTATTTCCTTTGATACAGAACTAACATGTGTCCAGATTGAAAAACCTATTTATTGTCTTATCCCACGACACAGGGATTTCAGAAGGTCCACATTCATCACACACACAC
Source organism: Lacerta agilis (assembly GCF_009819535.1). Lineage (NCBI taxonomy): Eukaryota > Metazoa > Chordata > Lepidosauria > Squamata > Lacertidae > Lacerta > Lacerta agilis. Next base: position 53,218,779 of record NC_046314.1, read on the forward strand.
ACACACACACACACACACACACACACTTCTTATTTGTAGGCAATATAGCATTTCTATAGATACCATGAACAGGTTGTTAGCAAAAGGTATTCTTCAAGTTATTGGATTTTTTCCTGTAAAGTGTATATCTGCAATAAAAGGGGAAAAACCTGTTGGTACTAACAATCCCACATGGATGCTTTGAAAAATTTGCATGTGTGAAGAGCACCCACCCCACAATAAACATCTGCCTGGAAACATCCTCCTGCGACAAGCCCCCCCCATCTTCTTTGTGTACCACAAAGTCTTGGTTTAGTAGCCGTATATCCATGTAAGAGAAGAACTGTATGTTGGGTATATACAGTATACAATCACAGGGATTTATGGAGTAGAAAGATGTGAATACTGTGAAGAACTCCTTAGGTGAGATGCATCTCCTATGCACAGATGCACTTTCCGGTACCTTCTCAGGTGTACCTCACTGGAGGCTGGGGAACTATTGCCAAGGATGGGCAGATATTGACCCTACAATGAGTGCCCTGGAGTGCGATACTTCCCCCCCCATAAGAGTTATTGGCAGATAACTAAAATGGGATAAATGAGTGAAATCCGGAACAACCATGCTAATATTGTTGTAAGAAAGCAAGAAGAGCCTTGCTGCATCAGGCCAATAGCCCATCTGGTCCAGCATCCTGTTCTCACAAAGGTCAACCAGATGTCATTGGGAAGCCTGCCAGCAGGAACTGAGTTCAACAGCAATCTCCCCACTCGCAAATCACAACAACTGGTATTCAGAGGCACACGATGGTGTTTCCTGCTTGGCAGGGGGTTGGACTGGATGGCCCTTGTGGTCTCTTCCAACTCTATGATTCTGTTATTCAGCTGTGGCAGCAGAACACAGCCATTGTGACTAGTAGCCACTGGTGTCCACCAGCTTTGAGTGTGCAATTTCAAAAGATGTCTTTTTGCTGCCAAAAAATTATGACATGGCAAGAATGATTCAAGGAATATGGATGAGAGTCGCATCATCTGCTGTCAACCGCCGCTCACCTTTTTATGATCGAACAGATAGCCTGATCCCCCCTTACCATTTATCACATATTACTGGAAGTTACTGAAGCAAAACCTTATTTAATAAGATGGAAGCACTACTGAAAACATTTTCTTATAGGGAAGATAAATCCATGGGAGAATACACACCACTTTAGGTCAATTTCCATTTATTGGTTTGGCTATGGCAGTCATGTTTATAGGATATAAAGCTACTTTTTCAGTATACAAAGATCTATGCAACGATCATCACACACAGTCAAGGGCGACTATAACATCATCTAGATTTTTTCCCCAAGTGGAGATTAATCTGCACCTGTCAATCTATGATCGTCATATGACTGGACATTTAGCTGTGATTTGACACTTTGTAAGCAACCCCCCCCCCCCAGTCCCGTTATGTGATGTGGTGGGTGATGTTGTCACACCCCTGGCATCGCATGTGTGAACATTGTGCCTCCCTCCTTAAGCTGGACAGAAGCTTCCTGGCCTTTGGGAAGGAGGTGCCATACTTTAATACTCTAATTGACCAGAAACATTTAGGGGACTAAATATGTGCTTGGCCTAGAGAACCCAATAAACACTTCCAGGCACTTTCCACTACAGTACTTCCTATATTGAGCCTATTTTCCTGCCCTCGCCCATGGGGTCGTGTCCTTTGGCCTACATAGCAACTAATAACCTATCCAATATTGGAGGCTGTCATTGACCGGCTAGCCATGAATAGCTTTCGGCAGCTCCATACATAGCTTTCAGAAGGAGTCACGAAATTAAAAGACGCCTGCTTCTTGGGAGGAAAGCAATGACAAACCTAGACAGCATCTTAAAAAGCAGAGACATCACCTTGCCGACAAAGGTCCGTATAGTTAAAGCTATGGTTTTTCCAGTAGTAGTGTATGGAAGTGAGAGCTGGACCATAAAGAAGGCTTGATGCTTTTGAATTATGGTGCTGGAGGAGAGTCCCATGGACTGCAAAAAGATCAAACTTATCTATCCTTAAAGAAATCAGCCCTGAGTGCTCCCTGGAAGGACAGATCCTGAAGTTTAGGCTCCAGTATTTTGGCCACCTAATGAGAAGAGTCGGACACGACTGAACGACTGAACAACAAAATGCCTTGCCTTTAGCCCCAATACTGCAAGGCCTCGGGCCCCAGGGAGCGCCCCAAAGCATCCGCCCTAAGCAACTCATCCGACGCCACTTTGCGCACAGAAGCGCAGCCATGGCGCATTGGGGCGCATTGGGCTGTGTTTTTCGGGTGCGTGTGTTTGTGATCTGGCTTTTACGTTCCCGATTCCGAGCGTAGATCGGGGAGGGTTGGCCGAGCAGGTGCCGAGAGCGAGGCATGATGCGGGGCGGCTGGTGGGGCTGGGCCCTTCTTGGGAAAACGCCCCTCCTACCCGCGCCCTTCCTTCAGCTTCCTCCTCCCGGCCAACAAAACCGAAGACTAGCGAGCTAGAGGAAGGGTCGTGCTGGGTAATAACAATGCGCGCGCGGGGGGCGGGGGCTGCATCGGGAGCCACTTGCCGCGGCGACAGCAGCAGCAGCAGCAGCGACGGCTGCCGCCCAGGGAGCTTTGATTGACGTCGACCTGCTCTCGAAGCGGCGCATCGAGCGCCAGGCAGAGCCAAACAGCCGCCGAAGCCACCGGCTGGCAAGCGCCGGAGGAGCACAAAGAGGCGGCAGCTCCATCTTTCGCAGCGGCAGCGGCAGCGGATCGGCCCCTCCGAAAAGGAGCTCGGCGAGGATCGCCGCCCGCCTCCGCGCCCTGTCTGCGGCCAGACGGCGCCGGCATCTGGGCATAAGGGCGAGGAGGAGGAGGAGGCAGGGAGAGGTTCGCCGGGGACCCACATGGGCATGTCCTTGGCTCGTCTGACCGCGCTCCTCGCCGCTGCTTCCCATCGCAAGGAGCTGCCGTAGCTGATGGATGCCGGAAGGTGCCGCATTGCCTTGTGTGGCTTTGCAGCCTGCTTTGCTGGTGCGGATTACTTGGCTGTTCCTTTTTCGCCCCGGATGCCTTTCTCCAGGCGGATGGCTGTTTTGTTGCGAGGCGACTGAATCCTCTCTTGTCCTGCGAGTCTGTCTGTCCTCGCGGGGAGCGGGGCGGGTGGTGGGGAGGAAAGGACCTGGAGGATATTTTTACCCCCTGCCTGAGAAGACCTGGGAGCGAACGAGAGGGACATGCGACAGTCTTGCTGGTAGTGGATGAGATCACTGTGTACGTAGGAGGGGAACTAGGGTGGGTGAGGGGGAGGGCGAGTCCATCCCGAGCTCCATGGGCTAAAAGGGGTGGGGTGGGGGTGCAAATAAAAACATCGGGGTTTTAATTTTAATTTTTTTTTTTAAAAAAAATCACCCTTCAGCAGACCAGTTGCATGCCCTTAGCACCCTGTCACGCACTGACTTCTAAATCCACGAGGATCTGAGTTTCTTATTTTGCGGGAGGGTGGAAGTCCCTGGTGGAAACGTTGCATTGACACCTGATTTATTGATACAGCTCTTCTTGCTATCTCCATTGCACCAGTACCAAGGGTGAGAACACTGGTTTGCACAGAGGAGTGAGGTAGGAATATCTGAAGACAGCGGTGGGGTGGGGGGTGGGGGTGGGAGAGATACCCAGTACTGACCGCCCCCAGCTTGGGGAAAGTCACTGTACAGCGGCTGTTTGGCCTTCCTCTTTGCCATCATGTTGCTTTAACAGTACCTGCTGATCAGGGAATCTGGTGATCCAGCCAACATGACTAGTTAACCCAAAGGACAATATTGTGTGGGAGGGAGGCAGGGAGCACCATTGCCGGAGCCGGGCTATAAAGAATACCAGCTCCATCTACTTGAGCCGTGCCAAAGCCATTATTTCTGTCAATCAACAAGCAATTGCAGTGGAAGGATAGCAATTGGGGGTTCAGTTATATGCAAGGTATAGTTATACTGCAGCTCCGAGCTGTTAGTGGGTGTGGGAAGGGTGCGAATTTGAGGGCGAGGAAGAAAAGTAGCAGCTGCGTGGAGTCACTGTGAATGGGCCACCGTGAGATGGAAAGGGGAAACAAGAGCTGAGCAGGTTGTGCACACTGGACAGTATCAGGGTATTTGCTTCGGAGAGATTCATGCTGTGAGGCAAAGGAGCACCAACTTGTCGGTTCTGGAAAGGGAAATAAGGAACTCCCCTCTCTCTTTTTTTTTGGAAAGAAGAAGAACAGACTTTGTGGCATTAGGGGCTGTCTCCCTTTTTACTTACGAGGAGTATTGGACGGAGTGGCACAATGACTCATTTGCAGGCAGGCCTGTCCCCAAAGACGCTGGAGAAAGCCCGGCTGGAACTGAATGAAAACCCAGACACCCTGCACCAGGACATCCAGGAGGTGCGGGACATGGTGATCACCCGGCCAGACATTGGCTTTCTCCGCACGGATGACGCCTTCATTCTCCGCTTCCTTCGGGCCAGGAAGTTCCAGCATTTCGAGGCATTTCGCTTGTTGGCCCAGTACTTTGAGTACCGCCAGCAGAACCTTGATATGTTCAAGAGCTTCAAAGCCACGGACCCAGGCATCAAGCAGGCACTCAAGGATGGCTTTCCAGGAGGACTGGCTAACCTTGATCATTATGGCAGGAAGATCCTGGTTCTGTTTGCTGCCAACTGGGACCAAAGCAGGTAAACATAAGAGTTTGGGTTGTGGGTAGCTGGGGTCAGATGAGACACTTGCCTAAATTTACCATCGTGCTGTGATCTAGAAATGCCACCTCATCATAGCAAACTGAAATCCCGTTTGGCCCTAGTGATGAAATGATGTTAATATTCCTTTCCCAACCAGCAGGATGCCGGGCGTAAGGAATCTTGTTTTGTCCATAGTTCTCCATGTGGCAAATTGCAATTTTGATGATCTGATCCAGGTGTCCTGTCATAGTGGGGTGGTTTGATAGGTGTCCCTCAAATTCTTTCCAAATGCAGAGCTCAGAGACAGGGATAATCAACATTCTTAGGTTCACATTTGCATTGGGCCAGGTTGGGCCATAAAATGTAGGAGAGGGGAATGATGAATGAAAACTTGTTCTTTTATCTAGGATTCTTCACTTGGAGGGCTGTTGGTTAAGCCATTTTAGAGATCGTGCTCAGTAGGGGAAGAGGGATGCTCTTGATATACCACCTTTAATATCTTTCTGTGACAAGAGCTGTGATGCCTGTAAAGGAGCAAAAGTGCTGGCCGTTTGTCCTGACACTGACAGATATTTATCCAATGCAGTTTTGCCTGCTTCTGTGAAATAAGCAGTCAGCTGGGACACAAACAGAGGATGACGTTCAGTAGTGCTCATTTGCATGTCACTGTTGTCCACTCTTTCCAATGTGGTTTGCTGTTTCCCAGCTCTCAAAAGCAGCTGAGGATGTAGTGTTTGTCCTTCACACTTTGAGAACTTGAGATGGGCTTTGCCATTGTGGGCAAAAAAATTTGCACAGAGGGGTCTGTCCATCAAATAGGACAGATGGATTTTAAATTTCGGTATGATAATATTTCTTACACCATTTTAATATCCCTAATCCTAATCCTGGCTGCGACATATAAAAGTGCCTCTAGGGTTAAATATTTGTCATTCTTCCACAGGAAAGGAAATATCTCTTCTTCCTAAGCTATTTTAACCCAAATGGTCAAAGGGTGGGCACATAGAGGTGCTGTGGGCTGCCCAACATCACAACATTGTTAGAACAGCCTTCTCTAACCCCAGTGCCTTTCAAATGTAGTTGGACAGTTCCCATCATCCTTTACTATTTGGCCTTACTGGCCAGTGCTGATGGGAGTTGTAGTCCAGTAATATTTGGAGTACTTTGGCCACCTCATGAGAAGAGAAGACTCCCTAGAAAAGACCCTGATGTTGGGAAAGATGGGGGGCACAAGGAGAAGGGGACGACAGAGGATGAGATGGTTGGACAGTGTTCTTGAAGCGACTGGCACGAGCTTGGCCAAACTGCGGGAGGCAGTGGAGGATAGGGGTGCCTGGCGTGCTCTGGTCCATGGGGTCACGAAGAGTCGGACACGACTGAACGACAACAACAACAACAATATTTGGAGGGCACCAGATTGGGGCAGGTGAATTAAGTAAAAACAGCTTCTTCAAGTCTCTTGGAGTGAGGACTTTTAATGTCATCCTGTTACCTATGAGGGATATATTTATTTATTACATATTTTATTGAAGGCTTCTCTCCCTCTTCTATCTTCACAACAGCCTTTTGCATTAGATAAGTCTGAAAGATAGTGTCTAGCCCACTGTCACCCAGTGAGCTTCACTGCAGGAGTGGGGATTTCAACCATAGTCTCCCAGGTCCTGGTCCTACACCATTCAACCCATAATTACTCAGAATTTGCCCCAGTTCGGAGGTAATTTTTATAGCGTTTCCTTCTGGTCATCTCCCAAGTTGTAGCAGTAAAGCCTGAACTTCTGCATCAACATGGGTTGCCCAGAAGATAGAGGTACTTCCTAAGACAATATTTCAATCCTCTTGGTGTCTGCATGGTGGAAATTACCCATTGTGATATATAATTTCAGATGATAGCCATGAAATGTGGGAGCCAATCATAGTGGGGCAGAAAATTTGAACTCTGACTTGTTAATTCTACCAGTTTGGTTCAGTGGAAGATGATGGAACTCAGCTGAGATAACTGCTGCACACATGCTGATTAAGCACTCTGTCACAATGCTACTCAGCCCCTATGGACTTGATCCAACCCTGCAGGTACCTTGGAAAAGCAAGGACTTTATCTCAGAGGCAAACTCCATGACTCCTGCCAGTAAATCTATTTATCCTTAAATTTATCAGATGCCTTTCCAAGCAATGCACCTCAGTTGCTTAAAATGTAGTGAAGTGATAATGCAAAAGCAGAAGCACAGTAGTCCTAAAAATATCTTGTAGCAGGAAATTGAATATTCATCCCTAAAGAAATGCCTTTATTCTAATAAAATCCTGCAAGGCTCCATCAAGTCTCCAGAGCATGCAGACTTCCTGGCCCAGGCTGGTCCCAGTTTCCATTGTCTGGTATGTGTGAGCACAGGCAAGGGACCAGCCTGGTTTACACCACTGGAATCTCTGGTGTGATGGGGATGGGTATGCTTTAGGGCAGTGATGGGGAATCTATGACCCTCTAAATGTTGCTGTACTGAACTCCCATCATCGCTGACAAGTGGCCAAACTGTTTTGGGTTGATGGACACTGGAATCAAACAACATCTGTAGGGTCACAGGTTTCCCACTCCTCCTCTACAGTTAAAAGGGTATTGGCTATCAGGTCTGGCAAAGACCTTTGCCCAAGGTTTTGGAGGGTTTTGAATTACTAGGCATAAACAACCATGAGTTAGGTGTTCTGTGCTGTGATTGTTCTCATTTGTGCATTCTCTCATGTATATGCTGAATGGATGGAGAAGGGAACAGAATTAGTGTTTGGCTCCATCTTCAACAGGAACAGTAAAACAACAAAATAGGCCTTATTATGGCATAGGTTTTCATTGACAACAGCCGTATTAATCAGATGCAGGAATTGAACTGAGACGGTAGGAGGCATGAGGTAAAGTGTAGTAGAAAATAAATCATACTAACCTAGTTCTGAATTTTCATTCAAACCCTTCCATTTATCAAGCTAATACATGTAATACAAATGATTGTACATAGAGCAGCGTGAACAATACATATCTTGTCAAAATGACAACAGAAACCGAAATACAAGGAAGCCACAGTTGCTTATAAGCACTTACACTTTTTTTTGGGGGGGGGGCAGTTACACCCAGGAGTTGATGTTAAACACTGCCACCACCATAAGGTGATTGGTGGGGGCTTTTTTAATTAAAAAGGTAAAGATGACATCATCAGGATGCTGTCAATTTTGAGCTTTTCCTGCAATTGCACATAACCATGAAATAGGCACAGCCCTGGTTAAAACCCGCTGAAGCGTAATTTGTAAATCAAGCCTTTCCAAAAGGAAATTCTACTCTGTCAGTAGTTTATCATTTATGCTGGTACAACTCCATGCTGAATCGGTGTGAAAATAACAATAGCACAATCCTATATATCTTTGCTCAGAAGGAAGCCCATTTTGTGCATGTTGGGGATTACTCTCAGGTAAGTGTGCATAAGATTGCAGCCTCAGTATGTGCATTTACAGGTACTTTTAAATATGTTTTGAGAGTTGGCAACAGTAAGAGTTAATTTTGCTTATAGCACACAAGTGCTACAACCACTTTACAGATGTGTAATTGTGTCTCTTTTCTTAAGGCATACAACATTTTAGAAATGGGATAAACAGTGATTTTCTAACAGCATGCATAAATAGGGGGCATTAAACACAGTTAAATTAATCATGAATCTCAGATTATCTTTAGAAATTAGTTATACACCACTGAGTACATAAATGTGACCCATGAGACACTATAAGAAAACAAAGTTTCAGTGAAGGCAGCTGGATGTAAAACAGAATTTAATTTACTGGCATGCTAATACATTTTTTCCTCTATGTTACTGAAAGGCAATAGTTCCTAATTTACTTTTTCAGCTCTTGACATCCTTTACTGTTTCTTTGAGAAAACTTGAAGCTGGAGAAGGAAGAGGTTACTCTTACTTAAATTGTGTCTAATTTTGTCTTACGGACACCCTACAGTGGCCTTTGGGAAATTACACATAACTTCATATGTGGCAACATACACACTGCTTACTTTTAATCACTTGATAAGTCATTGAAATGGGTTGGGTAAGTATTTTATAGGCACTCCCAAAGTTGGCAAGTTTGAATTAGCTCTGAAACAAACTGAGGCTGGGGGATCCTGAAGCATATTCTCCAAACTCAGTTTATACGCAGAAATTTGAATGCACGTTGACCCAGTCTTCCCTCCTCCACACACAGTCCTCTCATGGATAGTTTTTGATGTGGTGGTAGTTGTAAAAGCACTACATTTCCTTCAAAGAGACTAACAGGATCGCAAATTTAAGTGTCCCTCAGAATGGAGCACTTGGGAATTTTTCAGAATTCAAACTCTGAAATTTTAAATTTGAGCAAAACTTCGTTTCAGCTCTACTTCAAACGTAACATTTAAGTCCTTAAGGTCTATTTCAGAATGGAGCATGTGTTGTGTTTCATCACTCAAGAGAATACATTAATGTAATCTGTCACGAGCCTGTGATGGAGCTTCAAGTTTACATTCATCCGCCTTACTGTGCTGTCAACATAAATAACGATAAGGATGAGGTGAAATGTTGGATATTGCAAGTCTTGGGTGAATTTATGCAAATAGTTCCTTGCTGTGGGAAGACTTCAATGCAGACGTCTTTCATCATAATTTGCTTGATGCTGCTGCTTTGAAAACAAAAGCTTACAATTTGTGATTCCCACAATGTATCATGGGGCTAATGGTTCGGATGTCTTAGCCATGTCTGGAATCAAGACCTGGTATTCTAACACCAGTTGCTGGGTTTGTCAGCTGCCATTTACACTTCCCAGGAAATTCTGGACTAACATTATGTTGGGCACTTCGGAGCATTGCTAGAAATTTAAATGCCAGCTCTTAACCACCCTTGGAGTGCGACTACCCATCCATTTTCAGACATGCCTGAGGGATCCAGCAACACGAGAAGGGAGAAACAGAAGGCATTTTGCTCATGCCTCTTCAAACCTAGCTTTGGCCCTGGTTTATCATTGAGCTATTTTATTTAATAAGAAAATTGCTGCCTTAAATTGTATCCTGTAGTGGATATTATGTTCATCAGTGGTGTTGTAAAATGAAGCTTCCTTATCTCAATGCCATGTAAGGCAAGGAGAAGGCCACGTAAGAAAACCAAGGTATCCACGGAGATTGCATATTGACTGCTATTTTTAAGTACTTTTAATAGGTCTTTCTGGATGAGCAGGTTCTTTAAATGCCCTGTTCTTTTTAAAGTTAATGGCTGCAAACCTGAAAACAGTTACGCTTCAAGAATCCAATTGACTTCCATGAGCTTTAAGCAACTCAACAGGGAGCAGGACTGCAGCCAGTATTGCTACTCTTTCTTGCTAGCTAGCTAATGGAAATTCCACAGTAGGTAAATCATGGAGAGGCATAGAGAAACATACTGAAGGAACGTAGCTCAGTGGTAGCGCATACACTTTGCATGCAAAGAATTCCAGATTCAATCCCTGGCATCTCCAAGTACCGGTAGGTTGGGAAAGATTCCTTCCCCAAATCCCTGAGAGCCACTGCCAGTCAGTATGGACGAGAAAGGGATGGGAAACCTGTGTCTCTCTGGATATTGTTTGCACCATCCCTGATAGTTGGCCAGCTGGCTGTGGCTGATGGGAGCAAAGTCCAATTGCATCCGGGGGGGGGGGCCCTAGGTTTCCAGACCCTTGAACCTAGTACTAAGCTAGGCCAATGGTCTGACTAGGTGTAAACACCTTCCTATGTGGATGAGGCTCAGGGAGCCTGAACAAAGTGCTGGGCTTGCAAACTCTCCCCTTTCTGCCTCCGCTGAAACTGGAGGAAGGATTTATGCAAAGTTTAGTTTCACATTTAAAAATTCTTGCCTTAGTGTTATGTACCAACCGGGAATCCTATTTTAAAATACAGTATATTCTAGCCAGTTTATAGCAAGGCAACTTCAAAGCTTGGGCTATTATTAAACTAGGCAAAGTTTGTTGCAAACCAAGTAACACTAAGATCAGACGCTTTAAAACTGAAACTATAAACTAAGAAGGGGGTTGGGAGTGTACAAACCTGGCACTTCACTTGGACTCATTGAGACTCAGCCACATAGTTTCATGTTTTCCTACAAATTCTGCTGTGTTGCAGTGTCACCCCAATCTTAAAGGTTTGTGTATTTATCTAATCACATATAGTGAAACTGTGATCAACATACTTTATCATGTGCAAACTGGATACTTTGACAGCAGATTGCAAAGAATACTGTTAGCTAGTGTAATACGATCTTGTCTTTGTTGGCAGGTACACACTGGTGGATATTTTGCGTGCCATACTTCTTTCCTTAGAAGCCATGATTGAGGATCCTGAACTTCAAGTAAATGGATTTGTTTTGATTATAGACTGGAGCAACTTCACTTTCAAACAGGCTTCTAAACTGACACCAAGTATGCTTCGATTAGCCATAGAAGGCCTTCAGGTAAAAAACTTGTTTTTAAGCATTACTCGTATATCTCCTAATATCTCCTCCTCACCCAAGAAACTCCCCAGTTGGTGTGGTTCCATGCTAAAAACAGAACAAGAAGAATATAAATTCAAATAATCCAGGAATTGAAATTTTAGGATATATATTCATTTCTCGTAATTTGTGACCTAACTGAAGAATAATCAAGTGGTTGTTTATTTTATGGCTGAGAAACTGAGTCTTATATTTGATGTTATAGGTAGGTAGCCGTGTTGGTCTGCCATAGTCAAAACAAAACAAAAAATTAAAAAATTAAAAAAATCCTTCCAGTAGCACCTTAGAGACCAACTAAGTTTGTTCTTGGTATGAGCTTTCGTGTGCATGCACACTTCTTCAGATATGCACACGAAAGCTCATACCAAGAACAAACTTAGTTGGTCTCTAAGGTGCTACTGGAAGGATTTTTTTATTTCATATTTGTTGGTTGCCTCAAATCAATCAGCTCTAAATTATTATTGAGGGAAGAGAAATAACAAAAACTCCCAAAGGAGGCAGAGTTAGATTACTGATGGATGTTGTGCATTGTCCAGCCAAAGCAAGTTCCTCTTCAATAGTGGAATTCATTTCCTATGCTGTGTATGCCTCACTCAAGTAAGTTATTTGGAGACTTCCCTCTGTGTTGTATCTGTCTCATCTTTGCCTGGGGCACATACTAGTCTGGATTGAAGCAGTTGACCTCATGTGGGTGGGGAAGAGCATCTAAATGCAGGGAGGTGGAGTCAGTGGTGGAGCTTCAAGCTCCGGCAGGGGGAGCAGAGAGCAGGTGTGGGCATGGCTGGTGCACATCCCAGGGGCGTGGCATGCTGCCCACAGGGGTGTGATGCGCATCCTGGGGTGTGTGGTGTGCCACCCGCAGGGGCATGGCACGCATCCCAGGGGTGTGGTGTGTTGCCTGCGGTAGTGTGGCGCCCATTGTGGGGTGGGGCAGCCATGATGGCACCCCACCGGGATTGTGCCGCCAGGGGCGATGCACTCCCCCTGCACCCCTATTCCTCTGCCAGTGGGTGGAGTAGATGGCATTTTGGCCTCTTCCTTCTGTAACTCATGTTTTTTCACTGATATCTTTTCTAATAACACAGAATAAGTTGGTTGTGCTAGTTGCTATGTATCACATGTAAGAAAACTGAAATTAACCCCCTGCACCCCTCAGAAAAAACCTATAATGTAATAGATGTGCTATATTAGGTTTCTGGTGTGTTGTGAGGAGAGAGACAGAACACATAACTGGATCTCCATGCTTGTATGAATGATTGCAGAATTAATTTTACAATAGCCACTGCTTCGGCCACCTCCGGACTATGGAGATACATTTCATGCGAAATGCCATTCCTATGCAAGATTCTCACCTCATGTGTTTCTAAGCATCGCTCAGCACATGAGTTGGGTGTGTGTGTGTTGCACAGCCCTGCCAGCTGCCACCATTGCCTTGAGTAATGCACAGTGGCCTTGTTTCCTGTGGTGAATAAATGCTTCACAGCATCTATTTGGGAGGTAGGAAATTTGCTACTGGGACATTGACCGCTGTGGTGAAAGTAATGTCTAGATTGGCTAAAACATATCTTCATGTCCTCAGGATAGAGTTCTGAGGTGGCCTCAGTAGTTTGCAAGCCACATGGAGAGCTTATTGCTTGTAGTTTCAGGCTATACAGTAAACTGGCTGTCACCACACACCCAGTTCTCTAAATTTTCTACCATGTTTAGGAGCGGGGTGATTCTTGGCCTGAGGGCAACAGAAAATGAGTTCATTAGTGTGGTTAGAGGCACCACGGCACAATGTTTTCAGAGGCCACTATGCAGTAAATGGTTGTGTGATTCAGCCCTGTATCTTGAGAGTTTGCTGATACCTTAATGCTTAATGGAGGTTGCTGTAAGCTTTTCTTAGCCATTAACTGCATACTTGATTAAAGTTATCTATAGGTTAAAGTGCTTCTCTTGCAATGTTAAATCATTGAATCATGGTGCATAAGTGCTTTATGTTGTATTTAATAAATGCAAAACTATCTTCATTAAAGCAAATGTTTATCTAAGAGGGAACTGAATTTTTAAATATCCAAATATTGAGGTTTTTGCCTCACTTCTTACTGCAGTTGGTTCTGCTTTTACTCGAGGAAATGCTTTCATTCCCTTACACTTCAAGCTCTGAAATGTTTTTATGACTCCTATAAAGCAAATGAGCAACCATCTCTATGAGCTTTTATGCGCTCTGATATTGCAGTCAATTTTAGCAGGGCCTGCCAGAATTTTCATCGTTCTTCTGTAGAGTTATGATCTAAGGCCACTCTCCCATGTCAATTCTACACCCAATATATATCAGGCTAATGAAATGGATTCGCATGTCCCTGGACTTGACACAGGACTGTTAGATAAATGCCAGTTTGGTTGAGGAAATGCACATTTCTTTGGGGCTGGGGCAAAAATGACTCATTTCTCACCCTCATCTCTGAGTGCAGAAAGTCACTTTCCATTTCTGGAAACTTCAGACACACTTATTAGTTCTTCTGGGCACCATTTTCCTGCTTCTGTGCCCACTCTAGCCCTCTTCAGGTCTTCTAGCTTCTGTATAGAAGAACGTAGGAGCAGGGCTGCACTCAGTAGCCCTGCCTCTAATATGATGCAAGCTGAGAAGCCAGTCTGCTGGCACCCACACATGCTGTACAGAATAGATGTCTGCTGGGAAGGTGCCCCCCCATGCATACAGCTGGATGTACAAACATCTACAGATGTTCTCACTGTTTGCACAGATGTTGGGAGAGGGTCTTCCCAGAACACATGATATTAGGAGGGGGATACTACTTGACCTGTTCCTGCTCCTGTGTCACTGCATGAGTGAACTAGAATGCCTGAAGGGAGCTACTGTATTTTGCCCTGTTTGCCCACCCAGTTGTTTAATCTGATTGGTGGTGGTAAGCCATGTGACGTCACCATAGTATTCTGACATGATGATGCCACAGACACATTGAAACAAACTCACGAGCCCATAATTTGAAATGACATTGTGGGAAAATCAGAAAGGAAATAGTGTTCAGGAAACAACCAGAAGAACAAAAGGAGCAGCATGGAAACAAAGGAAATGTTCAGTTGGAACTTAAACCTGCCTCTTATGTATGTTGTTTTTCTCTTTCGTTCCACATGAGTTGTGGTTACACTTCTCTTGAAAATATGCACCCTTGGAGTGGATAAAGACGTCCCACAGGTTTTTCAAACAAAAACTAATCTAAGGAGGTAGACTTACTTACAGAGCAATCCATTACATGTTTACTCAGAAGAAGTTAGTCCCATTGTGTTTACTGTGGTTTGCTCCCAGATAAGTGGCTATAGGATTGCAGCCTCCAGTGCCCTTCTCTTGACACCTCACATGTGGATTTGTTTTGGGGTATTATACTTCCTTGAGATACATTGGAATTTGGCTTGGGGACAGTCAGTTGTTCTACAAATCATCTCTTTGTTTATGTTCCTATTTATCAATGTTAAAGCATTCTTGTACATTGCAATATTAATTCAGCACCACCCACCAAAACATTTTAAGGTGCCATTCAGGACTCACGATGACTGCCCTGAATGGGCTAGAGTGTTGTGTTGGGAGGCCACTTGCTGAATCTGAATGAAAACCTTCAGGTGACCGTCAGGAAAAGAAGAACATTTATAAACTGGTTCCTTTCCTTTTCTTGCCATATGACGTGCACATCAGAAAGTCTCCTTCTTTGGATCAGAAAGTTTCCTTCTTTGGAGGTCTTTAAGCAGAGGCTTGACAGCCATCTGTCAGGAATGCTTTGATGGTGTTTCCTGCTTGGCAGGGGGTTGGACTGGATGGCCCTTGTGGTCTCTTCCAACTCTATGATTCTATGAACTGTTCTATCTGAGTTACAGAGCAGGTTAGAAAACTACAGATGGGAGATACTGAAAAAGGAGCATAACCAATAAGTACACACTGCGTACTTGCTGTCTTGATAAACAGCTACACCATTTAATCAGTGGAATTGTATTTGCTTTGGCTTACAAGACTTTGCCGAGATCACATGGCAGCTGAGGAAGAAAAAAAACCTAGCACTCTAGTAAATTAATTGCTTTTACAGGAAAAGAAAAAAGACGCAGAGATGGGTGGTTACCCCAGGATTACAGGAAAGAGAAAGTTGGACGGGCGACTCCAGCAGACTAGCACAGGCTGTTTAACGCCAAATGCACCTGTATACCAAATCAGCCTGCTTAAAGGTAGCCAACATTTTATACTCCAGATGTTGCATGACAACTCCCATTACCTCTGATTGTTGTCCATACTGGCTGGGGCTGATGGGAGTTGGAGTCCATCTGGAGGTCACCACATTGCCATTCCCTGATAAGCAATGACCAGATGGTGGTGGGTGAAGAGCAGTCTACAACAGCTCCTTAAGCTGCAGTTCTAACCCCACTAACCTGGAACTGAGGTCTGTTGATGACTTCTGATTGTGCACAATGAGGATTGCACTGTTATTCCAAAAAATGGTTGGAATACATACTGGGTGATTCTTTGGTGACCTTTTTTTCTGCAAGGTACAGATGGGCCTTGGTTGTGTGTGAGAGATAAGGGATAAATACATGGACGTGAGTCCTCCAGGGTTCCCTTTTGTCTTGTCTCACTTTCTGGGCCCACATGCATGATTTCCCTCTGGATGTCATTAGGCAATATTTCGTCCAACTGTACCTGATTACTTTGTATGGATGACATTTGAATTCCAGAAGCATTTCAAGAGTTGAAAAATAATTTCATACAATTGAAATGGTAGAGTTTGGTGCTCTTCTTTGAAGGACAGCTTGTTGTTTCCTGGTTCTTCATTTTCATTGCTTAACTCAGAAAAATTTTGCTCTTGGTGTAGAATGGTAAGCAGTGTCTGATCAATTTTGCGTAGGAAGCCAGATTCTGAGTGTTGTGATAAACAAATGTGGGGATTTGAACCCTATTCTTTCGAAAACAACAGGCATGTTGGTCAGAGGTGAAGACCGAGGGCCACATTTTCTTCTAGGCTGTCTCATACCAGTGCTGGGCGAGGTGAGAAGTCAACGTGAATAGATGCAAAAGGTTGAGCGTTGGGTTTACGCTATGCTCAGTGCTATGGAGCTTGTGGAGTTGAGTCAGCATGGGAGAACTCATTCATTGTGTCTCCTTCTGCATCATAGGGATTATAATAAAGTGCATTTTCATGTAAAAGCCTACCACAAGACTCTGAAACAGTGCTTTGGCAAAAAAAGAAAGAAAAGTGTATCAGATTGTATTGATGCTTTGTAGGTAACCTGGATTGAAAGTGTGGTGGCTCTACTGTTAGAAATAAAAATCACACTGGAGCTTGTTTGTTCGCAGCAAAAACATGTTTTGTTTTCAAATAGTCTAAAAGTCTTAAGCACTTACTGCTGCCTGAGCAGGCCACAGTGAATCCAGATAGATCTGATGTTGAGCAGTTCTACATTGTTGCCATGGTCGTTACACAGGATTGGGCTCCCAAGTCCCCTCTTGCCCAGCTCCCCTGACTTTTAGGGGTTGGTGAAGGAGGTCTTCTTGTCTGTACAGTGGTACCTCAGGTCACAAACGCTTTGGGTTACAAACTCCGCTAACCTGGAAGTAGTTACCTTGGGTTGCGAACTTTGCCCCAGGATGAGAATGGAAATTGCACGATGGCAGTACGCCGGCAGCGGGAGGCCCCATTAGTGAAAGCGCGCCTCAGGTTAAGAATGGTTTCGGGTTAAGAACGGATCTCTGGAACGAATTAAGTTTGTAACCCGAGGTACCACTGTATTACTAATGCACCCAATGGCTAACAAGCCTAGTGTTTAAAAATCTGTCCCTGTTTCCTTCCCCCTTTTTATGTTATTACATGTAATTGGCCTTCACACATCGCTGAGCATTTCCAAGGAAGTCTGCTAATTAATTAAAGCAAAAATTACTTAATAGGGATCCTTTTAAGAACATACAGCTCTTCCTTGCTTGAAAATATTGTGATGTTAATTAACACTTCCATAATTTCACACGCATAGGAGAAGCTCTGTGTGTCATGGCGCTTCCTGTTGTCAGTATAACTGAGTGAAGAACAGGGACTTACATCACGATCCCTGCTCTCCCCCTGTCCCACACTTCCAACACTCTAGCTACTGGGGATTCTAGAATTTTCTTCCAGTTCTCGGGAACCTTTTTCATCCCAAAGGCCACATTCCCTTCCATGCAACCTTCCAGGGGCTGCATGCCAGCGGTGGGCAGGGCCAGGGGTAAAAGTGGGCAGAGCAACAAATGTGAATGTGATCTTTGTTTCTTCACACACTTGCGCACCCCTCCCTATCCTGCAACCAGGCAAGCAAGAAGCGTTCCAGCTGCACAAAACTGGGCACTCAAAGAGGATACAAAAGCATAGCCAGTAAGGGGTGTGGCATGGGAAGAAGGGTGTGGACTGGAGAGAATCCCAAGGGGCAGATAGAGAGGCTTGGAGGGCCACATTAGGCCCCTGGACCTGATGTTCCCCATTATCCCTGATCTGCTTCCATGTTCCCCTTTCCTGCATACAATCATAATAACTTATCCCCACCTCTCCTCTCTCTCAGTGCTGAGTGCTTGGCACCTCCCACAGGGCCAGTATTTAGTTATATTCCCAGGGACTGATGGGTCATTTGAGAATGGTCCAGCATCATACTGATTCCCAGGTAGGTACTTCTGTGCATCTTGATGAGATTCATTTATACTTCCCCCTCACCCCTGACCCCTGCTTTCCCGCCATTATGTTGTCCAGATAAGTTTGATATTTGAAAGCCTCCTTAGAGAATGGCATTCAGCATGACGCTTCAGTTCAAGGTTGGCTGGGACAAGGGGGCAGTCAGGCCTGTTTTGTGCGCTCTCTCTTTCTCCTTTGACTGGTTTTGCTGAGCTTACTGGCTTGTTGCTCACATTATGTTGCAGAATCAAAGGCTAGAGATGAACCAGCAGATCAACACACTGCATGGATTTCTGTGAAGGTAGCAGTGTAGTAAAAGGTGTCTGTGTGAGATACATATATATATAATGGAAAGGACAGTCAGAGTGCCACATTATTAACATGTCTGTGTCAAGGTGATATTTAACTATTTGAGGCAAAGTAAAATGAGGGGGGACGTGGGTGGCGCTGTGGGTTAAACCACAGAGCCTAGGGCTTGCTGATCAGAAGGTTGGCGGTTTGAATCCCCGCGATGGGGTGAGCTCCCGTTGCTCGGTCCCAGCTCCTGCCAACCTAGCAGTTCGAAAGCATGTCAAAGTGCAAGTAGATAAATAGGTACCACTCCGGCGGGAAGGTAAACGCCGTTTCCGTGCTCTGCTCTGGTTCGCCAGAAGCAGCTTAGTCATGCTGGCCACATGACCTGGAAGCTGTACACCGGCTCCCTTGGCCAATAAAGCGAGATGAGCGCTGCAACCCCAGAGTCATCCACGACTGGACCTAATGGTCAGGGATCCCTTTACCATTTACCTTTTAAAAGGAGGGGGAGGGAAAAGGATATCCAGCTTAGGTTGCCATCCTTCTAAGGGAGCAATCCTAACTGAACACAATGGGATTTTCTTCTGAGCAAACATGCATACAATTGCATGCTGTGGATGTATAAATAAATCACGTGATAGGACTACTTTTTAACAATTCACTTCAAATGAGGGAAGGGAAAATAGGGAATGTTCTAGGTGTTTTAAATTGATTGTGGGTGGACTCTCTGGACAGAATCATTGTTTTTTATATCTTGGTTTGGAAACACATGTTGAGGGGAAAACTTGCTCTCTTTAAGGGTAAATTTAACGTTGCACAAAGGCAGAAGGCAAATGCCAGAAGTTCTTTTTAAAATTATTATTATTCCATCTCTTTGGAAATATCTTAAAGCAAAACTAGAAAAATGCTAAAGCTGCATTTTAAATTTGAGTTACAGAAAATATATTAGAAAAACAGAGCAAGTTTGTTTTTAAGAAGCTAAGCTTTCCAGTGTTGTCATTTGGTGAAGTCATTTCTGGGATCTGCTGCAACAGATTAAAAACAAAAACCAACGTAGGCACAGTGGTACAATACTGCAGCTCTTCATTTGTATGCTGACAGATGGGAGAATGTATTGTTCATGCCTGAGAGGGACAAGGAAAGGCTGTCTGGGTTTGCACTTACAGTAGTTTTCTCTACATTTTGAGCCTTTTTTGTGTAAATATACTTCTATCTATTCCCCAAAATGATTTTGTAAAAGGATGGTATAGGCAATGGGAAAGAATTTGTATTTTATCTCAGCTATTCAATTTGTATTCATGTTTGTCTAAGGTAAACCTTCATTGCTTTTACTTGCTGGGTTTTGATATGATAAGGTATATAATTTTGAAAAAAGGGTTTCTGGATCTTTATCTTTGCCCAGTGACAACCTATCATCAAACACATACATCCATGAACTCCCATTTCTTTTCAAGTCTATTGAATGGAAAAGGGAAGTAATCATCACTCTTGTCCATGAGCAATTAATTACTATTGCTTGTTCTCCTGTAATGGCATTAAAAACCATGCTGATGACATTAACAGCTGTTATTCAAGCCAGGCTAATTAGCAGTTCTGGTCTAAGGTAATGTTGAGTTGCAATGAAAATCATGTCAGACTAATGCTGGAAATATTGTCAGTTATCAGCATAGTTCTCGGTATACTTGGATGCCAAGCAGTTCCTCACTTAAGCTGACAGTTACCATGGTGAGCCTTGATCAGTTAGTATGCAAACATGCATTAAATTGTGGTACAGGAGAATAAACACAGATCTTAGATGCTTAAAGCGGTAGGCAAATAGTTGTGAACTATGTGAAGAAAATTGCTCCATTTGTTTCCCCCCCCCTTTCTAACTCATACTGTTTCCAAAGGGCAGCCAGTAGGTTTTTAAGATACAATAGAAAACTTGAAAATAGACAATTTTAAAAAGTAATCTGCCATTCAAATAACCCCCTGTTCTTCCCTGACTGTTAAATGAATGATCAAATTAGGCTTCATGTTGGTTCTAGAGCAGATTTTGGTTGGATTTTCTTAGCCATCTGATGAAAAAGAGTCACCTAATGAACTTTCCACAAATGGATTTGCTGCTCTGGGGACACCACACAGAAACTTCTCTCAATTGACAGTAAAGTTTGTAGCCAATTGTAGGGAAGGAAACGAATTATTTTTTTTTTAGTTCCTCCAGATCAAGCAAGCAAGCAGGTCAGAATTGTTGTAGCTTTGACCTGAAAGGTGTTCAGGCATATTGATTTCTAAAAGGAGAAACTGGAAACTGGAGGAAATGAGTGATAGGTTTCAAAGTTTGGTTTGATTTTCTTTGAAAAATATGAAGGACAGCAACATTCAATTTGTTCTGCTAGAGCAGGCGTCCCCAGACTAAGGCCCGTGGGCCGGATGCAGCCTGAGGGGCTCATTTATCCGGCCCCCGGTGACCCCCACCGCCCGCTGCTGCTGCCTGCTCTTACCGGTGCGGTGCAGCGCGGCTGCCCACTTTCGGGTCAGCGGAGTGCTGGAAATAGCTTGTGCACACATGCAAGCATCATTTCTGGCACAATTCAGGGTCTGCGGAGGCCTGTGTGCACGCGCACAAACTATTTCCAGCGTTGCACCGACCCGAAAGTGCGCCAGAAATGATGCTTGCACATGCACACAAGCTATTTCCGGTGCTCTGTCGACCTGAAAGTGTGCCGCAAATAGCATGTGGGCGCACGCTCCCCCGCCCTCCGGCCTGCCACGCAATTGGTGCTAGAGGAAACGGCCTGAGGTCTGGTAAGTCTGGGGACACCTGTGCTAGGGTTTTAGATAGGGGCTTGGCCTGCTGTCAGAAACTATGCAGCAATCAGACAATGCACTAATGGGGTTTTATTGCTATTTTCCTGTTCTGCTTTCCAGGAAATGGGGAGGATGACAGGTACACTTAATTGTTTTCTGGCCTGTTGGCAACCCTACTACAATTACATGGTGGGGGTGGTTGCAAATTAGCCAGTCGAATAGATTGCAGGTGGACCTTGGTGGATCAGATATTATATAAATCTGTAGCAGGGAAGTGACTTTGTAGAGCTGTGACTTCAGTGCTTAAGAAGCTGAGCAGAAATGTAGTGGTAGCAACAGAATCAAGGAAATATGCATAGATAAGGTGACATCTGGAAATAGGATTTCATTGTTGAGAAAATAGCCAAAGGTTGTATCCAACACTACAGTTGAACTTGCTCAACAGACCTCTGCTTCTACAACAGAACCTCCTGTCGTCCCTCTCCTCTGCATTCCCTTTCCTCTCAAAATCTGCTCCAGGGCGTAGGCAGACCCTCCAGAACCTGTTTTGGGGGCACACAGAGAGAGGAGAGAAAGAGAGAGTCCTGTTGTGCAAAGAGAACTATGCATGTTCAGCACTGGACACAATTCTTAAGTACTTGCCTGTTGTTTTAGAGTACAATCTTATGCATACCTACTCATAAGTAAGCCCTTTTATATTCATTTGGGCTTGCTTCCAGGTAAAAGTCTTAGGCTACAATCCTGTACCCCACTTCTTATTTCGCTGAGAATATATTTATTTGTTGGTGCTGTTAAACATAGATTGTTGGACAACAACTCAGCATTTTATTGTTTCCCTCCAATATCCATTCACCTGGAAACATGGCCACGAAAGACACAATAAATCCCTCTTTTTCCTCCATAGAAATGATGGATTTTCTTTTGCTTTCACTCACATTATGATGACAAAAAGCCTCAATAATTTTTATTGCTTTGTGTAGGAGTGTAGCACTGAAGGAAACCTTTATGTAAGTGTAACAGAAGAATTATTTAATGACCGTATTATTTATTTATTAATATCTTGTGGACCGAGTCTAAGCTTTCAGCTCTTAGACTCTGCGTTCAAATGTTATGATTCCTGCAAGAGGGTTTTTCTGTGTGTGAAATATATATGATGTAGTTTATATAAGGGCATCTTAACCTGTCAGCATCCTCCATTTAACAACTGCTGCTTTGAAAAACGACATTATTTTCAAAGAGCTATATGTCTACATTTATTTCTGTGAATAAAAACAAGCTGAAGGAGCTTTGTTCTATCCAGTATTTAGCTCTATTTTTGAGTTGCAGAACCCATTCAAAAACCTGTTGAGGTATTCTGTGTGTAGACACACACACACACACACACAGAACTTTGTGTACAAATTACTAAGTATAATTATTATAAATTATGTTCATATTTATACTTTCTGTTCTGCCACAGGACACTTTTTATATGCATGTCATATGCATTACAAAAACCACCCATGTCCATTTGGGGACAAACACTTTTAAGCCTAGATATTGGTGCTTTTGGTCAACACCCACCCATATCTGTATAAAAACTTCATGATTGGAGTAATTTTAAAACTTGTCTAAATGCAAGATATTTCAGTCCTCTTTATTTCCAGTACAGACATCCAAATGAGGATGGTAATTATTTTAAAAAACCATTAAGAATCCATAGGGTCATCGCTTTCAGATATGGTGCCAAGACAACGTTCAGGCTTGGCAGTCTCCAAACATTCCCTCAGAGCCTCTTTGTTCATACAATATCTAGCAGTCATGTTTGCACCACCTACACTAATGCTGCAATGGGGTTTCCTGCAGGAAACACATATAGCAAGGATGAGGAACCTGTGATCCTCCAGATATCGGTGATCTACTGCTGCAATCACCTGTGATCATTGCTTGAGGCAGGCGGGAGTTGGAGTCAACACCTGGAAGGTCACAGGTTCCTTGTCCAAGATACATAGTGTGTAGGGCAAATGTGCATCTCTAAATATTAAAGAAAAACACATTAGGAAGCCAAGATTTGATGCTCCTTCCTTACATACGTCCGCTATGCTCATTCAATTCATCCAACCTATTCAAGCCCTTAACAGGGTTCAAGATGATCACCATTAGATCTATGTGAGTTGGCATGTAGCATTAGCCCGAGGTTCTTTCATGTCAGTTACTTTGTGACTTTCATCAAACTTAACAAATTGAAATGACAACAACTGAGAAAACCTGAAAATTTTGTTTATTGATTGACCACTGGGCTTTCCACAACTACTCTTTGGGTGTCTCCAAGCGGTAGATTTGTCCCTTAAAAAACTAATGGGAAATATATTAATGTGATTAGATTTGCCTGTGATGGTCTGATTTGTGAATGACATTTCCAAAGCCAAGCAATCCTATGATAATGAACAGTGCATGATGCTGATGTTGTGTGAATGGGCTTGAAGAAACTAAACATAATTAAGTGAATGTTCAGCATCTGGAATAGTTCAGGGTGAATTCATACTTGCACTTTCCAACAGCAGTAAATTAGTCCAGCATTAAAGTACCTTACTCTGGACTTTCCACACAGCCAAATCAGTAGGGAGCTGGCTAGCAATATAGACAGTAATGAGGTGAAACATAACATTGTTGGAGTTACTGCTGGAATAAAGTGATGCTGTTTGATTGCATAGATGCAAACACACACACCCTGATGGTTAACCTTTCTTTCCAAACAAGTTTCAGTATTTATTTCCACAATTGAGGGTGATTTCTTTTGAATGTGAGAAGAGCTATATGGTGTGCATTTGTTAATATTTATTATTTATCAGGCATTTAGACAGTAGATTGGAACAGCTACTAATCTCTGTAATTATGTATTTAAACAACAGGCGATAACAGCTCCACAACAACCATTAAAACCTGTCTAATCAATAGTGTGCAACTTTCTGAATGTTTACTGATTTAAAGCCCATAAACTCGTAAATGTATTACTGCTGGGACAGCATTCTGTGCATTTTAAATTCAGGCATGCAGCTGCAGATATGATCTTCAGACAAAATCTGTGCTGTTCAAATGTGTGCTGAGCTGTCAGCAGTTAGAACGAGCTGCTCTGAATGCTTCAGGGAGTTCAGTGTGCCAGGAAAGTTGTTGCAGGATCACTAGGCTAATGGACATAGCCCATTTGTGTCTTCTGGGCATGCAGTTACCATCCAGCAGCCTTTAGATATCAGTCTGTCTTAGTTAGGTACGTGATTGGTGTATTTCAGCACCTCCAGGGCTCTGGACAGAGCAAGCATGCCTTGGAGTCAATAAGTGACTTCTGAAAATGAACAGAATACTTGCAAATTCTAGTAAGCAGTTTCTACAAATCTTCCCCAAACCTTAGCCCTTATATCAATTTCTGCTGGAATTTGAATGAGGGCAAGAAATTCTGAGTAAACTTCCTTCCTTCCTCCTTGTGGGGCCCAGATTGATTCATGGAATTTCCCTCTCAGTTTTTGTCCATCTAATGAACATCATTAAGATTATAGACTCATGTAGCTGGAAGAGAATGAATCACCCCAGGGCAGTACCAGCTCCCTATAACTTAGCCTTGTTGATCAAGGTGACAGCACATCACATGTAGGGGGAAAGGTGAAAATAAACGTGGCTAGAAATAATGCTAGCTTATCACATCTTTTGTGCACAGGCCATGGAATATGGTAGATTTCAATCAACTTGACCTTTCTGAAGGTTTCAAAAGAAGTACGCATTTCTGGGGCATAGCCAGCGTTTCTCTTCAATTTATTAATTGTGATAAGTCACTGCTGAATTTACAGTTCTTGACCCATTGTTCATTCCATTAAGCAAATGCAACCATTCCTAGTTTCCGAAAAGAAAAGAAAAAAGTACACAGCAAGTTTTCTTACAACTTCAGGATACAAAGAAAGGTTACTTTGTTTAAGTGAAGCTAAGGGAGGAATTTCAGACCAAAGAAAATAGCTCAAGTTGGAATCTAAACTGAATTTTAAAGATACTTTTTGAGGGTTACTTTTCCAAAATTTTCAATCCAAAACTATTGAGAGCTTTTTAGAATTTTGTTACCGGTTTTAACAAGGTGCAGATTGCTGCCATAGAATGCTGTATGATCTAATTCTACATATGTTGTTACTACTTCAGTTTTAGATGCATCATAGAAGTAGAAAAGTATTGCACTGTTGCTTCTTAGAAGAAGCCTAGACAAGGGGCATTATTTTTGAATTCAGTTAAATCAGAACATTGCATTGTTTTGAATTGCCAACATTAAGTGGAGTAAAAAGATAATACTGGATTTGCAGCTTACAGTGCATTATTGCTGAAACTACTTCTAGATATGCCCCTACAAGCTGGAGGATATGTACCTGGCGAGCATTAGTTTGCCAATAAATTATTTCAGGAAACTCCAGCAGTAAGTAGCTTCTGTTTCTCCTTGGATATTTGAAAGGGATGGCTCAAGTGAGTTGGGAGTGGATCAGTACCCTGTACAATTGCTAGTAGATACTACTAGTACCAATTCTTTACTAAGTAGGGTGTGCAGAATTGCAACCATAAATGGATTTTCTGTGCCTTCGGTGCAGAAGGGAAATATTAACTTTATACAGTCCTTATTCTGTCACCTTAAATTTATATCAAATGACTAATAAACACCAAATAAAACATGTCAATTTACTCAAGTCTTGATAGTTTGGGGCCAAAAAACAACAACAACACTGCTTTAAATCCCTCTTTATATAAGAAGACAGTTTCAGCCAACATTGCCTTAGATTCAGCACTTTGTCTGGCATTTCCTCTGAATACACCCCCCCCGCCCTGCTGCCGCCAACCATGTGACCTTGCACCTGTTATTGACTCACTCAAGTGTTTGATTGCTGGCTCCTTTTGTCTGTGTATCTGTACGGAGGTGTGAAAATGACTTTTTTGTGACATGATCTCTAGGCTGTCTCAGCACCTGCATCCTCTGTCAATGGCAGATCGGCATAAGCAGAATCAATTTGCATCAAGCAAGAGCAGTTTTGATTGTGCCTGTGCTTGTCATATGGCCTCACTGACTGAGGCTGCCTGCAGCTGGTGAGAATATGCCTCTTTTCTCCAAGGGCGGCTCTTGACTGTTCAGTGAAAAGATGGCAATTCTCATTCTGGGATTAAAGCCTCATCCTCTGGGGATGCTGATGCCGCAGATGCCATTTATTTAAGAGGAGCTTGAGCTCGCAGATCCCTTTAAGGAGCACTCTGGTGCAAATCTTTTTGTTGCACACTTGGGCATTGATCTAGCTCTGGTAATGTTATTTATTTTAAGGCATTCTGTGCCATCTTCCTGTCAGACAGGACATTCAAGGCAGCTTATAGTTTCATAAAAGCAGAATGAATTTTTCAAAAAGCAACAACCCTGAAAACCACTGTAAGAACAGAGGGTGATGCCTAGCATGGGCATGCACACAGGGTGTGTCGGGTGTGCAGTAGCAACTGGAAGGTACCATATATCTATTTATATACTGTGCCTCGGTCCTGCATGTCTAGCAAAATACATATCAGCTCCATTCACATTCGGCTGTTCATCTGTGCCCCACTGAAATGATGTGCATCCCCTATCCAGAACCACCCCTTTGACTGCCGAGTGATCATGTCACAATTTTTATGTAGGGTGGCGTAGAGATTAGGACTAGATGTTGCATTTTTTGTTTTCCTTTCCCATTAATGACACTGCTTTAAACTGCTGCTCCTAGATTCTTCTCTGATGCTTCCAATTTATATTGTGGCCTGAAGTATTTGCTCTGTTCTCCTTCTCCTCAGCACCTGCAGTTTTGCTGTAATTCATTATATGGGTTGTATCTAACTAAGTCATATTCACATAGATCCACTGAAATGAATGCACTTACATTAATCATGTCTACTGACTTCAATGGGTCTTCCCTTATCTCACCAAATTCACAGCATTTCCATGACTTCTGCCACCTCTTACCGTTTATTGCATTGTCTGACCTCTTGGGGGTATTAACTTCTTTTACTTCTTCAGAACCAAGAGAAAAACTCTTAGAAAACAATATTGGTCTAAGGAACTTCATAAAGAAAGCACAAATGTTTTTCCATTTTGAAATGGATAGAATGCCCCTAGCTCTTGTCTTCTAGCAGGTCAGCAGGAGATCATTGCCCTTGCAGATCCTGAAGAGCTTCAGCTGTCATCTCCAATGCCTCATTTATCTGAGCACTGACCGCCTGCTTTCTGTGATGGTCTGGTTGGCTCCCTCTCCTAACTTCTCCTACAGAAGTTGCTTCTCTGCTAACTCTGCTCTTTGTCCCAGACTCTGCTGGCTCCCCCCCCCCCGCCCCAGTCCTTCCTGCCCCTGAGCCTACTCACTTGATGTCATGGACGGGCTGGATACAAAGGAGTGGTGGGAGGTACCAGCTGGGGAACCTCCAAGGGAACCCCCAGGGGAAGAAGGCTCAGAGCCAGGGGATTGGTGGTGGGACAAGAGTGGTCAGAGAGAGAAGATGGGGCAGACTGGGAGGAGGAGGTGTCAGAAACTGAAGAGGCAGCAGGGTTTAGTGAGCAGGAAAAGGCGGAGACGGAGTGCAGTCCAGAAGCAGAGGCAGAAGCAGAGGCTGGAGAGGAGTGGGGGCAGGACTGAAGAAGCTAGGGAGTATTTGTCTCCTGCTGTGACCATCTCCCTTCCCTTCCAGTGTTCCAGAACACAGAGAGGAATAAAGTGCTTGGAGCAAGAGAGACAAGACAAAGGAGCCTCAGGTTGTTGGGGTAGGACCTGGGGGAGGGGTCTTAGAGACCAGTGGGAAGGTGGAGACCTTCAGTCCTTGCAGCTATTGGTCCGCTCAATCTACTGGAGCTGGTCTTTGCATGCAGGGGAAGTCCCTAACTTATCCACGGTTTGAGACCCATCAGCTACCCTGGTTTAGCTGGCCAGTCAAAGCCATTTCTCAGGGTGTGGCCACTGTTGCATGCTGACAGCTTCTAGGGGCCACAGATGAGAGATGAGTGGAGACCAAGGCAGACAAACTACCCCAGAAGCAGGATGACGTGCACCCCACCAGAGGTACTACCCCTACCCCACAAACCCCTGCAATATTATCTTACATACTCTGTCCTGGAGTCTATTGGGTGTTCACATCCTTGCACAAGCAATACTGCTTTCACTGCTGAGAGCAAAATCTGCAGAGACCTGTGCTTCTTATTTATCTCTCTGTAAGCAAGTGACGTTCCTTTCTTGCTGCTCTTACTTCCTGCCAAGTGTCATCCTGGCCTTTATGCCCATTCATAATTGCCTCCTTGGTGAGTATTGCAGCGAACAATGATTTTGGTAGATTCCTTTTGTAGGGCTTCTCTTAGCTCGCTCTGAAAGGCTTTCCCAAGGGTAGCCAGCTCTTATATGGTTTCTTGCCACTTCCTTCATGTTGCTCTTGCCTCTAAGCAGAACCTTTTTTGTCATCTGTTGTATTTACTTTAAAATGAATCCAAGAAAGCTTAGCCCTTCAATTATCAGGGCTTGGGGGGCATTCCTTTGGTTGGGTCCTCAGGCTACCAGCCTTTGCCAACCTGTAGCGATGGGAGTTCTCACCCAAAACATGCAGAGGGCATCAGGTTGCTGAAGCTTGAGCTGAGGAGCTTTTTCTTATAAAAGGAGACACATGAAAAGGCATACCCACAGAAACTTCAGGAGGTGTGGATAAATCTAGTTAGTTTATTCAGAGGAATTCATTTTGGACAAAGGTGAGGTTAAAAAAATAGCAGTTTTTTTTTCTTGCAGATCTATCAGTATCACGAAACACACGAATCAGCTTTCCAACTTATAAAACCTCATTCATCAGTAATGAAATGTGTGATCCATAGCTAATGAAATGTGTAGCAACAGCTGTACACCTGAGGGGATTGTAGAACAGTAACAGATCTGACAGCTCCAACTAAAGTCTTAGATTTTGGATTTTTCCATTTCTTTCATTGATATGTGTCCCCCCCCCCTCCATCTGAAGGCATCAGCTGCATGTTATGTCATTCTAGGGTCATATCAACCACAGATCAACTTTATATAGTAAAATAACAGGTAGGAGTGTGCTCTCATCCTGGGAATATGCAGTGACGAGCTATACGACGTTTTAGCTTGGGGATTTAGTGGACCCGTATTTAAAAGTTCACGAAGCTGAATGAGAGTTTCTGATTCGGAACTGCAATGCGAACAGGAACATAACTCCAGAGAAATGATCTGTTGGTCAGTTTCATGAGTCATCATTGTGGATTCCTCAAGCCTTCTCTGAGTTGACAACAGACCAGGAACACTGCTGGAGTCTACACCGTCATCATCAGCAGTATGGTTGAAGATTTTGTATCCACAGCTTTTAGTACCGATAGAAAACAGAAAATCCAATAAACTAGCCATTAAGCTGCCATAGGAACAAAAGACACATGTACTCTGGGTTTTATCCAAAGTACCACATCGCTTTCAGGAGAAAAGAAAAGAAAAACCACATGTGAAGATTAGTACTTGTAGACTGATGATCCTCACTGAATCAAACGGCTGATTCTGCTGTTTTATACTCTCACCAGGTCGCTTTTCCTGTTTTGCTGACCATGCATTCTGCAACTCAGGTGTTCTGTAGGGAGGGGGAGAGAGAGAGAGTGTGTGAGAGAGAGAGAGAGGTAGATGATTCAAGAAGATAATAAAAGTCACATTTTAAACTTCTGCTGAAAATAAAAAAGCAAGGCATTCCTAGGAATCATGGAAAATTTCACATTTACCGGTAAGTGTGTGTGCCTCACATTTAGAAAGTGGGTGAAGAGTTTATATATGAGGGCTCCCATGTGAGGAAGGGCAATATATAATGAAATCATCATCAGAAGATGTTGAGCTGAAAAGGGAAACAGTGAATCTTTTAGCAGGAAGTTTAGGAAAAAGTCAGTGGGATGATTTTTGAGAGAGGCCCTCAGAGTTGGGAAAACATCTTTGCTTGAATTGTTCATTTGAGAATAATCATGGTGCAGGCTTGACTGGAAAGCAGGAAAGTGACAAAGGGTATATGTCTACTGCATAGGAGACTTGGCTGTTAAGTTTGAATGAATATGATCCAGCCTCTTCATAAATCTTGACATTCAGTCAACAACCAAAAAGTTAACCTGATTGTAGTACAAATATATCGTAGCATTAAAAATTCCAAGTGCTATATGCGTTGTTCCCTAATCAGCTCTTGCTACTATATAGTTGTACAGGTACATGGATATTCAGCAATTACATTTAATTGACATTTAAAAATCCATTGTTCCTTTGCACAATGACTTGTATAATTTCCCTAAGAGCTAGTGAAGTACAACTAGAATATTGCATGCAGATTCCAATAACGTTCCAATCTTTTACACACAATACAATGTTTGTTCTGCACCTGCAAGGAATAGATCTTTTAGTTAGTGTATATTTGTATATAATAGGTATTTATGTATACTGTATTTGATATCTATGTATACATGTTTTTAGTGTACTTGTATATGATAGATCTTTATGTTGTGTTGTTGTTGTTCAGTCGTTCAGTCGTGTCCGACTCTTCGTGACCCCATGGACCTTTATGTATATTTGTTTAAAAGTCTGTTAATTTTATCTATATTTTGATAATTTTATGTTTACTTGTTTTTGAAGGCTGTTGATTTTATCAGTGTTTTACTTAAGGTACACAAGGTATTCTTTTTTTATTAAATGGTCAATAAATCTTGCTTTAAAAAAAATCCCACTTTTCCAGGAACAAATAGGTCACTACCTCTTAGTCTGGTCTATCTCACTGTGTTGTTGCGAAAATAAACCAGACACTTCTTTTTTTTACACACACTGACTTGGTTATTATAGTGATAGCCTAAACATCTTTACTTGGATGTAAGACCCACTGAGTTTAATGCAGCTTCCTCCTAGGTGATTAGTTTGGGATTGCAGCCTTGCTTGGAGAATGTGACATAAATAAATAAAGTTTAAGAGCATACCCCAGGAGCTGGGCATAGCAGTAATGCATGGAAATGCACATTGGGCTGAGGGGCAGTATATAGACGTGTCTCCCCACTTACGTGGGGGTGATGTTCCCAGGTACCATGCAGAATTGTGTATTGTGCGGAACACCATCTGAAAAGCCTGTAAATGCCCTCTAAACTTCTGAAAACTATTGAATACCCCTTTAAAAACCAGCAGCACTTACCAGACTGGCATGAATGGTGGCAATGATGGCTCTCAGCCTTCCTCATCACTGGAGGATGATGTGAAAATAACGACAAAGGTGGTATACCCAGTACCCCAAAGTGGGATTGCAGTTGCAAAGGTTCCTGGGATTGCTAGCTGTTTTCTTGCTCTTTTCAGGCTGTTTTTGCCCTTTCCACACTTTTTTTGCAGTTTAAACCAATTTATTTACTTATTTCCTGGCTTTGCATGTATTTGCTGTTGCACGCAAAGTCAAACATGTGTCGGGGTGTGTGTGCCTGTACTGAAGCATAAATCTTTAAATAACCGAATTTATTACTTGGAACCTGCCAGAAAAGATATTCTTGATCATCAAAGCTCTGCTGAAACTTATGAAATCGCAGCATTTCTCTTGCTGCTTAAAATTAATACAATAACTACAATATGTTGAGAGAAGGATGTGTTTTAAGTGATAACTTGGAAAGATGTAGACAGAGGCTATGATTCTACAGAGAGGATGGATAATTGTGTTCCCAGGGAGAGATGTATACATGGCATGAGTGGGGAAAAAAGTGAGAGGGATAGATGGACTGGAATGTAGATAGGAAGGTTCATCTAGGTTACGTTTTCAAGATTGCCTTTTTTCTTTTGCAACAATGAGGCCTTGGAACTTGCATTTTAATATGAAAACCCAACATTCCAGGGTTTTAACAAAATCATTAGAAACCTGCCCCCTGTATACAGATTCTGTGAGCCACCAAGTAATGCAGCAGAGTCAAGTATTGCTTGTAAAATTGGTTTGCACGGTTACATTTTCCATTCTTTCATGTTTCTTTAATAGCCGCCTGTAGAGAAACAGCCAAAACCAATTTAGAAAGCAGTTCAGTAGAGAAGCTTTCTCCCTACATTTCTTATAGGAAAATCTCTCTGAGTCTGCAGCATAGACAGAGGTTCATAAATATTCTACAGTCACATTTAAAGAATACATAATGTAGTTTCAGCTTTATGATGTATTGTGAGTACCGAGTAAGTATTTACCTGTAACTCCCTCATCTCTTTTAATAATCTATAACATAGGAAAGCAAATATATAATTGTTAGACCGAGGAATGGGACAAACTACTGTGTTAATTTATTCAAACATTTATAGGTTCCCCCTCCCCAATCAAAGGCTCACAAGGCAGCTAACAACATCTATAAAACAAGAATAGTGTTCATTCATAAAAGATAAATGAAAGTGAATTTGGGTACATGGATGGGGAAAACAACTTGTGATGGCAAATCTTGTATCTAGAATGAACATATTTTAACTGCTACCTATCAGGCAAAATTGCCACCTCTTTATCTGAAAGATTGAGAGAGACTACTGACAGGAAATTGGGCATCTTGGTTATCGCTATCCTGAAATGAAAAATTGGAATTCCATTCTTTAAATATTACCTTACTTTTGTTCTTTGCCTTTTATGTTTAAAATAACGTGGCTACATTTTAGGATAGAGAATTCAAATGCCATGCATGAAATGACTTAGGTGTGATAATTGCCAATAGAATATTGGATTTGGAGTGAGAAGGTCTGGATTCAGAATCGCATTCAAGCATGATTGCACTAGCCGAAATCTCAGCCAAACGTACTGTACAAGGTTGTGTGAGGGTACACTTTGCGATGAGAAGGAAGCAAATTGCAAAACTGTGATGAATAAAACAAGCCCACTAACCATCTTTTATATATATTATATCCTAGGACAGTTTTCCAGCTCGCTTTGGAGGAATTCATTTTGTAAATCAACCATGGTACATCCATGCCCTCTATACAGTTATACGGCCATTTTTGAAGGAAAAGACAAGGAAAAGGGTATTTTTCTCTTGTTTGTTTGCATGGTTTTGCAAAATTGTTCTTTGTTTCTGGATTGATCACTTTGGCAAGCAACACAAGCAGCAGAGGCAGTGCCCCTAATATTGAAATAAATTCCTTATGAGACACATTCACTCATTCTAAAACGATGTTTGTTTCATCATGCAGTGTGCCAATGGGGAATGGCTTCTGTTGTTCTATTAAGAGTTTTAACTTCCAAGATATTAGGAAGCTTTGCAAAATTGTAATACAATAATCACATTTTTTAAAGAGTAAGAACATTTGTAAATATATTTTATGTAAGAGATAAAACATTGATATTAATAGACTTTAGCACCCAGATGGTAACAGAGACTAATCAAATTCATCTTCAAACACTGTTCCTTGATCAATCAAAGCTAGCCCTGATTTTATAAGTTTTATAGTGCTTTAAAATGTTCTGAACCTAATGCAGTGAGCATAGTTTAAAAATGCTGTGTGTCAGTTAATAAAGAAGCTGTCATGAAATGAGACATAATCAAATTGCCTGTGTTTTAATTTATGGGGATGTACATATTCAGAAATCTTGGTTATGTTGGGTGCAGGTTCCTAACCTATTACTTTTATTGAGATGCATAATCCTGTAAGTAGCCAACATGTGAAGCATTGGAGTAAAATATTCCCAGGAAGCACTGGACTATAGTATTTTGTACCATCTGATACTTCTGAATATCATCTCCAGCTGAATATCACCAGCTGAATATCAGCTGGTACAGAATACTATGTTGACTAGTCAAAGTTATAAAGTCATGAATGGCTCGTGTTAACTTAACATTAGACAAAAATACAATGCCTGTGTTTTAACATATGGTGATGTACATTTTTCACAAGAGTCATAAATGGAAATCTGACCTGCTGGCTTAAAAGAGAAATGGTGGTTGGACTCTGGAGCATTGATTACTGCAGCACTCTGTGTTTTCATTGCCCATTTTCATCAGTCCAGTGTACCAATTTGTCTGATGTGGACACTAATCAAACTCCAGGAAAGTACACCAGCAAGAAAACCTACCCATATGTGTTAGGGCTTTTTTCTATCCCTTTCCCAAGAACAGCCCTTGCACCACATTCATACGCTGCCTTTGAAATCCATAGGAAATCCAAAAGCAGCTTGAAATGACATGCTAAGTAGCACTATTCTTTGAAGGGAAAGAAAAGAAAGTTCCACTGTACATGCTTTGAGCCCTTGAGGGTACATGAAAAGGCTAGCTAGATGGCAGCTACTAATGGTATCTAGAAGCAAAATGAGATGTAGCTGAATTAACCATGTCCTGCTGTAGTCAGAGCAAGTGGAATTTGATGAAGGAAGAAGAAATAAATTCCATGACACACATCACAGACCCCACTCAGTAGGATATTTAAAAAGACCCTGGCGGGGTGCTGTGGTTTATCTTAGATTTCTGAGAAGCAGAGATGTTGTGTTATCCAAGACATTCTGGGTTTTTCTCTCCAAAAACACTGTAGTGTTTTTCGGTCATATGTCAGATTTTTTTTTTATTTTTTAGTCTGGAAAATATGCTTGGGGATATTTGGGGGCACTTATGAACCTATGATTGCCTATTCTTTTAATATAAACACACACACGCGTGCGCGCACACACACACACACACAAACAAAAGCCATCTTGCTGGATATATTTGCATTCTCCCTTCAGCTTCTGCCGCAAAGTGTCAGCTGCATGAAACTTATGAGATGCACTTGAAGTAGTCCGAATTTTAAAATTCTGCCCAGCGGGTTTGTATCCAGTGCTGTGGATTTGAATTTGAATTTGAATTTGAATCTGAGTGCTGTGTGAATGGAAGTCCACTTGTACCAGGAAGTATCTTTGCAACCATTTGCTTGCACTAGCTATTTCAATCTAATTTGGCAATCCTCCTTCCCTTTTGTACCCTCCTGCCCCACACCTCAGGCCATACTTGAGAATGCCTGCCCTTGGAGAGGTTTTTCAGTGGGCACAAGAGGCTACATTGGGGAAGAGGTATGTGAACTTCTGATTGCATTGGGTACAATCCAGTACGCATGATTTCTAATAAATTAGAAACTTTTAAGTGGTCCTAAAATGCAACATGCCTTAGAGTTTAGCAGAACTTATATACATACACATTACACACATACATTTATTAACTAGGATCCATAGAATAAGATTTTTCTTTACTATTCCTTGTTGAACATCAGACATCCCCAACATAGCTGCTTTTTGAAACTCCTGCATGGATTTGTCAGGAAGGCCTTGTATCTGCTGAAGGTGCTGCCTTGTAATGTCTTTGATTCATCCTTTTAACAGATATTTCTCCATGGAAATAACCTCAACAGCCTGCATCAGCTAATCCACCCTGAGATTCTGCCTTCTGAATTTGGTGGAATGCTGCCGCCTTACGATATGGGCACATGGGCAAGAACGCTGCTTGATCACGAATACGACGACGACAGTGAATACAGTGTGGACTCGTACAACACTTCTGCAAAAGAAGTCGAAAAGGACCTGTCTCCCAAATCCATGAAGCGGTAAGTTAGTCAGGCCTGTTGAAACAGAAAAGAAGGGTGTAGACAAAATGGTACCCTCCAGATTTTTGGGTTGACTACAGTTCCTGACCATTGATGATGCTTGGATGGGGCTGATGGGAGTCGGAGTCCCCAAACTTCTAAAGGGTATGTCAGGAGCTATCTCTCATGTAGATAATTTTCTAGACTGAAGGACTTCTGCTGAGGGCCAGGACAGTAGCATATGATATCATAGGAACATAGGAAGCTTCCTTTATGACTCAGTCACTGTTGGTCCATTTAGCTCATCACTGTTGACACTGTCTGGCAGCAGGTTTTCAAGCAGTATTCTTTATCTACTTGGAGATATCAGGAATTTAATCTGAGATTTTTGGCATGCAAAGCATGAGCTGTGGTCCTTCCCCTATGTAATTTAGCCATTCCATTAAATTGTAATGCATATTGATGCAGTAACATTGGTTGTTTTGTATTAATGCATTTTGAAGTGGAAAAAGAAAACTCCACTCAAGGCAGTTTGCAACATAGAACATTACATTTTCATTAATGATATAAAATACAAAGAGAGGGAGAGGGCCAGCAGTTTAAAAAGATCGTAAAAACACTGTCTGCCTCATATAATAAAAGCCTGCCAGAACAGAAAGTAGTGATGCACAGGGACCAAATGCACTCCATTGATTTGATTGGCCATGTATTTCTATGCCATCTTCCATTCAAAGGAGTCCCAATGTGGCTAACAATAAAGAACAGCCACAGCTGTAAGCTACAATTACAATGTTTGGCCCATTTAGAGCTGACCCCACCAAGGCATATAATACCATTAACAAATCAACAATCACATGATCATAGGTAATTTTAAAACAATACTAGCAAAACAGCAGCTAAAACACAGGCTAAACATTCACCCTCGCCACTGCACATACTGCCTCAATAATCATTTACTCTACTGAATGAAATACAAATCCCAGCAAACAAGAGGACGTTGGTACAATAGAAATACCTACAAACAGAACCATACTGCAGCAAGCGCCTTGTCTCCTACACACCGATCACAAAGGGGTGTGTTTGTGGGCAGCAGCCCCTCTACTGTTCCCCGAAGTCAAGCTCTCAGCAAGAGATTGGGATAAGCCCTACACCTGCTTCCTTGGGACTGCTCACTCTCACTGAGGAGTACGAACCATTTGACACCTCCTCACAAGCAATCTCAATCCCAGCAACAAACAAAAGCAGTGATATCCTATTACAGATCTATAGGTGGGCTGTCCAGTAATTGGCAGCGGACACATCTCATCACTCTTCCCAGTAGCTACAGCTCATCAGTGTCCAGGCTCCTAGAGCTGCCAGTGAACTGGGTGGTGGGTGGAATTACTCCCCCCCCCCTTTGTTCATACTACCTGGTAGTCTAACAGCCAGTCAGAATTCCCTCCATCCACGTTTCATGCTCCAGCTCCTCACCACTAAGAAATCCCTCTCTTTTGCCCCACGCAGCTGTGCTTCCACACTTAGCAGGACACAGAGGACACCTCTCTTGATCTAAGGGAGCATACGGGATGGTGTGAAGTTATTGCAAGTCATGGCACTTTCATGCCAGCCCTGTGGAGTGTTGTGTGATTCCAGATGTGGAGGACAACCCATTGGGACACAGATATCAGATATTATCATGGGGGAACCAAGTGAATTCCCCCTTTGGGCATTATGCTGGAAGAACAAAAGCTATGAAATTGAAACATGAATGCAGCAAAGCAAGCTCAACGAGATATGCCCAACTTGTCAGACATTGCTCATTTGCTACACCTGTGCAAGCCACGCTGTGTGCAACAGAGTTCAGAAATTCAGGAACCAGAGAAATAACCTCTCAATAACAGGTTAGACAGTATTGTTAGGAACTACACATGTGACTACATTATTATTCTGAGATCTGAAGCAATCCAATTCTACAACATCAGTAACAAATATTAAATTACATTTGAAGGGAGGACTTTAGAGAAAAAACAGCATTGCATTTCCAGTGACTGCAGTTTCTTTCTGATGAAAAAAAAATGTTAATGGAATATAGCTGCATGAACTCTGAAGCTTTGTTCTCTGCTAGTTGACCAGCTTTGCTGAAGGAAACTGTCCTTGCTCAGTGATAATAGGGTAACATGTTTCCCTTTGTGTTGTCAGAAATATTAGTGCAGGCTGGTTGTCAGTCCATTTAAGTTCAAGTCCAAGGGGTGCCATGTGTCACTATCCCAAAGTATCTGTTTGAATCCTTTCTTCCTAAGCTACAGCCTGAGCTCATCCACCCACTCATGTTTTTAATATCCTCCTTGGGCATTTCCATGCAATCCACCAGAGATCTACAAACAATTTGTTTCATTAGTCGAGTAGATTAAGCTTTTCTGTTGCACCTTGGCTAGTGGTCAAGTTAATCTCAAGAAGCTGGCGCATGTATTACTTCAGCCAAGAATCATTCTGCTTCATGGCTTTGGGGTAAATGCTGTTTTGGGTGCCTGCTAATGCTTCTCTTGAAAAGGCCAAGTAGGGCCTCTAGGTAACATGTGATGCCAGTTCCAGAGCATTATTAGCCAGATGGTGTGTTGGAAATATTCCACTGCCAGCAGCCTGCAGCTGGCAAGACTTTGTATGAAATCTAATCCCCTTTCCTCAGTAACAGGACGGTTTCACCTTACTGCTAGCACCAATGCATGGAAATCCTAGCTTGACCTCAGTAATAGCTAGTAAACCTATTTTTGTAAGATTCATTGAATTCAGATATGTGTGTTTTTTTAATTTGGTATTTCTACAGTCAGTATTTTATTTTTTATTTTTTATCAGATTTATATACCGTCATTCATCACAAGATCTCAGGACGGTTTGTCCTCTTTGATCCATAGCAGTTTCACTTCTACTAGGTAGCTCCCATCCTGTGAATTAAGGTGATGTCTCTGCACTCGCTCAGGACACATGCCCCTATAGACATCTGTGCACTGTGTTCCGGAATAAGGCCTTTTGAAACACAAAAGACTGGAAGGGAATTTAGCTCAAATGTGCTAGGAATTACTTACTCGGGACGCTGGCTCTTCTCTGCTGGAGGGCAGACTGCTGCCTGTTTGGTAGAGATGCTTTTGCCCCACCTGGAACACGATACTTTTGCCAAGTTTTGGGTGATTTCCCCTCCTGGTGCAGCCCCAGACCACACAGGAGCCCGCTGACCTGCTGGAGGGGCTTTGTGGGTACAGGGGCTGCAGAGGAAGAGAAAGGTTGATTGCTCAAGATGCCTTCTGCTTGCACCCACCAATGAATTCAGTTCCATTTGTATAACTAATGTTTCTCACATTATTTCAACACCTGACTTATTTCTGTATCCAAAATGAGTAAATTGGATGTTGAAGTGAATTAAAAGAGGCTCATTGATTTGTGCAAGATCAGAAGCCCTCAACTTCTATATGTTTTTATCATGGAGTAAGTGAGCATGTAAACTTGAGGGTACCCAACAGAGTGCTCTCCAAATGTTGCTGGACTCCAAGCCCCAGCATCTTCGCCCATTGGCCATTCTAACTGGGGCTGATGGGAGTTGTAGTCCGCAACATCTGGAGGGCACCACCTTGGTTATCCCTGATACAAAGAATTAAGTGTTGTTCTCTTGGTGGGTGGATCAGTTTCATCAAGAGAATGGCATGTGAATGACCAAAAAAAAAAAAAGGTATTCTTTGTTAGAATTCTTTGTTAGTGTAAAATAATGATTGAAAGTGATTTATCTGTTAGCGTAGACAGAATTTGTATCTCAAGTTAGCATTCTGGGGTGACAAACCTAAAAAAATAGATTTTGAATCTTTCCTGAGAAAAGTTTACCAGCTTTCTTTAGATGAAGTATGGAGAAGCTGTAGCCCTTTAGGTGTTGTTGGACTATAGCTGCCATCACCTGTGACTATTAATAATGACAAAATTATTATTATTGGCCATGCTGGCAGGGTCTGATGGGCATCGATTTCCAACAACATCTGGAGGCCCACAGGTTCCCCACCCCTGATATAGTGTGTGGAGGAGAGGTGTACATCCTTAAATATCAAATATACACTGGTTGTAGGTATCACACCATATTTCCCAAGCAATTTTTAAAGCTTTTAAAAATAAGTAAATGAATGAATGAATGAATGAATAAATGAAGTCTACTTTCCTTTGTCTTAATATCAGGCTTTTCTTTTCTTTTTCTTTCTTTTTTTTTTTAAAAAAAACAAACAAACACGTTTTTCCACAGGTCTCAGTCAGTTGTGGACCCTGGAGTGTTAAAGCGCATGGATAAAAATGAAGAAGAAAACATGCAGCCCTTGCTTTCTCTTGACTAACAATGTCTGAGCATCGAACATGAATTGGGGTGGAAGGTATTGCCTTTCGGCAACAAGCGAACCATTGGGAGGAGAATGTGTACCAGCCGGAATCCTATTTTTCATGTTAATGTAGCATAACGTAATGAGGCAGCAGGTTTTGCCAGTAAGCCTGGAACATGAGTGCCCTGGGCTGGAAAACAGGGTGGAAAGGAAGAAGATGCAAAGGAGCAAATATCAATAATATATTCTGTTAAGTGCCAACCTGTTTGTAAATAGAGTCTATTCCTTCTCTCTGCATTTGTAAGTAACCGTAGGGATGTAGTACAGGAAAGGGAAAAAAAGAGTGGCTATTAAAATATGCCAGTTGAATGCACTGTAAAAGAACGAAAAGCACTCTGAGAAAAAAGAAAGAAATCAGACCTAAGTAACGTTCATCCTTTTTATACAAAGCCATATTACACCTTTCATATGGACTGCTTTATTCTGTTCCAACTTTTTTTTCCTTTAAATGAGAAGATATAGGGTCCTGTAGACATCGTTGTAACTGGTGTGATTTTACCTGTCAATCAGATTGCATTTCACAGACATTGCTGAGATTCATGACGGAGGCTAGAAACCATATGAGAGAGAGAGAGAGAGAGAAAGAGAGAAAGAAGGTATAGACACAGGGAGCCAAGCACCTTTCTTTGGCATATAAGACAACTGGTTTTTAATCTTTTAATACTAAGTTTGGGGATTTGAGACCCATTTAGGTCCCGAGCATAAGGTGGATCTCAAAGCATCTGCCTCTTATCCGGTCCCCATTTGAGAACTTTCTTCCTTGACTGGACCATTTGTAGTAATGCTCAGCATTCCACACATAATACTCAGCAGCAACAGATTGATGCATTTCTAAACCTTACAAAACTGAAGTCTGAATACATATCTATATATTTTTTACCACTCTCTACATATAAAGTGTCATTGGTAGATAAGTATATGTAATCAAGGATTTATAAAAAAACAAACCATACCTATTTGGTGTGCTTAGAGTTTATTATAGATTGTATATTAAGACAATGTCATTGTTAACATAGTAAAAGATTAAGTACAGCATCCTACTTTGAGCAAGATTTAATTGTTTTAAGTACGGTGTAGTATAATACCATGCTAAGGCCATCTTTTGTTTTGTGATGTAATTGTGTAGATGAAACATGTGCCATATTAGACAGAAAATACATTTTTACCTCAAAAGACCAAACAGTCCCTAAAGTGGACTGAACACGGTCAGCTGTAGTTTAGGGGTATATATTCATCTTTGATGTGTGCTGATATGCTTGTGTATTTTCGCCGTACATCAAGACAAGAATGTACCCTACAACTATACAGATCTCTGTCATCAGAATTTAATATGCCACTTGAACAGGAATGACAAGATCTCTTTCTTGCAAAAAAACCAAAATGTTACTACTGAACTCTTAAGGGCTCTGAAGAAATATATTGGAATTAATTATTGGATATTTAAGATGCCTAAGATCAGGCTTAATGTTGCGACAGATTGTGTTCCCATTGAAAATCTTAAGTTTCAAGACAGTAGAATGACTTTGTTTTAAATCACCTCCATACCATTCAGAGACAACCTTCAGATAATTCTTGGGGAAAGAGGAATTAAAATACATTCTGCCTGTACTGTCTTTGTGTAATCCAGATACTCTGTTGAGACACCATATGCATGTCTGCTATCAATGATTTCCACTGCAAGCTAGTGTTAACATGATGTGACGCTGTAGTGTATTCTAGACCACTTAATGCACTGCTGGATGCTCAGTTAAGAGATTCTTATTTGGCTTAATTTTTCTTTTCCTTATTTAAATTATGACAATGGTGTTCTTTGCAGGCTAGAGCATTATGCTTGGTTACATTATTGAATCATTCATCATTCTAATAGCATGGTAAACAAGCAACCTATCTATTAAGAAGGGAAACCTTCATGGTGGGAACACTATGATGAATGCATTAACCAAAACAGATCTGTTTTTGACAGGAATGGCTTCTAGTTGACAAGACCTATGCTTATCACATCCAGAGATCTTAAGTTGAAGGCTGTGAACTTCACACAACGACTGCCTATTGTATGATATCAATTGCCTTTGGGTCACCTCACTGAATAAACACTTAACAGGCAGCCATGTCCAATCTAGGCTATCTAGCATATGTGCCAGGACCAACAACTGTATCTGGTTTGACCCTTGGTGGTAAGTAAGCAGCATAACATATCACAAGACTGCAGCCTCAGAGTTTTCCTAGAAATGCAGCTACAGCACCTTTAGCAACATCAGCAGTAAGAACATTGCATGTCTCTACATGGGGCTCTACATCAGTTCCCGTGGAGCAATTTGATTAGATATGTGTTATTTCTAAATTGAAACTCCGGACTCTTAACTTTAGAAGTTTCCTGTACAACACTAATACCTTTTTGCATGGCTCCTTAGGAATGAACAAGCTGTTTAATGATTGGAATCCTTATGCTTCCAAACTGATAAGAGTTAGACAATTTGGAACAGAAAACATGTTAGGCAAAATGAAATGGTATTTTGTTCTTAGCTCTATAGTGGATAAGCTTAACTGCAGATGCAGACATTTGTAGAGGACTCTGTCTTGGTGCAGCACAAAAAAGAGTCTGGTGTTAAAAACAAAAAATGAAACACACCTGTAGTTGGCACCCGTCTGTCTCGGGAAGCAATGGACGAGTGTTCCTTTACCGGTGAGATCAAACTGTTGGCAGGTTGCAACACTTACTGTGGCTGTAGAGACTGATGCGGGAGAGACACAATCTGTTGCAGCTGGGGCAGATGATGATGCCTGGTTGTGCTGTTGCAGATACACCATGGCGTTTCTTCTCTCTGTGATCCTCCCAGAGGTCATTTCTCCTATGCTATGGATACACGACTTGACCGCTTGTCTCCAGGCACTGCGGTCATCTGCAAGGGATTCCCATAGAGAGGGGTTTATGTTGCCAGACTTCATGTCATATCCACAGACATCTTTATAGCACAGAGTTGGTCTGCCAATTGGCCTATAGAATCCAGTTAAGAGATCAGCTTACCTATTATGCAATTTCATCAAACCAGATTGGCAGCAACATATAATGCATGGCTCTGAAATTATATCTGTGAAATGAATAATGGCATTTGTGGTACACCTTGAACTGTGTTGGGCACATAGATCTGGGTAGGTGGTGAATGAATCTTTCTGGTGGTTAGAGTTGGGAAATGTTGTGTTATATGGTACATTAGTTACTCCGAAGTCTTAAGATTTGAGATCTGCCAAATACACACAAGTTGATAGAGATAGGAAGCTCCAGGAACCCTGGAATTATGCTACAGTAAATTTCTCATTCTACAATAATATCCTGGCTCGGGCAGTAGGGAAAGAGCTAAGCAAAGGCTTTGTTGAGTGGGAGAGCATGCTCACTTCATTATGGGCTACAGGAGCTATCCTTTCAGGACCATATGCATGTCAGTGCACCATCTGTTTCCCTATAAATCCTTGTTCTCTGGCAAAAAGCTTTTATTCAGAAAGCCTAGGATTTTTTTTGGGGGGGGGGATAAATGAATTCAAGCCTCAAACGCTGTGCTTTGAATCACTAGGGCCTGTCCCCATGATTCCTTCCATATATATGCTGTCATGAAATGGATTATAGGTGGGTCTATTTCATAGGTTGAATCACACTCATATAGAGCAATAAAAAGATCTTTTTTCTTGCAGGTTAACATGTTCCATATTTAAGCTTCAGTGAAGTCAGCGGTGCTTAAGCCACAGTTGACAGTTTCTGAATGTACACAGACAGAACTGCTGCTGGTGTGACTGAGCTTAGCTTTATTAATTCCACTTTACAAAAGCTGAATTTCATTAAGGCTGTTATCCTGGCCTCACTTACCTGGGAATAAGCCCAGCTGAATTCAATAGAACTTTCCTCTGAGTAGTCATGGTTAGAATTGTGGTGTAATTCACTTTTAACAGCACAATCCCATCCAGGTCTACTCATTGGATATTAGGTATAGAAAGTGAGTATAGGTTGGCATGTCTAAAGGTTACTATTTTTGCAATCTTTATGAAACTTCATAAAGGAAAAATCAATCTTATCTCATGAAACCTCTGTATACTAAGTGGCTCATTTAGTTTTATTTTGCATTTGAATTCTTGTCTCTATGTGCAATTTATGAAATGCATCCCAATGTCTAATTCAGTTATTGCTGTAATGAACACTCAGATAGTCCTCTCAGGAGGTAACACCATGATTTTACATAATTCAGCCTCCATATTTTGCTGAGAATAAACTGATATGTTCCAAAGGAAGTACTATTGCTGTACAAAATCGGGTCTTCAGAGAGCACCAGCAGATTCTAGGCGCACTGTATGTCCCATAGCCACAAATTAATTCAGCAGCAGATTTTCAGAGGTGGGTGAGGGAAATTAATAGCTTATTCCTGAGCAGGCTTCCTCCTTTTATGAATTCAAGAAGGCTTATGATGCCAGTAGAAAAGTCCTTTAAACAAGAAAGCCAGCCCCTTAGATCATAGCAGGGATCTAAAGGAATATAGGACATGATAAAATCTTACTAATTGAGGGTACAACCTCAAAATCAGTTTAGGAACCTCCTGTATCTATTTTACATGTTTGTCTGAATTATAACCTAAACATACTGAGAGCTAGATCCTTGGCAAAGTGATTGTTTTGAATATCACATCATGGAGCAGCCATGGACTGGAGGTTCAGCACCTAAATCTCACATAAGAACACATGCTGTACATTTTTGTTACAGGATCAGCAATTTCACATTTGAGAGAACTCTTGGGTGGATTCCACACTGACCCAGTGAGGAGTTCATTTTATTTCTTAGTAAAGCCTACGGCTTCATCTTTTGTCACCACTGCCTCAGATGCTGACTCCTTTCCCGAGAAAGTTAGTTCAGGCACAGGGATCTGCCTTACATCTTCCACAGTTAAAACAGATGCAAACAATTCATTCAGATTCTCTATGGTCTGCTTTTCCTCTTTTAGCAGGCCTTTGACTCCTTTGCTGTCTAAACATC
The DNA here is from genome assembly GCF_009819535.1 of Lacerta agilis. Taxonomy (NCBI): domain Eukaryota; kingdom Metazoa; phylum Chordata; class Lepidosauria; order Squamata; family Lacertidae; genus Lacerta; species Lacerta agilis. The sequence goes on from NC_046314.1 coordinate 53,263,670, forward strand.
CAATTACCTTTCTGCTCCTGGTGTTTTTCTTCTTGGGGATTGTTGGGTTGAACATTTTTAACAACATGCTTCTTAAATTATTATTTTTCCTTCTATCCGTTATTGTCTACTTGCATTTCTATTGCCAAAGTTTGCATTCCTTTTTGTTCTCATTTTGACAACACTTCCATGTTGCTTCTTTGACTGCTTGATACCCATTCTGGCATCCTCTTGGTCTTGGTGGTACCTTTTCCAGTTCTAGCTAAGCTTCTATTATTGTGGTTTTTAATGACCCCAAGCATTCTGGAGAGAATGGTAGCTTTCTGCCCCTCAGGGCACAGCTGGGACCTCTGCCATGGCAACGATTCCATCCTGCAGTGGTGGTCCCCAGCAGATATGCATATGTGCCATCCTGCCGCCACACCCTCCATCAACATTGGTCACTACCAATATATGGGTGGCAGCTGTGTTAGGATTGGACTCTATTGGGATGTGACTGTTAAATCTCAGTGCAAATCATGACTTCGTTGCCATTGCTTTTATTACCACATCTAGTTTATGTGTAGCAAAGGGTTTACTAAACCCCTTGAAATAAGGACACATTTCAGCCTAAGTTAAGTAGATGCTTACTGTTCTGAATGAAATATCTGAATTTTGACTGCCTCATGCCAAATCTCAGTAAAAAGACAGACTTCTAAGAATACCTTTTGGTTTGTTGCCATCCACAGGCTTCTAAGATTTGTTACAAGATTATGAGCCCAGAGGCAGAAACTACAGCCAGGCAGTTTTGTGGCTTTATTTTGGAGTAGATGCTTGATTGCAACTGATATGGCATTAACATGGATGACAATATTAAGCATAAGTATGTTAACATGAAATCAAGCTAATGAGATGTCATTTCTTTTAAAGCTTTGAGATGTACTGTAAAGTGCCATATTAATGTGCATAGTAGTGCCTGTTAGATATGTAAAGATGCACAAAGCATTGCTTATCATATTGTGCTGGCATTATATCAAGATTTTTGATGTTGTTTGCGTCACCGTTCTTCAGGTGAAAAATAGAAACTGAGGCCTAAATGCATGCAGATTTCAGATCTGTATTCTTTGCCAATTAAAGTTTGAGGCTGGTGGAAAAAGTCAAGCTGGTAACTTCCCAATTCTTTTCCTGAAATTGCCCCACGTGGTCCGATTAAGAATTAACAACACCCTGGAAAATTGTAGGAAACATTAATCATTGGCCCATCACATAAGGACGGTGAAAACTTCATCACAAAAAAGGGAAAATACACCTCAGGGTAACTGTTCTGTCAAAAAATGGTGCAAATCAGGCAAATGTTTTCAGAGAGGAAATGTTGGATGACTTGTCGATACTCTTAGTTGAGCACTGCTAGTCTGTAGTGATTAGAAGATTACTAATAGCACTGGTGTTTGTGCTATTTTTATGTACACATCTAACATTACGTATTTTGGTCTCTGTGTGGTGTGCAGCACAATCCTTCATATACCTTACTAAAAAGTAAGCCTCATTGAACTCAATGGGGCTTACTCTCCCAAGTAAGTGGATATGGGATTGCAGCCAGAAGCACCTTTCACAGCCACTCTCTTTTGTGTTATATGTCTGTGCTACCTGTTCATGTGACGTTTTTGACTAGGATGGGGTTATGAATGGAAATTGAATGATGCCGACAATTTACAATGGCTTTGTGTAGACCATATTGCAGCCAAGTTACCTAGAGAGCTGTACATGCTGGATTTGAAAGAGAAAGAATAATCTTTTTTTAAAAAAAGGAAACACTGGACAGCTAATTCAGAGAGGGAAATGGAACTGATTATTTTCCAGTGTTATTAAAAGCCAGCCAGTTTTCAGATGAGGCAGAGACCACATTCCCATGTTCGTTTTTGACGAGAAAGTTACCACATAATGACATTACCTTTTCAATTTCACCTGGTGACTGTTCTTATAAAATGCACCTCCACATGGTGCCAGGTGGTATTTATCACATTAGGAAATGCTTGAGGCCTGCCAAGTGCCCCGAGGCGATATTAAATAGCAGGCACATTTATAAGAATGACCCTCCCTATGAAACTGACAGGGTAAAATTGTATTGCGATTGAATCTGGGAATTGGACCAAATCCATGTTGCTAATGAGAGTTCTGCTGAGAGAGATCTTTTTTCTTGTTCACTGTACTGACTGGGAAGAACGTATATTTATTGTACTACATTTGTGCCAAAACTGATCAGTATAAGTACATGGAATAGAATGTTTCATATTCATTTATTCGCGCAAGACTCTTTGAAAAGTTGTAACAAACCTTTTCACTGTTTATATAAACAATATATATTTGAACAAAAATAAACAACTGAAGCTAATTAGTAAGGATGGCTTCAATTTTGTCAAAATAAAGCTTTGATGAAAAAAATGGCTCAGGACATCTTGATTTTGTTTTAATTTTCATGGCTTTTTCCTTTTCTGACAGTACTGAGAATCAACAGTTTTAAGAAAAAATAGTAACCTTCTGATTGTTGTTGTTGTTCAGTCGTTCAGTCGTGTCCGACTCTTCGTGACCCCATGGACCAGAGCACGCCAGGCACGCCTATCCTTCACTGCCTCCCGCAGTTTGGCCAAACCCTTCTGATAGGTTGCTTAAAAGGTAAAGGTAAAGGGACCCCTGACCACCAGGTCCAGTTGTGTCCGACTCTGTGGTTGCAGCGCTCATCTCGCTCTATAGGCCTAGGGAGCTGGCGTTTGTCTGCAGACAGCTTCCGGGTCATGTGGCCAGCATGACAAAGCCGCTTCTGGCGAACCAGAGCAGCGCACGGAAATGCCGTTTACCTTCTCGCTGGAGCGGTCCCTATTTATCTACTTGCACTTTGATGTGCTTTCGAACTGCTAGGTGGGCAGGAGCTGGGACCAAGCAATGGGAGCTTACCCCGTGGCAGGGATTCGAACCGCCGACCTTCTGATCAGCAAGCCCTAGACCCTTTGGTTTAACCCACAGCGCCACCTGGGTCCCACAATATGTTGCTTAGATGATATTAAATATAAACATCAGCTAATTTTTGAATTATTTTGATCCAAACACAGTTTTTTGACCAGACCTTCTTACTATATTTTTAAAAGTTGTTTGCATATTATAAATCAGAATTGCCTTCCTTCTGGAAGGAGCTGAGGGCAATGTACAATAAAAATCCCACCAGAAGAGAAGAACATATCAAATGAACAAACCATATACAAATAACTATACATTCCCTGGAGAAAGGGGAAAGAAGGCAGCATGTGATGTGCAAAAGGAAGAAGAGATTTGGGGGCTTAAAATAACAATAATACTGCAGTGTTCTGCATTGTCTAGGAACTATAGGATGAACTCTGCCTCCCTAGAAGGTGAAGCTATGGCAAACCTGTCTTGTTGCTGTCTGTTGTCTTTGAGGATCAAATCAGAGTCTTTCTGGTCCAGCATTCACAAACAGAGCACATTGGAAATGAATACCGTCTTCAGTTGTGTGTCTCCAACCACTCTTAATCAGAAATGTACTGCCTTTGAACACAGAAGCCCTGTTCTGATTTATTATGGCTAACAGATAGAATTTGTTTCATTGATTGCCCCAGAGCTCCAATGTTTTGACAGATAGATAATAATATCTCTCTATTAGCTCTTAGCACAATTCAATTTTTTTAACCACTATGTTTAGTTGGCCTGATCCACTGGGACTCTTCTTATGTATTAATCCTTAATACAGTCACATGCTTAGCTGACTGCTTTAAGAATGTTGCTGATGCTATATCTGAATTCCTCTTTCCTTTAGGCAGGCAAACATTTAATTACATCCTCTTTACAACACTCATGTTTACCGGTACATTTTTAGCATGCAAGATCAAAAAGATAAAGGTTGTCTATTTTACATCATGGATGTAGTGATATCCTAAATTAATTAGCTACAAAAGCATTGAGTTCATTTGATGTTCTCTCCAAGGATGAACCTCCTACCTACTTGCTGCATTAAAAATAATAAAACTAGAACTTAATAATAATGTTTCATTTAAAATATGGATTTACACTTCTGAGAGGCGGCATATCTGCAGAACACAAGCTTAGGGCAAAAGTAGATGCGCAAAACATGAAATGTAAACAAACAACAGTCAGGTTTGGGGTTCAACATTCCTGGGGTTTGAAGCAGGTGAGAGGAAGAAAAGGGGATGGAACCTTAGCCTTGGAGTAAAGTGTGATCTTTCTCCCCTCTGGTTATCTCCCTCCCTCTCCTCCTTCTTGACAAGGTGTCTAAATGGGTTCACACACTGTGTACTAGATCTAGTGGCTTCTTCGGGTGCCTTGCAATCTGTTAGGGAATGGGTGGGGGGGCCTTGCACTCTTTCCCTTTATTCAACCCAAGCACCTGTCTTTGCCACTATTGCACACATCTTCTCTTATGCCTTTGGTAAGATTCTTTCCAGATCAAGTGTTGCATTCTCACTGTGATGCCCGAGTTCCCTGTGCCAGAACTCAAGGCAATCTACTTGCATAGGACTTTATCACTTTTGCCTGTTTCCTTGTGCACTCTAGTTCAACAACACCCTAAAGGCTCCAGCTGGAAATCCCCCCTGGATGTTAATGCTGCCTTTGAAATCCCCAGATTTAAGAAAATTTTATTGTATTGCCTCATCTGCTGTTACTCCATAGCTTCTTGGTTGCAGCACTGCTCTACAGCCAGCTATGACGGTTGCTCCTGAACTTAATTTCCAAGCCAGTAGGTGGAGGAGGATTAACAGTTGCCATGGTTTATTTCAGTTTTATTGGGCATTGTGTGTGTGTGTGTGTGTTTTCTCCCCAGCAAATGATGAGTCACCATGGAAAGAGTACGTTGCAGGTTGAAAGTTGGAAAGCGACCAATTTATACTGGTGCATATTTCTGTTCCTGAGTGTTGTGGTGGATCACAATGTCTTGCTGCTGCACTGAATTTGAAAGATGCATTATGGCAGCAATTACAGCACATGGCAAGACAATTTTGTCAGAAAGCATGATGAGGTTTCTGGGATGGGGCCATCTAAGGTTAATGAAGAAGAAATAGATGGTGTCGCTAGCAGTTAAGAGGCAATTCGAAAAACATGCCGGTGACACTGATGGGAGAGAAAAAACCACAAGGTGGAAAAGTCACATATAGAACTGGGATGGAGGCCCACAGACTGAATACAGCCCTCGGGGCAGCCCCCAAGCTCCACCTCTCTCTGCCCCTGCTCCATGCTCTCCTTGAGAGCTTTTGTAAGGTTGGACTGTGTTCTTCAACTGTGGTCACGCTCCTCTTTGCCTGGCTGAAGAGATGCAGAAACCTTTGGCTATTGTGGGGATGGAATATAGCTTACAGTACAAAGGAAAGAGTCACATCCACTTTAGCTTCTGACCCTGCTAACCTTTGCTTCTGACCAAGCTCTGCATTGTGTTGGCAAAGCAGCAGACACTTCTGGCACTGATCCTGCACTGTGCTGAGCTCCCAGCTGCCTTGAACACCCCCCCCCACACACACACCTTGGTAACTGGCAGGAGGACAATGCAGTCTCACCAGCATCACACTGCTAGCTTCTATTAGCTACCATCAAACATGGACAGATAATAGACCCTCCTCTTCCCTTTTTAATGACAAGCAGCATTCAGGAAAGAACTGTAAGATTCAAGTTTGGTTTCCTTTCGCTAATTTCTCTTGCTGCACCATAAATGTATCCTTCCTCATGTCACATATGAAGAATGGAGGGTGGCTTGCACATCCGTTGAACTCATTAACTGGCTTGTAAAGCTGAACACAAAATGCTAAGCCCCGTGGCAGTGTGTTATAATTGTGCTTTCCCACTGGGAACAGAGTTTAACACTTTGGGGCAATCTGGCAGAGAGCCAGGGTGTTCTCTAACGAGGATGGTCAGAAATGAGTTACACAAGAGGATTGAGGAGTCCCCAGAGATAATAGCCGAAGAATATGAATCCAGCCATGACCTACCTGTGAATGTGTTGACTACCACAATAAATCTCCACCTATAGAACCACCTGGATAAAAGAAGGGAACTTTTTACAGCTCTGCAAAACCTCCCTTTCTAATAAGCTGCCTGCAAAGGTTGGAAATAAGAGAGCTGCAATGGTCCACGTCCACCTACCACTATGGCTGAAAGCTTCCAAACATTTCTCAGAGAAGCTGGAAGTTCCCAGGTTAAAAAACAGGAAAACCTACAAAAGGCATTGGGGCCCTTTAAACTACCAGGGCTCTTTAAACTGGTCATGTTTTAGGTTAGGAGAGGGAAATGTGCACGTGTACAAGCACACCGGGATTCAAAGCAAGACCTAGTGTCATACCTAGTGCTTTTCTTCTAGAAGAAAAGGCTTGTACCCACTATGAAGTTATTACAGTAAGTGCCAGATATTTAACCAGTGCTTTTCTGTGTGCCCTTGAGTATCTTCAGAAAAAAGCACTGGTCAAACCCTCTAACACATCAAGGCGAAAAACTGGGACACTGTCTTCTGGGGCCACACATTTTTGGGGGGTGAGATTGTGGCACCCAAAATGGCCGCTGTGCTCTCACGCGAAAGAACAGGATGTCCCGGTTTTCCCCACACAGTTGAGGGGTATGCAGGTGTGTGCAAGTCTCAATTCCTTCTTCTCAATTAGCTCTGTTATATTACTATTGACATCAAAGGAAATTTAGTATGCCCTCTCAGAAAGCAGTTTTATCATTGCTTCTTAAGTGGGCCTATTAAATTTCATTTGAAGTATAAGTGCTCTTTTACACATACGTTACGTGGCTTTGTACATACAACATTATATTATCACCCCCATATTGTAGATGGGAAACGGAAACGGAGAGGGGGGGGGAAATAAAAAAATTCCTTCCAGTAGCACCTTAGAGACCAACTAAGTTTGTTCTTGGTATGAGTTTCGTGTGCATGCACACTTCTTCAGATACACATGGAGACAGTTGAAATGGAGAGAGTTGGACTCACTTAGTGAGTTAAAGGCAGGGGCAGGTTCTGAGCGAGAAACTTCTAGTTAACACAGCTCTGTTGTTTACCCACAACACTATGTCAGCAGCGCTTCTGTAGCCTCACCTCCAACCCCAGTCACCCATGATGCCTAAAAAGGTGTTCCCCAAACCGGAAAGGCCTGTTGAGCACAGCAGTATAAGATGATGTGTTTGGGAAAAGAAGGGTAAGTTCAAAGTGCCTAATCTATTGACAAGATAAAGAAGGGGAAAGGAAATGAAGGTAAGTATCTAACTTTGTGTTTACATTTTGCGAGTCACCATAAAATACGTCATAAAGCCACATGATTATTCCTTTGTGCTCATGTAGCAAAAGTATTGGAGTGCTGAGGATTTGGAAACAAGGAAGCAGTGAGGCCATGGATGCCAATATTACATTGTTATGTGTGTGTTATAGAAAGGCATTCTGCCTTCGCATTAGTCCTTTAATTGCCCTGTTACATCAGGTGCCTCCAAAGCAAGAGCAATAGTCCCACCAAACCTCATAAATATTAATAGTCCAGAAATAACTTTTAGGCTAGTCCCACATGAATGGCTATATTATGCAAAAGAACAGCATGCAAGCACAGACAGGCAGACTTGTGGGAGGCGATTAGAATGTACGAGCGGATCTATCCAGACATCTAAATCACATTTTCTAAATACCATTATTCATTTCAATTTCGGAGCTAGGATTTTTATGAGATTTATTGTAATTTGACTCCCCAGGTGCTGAAGAATTTAGAATGGCTGTCAGAAGCTGTATCTTTGGGGAATTGCAATCTCTAAATAACACTGAAGGGAAACGTGTTTCAAAGTAATGGGAATTACATCAAATATTACCTTGGTCCCTGCACAGTCCAACATTCATTAGCTGAAACAAATGTATTGCTCTGCTGTATTTCCCAAGGGGCCACAGGACCCCCAAAAGTTCTAGCAAATGCAACCCTATGAAGGTTGGGGGAAGGAGGAGATGCTGGCGGAAAAACTGCCACTTCCTAAACCATGCAGGGCTCATACCTGGCACGATGGGGGGAGCAACATTTCCCCCTCCTCACTGTTGTTTTTCCTTTTTAGGATATTTTACCTTCAGTTTGTTCCAGTGAGAGGGGAAATGTCTGAACCAGATACAAGGCTGATGTAGTTTCTGACCCATTGTAGAGCCAAACTTGTCCCTGATCTGCCTCTGCCCTGGGACACCCAGTTTTGACCCTTAATGAGGTTGTGTCAGCAATGGCAGCAGAGTTTTATTTGATTGCACAGGGAAGGTATCCAACCACGGATCACCCTCTCCATCTGCAGAAAAGGAGGTTCACGGTATCCTGCAAACTCTTGGTCACTCTCCAGGGGAGCGTAGGATTGCTCTCTTGGTTGCCTTGTGTCAGAAAACAAGTACTTAGGGAAGGGTGGATTCAAATTTGCCTTCATGTTAAATAGATACCAAGGTGGAATGTAAAGATCATGTATGCCTGCCCTTATAGCATCATGAGCATAAATCATCATGAATGCACAATAAAAGGGGTGGTTGAAGAGGCCCGTTGACAACCTGCATAGTTAGTAAAGCTCATTCTTAAATTATCCTGGTGCTTTAGTTGATAGGCTGAGAATATTTAAAGACAGCCAGGGCTTCTGTATCACTAAATAGAATCATAGAGTTGGAAGGGACCATGAGTGTCATCTAGTCCAGCCCCTTGCACTGCTGGAATCTTTTGCACCACAAGGGGCTCAAACCCATGACCCTGAGATTAAGAGTTCCGTGCTCTACCGAGTGAGCTATGACCCAACAGTGAATGTTAGTAGCTTCAGCTTCACTGCTGCCTGGTAAGCTGGAGCAGCCCAAACATTCTCCTATACATCTACACAAGGCAGAGGAACCCAGCCCATATTGGCTGCTGCTTGATGCTGAGAATATAGGACATGGAGGCAGACACTTGTGCTAAATGGGGATCCCAAAGAGGTTTGGGTGAGTTTAAATATCAGAAAGTCCATGACAAAGAGCAGACCATAGCAGTTTAGTTGTGCTGCCAGTGTTTGTGTGTGTTCTTGCATCAAGTTAAGTGGAATTATTCACTCTCATCAAGAAAGGGCAAAATATTCTAGAAGCAGTGGTACTGAGTGAGGGCTGGGGAGTCAAGGAAAAGAGAAGAAAGGGAAAACCGAATTTCACATTTCTACTAACAGTGCAATCCTGTGTAAGTATACATAGTAGTAAGTCCCACTGTTTTCTGTGAAGTTTGCTCCCAGGTAAGTGTGCATAAAGTATGGCAGGCTACATCTTTGGCAACTGAGCTTCAATGGATAAATACAGTGATAAATACAACTGAGCTTCAATGGATAAATACAACTGAATTTGAGATGGACATGGCTCTTTCAGTTACTGGCATGCCTGTGGCTGCCAAGTCAACATCTTAGGTTAGTGTAAATGTTTGAGTGACAAGTACCCATTTGCACATGAATCAAGTATTTACAAAGATCTTGTTCTGAATGACATGGAAATATATGCCCTCTGTGTATGTCTTGGCCCTCTACCAAAAAAAGAGTATAGTTTCCTGCTGTGTAGGTACCGAAGTGGAAATGCGTGAGCGTTGTAAATTATAAAGCTCATGAATACAGCAAAAGGCAATCATAAAATGCATGGGCTTCCACAGTTTATATCAAGTTTATGGTACAAATTAAATATATTTACTGGGCAACAGGTTTTATACAGCTGAATAAGGACAAAAAATCAACTTGTTCATGTCTGGCATCCTCAAACACTGTAATAAGGATGAGGACAAAGAGGAAACAAATTTGAGATACATTGAAAAATCAGTACTAGTAGAGCAACAACCACCACCTGTAGCAGTAGTAGAAATGATTGATGATAATGATGAATTCTTCACTACTGTGGTGAATGTATCACAACTGGGTCATCATTGAGGGGAACCATCAAATAGCTGAAGGGAGGAAGTTCCACAGCTAGGGTGCCACCACAGAGAAGGTCTTGTCCCATGTTGCTGCCAAGCATATTTTCCCCATAAGCAGGATCACCAACAGTGCCTCCAGTATATAAATGATATAGGCCATTCATAGAGACTCTGAAAAATTAACTTCAAGTTGCATGGAATTGCATGAAGGCAGTGAAAATATCCAAAGTTCCCCTATATCAGAATTGCTCTTCACTGCTTCCCAATCACTATATAAAGTTTCATAATTCTTCACACATGTTTACAGCAAATGTATTTTAACAAGCATGCTCCTTAAAATGCTGCCAAACCCGTCAGTCTTACCCTGATGACTGAAGCATTAATTTTCAGGCAGAAGAATATTCATCTATTTTTATCTCGTGGCCACTTGCTGTTTTGATTAACTTACGCTGTAAAAACCAGGATCCCTTTCCCCCCAAGATTATATTTGTCCTGGATTAAGGCAATTAAATGATAACGATGGTTTTGCTTTCACAAGGCTGCTGCTGACACAGATAAAATCTGACAGATCAGATCTCCGACAATGTAATGGTGTCACAATGGAAGCATTTCTGCTCCACTTACATCTGTGAGGAAAAAGCGACATGATTGTTCAGGAGGAGAGAGAAAAAAGGCAGCGTATACTGAAGCACCCAATTAAGCCACCTCTTTAAGGCCAGCTTTCTGCTGGTCTGATATCCTTAGGCATGTTATCATAGCTAGGAACCTGTCCAGAGACATATGTGTTGTATTTGGAAGGCACCACACAGGTAAAATCAGTTCACATATGAGTGTGCAACATCACAGCAGCAGGAAAGGGCTTGGTCCCTTTCTATGGAGACCTACATCTGAATGCATCCATATTTCCTGAGTTTTCACTCCTCTCCATCAGTGTTGAGATGGGCAGGGTGGAGAGAAGCTGTTTCTCTGAAACACTGTCTCAGCATTGGAAAGAGTGTCTGCAAGTGTGTGTGTGCGCCGCATGTGTGGGTTTGTGTGTGCTGAATATGTGGTGAGTGTGCATGTATCTGTGTCTCTATGGTGTGTGTCTGCACACATGTAAATAAACATTTGCCACAGTTACCACTGGAGGCAGCCCTGATAGAGGTGGCCAACTGTCAATGCGGCCCTTGGGTAAAAAAATTGTTTTGCCGTCCCTGCCCTAAATTGCGATTAAACTTAACTATGGTTTGCTGAAAGGATCCTGTTTCTTAAACTATGGTTTGAAATTAATAAGGCCAGTTTGTTGAGGTTAATGTAGATCAGATCAGAGGTTTTCAGACAAAGAGGGAGAGAAGAGAATAGGTGAGGTGAGGCTCATCTCTGCTTGTTCTCTAAATGATAAAATATAATTTACCAAGCTACTACAAAGGTAACACAGACACAGTAGCTCATCAGGCCCTGGAGATTTGAATTCCTTTAAAGTATCTAGGTGTTTCCTTACCACCTCTTTTCTTATATTGAACTGCAGCTCCCTCCTTACAACATTTGTTCTGTTATCACTGGGTTGGGCATGGCTTTCCTTTTGGGTGAAGACAAAGACAAAGAAAGTGTTGAGCAGTTCCACCTTCTCTCTGTCACCCAATAGCATTTCTCCATCTTCTTCATGCAGAGGACCTACCACTTGCTGGTTCTTCCTTTTGCTTCAAACATAGCTGATTAAACCTTTCAAATTATTCTTAACCTCTCTTGCAAGCCTGAGCTCATTCTGAGCTTAAGCCTGCCTCATATTCAGCCTGCAACTGTTTGCTACTCATGTATACCCCTTTGCGATTTCCCCTTTCTAATATTTCTTATACTTGCCCTTCTGAAATCTCAGCTCATCTCCACACTGGTTTCTTTAGATGCCTCCTACTTTTCTTTCTTGTTGAATTGTCTGGATTTGTGCCTTCAATATTCCACCTTTAAGAAACTCCCATCCATCTTGGACTCCCTTCTCTTTGAGTATTTCTGACCGTGGGATCTCATCCAGTAGTTCCTTAAGCTTTTTGAAATCAGCCTTCTTAAAGTACAGAGTGCATTTCCAACTACATTCAATTCCCTTACCTCTGTATGATGAAACCTAGGAGGACATGATCACTTCCTCCCAAAGTTCGCAGTACTTTTACTTCATTAATCAGTTCCTCTCTGTTGGTGAGGACCAGGTCCAAGATAAACAAGCCTTTGTTGCTTCTTCCACCCTCTGGGACATGAAATTGTCAGTGAGGCAGTTGAGGAATCTGTTGGACCTTATATTCTTGGCAGAGTTTGTGTTCCAACATATATTGGAGTAGTTGAAGTCTCCCATGATTACTGTATCTCTCATTTTTGAATGTGTGGTAATCTGCTCTAAGAAGGCACCATCCAAGTCTTCAGTCTAGCTTGGCAGTCTATAGTAGACACCCACAATTTTTACCCATATACTCTCAGTCTGCTTCTAAGGTCATGGATCTCTTCACAAGTCTACACATCCTTTACTTATAATGCTACTTCTCCTCCCTTCCTGTCTGGTCTATTCCTTTTGAATATGTTATATCCCTCAATTTCTACATTCCAGTCATGAGTCTCATCCCACCAGGTTTCAGTAATGCCTATTAGGTTATATTTGCCATCCTGTATTAAGAGCTCAAATTTGTCTTGCTTGTTTCCCACACTCTGTGCATTTGGTTTAGATAGGCCTTTGGTTTCATTCAAGAGGACTCATTTGTTTTCATTGATTGCATTAGGCCCATTCATCCCTACTTTGAAAATATGTGTTTTTGTGATGCAGAAAGAATTGCAGCATTATTCTATTTTTCACACCACAGCAAATATATGATATATTTATTTCCTTGCAATTTATTTCTTAGCAATTGTGATACTGCAGTAGTAGAACCAATTATAATACACCAGAGAACAATTTTCTCTTTGTGTTACGACATTTGCTGAAATAATATAAAAAAGTAAACTATACCAAAGCCTAGGTTTAAAAAATTGCTTCAATTTTAACTTTAACACACACACACACAAACACACACAATATATATATATATGAATTTTGAAATATGGTTCCTATCTTAATTTATATAGACTACACAGCGGTAGTGGCTCTGTTTTTAAATTAATATGGCTCAGAGAGGACTAGAAATATTGAGTTAATTTCTTTTATCTCTATTATTTTCTTTTGCTGCTCCACTTAGTTAACAGAGCTGATACATTTAAGCAATTAAATACATCAGTTAGTTGCATTCAGATTTTCTCCATGAATGGCTTCAATATATATTTCAGATTCTGCTCCCAATTTAAAAAAGAAGATAAAGAAAAAGTTTTTCAGTCCCCCGGGATACAACCTATAAAGAACAGGTTCATAAAGTGTGCATCAATTTATGAAACATATATCAGCTTAGGCATAAAATGCATGTTTGCCAATATACATAGTAGCTCTATTTCCAGTTTTGGTTGAGGTCTTCAGATTTAATAAAACAGGCATTGATTAGAGTGAATGTATTTCTATAAAGCAAATACACTGTTATTTTGTAAAGGGAATTGCAATCTAAAATTGGTTTAATAAATGAAAGTTGTGGAGGATAAGTAGCGTAAAACAAACCGTCTTAAAGCACTTCAACATAGTTTGAAGAGGGAACTGTCATCCAGCCTACACACCAACATCACTTTCAGTCTATGCAGTCTAGGTCACATTGTGTTGCAGGCTGACACATGATCTAGCAGAGCAAACAGTTCCAGATTCCTCAAACAAGCAAGAAGAAGAAGAAGAGTTTGGATTTGATATCCCGCTTTTCACTACCCAAAGGAGTCTCAAAGCGGCTAACATTCTCCTTTCCCTTCCTCCCCCACAACAAACACTCTGTGAGGTGAGTGGGGCTGAGAGACTTCAGAGAAGTGTGACTAGCCCAAGGTCACCCAGCAGATGCATGTGGAGGAGTGGAGACGCGAACCCGGTTCCCCAGATAACGAGTCTACTGCTCTTAACCACTACACCACACTGGCTTTCCAGTAAAGTGGCATGTTGTAGGAGAAGGCAACTTTCCATAGATTCTCTAATCAAGACTGGCTCCACAAGCACAACCTGCTACCTATGACTCAGCCCCTGTTGCTAAGCTCAGGACTCATTTAGGGTAATTTAGATCATCAATCCCAGCTGAGCTCCTTTGCCAGTCAGCACTGTGGCATGAAGCCCATTGCTCTGGCATGAGTTCAGTGCTCTTGCCTAAAGACCTGAATGTCTTGCCATTTTTATGTTGTGCTCTCTGCATCTGATCCAACATTATATCCCAGGCAACTGAGCATTGATTGTCACGGAATCAGTTTGAAATAGAGATTCAAAACAGATGTTTACATTGCTCCCATATTTGTTCTTTCCCTCAACAATAAGAATCAACCTTTAACCATGATATCTGTGGCCAGCACCCTATTTGCTGCAGACTGAATTTTCTTTCATTGTAAGAGTGGCTGATGGAAGCTTCCCTCGAAGACAAATAGCTACTTCAACAAGGGCAGGCAGAGGGAGAATTGGCGAAATGGTTTAACCCTCTTCCCACAATCCCAGTTCTGCTCAGTTGCCCACCAAGTGCTATTTAAAGAACAAAAACTGTGCATATAAAATAGTTACATACATTCAAAATAATGTGTAGTTTGTGTTGTAATATACAGGTACAGTTACTGACTTGCACTTGCATGCATAAAAGGGGTAACCTGAGTCCTGAACTCAATTTCCAGGTAAGAAGGGCTCAGCAGGCCACCAGAAGCCTTTGCCTCTCCATTCTCTCTCTCTGTGTGTCCTTCCTGGAAGAAGCTGGAGCTTCAGTATGGCAGTTGAAGACAAACCATGTGAATGAAAAGTCTCTCTAAATGGAGATTTTTACTCAGGCTTCCTCAACCTCGGCCCTTTAGATGTTTTGACACTACAATTCCCATCATCCCTGACCACTGGTCCAGCTAGCTAGGGATCATGGGAGTTGTAGGCAAAAAAAAAGGGCCGAGGTTGAGGAAGCCTGTTTTTACTGGTTGCATCTTTCTGCGTGATTCTTTTGTAAGGAAACCAAGTTCTTTCTTTTTAAGTCATTTGGAACCTTTCTTCTTCGTTTTCCTGCCAGTGATTGGAGAATTGTTTGCTGTAACTCCTGAAACTCTGTGAGTAAAATGTTCACATATTTGCAAAGATAAGTGGCTGTGATTTATTCTAGCCTAAAACTTTTTGTGAGGAATGCTTGTTTAAAGGTGGATGAGGGCAGATGTAGATCTAACCAAGTTTTAATATGCTTGGACCAATAGCCATTGTGCCAAGTCTGCTGTGAGACAGTAAGAATTTCTCTTCCAAACCTCTCTCTCCAATAATTTGACCCTAAGTGATATTCATCCCCTCTATCACCAACCCCACCAATTATTGGGGCTTGTTGCACAAATAGGGACTGGAGGGGTGTGCATGATTGGTGGTGATCCTAAGTGTGGGGTTACTAACACGGAGACAGCAGCATCACACACCAGGTTGTCTGAGTAAGCACCTTTTCCTATATACCTCCTCGCCTACTGAAATCCATTTCTAAAGAACTGCTACAGAGTCTGCCAGAGTCAAGAGTGGCCAGAAACAAGTAACAATTTTTCTAGTGGAATTTCCTTGTTGACTGAGATGAGATTCAACAAATTTTAGAATAGAGGTCATTTAGGTCTCTCTCTCTCTCTCTCTCTCTCTCCCCCCCCCCCAAGTTTGAGTAGGTTTAGTGGACAGCAGGTCTATCTGCATTTCAATCCTGCTGTATTATTGTTGCTTTTCATCAAGATTGTTGCATGATTGTTATTTTCATTACAGTCTTAATGAAAATAAGAGTGCACTTAATGTTCGGGATCAACCACCTAAAAGAATCAGTATGCAGAGGAAGGAGATGGTCTGGTCCAGGGGTACCCAAACTAGGGCCCGGGGGCCGGATGCGGCCCAATCGCCTTCTCAATCCAGCCCGCAGACGGTCCAGGAATCAGCGTGTTTTTACATGAGTAGAATGTGTCCTTTTATTTAAAATGCATCTCTGGGTTATTTGTGGGGCCTGTCTGGTGTTTTTACATGAGTAAAATGTGTGCTTTTATTTAAAATGCATCTCTGGGTTATTTGTGGGGCATAGGAATTCGTTCATATATTTTTTTCAAAATATAGTCCGGCCCCCCACAAGGTCTGAGGGACAGTGGACCGGCCTCCTGCTGAAAAAGTTTGCTGACCCCTGGTCTCGTCTGTTTGGAGCACGACCTCTATCAACACAGCACCAGCACAACCATCTGTTTGGTGCAGAGTTTCCTTACATGCGGAGGCATCGATGGGCACCCTTTGAACTGAGCCAAAACAATTCTTTCACAAAAGCTGTTCCAAAATGGAAAAGTTGAGATCACTATGTATGTATTCAGCTAAAGAAGGAACCTGCCCACTTCCAAGCTATGGCTTTATATCAGAAAGACAGAAAGAAATGCAGTTTGGCTTCAGCTCTCTATTTTTGTCTCTGGATTCTTCCATTATGTGCAGCTGAAAGTTATTTTGGTTTTGCTGTATGTCAGAAAATAACACAGCTCTCCTTAAGGGGCTTTGATTCTGCTAATGTTATTCTGGTGACCTTCAGAAAAGGAGGTTTCTTGTATTCAAGGGCAGAAAGCAAAGGCTTTTTAGTAATAACACCAGCACATTATAGGATGCATGTGTGGCATGAAATGTGTGACTTTCTAATTGCAATTAAATATATTCAGGATATTAATTGCAGCTGGAGGGCAAGACAGTTTGAAGGCTGCAATAAGGATTAGGAGCTGGGGCTGGGGGGGGGGAGGAAGGCACTAGTGTCAGGAGTTGGGGGGAAGACAGAGGGAGATGAAATCCTAAGGGTTACAACAATAAAGACTTTTTATTGGGCCCCCAAGATTCCATTTTACATTCTTCTTAGGAGCACCACAATGATGATTTCTAGTGTGCTGTGTAACTAAATTGGGGTTAGGGAAAAGAAAGGCAGGAGGGCCTGATCTGCCTCCCTGTAATGCAAAAACAGCGCAACCAGAGTCTTATCCCCTGGCCTAAAGGGAAGAGAAGCTGATGGAAAGCAAGCTACTTAAGTGAAACCTGGAATTCTGTAGGTTGTAGAGAGCACTTTAGCTTTATTGCCTAAGGGAAGATTGCTATTATATATGGAGGCAACTACCTATTGGTTCCATATAGTCACTGGAGTTAGGAGAGGTTAAGGGGAATATCTTAACCGTTAGCCAGAAATCCCAAAGCCAGGGCAGTGTGTACTTAAAGAAATAAAAACCCCAACTCTTGCTGCAAGGCAGCCCAAAATTCAATACTAAGAGGCGAATTCTGATTATTTGACCTAAATCTAAGAAAATAAGAAAATTTGCATACCTGATCTCACATTGTATAATTTGCTTTGCTTCTTAAAACTATTATTCATTGTTGGTTCTTGTTCTGTCACAGGAAGAGGCAAGGAAGTATGCAGGGTACTGAAGTCCTGCCTTGCAATCATTGGAAATCTTATCCATCCAACCCTTTGGCTTCTGAAATGAGAGTGGACCCACTTACCTTTAGAAATATGTTCATAGCCATAAACGTCTAGAAATTCACTTTGAAATTATACACACAGTCCTGTGGGAAAAAAATGCATCTAAAGCAATGCCCCACTCAGCCTCCAACCTTCAGGTGTTGAGTAGGTGTTGATTTATTTGGTGCATCTTCACTTGAATGCAAGTTGAACCCTTCACATGATCAGGAAGCTTTCTTTTTCAGGATCTTCAAATATTCAGAAAGTTCTGCTTGAACACGAATAAAAGCTCTATTTGGACTTTTGTCACTCAACATGGGAAAGGTCAGGGACTGAGTAGGCTGGTGATGTGCACCAGGATGTTAGAGGCGGGTCTTGAGTACGTGCTTCTGTCCCCATATACCAGGCACCCCCAAACTTGGCCCTCCAGATGTTTTGGGACTACAATTCCCATCATCCCTGACCACTGGTCTTGTTAGCTAGGGATGATGGGAGTTGTAGTCCCAAAACAGCTGGAGGGCTGAGTTTGGGGATGCCTACCATATACAGTCAGAGCAGTAACATGCTCTGTCAAATGCTGAAACATGCCTTGCGTGATAATGGAGTTAAGTGTTGGCAGTGTAGTTTGGCTTTTGTGATTCTGAAATACTGTACCCTTTCCTGTAGTACATTGTCCTGTAGAACAATGGGTGCATTAAAAAGTATATCCATAATTTAACTGGGCACCGTATGAAGAAGTGCTTCCTTATGTCTGTACCGAATTGATTGCCCCAAGTTCTAATATTAAGAGAAGGACTTCTGCATCCACTTTCTACACACAGTTAATTGGCCCAACAGTGGTCCATTGGAGCATGCAATAGGTACATTGGTGAGGAGGCATCAGCATAACTTTCCTTCCTTCTCTACTTCCCCCCAAAATCTATCTTGTTCTAGGGACATGCTTTGAAACAGTTGTCTTGATAAGACCATAATTATTTTCCAGGGGAGACAGGAGATAAAATTATCACAGCAGTGTCCCCAAAGAACTCACACATACAATTAGTGTAACTATTAGGTGTGTCTGCAGTGTGCCCTGTGCAGAAGCGGTGTTGAGGCAGAAATATTCAGTTGCATATCAGAGACATGAAGTGCCTTTGAAACCTGTATAACTGTTAATATTCTCAACAACAGGAAAGGGGCTATTGGGTTACCATTACACACAGCTGCAGTGTAATGTGTAGCTTGGCCCTGTTCATCCAAACTCAGGCATGTTTACTCAGAACATCGCAAATGAAGTTTACTTCACAACAAGAAGTATTAAAGCTTAGAATGCATAGGTTGGAATGACATCAAAGAATAACATAAGAACTATGTATGAATGTTCTGTTGAAGCATATGGGGCTCTCAGAGTCCAAGTTACACTTCTGTAGTTTAACCCTGAAGGTCCAACTCTTCCAAAGAGCTTAAAACTGGGAATTAGAGTGTCATCTTTGGCACAAAACTGGTGAAAACCTGTGGAATTGTACCTGTATCATAAATTGTCAATAGCATTGGTAGAATCTCAGAGATATTTCATTGAGAGTTGCTCCTCAATATCTTGGTATTTGCTAATCTTGTGCATCAAGATGAAAGAGGAATGCAGCATGGACCCAAATACCCAGTTACCTGGACTATCTCCAAATCTAAACCTGTTTAGCACAGAACTGATCCACACCTTGCAAATTACCAGGATACCTGGTGGTGTTGCCCCGTAAGTACAATGCTAGCAGTATTAGCAATGATAAAATGCAGGCTTTCGTCATTTTTGGTGGAGGTGTCCTTTGGGTCAAATATTTGGATCGCTTCATGAGAACTGCTGCAAAATATTTTGGGGGCAACAGATTTTAGCACAGAATTGGACATCTGCTTTATGCTCCAAAGGAATGGAATGGTACCTTCAATTTCTTGCAACTGCAGAAATGGGCACGCAACAGTATCAGAGAATGCTGAAAATATTATAAGAATTATTAATATTTAGGAGGGTGGGCTCACAGAAAACTGGGCCACCCTACTTTCAACTGCAACAAGAGGTCCTATTTTAATTTTACTCTATATAGTTACTTCAGGCAGGGCACGTTTTACCAACACTGGGATACAGACTTCAAATTTTCTTGCAGTTGCTGAGAGGCTCAGAGAATATTGTGTGCGAACCTGGAAGAAAACAAACAGCAAGCTATCAAAGTAAATCGCAGTCAGTTGAAAAGGCTGAATAGAGGTTAATTCAATTATTTAATGGATGTCTACTTCTGTTCTTTCCTTCGGGCAGCTGTGCTTTTGCATGTTCTGCTTTCCACTCGAGACATATTTCTTCAGAGTTCTTTCCCCTAACAGCAAGAATATTTCACATTCCTTGCTATATACCTTAGTCTTCAGCATTATGACAGTCTTCCCATACAGTCGGATGCCTAAATTTTGCTGTGCCCATTGGTAATGTGAATGACGCATTCAGTTCAGGAAAAATGTCGGGAAGGTTTTTAAAATATCAGTATACAAAGCTTATGAGCAGGCTTCACATTTATTTATCAGATGAGTAGTTTTAATAATCTCAATGTCTAATACCTTTGGCATGCAACAGGGCCTGGAATTTTGGACAACTTATGCCCATCATTGCTGCGCCTTCAGCTCTTGAAACTACTACCGGTACTTATTAGAGGCAGGGTCTGGGTATCTTAACCAGGTCTCACCAGAATTGCTGCATATTTTCAGACTGCGGTGGCTTGGACTCACAGTCCAGTTCAAAGATAGTTTACAAAGCGGGTTCTCCTTCATGGAGAGCACGTGTTGCGGTGGGGGCTAACAAGACTCCCCTCTATTGCTGGGCAAGATCGGATAGATGGTCAAAGCTTCTGATTGGGTTCTGTGGGTTGTTGGGCAAAGTTATATGTTGCAATGTTTGATGGACAGCCCAAGGCTATATATTCACCGTGCTCCCAGTGTGAGCCCTCTTCGCTGCGTGCATCGGATCGCCCACCCTCCCTCCCCATAATTTAGGCTTGCGCTTTGACCTTACTATGCCTGTCATGGGGTCGTCTGCTTTTGGGGCAGGGTTCCTGGTAGGAATTTTTCCATCTGGCTGATTGGCTGGTGCCATTTGGTTTTCACCTACTGCGTAGCAATTAGTCACAACTTGTAAGGTTGGCGGTTAGGCATTGGCTATTAAATTGGTTGGTGGAGGGGAAGCGGTTGGCTGTGCCTGCCCCTCCAATGCTGCTGCTGTGTGGGGAATTCCGTTAAAGGAATCCAGGGGCTCACCATGCTTTTGTCCGTTCCCCTGGTCAGGGGCTAGGGCCACACAAGAGCCCCTGGGAACATTAGGGGAGAGGGAGGGCGAGACCCGCTGCCCCCATTCTCTCCCCAAAGTGTTTTCCCTTTACTGACTTCCGCAAGGTGGGCGGATTTCAATCTGTCCCTAGGAGGGGACAGATAGTTGGAACCACTCACATTTTGTATTTTAATAAAGTTGTGGCCAAAAAATCATGCCAAAAACCTAAAACTTAATTCCTGTGTGAAGTGTGTGTTATTTGAGGGGTGGCTTGGGGACCTGGACACGCAAAGATGGGCCTCCTGTCAGTTTGCATTTCTTTGTGCAGAAGGTATTGATCTTTCCTTTTTTATTGATTCAAGAGGGTTCTAGAAGCTTCTCTGTGTGGTACAAGCTAGTGCAAGCTGGAAGTTTCTAGCTGACAAGCAAGTTTTTATTCTGCCTAGAAAGAGGCAGAAGGTGCTGATGTTTGGCTTATTCCTTCAGAGAAGCTGAACAGCTGGTTTAAATTGGTTCTGTTATCTCTTTCACTCAAGGTCATGCTGACTATAATAATAGGCCAGAAGGAGCTTGAGTTTCACTTTCTATCTCTCTTTCCTTCTGGTATGGTGTTCTGTACATAGTATGCTTAGTGTTAAGGTTTTAGTCCTATTGTAAGTTATTGTAAATTTAAGTTAAGACTGTGCCAATGCTTAATGTATGGATTTTTGACCATTATGCTCATTTGCCTTCAGTAGCAGTAAAGCTCTGCCAGATAAAATACAATTGCCTCTGTTCTATTTTTTTTTGGGGGGGGGGATCCTGCAATGAGCTACATTTATTTTACTCTGCTAACTATACATTGGAATTTGCTCTGGATCAATATTGAGCAGAATTCTTGACACCTCCATCCTAAATCCACCTAAAAGTCTGGATATTGTCAGAGTCCGGAGGCAATTTTGTCCTTATATAAGGCCTTGCTCCAACATGTTGGTTAGGAGGAGAAAGACAAACCTATTAGGGGTTGTAACCATTTTGGGCCATGGAGTTTTGAGAAAAATAGTTGCTGTGGTGCATATGGCAGAACACAAATGGTTGCCATGGAGATGTGGCATTGCATGTAAAAGAGCAGGGGAAGAATGACAAGAGCATAAAGTGGTGCATTGTTGGTTTTTGTTGGAATATTTACTGAGACCTTTTATAGGCTCTACAAGCAGTGCTGGACTGGCAAACCTTGCTGTACATAATGGTAGGTGCAGCACTGCCCCATCCTATCAGAATGATGAAGATTCCTGTTCAAAAGGAAAGTGGACTTGCTTAAGGCTTTTGCTTCAGATTGCTTTTTCTCAGCACAGGACAACAGCTGTAGCAGTAAGGCTAATAGCTAGTTGACACTATGCACTGCACATTTACATGCTTTCCACTGCAGTTGAATGAGATGCTTGGAGAGGGGGGGTACTTTTTATAATGCAGCTGTCAAGATGTTGCCGCCAGAAAGCACAACAGGTGCCATTATGTGAGAGCCTATCCAGCTGTCAGATTTTGCTTAGATTTATGCTAGACGGTGAAGAGAATGAAGCAGTAATGGTCCTTCAAAAATAGGGGAAGAAGACCAAAGTTACATCATGGTACTGTGCATGTTTGTTTATGCAGAAGAAAGTTCAGTTCAGTGGGTCTTTCTCCCAAGTACTTCAGGTTAAGAACAGTTTCAGGTTAAGAACGGACCTCCAGAACGAATTAAGTTCTTAACCCGAGGTACCACTGTATTGGAAAGTGTTAGCATGGTTGGAGTACTGTGGCATAAAGGAGGAAGGAGAAGGCATCTAAGGGACCCAGAAGTTGAACTGAGAGAGGCAAATTGAGAAGTATTCGTAGGTTAGGGAAATGGTCCAAAACAGGCGTAGCAGTATCAGCTCTCAGTCACTCCAACTGAGCCCCCTGGGAGAGCTCCTCAGAGCCATGTGTGCCATAGATCTGTCACATGCCCCTTAAACTAGCATCTTGCCACCAGGTGCACTGGGGTTTTTTTTATCCCATTGTCATTGCTGAAATAAGGTTTCAGTCCAGTCCAGTGAGCTGTTGTACATGGGTTGTGTGTGTGTGTGCCATATTGTCATATGCCCCAGGCAGTCAAATGTCTTTGGCCAGCCCTGGGTTATATAGAGAGATCATGGAGCACATAGCAGTGTAGATATAAAAACTTGTGATATTACATTTTGAAAGTTTATTATATATATAGTTTGCTCTGGATTTTGCTGTCCAGAGAATGCTTTTCTGTCACAAACACTTTCTTTGAAACATTAACTTTGCATAGGCTTGTTGAGGTTTGCTGTTCTGCTTTTGCTAGGTTTTCCTTTAGCCATAAAGTGGCCCTAGAATAGAAAGGGGGGAGGGAACCCATTCACTTTCTGTCTTCTTCATCAATCATACTACGACAACCTATACAACCCATTCCAGAGTAAAAAGACAACCACTGTCTGACTGGGAAATGTAGCAACGGGATAAGTAATGCTTAAGAAATCAGTAGACTGTGACTAACTACGGTTGATGACTTTGCATGTCTCATGCGAGCTCTTTAGTACTGATGCCAATATCCACTGACACTTCCAAGCAAAGGCAAGGAAGAAGCCTTTATTTACATTGTCATTCAACATACGTCAATAACAATAACACAAAATTAGAAAGAACAGTGTGGTCCATTTGATAGAAAGCTGGGGAGACCACATGCAAACAAGAACAGGGGTTCTATAGCTTTAACGAATATATTTGATATGGTAGAGACTTTCCCCCCACTACTTCCTTCATTTCTATTATTAAAGACTTCATTTGTTTTTCATTCTTCAAATTATATTCATTTTCTTATTAATTCAGTATTCTTTTATTTGTTTTCATTATTACATTTCCTGGCCTTTCTCCCACACCCATAACTTATTTTCTACTACCTGCAGATGTGGTAGCAATCAGAACTGATTTGGCAGCAGCCATGTTATTTAACCAGAATGACCCAGAACAATGTAACATGCAAAGCATTGGGATGGGGGGGGGTGCGGTAATGGCAGCCACCACAAAAAATGGTCTCTGTCTAGATGCTGACATTTTTTTTCTCAGAACACCCCAGAATGATTAAACATTGGTTACATTCTGGAAAAATAAAATAGCAGCTTCTAGGAGGCAACTGCTGAGAGAACATTGAGTGCTGATGGGGAAGGCAAGTCCACTCCTCCAAATGAGTTATGAATGAGTATGAATTGGGCAAAGAAAGCAAACCCATATTGTTTCATAACATATTAAACTTGAACCAACAACAACAACACTTTATAACAGTCATAGACCAGCGTAAGTAGGGAGGGGTACAATCATTTAAAATCATGTAAAATCTAAAAAAAGTTAAAAAACTAAAACTAAAAAACCTAAAAGGAGTATAAACAGAATATATTTAAGTCCATAAGAATCCAAAAAAGGCTAAGAAAGTCTAAAAGAAGGGTTAGGAACATCAGACAAGAGTGAAAGAGCACAAAAGGCTAGTATATAGCTATCAGTCTACAGAACACTCCAATATGAGTGCTCATTATATCTAGTTTGTGGCACAGGTCATCATCCGTCGAATCTTGAGTGCTGCTGTGCAGAATCTGGCAACGTTGTATGTTGTATCAGGATTGGAACTTGAACCAAGCGAACCCCATTCAACACAATTTTTTATTCCTTACAAAACTATGTGAAAGGCCTTGCATTCTCTCAGGAAGGATGAGGTTGAAGCACCAGAAGTGCAGGATGGCTTGTGATGATAAGGAGTCAGTTTAATCTTAATGTTATACTTAGCTTTTTACCTGGGTGCATGTAAATAGAATATGAGAATCAGAAAGCAGAGGGAAGCCATATAAGAATGAGGGTGAGGGAATAGTCTTTGGGTGCCTCTGGATGGTGCAGGAGGACATCAAGCACATATCGAGATCTTTTGCAGATTGCAAATAAATGGATAAATAGAATTAAAAGTGTGGGATGAACAAATAATTAATAAGGAAGTGTGTAAATTTCCCACAAACAAATTAAGATGTTTACTGTCATATAATCACTCCATATATAAATAAGAATGAATGCTTAATAAAAACGGGACACGTGCAATTGTCTCCAGTAAAGTTCCCCAGTGGGTGCAGGTGGTGCTGTGGTCTAAACCACAGAGCCTAGGGCTTGTGGATCAGAAGGTCGGTGGTTCAAATCCCTGTGATGGGATGAGCTCCCATTGCTTGGTCCCAGCTCCTGCCAACCTAGCATTTTGAAAGCATGTCAAAGTGCAAGTAGATCAATAGGTACCACTCCAGTGGGAAGGTAAACTGTGTTTCTGTGCGCTGCTCTGGTTCGCCAGAAGAGGCTTAGTCATGCTGGCCACATGACCCAGAAGATGTACGCCGGCTCCCTCGGCCAGTAAAGCGAGATGAGCACCGCAACCCCAGAGTTGGACACGACTGGACCTAAAAATCAGTATAAGCAAGTGAACAGATTAGCAGGACCTGAATAAATTCAGCAGTAGAATTTATTCAGTAGGAGATAATTAGTAAAAAGTAGAATTTGGTAACTTAGAATATGTGGAAGAGAGGGAAAAGAAAAGATATCAGAGGAGGAGAGAAAGGGAAGTTCTTAGGTGTTTTGTGTTGTGTCCTTGGTTTGTCATGGTTTTGTTTCCATTTTTCTTTGTATATTCTTTACTTAACATTTTTTTTAAACTGTATGTAGAAACACAAATAATACTTTTTAAAAGAAAGGTATTTGTTTATGTGAATGTTTGCATTGGTCCACTACAGATCTGGTAACAGCTGAGCCCCTATATGCAAAAAATAGTTTTACCATGATTATTGTTACTATGCTAATGGTTATGTACTGGGTGGCAAAATTAACTAACTACAGCACATCCTAATATTTACATGCAGATTGATGTATCCATTTCCTCTAAGAGATACAATTTCTCACTAAATATTAATTGGTTCCTTTTGAAGCACAAGAACAACAATATGACATTGTTTATACAAGTAATTGCATTCAGATTGCTGTTGCAGGTTGTTTTTTCCTCATTTTAAATTGAGATCAGTGATGCCAGTCCAATTCATTACCACCATATTAGTCCATATTCAATACTAGGAACACAAGCTACATGGTTGAATTAGAAAAAATAAAAAATAAAAAATTCCTTCCAGTAGCACCTTAAAGACCAACTAAGTTCTTGGTATGAGCTTTCGTGTGCATGCACACTTCTTCAGATATTTGGTATCTGAAGAAGTGTGCATGCACACGAAAGCTCATACCAAGAACTAACTTAGTTGGTCTCTAAGGTGCTACTGGAAGGAATTTTTTATTTTATTTTGTTTTGACTATGGCAGACCAACACGGCTACCTACCTGTAACTAGAAAAAAAAATGAAAGTTTGGATTAAATTTTAATCCAGAAGGTAACATTGGGAGATGGTAGCAGTGGGAATATGTTGGTCCCATGAGTAGAAGTACAGAATTAAAGCTACTTGATATTAAAACCTGGGGGAGGAAACCCCACTTGGGTTAAATGGCTGGTGGGAAAATGTTAACACTTCCTCTTCTCTGCTTATAGTCATCCCTGCTTGAAGCAGCTTTCCCTGCTGAAAAATGGCCAATGGATTATTATTTGAGCTGCAGAATCTGCACAAGATTGAGAGTGGTTTTTCTCCCTCTCTCTGATCAGAACACCGGTTGGCATCGTATTCTATTTTCCTACTCACATCCTCCCATTTGCTTTGGCTTTCTTGTAATTCCAACTCCCTGTCCTTGCAAAGTCATAGAAACATCTGATGTTTTTTTAAAGTCACAAAAGGAAGGGGAAACAACATTCAAATGGCAGCGACAGAATGATGAAAAATGCAGGCTCTGAAATACTTGCTGGGGGGCAAGGAGACTTGCACGTGTCCCATCATCCGCCATGGTCATGCTTAAACTGACTTTTGTTGCCATGCAAATCACAAACACCTCTTCGTCACAAATATTCTCTATTCAACCCTTTTCTTATTTGCAGAGTGGATTGCACAGACTCGGACAGGGATTAAGTCACAACCATGGGTTGAGAAGATCTTTCTTTCAGCCTGATTAGTATTGGCTGTAGCCGTGCCAATGAGAACAGGTGCCTCTGCCACTGAAGGTGCATCTAAAAAGGACAGCTGAAGCAGAGGTACTACACAGTCCCCTTTGCAAGCCCATAAGAGTGATCTGCTTTGCAAATTATTACAGGCTCCACCCCTTCATCTTCTTCCCCATTTTTCTAGGATCTCCAGTTTGCTTTTCCCTCTGCTTCCACCACACCACACATCTTTTTCTTAGTGCTCAGTTATATAGCTGAAAATAAAATGTTTTAAATGTGTAGTAAAGTACACTATACAAATGTGACACTAGATGGAGATAGTGAGCTATGCAAAATTCAATGTATTTTTCAAAACGTTTTTTAAAAAAGCATTTTCACAGCTTTTTTAATATGTGTGTAGATTCCACCTTAGACTTATTCACTTTCCCTTAGCTTACTTACTTCTGCTAGCACATCCTCTTCAGTGATTAGGTTTTTCTAATCATACAGGTAGTTGTGGGCGGAGTGACAGAATTCATCTACTGGCTGCTCTGCTGCAAGACCAGCCATGTTAGCTTGTTCTCCCTCCCTCCCTCTTTCTCTCTCTCCCCCTCTCTCACACACAATTGTAGTTTCTAGAGGGGAGGACACTTGAGTGGCCTTGCACACTGAAGATATTCCACACTGAAGGATTTGTATTGGATGCCTGAATATTTGAATGACCAGAAGTAGAATTTTAAATCTGATAAAATGTAAATGGTAATGGGGAATCCTCATACGGGGAGAAAATAGACTTCAAAAGGCCAAGCAGTACAAAAATCAGCATTTATTTATTTATTTATTTATTTATTTATTTATAAATGTTGATTTAATTTAAGGCTATTTGTCCCACATCTTAACAGTATTTAATATTTAGTGAAAGTATAACTATGCCTGCAAATGCGAAGTATTGAGTTTTTGTGACAGTTTGTACCTAAGGCATGTTCTAATGCATAATT
This sequence comes from Lacerta agilis, assembly GCF_009819535.1. Classification (NCBI taxonomy): domain Eukaryota; kingdom Metazoa; phylum Chordata; class Lepidosauria; order Squamata; family Lacertidae; genus Lacerta; species Lacerta agilis. The sequence continues at coordinate 53,291,406 of NC_046314.1, forward strand.
CATTTAAGCTGTGTCAGAGAACAAACTAGAGCTAGAAAATGATTTCCTTAACAGCCCTTGAAAACCTAGAGTAATGCAAGGGGGTAAGACATGTTATTTGCTAAGTTCACAGTGGCTGAAATCTGTAATTGAATGTGCTTGCTAATTTAATTTCCTCTGCTTGCTCATGAACAAAATAGCTTCCTCTCTGATCTGCACAGATTAAAAGTGAAAGGACAAAATATTGGGGTGGGTGGGTCAGTCTGCTTATACCTTTGGAAATTGAAAAGATGTGTAAATTGTAGAATATGTAGAAACTCAGCAAATGTGGACAGCTATAGATCAACATGGGTGCTTAATTTCAACATATGCTATGGTGGAGACACCCATTGAATGTTGACTGATACTTCTTCTGTGTCTGACAAATGTAGACTCACGGTGGCAGAGAGGTCAAAATGCCTGACTCATGAAATGAATGAATGAATTCATGGCAAAGCTGTCAACCTGTTCATGGCAGAGCTGTCAACCTTCCTTTTTTTGCAATGGGAAACGGCCATAGCTGTCAACTTTCCTTTTTTTGCAATGGGAAATGGCACTGGAATAAGGGAATTTCCCGCAAAAAAGGGAAAGATGACAGCGATGGTTCATGGGTAAGCAGGGAGAGCATCACTGTTGAGGTTCAATCTCCCACCTGTCACAGCTAGTATTGTGCCAGAGGCAGTAAAAGTAGCAAGGCCGATCCTTCACTGTTGCCAGAATTGCCAAGAATATGAAAATGTTCCTAGAGAAAAGGCGTTCTGGCGGTTCCCTCACTGCGAGAAGCAAAGCTACAGGGAACCAGGCAGAGGGCCTTCTCGGTAGTGGTGCCCACCCTGTGGAACACCCTCCCATCAGGGGTCAGAGAGATAAACAACTACCTGTCATTTAGAAAATACCTGAAGGCAGCCCTTTTTAGGGAAGTTTTTAATCTGTGACTATGTATTGTATTTTAATATTTGTTGGAAGCCGCCCAAAGTGGCCGGGGAGACCCAGCCAGATGAGTGGGGTATAAATAATAATAATAATAATAATAATAATAATAATAATAATAATAATAAAACAGAAAAAGCAAAGAGTGTGAGTTACCTCCATAAAGACTGAAGGGAAGGAAGTGGTGACTTGGCAATAAAGGTAGAATGAAACATTGAGCCAGAAACTAGCAAATAGGTACCAAGAGTAAGTCATAACCATATGGTTCCTGTGGCCAGTAATTATGGGGTTCCTGGGAATGGTAGTGGTTGAAACTAGGACTTGATAGTCAGAAAGACGCTTCATTTATGGTGGCAAGTTATTACAGGTGGGTTACTTGTGGCATAGTGTATGCGTGAAGCTTTTTTCATGCATAGCCCTGATATTAATGACATATTTGTGGTGGAGCACTGCAGTGTAGGCTGTCTCCGCCCTACTTACACACAGCCCAGTGGAGCATAAGGACGGCACGTGTTGATAGGAACTGCAGACATGTATTGGCTCCACACTACACATTGTGTTTTGCATGTGTGGGGTGGTTGATGGTTTGTGAGCCCCGGGCTTGTATCACACAGGTCACACACAAGATACTAGTTTCCCTTTTCTCCTGTTTTCTTGCTCTCAGCTAGTCCTGCTCGTTTAAATTTTGCATTATCCCAGATAATGTGAATTTGTTTATTCAGACTTTGCCTAGTCAAAGGGAGTAGAGTGGTGACAAACAGTAGCAGGTCAAATGCCAAACCCCAAATGACCCTACATCAAGATGTGAATATCCAAGCTTAGGAACGTGAAGCAGTATCATTCTGCAGTAGAGGCTCATCTGTTAGGCTGAATAGAGCACTGCCCCCACCAATCTCAGTCTGCCTTAAGGCAGACTAGTTCAGGTGTGCCACCAGCTATCAGTTTGCTCCTCCTTAGTCTCAGCGTTGGTCCTTGTAAAATTTGGCAGGGAGAAGATGGAGGACCATTAGTTGGCTCCTATTCTCATTGGTTTGGGCTCCACTTACTGCTGGTCTCTTAGCTTTCCATCCCCCCAGTCCTAATGAGCACAGGCTGCCACTGGAACTCTGAAGAAGATTTTGAATTATGAATAGTATCATGATCAGATAATGAAGCTGTATTTAACTAAAATAAATGGGAAGCGTTGTTGAAATAATCTGCATTTTATTTAGGAGAATAGGTGAGGCCTTTTAAAATATGAATCACTGACACGTTTTATAACATTGGGCAGTTTGACATAAACCAAACAGTTCATTTGTTTGTTAAATGCCTCTTTGGGTAAGTACAACCTCAAGTTTCCAAACAAGCATCTCAATCTAAAGGATGATATGCCCCCTCCCTCGTTCCCCCCAAAAGTATCACAGAATTAATTACAACATTTAGGAGATGACAAAATATGTGCTATATCAAATATATTTTGAAGAACAAAGATATTAAGGAGGCATACTCTTGGAACGGAAACATTTTAGTAGTATGCCAAGGTGTGTATCAAATAACTATCCAGACGGAGAATGCATTCAAACACACAAAACAAAACATTTCCTGTCCTTGGTTAATTTTTCTTTTGAAGAGCCTTTTGGATGCAACCTTCATCACAACAAGAGCCTATTTCTTGCATTTCAATAGTGAAATGAATTGGAGTTGTGGTGGGCAGGGCTGAAATGTTATTTGGTGTGTGCAGAAGACTGTGTTTCTAATTCAGGCACCTGTAATCAACCACTGAGTGCCTACTAGGGCTAAAAAATGATGCACCATTGTCTGTTTAAATTCCCTTATTAAGAAATTAATCAGAATTTCCAAGAGAATGAAATAGGCATGATGTCCTGAGATCTGGAGAAAGCCTTGAATCTAGTTGTGGCTTTGCTTCAGCAGAAAGTTCTGCTCACGCAAGTTCTGTGTGGAAAACCTCTGGAGAGAATGGGTATGGAGTGATGAGCTACAGGAGTTACAGAGGGCCGGTGAGAACCAATAACCAATAGGGATCTAACACTATTTAACACTAAGTGCTAAGGAACATAGTATAAACCCATCGTGGGAGCTGCACAACAGCACTATCAAACCCTGATAGTGTGTCCTTGTTTCTCAAAACTCAAGACCAAACATTTCACTTTCTCATCCAACTTATTCTTGGTGTCTGCATGCCCTTCATTTTCCCTGTGCGTCTTCTCTCAAATTTTCTCAGCATTCCTCTCCCAACTTCACAATGGTGATCTGTCCCTGTTCCCCCCCCTCTTACAGCCACTTTTTATGCTTTCATCTTATGACTCTGTTCCCCTCCCATTTGTAAAACATGTCCGCTTCTGTTAACTGTGTAATAATTCTCAGATCTTGTGTCCTTTTCGCATAGCTTCCTAGCCATATTTATACTCTCCTTATTTACACACAAGTGCCTCTAAATCTGCAAATTCCCACCATAGTATTTCTCTTTGCTTATCCTTGAGCTATTCCCAGAGTAATTCATGTAGTACTGCTACTTGGGCAACTGGGAAATTCATGCTGCACCTCATACACAGTGGAAGTTGTGGAAAACCAGTCTTAGGTCGTATTCAAATTTTTACTTAACAGAATTTTTTCATGTTACCGATAGCTCTATTTTAATTTTATGTGTTCTTCCCCTGACCTTTCCCCCCTTTTCTTGAAGCTCTTAGAGTGCAGTCCTAATCTGTTGATGTTAATAGCTAGAGTAGGTTTAGAATGACACTTTGCTTCTTCTGTGCTGACCTCCGCCAGCAGAGAGGAGCATGGGTGGTGCTGGTAGGGCAAAAATACTGCTGGGCTTCAGGTGATGGGCCACAAAACTGGGTTTTTCAAGGATGGGGGTAGCTTTGGATCTGCCGGATCCAGTCTCCCCATGGACCCCCCAAAGGGCTACATCATTTGAATCCCTCAGGTACACCAGCACATGGCATAGTGAAAAGGTAAGGAAAAAACATCCACTACTCCCTTCTACCCTAGTCATTGTTGGCTAGCAGGACCTGAAATGTGATGTCTGCTACTCCTTCTTGAACCCACCTAGGGCTGCTATACAATAATACAATATGTCTAACAAAGCTTTATGCTTCTAATCCCCATCTCCTGTCAGAAATTTAACCATAACATATTTATCTGAAAACACTGGGACCTATATTTTCGTGATGAAGATTTTGTCTTTTAACACCAGGTCTTGATGCATTCTGGTAAGAATAGTTCTTAGACAACATCTCTTGTAGTATTTGCTCTCACACAAAAGCATTTTTTTTTTTAGGAGTAAAGGATTTTGGCTAAAGATGTTGAGTGAAATTGTAACAATGCACACATTGAACATGACCCATGTAGAAAGAGACTCATTATATTTAATTCTTGGTGATAACAATATGACCATGGACAGGATATCTGATTAGAGATATACATAAACAAGGCTACTTTTAGGTGCCCCCCCTCCCAAATTCTCACACTGATAAGAATGTACCGCAGCCACTAGGAGACATGCATTTTGTTTTGCAAAATCCCTAGCAACAAATATACCCATCTTTAAAAGTTAAGTTTCTCTGGATAAAACATGCAATTCAAGTAATGGCATATCAAGGTTTCAGATTAATTGGCTTTATGAAGCAACATTCAACTCATCTGCAAAGCAAAGCAATTAATACTTCTGAGATCAAGGGCCAATGTCTGATTCATACCATTTTGACATTGTGATTAAAGCTAGCTATTTACTTCCTCTAAGCCCTACTGGTATTGGGAGGAAAAAAGAAGGAAATCGGTTCTCAAATGCGCTATGGTACTTTCTACAGTTAAATAACACTGAGAAGGTGAAATCTTTCTTCAGAAAGCCCAAATTAAAAAGCTAAAAAAAGTTTAAACTGAAACTCGCAATAATGAGCAACAAATGAAATCCTCGGGAAAACTTGTGTTAAATCTTTGGCTTAAAGAAAGCTAAACTGGCAGGTCTTTGGAAAGCCAATTCATCTATACTACATAATAGACAAAGCATAAGAAAAAGAAATGACAGAAGCTTAAGGTTTCTGTGTGTCATAAGGTTGGAGGTAGATGCCATCCATCTACAAGAGGCCTGATCCTGCAGTCGGGATCTGAAACCTCTGCACTCATTGTTTAGCATAGTTCATTCCTGATCTAGGTGTTCTGGTGACAAATTAATCTGACACCAGCTCCGCAATTTCACATCTTGATCAGGCACTGTTAAAAGTCTTGATGTTTCTTATGAGGTATAAAGTATGAATTATTTCAACAAGCGTGACATGATATCAAAAGGGTCAATCACTTCTGTATCTACAGATACAGTTGGATTGAGAGATATCAAAAGTGCCTTTTGTAGATACACTGAAAAGGCACTGGAGTTGTTGTTTTCCAAAACAACTTTGTTTTTTAAAGTTGTTATCCTTACTCATTTTACTTATCCATGGAAAAGTCTATAGCAAAGGAAGCAGTCCTGCAAGTCTGTACTTCCGAAGAGCTATTCTTCTCACTAGGACAATTTACCATGTAGTTCAATTACTTAGGTCTCTTTTGATTTAGGCTTCTATCTTATACCCAGTGTCCTGGAAGTAAGCCCCGCTGAACTCAGTGGGATTTACTTTTGAGAAGCCATCCGTAGGATTGCATTACTAGGTACCAGTCCAACACACAGTGGACTTCTTCCCTTCCACTAGTGGCAGTTATTGGACTGTTATGAATTCCAGTCACTTCTAGATTGACCTAGAGGTGAAAAAAAAGAGATGTCCAAACATTGTCGCGAACTGGTCAAGTCTCTTAAGGCACAGTTAACCTGAAGAATTGTACCTTCCTATAAAAATAAATGCCAGTTCTATGGTAATGTTATCTTCCTCCTGGAAACATAGTCAATACACAACAAAGCTTACATGTGTTAAGTAGATTTGTATCCTACAAACATTCATGAGGTTTGACATTGTAACTACAGGTGTAAAACAACACAGACAAAACACGACTATATGGAACAACTTGTTTGCAAGGACACATTATTATTTAGAGACTTACTGTGACTGACAATTGGAATAATGATATTCCGACATCCTCATCTAGACCAATATTGTGCATTTCATTTTGATGCTAAGAAATCAGTCTTGAAACATAAAATGAAGATAGATTGGGAGTTAGATGCTCATTTCAAGTATCCAAACTAAAAGTAATTAAGAGTGTAGAAATGCAGCAAAACTAAGCATAATCTTAGTTTATCTAATTGGGGCAGTACTGCACAAAATAAGACATATATAGCTGAGTACATAATTTGCTTCAATAATAGTAGCATAGTTTCCCATTGTATCTCTCCGGCGCCAAATAGTTAACTGGTTTTTCCCATTTATACATTGTATGCTAATACTGAATATGATTTGGAATAGTTTGGGGATAATGCATATGAAAATTTTTTAAACACCAAGTCCATGTCTAAAAACCCCCAAACCCTTTATTCTTCATTTAGTTCACCTCTGCTAGCCTGGCATATTCTCCATTTTTAAAAAGAAAACTGAGTTTATCTTTACACATACTTAGAAACAAATATATGGCAGGTTTTCACTGCATGCCTCCAAAGAGATCATCAGATCGCTATACAGTGTATGCTTTAAGGAGAAAAGAAAAGCTCTTGAAACAGAGTTTTGATTCAGCAAATAACTTTGGCATTGATCCATTTAAATGAACACTAGCATAGGTTGAGAATACTGTCACAAATTATTCTTCCTGTGCCTAAGTATTTTTGAGTGGGACATGTTGTAAATTGATACTTGGAAAATGCTTTTTGTTCCAACAAGACTTGAAAAACACACGACGGAAACATCTGTAAGAACATCTCCCCCCCCCCCCCACAAAACTTTACTTTTTGTCAAGTACTATTTCAGCACCATGCTTCCCTTCAGGAAAGGAGTACTTGGAGATTCTCTAAAATGCTGTTACATCTCCCCTCTTTTTGCCTCTGCTCCTCTGGAGATGAGCAGACAACCTTTCCAAGTGCATGTGACCTATTGGATCACATTTCTATGATCACAGGTGCCAATGGATTTCATGTGGCCCTCTGTAGAGGGCACAAAGTGCAAAATTGTCATAATGTCGCAGGTTGCGTGACGCTTATTGTTTTGGTGCCTTGGTCTTTGGCCCAGAAGTCTTTGGCTGTCCAGCCTTCCCTTTGTAGTCTTGAGCTGGAGTAACAGGGGGTTGGGATTTATGCCCATTGTATCCATTTACAAAGACACACTGATAGTAGCGGACAGCAGCTGGGAAGGGGAAAAAAGAAAAAAGAATTGTCACTAACACTTGGTTTTGGTCACTATTGCATTAAAGTGGCATTAATCTGAGGAAACACCAAGTTTGCCAAAGTGTAGGTTGACATTCCCACTTTACTTCTATACTGACTGTTGTTTGACTCTAACTCCCATCATTCCTGACCATTCACCATGCAGGCTGGGGTTTAACAACATCTGGAGGGTCACAGTTTCCCCACACCTGATATATATTATACTCAGATAGCTCCCATATAAATCTATAATATTGTCAGGATTGACTTTCTTCAACATAGTTAGAGCTGGTGCCATCACACTCAGGTGAATGCTAACTGCTCCCCCCTGCAATCTCATCTCCCCCATGTTTGTTTACCTCAACACAACAAATTCAATATTATGACCTAGAAATGACATGATCTTTCAAATCAAACTGCAATTGAACCCCATGCACCATTCTTATTTTATTAATAGAAATAAGATACAGTAAGAAAACATTCCAGTTACAAACTCACATTTTTCTTTCTTTGTTGCACTTAGATCACCGTGTCCCTCTATAAAAAATGAAGTAAATACAAGGTTCTTTAATACAAAGAAACTTAAAGCAATCTTTGTGTTTCTAGGTCAATGATGGAAAAGGGGGGAAATATAAAATCAGCACTGTTTGGGAGGTAGAATTAAGATATTGCAGTAGAAATATAGTAAGTTCTTGACCATTTGCATTGATTACTAGTTTGCTTCCAGGTATGGCTCAAAGTGCTGACCGTACAGGCACTGCAGCTAACCCTCTCCTGAGTCTTATAGTCAGTTCCCAGTTCTAGATCTAGATGACAGGATTGGGCTGATAAGTGTCTGAAAATATCAGGCCTCTAGAAGGAAGACAGTATATGACCGGCACAACCCCAAAACTATGTCTTTACGAGGAACTCTTCTCTTCCTTATCAAAAATATATATGCAAATATATATTTTTGCATAATGATTATTTGGACTTTCCATCATCTTCTGAAGCAACAAAGCTAAATGGAGTGTCCCTGGTGCCTACAGCTAAAAGTGTAAGCCCTTACCTGTATGTGTGTGTGTGTATCCTACTCAGTTACCACGTATTATACATGTCCTTTCTCATCTGCTCTTGTTTATCATAGAATGGAAGAATTGGAAGGGACCCTGAGGATCATCTAGTCCAACCCCCTACAATGCAGGAAAATGCAGCTGGCCCATACAGGGATTGAACCTGCAAGCTTGGTATTATCAGCACCATGCTCTAACCAACTGAGCTATCCAGGCCCTGTGTATCAACACAACCAGTCAAGTTTTCCAAGAAAGCTTTCTTCTTTTCTTAAATCCTTGTGCCATGCATATGTTTCTTGCATGATGCATTTTGAACTTGGGCACATACATCCAAGAAAAGATTCTCCATACAACAGAGAACCTTTATGTGAGTGAGCCTGTGGTGAGGCTAGCCTTTGCAGCCCCACCATGCCCCTTGTGTTATTTCAGTGTTTGTGGAGGGTCACATGAACCTCCCCAAAGACACATATGCACAGGGACATGCATTCTCACTGGGCTAATTATTGAAGACACACCGATGAATAATTGCTACTTTTCCCTACACACAAAAGGAAGCCAGGAGTCTGTACTTGAGCATAAAACATACCATAAGAAGCTGCCCTGTGCCTTCACTAAACCAATTAAATCCCTGCTCTGTTATGAAAACTCCATAAACAATTGGTGCTGGTCTTCTTCAAAGTTGTTTAAAGACTGTAAAAAAATAAAATCAAGCCATGAATCTTGACTTGAATATAAAAACTGTTATTTTGGCTAATTAGAGGCATCTCTGGGTAATTCCTTCATGAGCAAAATATGTAATGAGTTATGTGTGTCAGAAGCAGGTCACCCAGCAGACATTTATAATTAAAGCAAAGTAGTTTTGCAGAAATGGCAATGCAGACAGGTTTTTCTCAAGAGACAATGTGAGAAAACAAAATAATTATTCATTTGTATTGACAAGTTAATTGAAGACAGGATCAACATTAAAGATGGAAAATTCAACATAGTGCTAAGGCAAATGTTTCATCAGCACAAGGATTTCTTATTGCAAAATGGCAAATGTCCTCCCTTTCCTCCTCCCCCCCCGCACCCCTGAATACTGACCCTTTATTTGGGTTAAGTTATTTTCTAATGTAATCAAACAATTTCAGTGAATCTATAGCGATGACAGGGCAGAAAACCTCCCTGGGCCTTTGCCTAGGCTACAAATTACTCAGCCTGGGCATTGGGAGTGTGTTCACCAGCTATTATCCCTTCTTTGAACTCTTCAAATGGTGTATGAAGGAGACCACTGCAGCAGAAATAATTTGACCAGGAACAAGGGGGTTTCACCAAAATAAACTGAGCTGTCCAAGAAGTGGGAGCCCTTGAGAAAGAAGAGGAACAGAAACTCTGTCTCCATCATTGGCAAGCAAGCAAGCAAGCAAGCAAATAAACAGACAGACAGACAGACAGACAGACAGACAGACAAACAAACAAACCCTGAAGTCAGGACTGGTAGTCAAGAAGCAGATCATGGAGGATGAAGATATGACAAGCAAAGGTGACAATATGGGCAAAATACAGGTGAGGGGTCAAAAGGTGCTAAGACCTAACAACTCTCAGCACTCTTGACAAACTACAACTCCCAGGATTTTTTTAAGGGAAGCCACAACTGTGTAAACTGGTATCACGAGTTGAGTGGGGATTTGAACCTGGGTCTAGTTCTACGTGCTAACCAATATACGGTACCTAAAACATATGCTGCTCCTTTGACCATATCACAGGATTATAAGGTGTCCTTGACTATTTCTTTACACATTTTGTTTAATAAATTAATGTTTTATCCTTATTTCTGAAAAAATCTGACTCATAAATTAAGGGTATCTTGGGGTGCAGCTACACCTATTGATTTTGTCTTCATTTGGCAACCATGACAAGTTAATTATGGGGATGGCAGGTCTCAATGAAATATGGTTTTATTTGCTAATCATAACATTTGTTTTGTATTCTCTTTATATCAGGTCAGTTTTTGTTGCAACATCTAATTCACTGTGCAATATTATCCCTTGAGAATGTACTTATGTGGTAACAGCTATGAACCCCCCCCCCCTTTGCGCAGCTTTTCTTTTTCATTTGTTATTTTATTCTGTTCTTTATTTCTTACCAGATTTCTTTTCTTTTTTTTAAGGATGATGGAGGTCCAAAACATCTGGAGGGGAGCCAATTGGGAAGGCTGGTTTAGATGCTACATTTATTTATTTATTTCCATTTAGATCCACACATACTTCTGCAACCACCCTAGTCTTTATTGTTCACTGGCACTACAGCAGGGGAAAAAGCCCTCGACCTCTAGGCCACTGTTGGCATATTTCAAGATCCTGGGGTAGATGATGAGCAAGTTCTGCCTTAAAGGTAAAGGTAAAGTGACCCCTGACCATTAGGTCCAGTCGCAGATTACTCTGGGGTTGCGGTGCTCATCTCGCTTTATTGGCCGAGGGAGCCGGCGTACAGCTTCCAGGTCATGTGGCCAGCATGACTAAGCCGCTTCTGGCGAACCAGAGCAGCGCACAGAAATGCCGTTTACCTTCCCGCTGGAGCGGTACCTATTTATCCACGTGCTTTCAAACTACTAGGTTGGCAGGAGCAGGGACTGAGCAACGGGAGCTCACTCCGTTGCGGGGATTCGAACTGCCGACCTTCTGATCGGCAAGCCCTAGGCTATGTGGTTTAACCCACAGCGCCACCTGTGTCCCTGACCAGTTCTACCTTACATATAACAAAAATGAAAGGTCAAAAAGGTTCCAAGACAATTCACCCACCTTTAAAAAAAATGGCACTCCCTAGAAATACTAAATGCAACCTATTATGTAGTGGGTTGGGGAAAGCCACCCATTTTTGAGGAAACCCCATTATCCTCTTTTCTGTCTGGTATGTGTACTAAAAGAAACCCTGGAAATACCACACGCATGTCTAATAGAAACTGATGGCTTGTAATTGAAGCACAGTATCGTATGACTTTATGCTGGGAGGTATTTTGCCTAGCTTGGGTTCATGGATGGATGCCTAATGCTGCAGAAGTCTCCCCTCTCCCCTGCCAACAACTGAGGTTAACCAGAGTTTGGTTATATAAGACTCTCTATGTGTTCTTCTGATGAGAGGCAAACAGCATTAGGCACTTTTGTGGGGGTTATGATGGAGGGAGGGTTTTTTGGGAGGGGGGAGGTGAGCCTGTTCTTTACATGAGGAACACACACACACACACACACACACAGAGAGAGAGAGAGAGAGAGAGAGAGAGAGCGCAAGAGGCAGGCACCCCCCTCCCCTGCTTCACTAATTGTAAAGGGGCTGCCGCCATATTTGTAATCAAGGTGGCCAGTTGGCAATATTTAAAGGGTTTTCACAATGTGGAAGATGTACCTTTTTTAGATGATCAGGAAACAATTACCATTCTAGCCTACAATATAATTTTGCTGGAGTCCAAAAAGAAACAAGACTGGCACACCCTCCACACAAAGCTATCCTCAGATAATTGCACAGGACCTTAATCTAATTCCCCTATTTGGAATTGGAAATATTGTTCCTCGTTGTGCAGTGTTTACATACACCCAGTTTTTAAAGAGTGTTATTGACCTTCATTTTACTCTGCCATAGGTTGGGTATTGAATAGATCACCTATGTTTGGGGTAGATAAGAACATAATAAAAACAAAACCAGGTCTAATTATTATCTATGTACACCTTTACATATCATAACTGCATTCTAATCAGATTTTGACAGATCATTTTGCTCTAACCCTTTACAGCATGTGTTCTTAATGAATTGCTCTTGTAAATAATTGGCTAAGCCAATTGCCCATTCTTATGTCAACTTTTCCTCCTGTGTGGGAATCTACAGAGGTTTAAGAATAGTCTTCATTGCACAGATGTTTTCATCTTTCTCTTCTGTGTTTTCTCTTAATATTTGCTTAGTCATGCTGGCCACATGATCCAGAAAAGCTGTCTGCAGACAAATGTTGGCTTCCTTGGCCTTAAAGCAGAGATGAGTGCCACACCCCATAGTTGAATCTGACTGCAGTTAACTGTCCAGGGGTCTGTACCTTTATCTTATTGGAAGGCCTGATTGACTGTCTGGTGTGGTCCACATAGAAACCACAGTGTCTAGAATTTCCCATTATTTCTCATGTGGAAGTGGCAACAAAACAAAACCCTTCGCTTTTCTGAAAATTGACTTCTTGTTCAAATCCCATAACAGAATAGCAGCATCAGGATTAGTACATTTATATTTTAGGGTTAAAAATGTATTACATTTCCCAATAGGCCTACGAAGTTTTCAAGGGCAAATGACTCATTCTTTCTCAGTCCCTGACAGAATAAATAACAATATTTTTGATAACCCAAGTTGTGTTTTGTACAATACTGACATGTACTATATGTCACCTGAGAATCAAAGAAGTTTGCAGTGTTGTTAACCCTAAGCAGAACTTACTTGCTCTTGCAGCTTTTGAAATCTTGTCTGCAAAGGAAAGAAAGTTGTATGTCAGAGAGACGGAGAGAACTTGAAAGACAATTGAACAACATAACAGCCACCCTCTTTGCTTATTAATACAGGTTTTGATGAAGTTAACTCAGATGAATATATGAAGTTGTCAGGCAGTGATGATGACAATATGCCCTTGAACAACTTCTTTGATAATGTGATTGGAGAATGCTGCTTTGCCCAGGCAAACATCTAAGAAATCCTGCTGTTATCTACCACGGTGGGTGCAAAGGGTAAATGTGTTTGAAAAAATGATAAGCTCCGGCAAGAGACACAGCTTCATTTGTCTTCCTACTTGCTACCTAATTCATGCATCTTTCCCTGGGGTTCGACTTTACTTATTAGAATAAAGAGCAAATTTAAAGCTCCAGTTTATGCTACCTGCACTCAAACTGCAACTGATTCGAAACACTGATTTAAGAAAATACCTTTAATATGATCTAAACATGCATTAGGCAAGTAAAATGGCACATAGGCTGTTATTTAGGGCAAACAGTTGTCTTCTGCCACTGAAAAATGAAGAGAGCCATTGTTGTGAGTGGTGGGATCCTGTGCATGTACTGTACTTGGGAGTGATTATGGGGCTGGCAGATTTGCAGTCCAAACTCAAAGTAGGTGAAGGTAACAGGACTCCTGACCATTAGGTCCAGTCGTGTCCGACTCTGGGGTTGCAGCGCTCATCTCGCATTACTGGCCAAGGGAGCCGGCGTACAGCTTCCGGGTCATGTGGCCAGCATGACTAAGCTGCTTCTAGTGAACCAGAGCAGCGCACGGAAATGCCGTTTACCTTCCTGACAGAGTGGTACCTATTTATCTACTTGCACTTTGACGTGCTTTTGAACTGCTAGATGGGCAGGAGCTGGGACCGAGCAACGGGAGCTTACCATGTCGCGGGGGTTCAAACCGCCGAACTTCTGATCAGCAAGCCCTAGGCTCTGTGGTTTAATCCACAGCGCCACCCGCGTCCCAAACTCAAAGTATACATTCATAAACATGCACTTCATTTTTTATTACAGTGGAGTCCAACCTGCTCTAGTTGTAGCTCCCAGGTCAGCCAAACAACTAGTGACTACATCTCTTCAAAACCAGTCTTTGTTTTATGAACCACATGAACATTTCATTTCTCACAGAATGCTATGGGAGAATCCTGGATGTGTGTTTGAATTGCACCAACTAGAAATCTATCCCATTTAACTAATAAATGTGCAGTTAGGTGGATTTGTAGTGTAAACAGCACCACTGAGGACTTCCTTCCTTTTCTCATGTGTTTCTGTAGGGTGGACAAAAGGGGAAGGAGGACACACTTTCTGTATTAATCTGTTTTGGTCACTAAACTCCAGAAGGGATGTAAGAAATCTGTTTATCTCCAACTACTTCAGTTGACATGTGTGGTCAGTAATTTCAAGTGAATAAAGCCGATTAGCAACAATTATAATCCAGTAGGATCATGTGCAGGAACATAGACCACCAGTATAGTCAAGTAAAATGGGAAATCTTATCTGAGCAAAAAAATCTGGTAAAGTAGGGCAGTGGTAGAGTTATTCTCGCCAACTGACATGACAGTACAGGTGACCAGCTTGCCAAAGTAATAAACACTGAAAACAAACATGGGAAATCATCATGTATGATCCTTGGCTCAAACTGAGAGAAAGTTGTTTGTAAGTTCCATTGAATTCAAAAGTAACATTCAATTATGGCATATTATGCCCATTAATAGACAAATCACATTCATTTTAATTGGATTTAAGAAGGCATGTTTTCTCTGGGTTGGCTAATGTTTATATGTTCACCCCTACTAATATTCAGCTTGAGCTGTACACAGGTAGCCATCAGAGGACTGGGTGACTTTGGAAACTTAGAGCAAAAAACTGTTGATTACCCGTTGTCACATTGTGATGGTAGTGGGTTTCCTTTACTTCTGGGACTGTTAAGGAAAACAGAAAGATCCAATTCATTTACATTCCCAAGGTCAATTTAGACATTAAAGTTCCTCATTAAACCTACTATGTTTTATATATGTTGTATGATGCCCAGAGTGCCTGGGGAAACCCAGCCAGATGGGCGGGTTATAACAACAACAACAACAACAACAACAACAACAAAACATCATCATCATCATCATCATCATCATCATCAGTTGCATATTACCCCATTAAGTCACATGCATTAAGTCACATGCATAAGGAAAGGGACATGCTTTTGGCAATTTGCTGCAGGATAAGAGGTTCTAATCGGATACTTCAGAAGAAACTACCGTATCTAAGCAGCATGATCCTATATAGATTCCGGGCCCCAGAGAGATCAGACTGGCTTGACCAGAGCCAGGGCATTTTCAGCTGTGGCCCGGGCCTGGTGGAACGCTCTCTCACAAGAGACTGGGGCCCTGCGGGATTTTACATCTTTCTGCAGGGCCTGCAAGATGGAGCTGTTCCGCCAGGCCTACTCATTTTCTCTTTGTATAGGAACAAGCACGAAGGAGGTTCCCAGCCCGCTCACAGGTGCTTATAATATCAGTGGAAACAGTTGTTAACCGCCTTCAATTTTAACCTGAAGATTGCCACTTGTCAAGTTTTAATTTTAATTTGTTTGAATTAATTGTGGGATGTATCTTAATTTATTGATCCCTTTTTAATGCATTGTCTTACTTGTATGATGGTAACGGCTCTGAGCCCAGCTTTGGGGCAGGATATAAATAAAATTTATTATTATTATTATCATTATTCTTATTCTTATTCTTATTATTTGTACCAATGTCTCTAAACTAGCGCTGAGGCCAGGTTTCACGTTAATCTTCATGCCAAAATCTGTATTTTAACTAGATCAAATCTTTTGCCAAACATGCCTGCAAATTACACAGAATCTGAATATGTTTGCTCACCCCCCACCCCGTCAATGCAGAGAAATAGGACTGTTGAGAGGGAGCTTTGTAATGCTACTGTTTACTTAAGAGGAGTAGAAATCTTAGAGATTGTTAAAGCTTCAGGGAGATCAAGGGATACAGCTCAGGGAAGCTCCTGAGCCTTGGGAACTGTGAAGCCTCTGAGCTACTCTAGAAGTAGTAAGTTTCATAACTGCTACTATTAATACCTGACACTGTGCCATCTTGTGAACATCCACACTTAACAAAGGCGGCCACCTGCAATTCTTCTACAATCTGGGCATGTGCAATCATGGTTACAATGTGCCAAATTATGGGGAAGAAAAAGCACATCCTGGCCTTTTGGACCTATCGTTCTTGGGTCAGAGAATCATTTAGAGATTATTACTTAAGAGCGGAAAACCTTTCAACTGGCTGCTGAGAACTGAAAATGAAGAACATTATTTCTCACCTTTTAAAAAGAAATAAATTAAGGGATGCATCCAACGTTATATTTCCCTAGCTGTCATTTGAAAATACTTACAAGGAATCCACCATGAAATATCACACACCCATTTCTGTTCTAGTAAAAAAAAATATATGGGGAGTGCATTTGACAAAGCTCCCAGGAGCACATCCAAAGTTGCTTCCTCACTAGAATCTTGTAGCATTTCTGAGGTATTGCACTCAGTAATTAGCGGGAAGCAGAATTTAAATGGAGCTTTTACAGAAGCTTTTATACAGCATTATAACCATAGCTGTCAACCCTCCCTGCTATTCCCCACTGCTATAAGGGAATTTCCCGCAAAAAATGGAAAGGTTGACAGCTATGATTATAACCTATTTCCCCCCATGGTTAAGAAGTTTCTATAATGTATGCTCAAAGAATGTCCTGTTGACAGGGCCTACCCACTTAGTGAAAAAGAGCCACACTATTGTGTCTCATTCAGGATAGCTTACGTTTTGAAACATCACAACAAAGTGTGCCAAAAGCCGGGGTGGTCTGAATTCAGTGTGTGGAGATGGCACCGATTCATTTCTCGAAGCATTCAGTTGATATGTAAGTTTTATTTTTGTGTCTTTTTGTGTGTGGCTGCCACAGGTTGGCCCAGCACACATTTCCACTATATGTATCAGATGTACAGAGAGATATTATTTTCTTCAACACTTCTCATCACTTCTGGGCTGCCATATGACCGATACTCATGCTGTACACTTCTTTCTACACAGAGCTGTTCTCCAAGCAGGAAAAATAAATAACTGTGTCAAATGTTCCTGATATATCCTGATGATGGTGGGCAGGTGGCATATAATAATGTGATGTGCAGGCCAGATAATTCTTTTGAGTATACAGGCATAGAAACATGTGCGTTTAACCATCTCTGTTGGTTGAGTTCTGCAGGAGTTTGATTTAATTGCTTTGTAGGAAAGCTAAGCACACCCTTATTATTTTAGCTGAATATAATACTCTAGAATTTTGCTGTTCTTCCTGTCACTGTAAAGAAAATCCCATGAAATATAAAACCCCTGATTTATGGCTTACAAGGTTTTATATGTAGCTCCTTGTATTACCTGTGACCTTTTTTTCTTTAAAATGTGCCTTCTCCACTTTTTTTCCTGTGTAGATCAAGAAGTGAGAAATAAAGTACAATATAAGAAGCTGAAAATCAACATATGCAATGCACATTGTTGATTGTTTTTTTTTTTGGATGGGGGGGGACTTAGAACATCTGCAATACAATGACCTTTTAAAGAAATTGAGCCCTTACCTTCTTTTTCCTTCAAAGGTGTCTCTTTTTTCTTGTCTGGGGAGATTTCCAAGGCATAATGATTAAACCTTAGTAGCCTTGAATATTTGCACACTTTAGTTTTAAAAACACCTGGAGGACATGTCTGCTGTGTCACTCCATCAGCAGTAGCAAGAGCGAATGTGACC
Source organism: Lacerta agilis (assembly GCF_009819535.1). Classification (NCBI taxonomy): domain Eukaryota; kingdom Metazoa; phylum Chordata; class Lepidosauria; order Squamata; family Lacertidae; genus Lacerta; species Lacerta agilis. The sequence continues at coordinate 53,308,982 of NC_046314.1, forward strand.
AGCAGTGGCCTAGTTATTATATTTGCACCATTCTATATTGCTCTATGGACTTCCATTGAGCCATATTTCAAAACCTTCTGGAATACACATATGCTCTTTTTCAGGGTTCCAAGAACAGAATCAATCATTTGTGTCTTCACACAAGGAGACAGATTGAAGTTAACAAAGGTGCAGTGCTGGAGGCACTTTCGCCATTCCCTGCTGAGAACAGCAGCAACTATCTGGCAGTCTGCCTTGGTTCATCCCCTCCACCCCACCAACCTGATCTGGTTCAGTGTCTTCTACAGCACAAACTACGGTATCTACTAAGCTGCAAGCTGGGCTGCCACCAATCAGACCAACCTAGATCAAACTCCTAAGGAACTGGCGTGCTCAATCCTATGCAGAAGCAAATCCCACTGATTTCAATAGGACTTGCTCCCAATAAGTCACGAGTTACAGTTGCAGCAACTGTGAATGAATAAAACAACTGACAGTTTCGGCCAAATACTTTGATAAGGCAAAACTAATCAGTTTTTATGGAGCTCAGTGGATATGGCAGTTATTATTACCTGTTTAGGGAAGTTTTTAACCTGTGGTATTTTAATGTATTTTAATATCTGTTGGAGGCCACACAGAGTGCCTGGGGGGACCCTGCCAGATGGGCGGGGTACAAATAATAAATTATTATTACTATTATATTATTATTATTATTATTATTATTATTATTATTATTATGAGCTAAAGATCTGGAATGCAAGGCTCCGTTAATTCAAATGATGAACCTGTTCTTATTGCTCAATATCTAAGAGGGGAAATGATGTTTACCTGCTACTGTGATTTCAACTGATGGTTCTTCAAAGAAGGTATGCATGAGTATATGGAAATAATAATAAAAAATTAGAAAAAGAGGAAGGAAATAAGCGGAAGATCTTGATAACTGGATACAATGACACTTTTGTTAACATGTGCATGAGCTATTAATTTGACACTGGGCAGGGCACACAACTTTCCTGGGTCCATGCATAAAAATATCAAATTTTAAAGATAAGCCCTACAACCCTGTGGGGTGTCGCTACCATGCACAAGCACATGTTTGGATTCAAGTCTATCGTAAATCTTTAATAATGGGCCATCGCAATCCTTTTCAGACTCAAAACACTTAAGTCAGACGTTATTGTCCCATGATATAATGAGGCATTGTTTCTGCTTTGGTACATATTCTCCTTTCACTGTGAACCTTCCATCTCTATTACCTTTGTGATCACTGGAAATAAACAAAACCCAGCACTACCTTGTTCAAATACTTCTTCCAAAATAATCTTGGCATCAATAATGGCATTTCTATGATAATGAGATAATCACTGTTTCATTAGAAAAACATTGTCTCCTATTTTTAGGCATCAAGTCACAACAGAACTTCTTTTAAAGCAATCAGCATGCATTAACAATTATTTTAATGTGAATAAAGCTTCTGATGTTGCAAAATTATCAACTCGTGCCACAGGCAATTAATTAAAGATAAATGGAAATAGGATGAATTAGTAATTATTATTTTTAAAAATACAGTGCTAATTAATTTCCTTGATTGCTATTATTATCTATGTGTAGATAATTTAGGGTTTCCTTTAAGTGCAAATATCTTTGCATGATCTAGCACAAAGATTACAAAGAGGTTATAAAACCATAGTTAATTAACTTGATATATTTTGAAATACTGTGCTACAATGGTCTGTTGTTATACCAAGAGATGTGAAATAGTAACTCCATTGATAGATTTGGTAGTATAAAGTTAATATTTCCGAAGTTTCACCCTTTCACTTTGCAGTGAGATGCTCAGCAAATCTTTAGTTAGATTGAGCCAGTAAAAAATGTTGGTTGTCGTATCAGTAAACTAAAACTACATGAACACACTCTACGTTCGTTTCCTAGGATAAGGCAGAACAAAGTATGCATTTTGTGGCAATGCATTCTAGACACCAAATCCTGCTAAAGTCTTTAAAAAAACATTCATAAGGATCGCTGCCATCTGCTGGCTCCATTGGGAATAGCACAGCAAGGATTTGCCAGAAAATTTCCGCCAGTCATTCTGTTTTCAGTTTTGTTTTTGTTTTTTTGCAGCAAAGTGCTATCTGACCACAGTAATTCTCTAATGGATACACACTGTTTCTAACCCACTGGGCAGTCTGCATAAATCATAAGAAGGTATACCTCCCGAGAACAGCAGCAGCAGCTCATATTCTCTCACGTAATCTATCCCAAACCCCGTTTAATTACATTTAGATTGCAGTGAGGCCAATGATTCCTATTTTACTTAATATTGCTTTCTGCAAAGCAGTGAATCATTATACATATTTCATGGACTTTCGTCGATGGGAATTGAATCAGGAGTTCTAAATCTAACCCTATGCTATAGGCTGTGCTACTGCATTTAAATCTCACCCTTCCCCCAAGGAGATGGGAATTTTCTCATTTTACCCTCACGTCAAATCTGTGAGGGAGGTTGGGCTGTGAAGTGGTCAGTGGCCCACGGTTACCTAGTGTTCTTCGTGCACAAGTGGGGCTTTAACTCGATATCTCTTTAGTCCTCGTTCAAGTTAAAGCCCACGTGTCTACCTGCTATGAAAAATCTAATACTTCCCCTCAAAAACAGCTGTTTTTTAAGGCATATGTATAAGCATCTCCTTATAAGTGCAAAAAGTGCAAAATATTCTTCTGCATGCAGATTGCATTTGCAACACAATCCTAGGTGTGCCAGCTCAGAAGCAGAACTCAGTGAGCCTTTCTTCTGAGCAGAAATGCATAGGATGTGCCATAAACTCGAGAGGTTGGTAGCATTTGCTAAGTTAAGTTTAATAATAATAATAATAATAATAATAATAATAATAATAATAATAAACCCACCCTTTACACCAGGGGTCCCCAAACTATTAAGGCCCGGGGACCAGATGCAGCTCAATCGCCTTCTAAATGCAGCCCACGGACGGTCCAGGAATCAGCATGTTTTTACATGAGTAGAACGTGTCCTTTTATTTAAAATTCATCTCTGGGTTATTTGTGGGGCCTGCCTGGTGTTTTTACATGAGTAGAATGTGTCCTTTTATTTAAAATGCATCTCTGGGTTATTTGTGGGACATAGGAATTCGTTCATTTTTTTCCCTTCAAAATATAGTCCGGCCCCCCACAAGGTCTGAGGGCCAGTGGACTGGCCCACGGCTGAAAAAGTTTGCTGACCCCTGCCTTACGCTATGCTTCCAGGGTGGGTTACAACAACGCAACGTTAATATTAAAACACAATTTTAGTATTACACAATATTAAAACCAGTTTTAAACAACCCAATGTTACAGAAATAAGGTGGGTCCTAAAAAAATTAAGATGTTCTTGCCAGAGAAATGAGGGTAGGGAGAGGCATTTTTGCCAAGTTCCCTTTCCTCTTGCAGCTCCTAGTGTTACTCTCCACAATGTTCTGAATAATAACCCCAATATCTGGAGCAGATTTGGGGGGGGGTGGGCCTGCAGGGGGAGGGAAGTAATCAGTGAAATTGCTTCCCCCCATTTCACCTGTGGGGTCCCTCTGCTAGATCAGAATCTTCTGTAGATGAAAAATGCCTTTCTGTTTGCAGGAGACAAAAACTGGCTGCATCCAATCCAGTTGGGCTTACTTGCAAGCAAGTGTGGATAAGGCTGCAGCCTTAGTTAGCTGGATTACAACAGTTAAATGTAACCACTTCAGAAAAGGCAGATATTATTATTATTTATTAAATTTGTAAACCGCCCAATACCCGCAGGTCTCAGCAGTAGCATAATTAGAGCGACTATTTCAGAGGACTGAATGAAGAAAAACAGAGAATATCTCTGTTACCATGCATGTAAAGTTAGTTTTCTATTGTTATAAATGTACTGTGGCACATACTTTTAGTTTCTTTAGGCTTGGCTGGAAAGAAGAAGAAAGAAGCATATGAGAACGGAATGAAGTGAGAGAGCTAATGCTGAGGTGTAGGCCTTGGTTTGAAAATACCGCACTGTGTATACAGTATTCTTGACATACACATCAGAATGTGGTTATACCCTTTAGAAGCAAATAATAATTAAAATATCAAACTAAACAGTTCCAATAGCAAAAGGACTTTTAGGTGGGCAACAGAAGTTCCTCCTTCCTCACTTGCCACCACATCTGGTCTGGGTTTCCCTCAAGCCTCCAGAACAGATTTGTTTTTTCGGGTGGTGGTGGTGGCAGCAGCAGCGAGCTTTTGAAGAGAGGAAGGGGTTGGGAAGTTAAAACTCCTTGTGCTAGTGGAATTGTTTAGATGGATACCACACATTATAATTATGATGGAAACAATCACTGAATATTTGCAGTTGCTCAGACCCCTGCATAATTCACCTGGTTTTTCTGTCCCATTGGAGTACAACATTCCAGAGCATCTCTTGAACCCTCCGGAGCATCCTTTGTGTATGTGCGCAGGGGAAGCAGCCAGAAAAGGCCCACTGTGCAAGTAGAGTTCTGCTCAGTATTCTCTGGATCTAACCAGATGCATCTGTTGTCACTCAGTGGTGTTGCCCCATTCTGCTACAACTACCCGGTAAATAAAGGAGTTGAGAAGCTGACCAGAGTGGGCTATGTCTAGCTGGGCTTCCTCTAGCAGCCACGTATATCCTTCAAGTTCTAAAGTTTAAATGGCCAGTTCTGTCAGCAAGGAAGGTTTCTGATCATGCTAGGGCCCATAACAAAAATGGCCCTACAAGTGGACCCATTATCTTTCCACCACCACCACCCCAACTCTAATAGAAAGGAATAGCACAGGGGGAATATCAAAGCAGTCTGGATGTATTTTAGGTGGGAGCTTGTTTCTAACGAAACTGGAATGTGTCCTGTTTCAGGAGAATACTCTTAATATTTTGCATAGGTCAAATACACTTAGCATTTTCGGTACTGTATATAACACGTATGTGTAAGAGGGAATGTTGAACTCATGGACCTTTCTTTCATATGTGGTGAGACTTTGTGAAGGTGTCCAAAAATTGGTCTGAAGTATATTTCCAAATATTCAGAATTGCTGGGTGGATGAATCAGATCTTTTAAAATAATCTGACAATCTTTCCAGAGTGTTACTCAAAGATTTGACTGCCTTTGTGCTCATATCTGCTAGGCTTTGAAGTACTGCTTCTTTGGAAGTTCACGACAAGCTGTTCTGCGAACTTCTTGTCTGACAACAGGTGATGTATAAAATTGCTGGGAAAACTTACCCATCAGCGTTGTCTTTCCAAAAGACTAATGAAGCCAAATGTTTTGTATTCAACATGACACCTCTCTACCTGGTGAAAATCTGCCAATCCTTTTGGAACTACTTGTTTTGCTCATTCCTGTCTGACTTTCATCAGAAGTCTTTTTCTTTTGATCTCCTAACCAATTTCTGTTGGGTTTAGTATTATTTCCCTTGTTTCCCTCCCTTGTTTCATTGTTTAATTATGTATCAATCGTTTTAAAGATATATGGTAAAAAGAGTTTAAAGAGAGTTTGAATATAGAACAATCACCAAACAATCTTAGGTAACTCGTAAACATTCTCTATGGAGGTCATTACTGATTTGATTAGAGATGGGAAAGCAGAATTCTCTCCTTATATGTGCACAAGCTGTTTACTGGCTTGTTTGTTTTTTTGGCATAAATTTATGTTGAACAGGAATAATGCCAGGTGCCCAAGGACATATTAGTCTGCTGGATTAGTCAGCTCTCCTTCCTGCTTTGCCAAGTGACTGTGCAACTATTACAATTTTCTTGTTTGTTTCTGTGTATCAAATGGCACTATTTGGAATGGATAGGAACTGAAAATAGAATATATATTAGGCATGGAGGAGAATTTTGTTTGGTCTGCATTTTAAGCAAACCAATTTAATTCACACCTCCCAGACTAATGGAACATAATTATCCTTCAGATTTCACACTCCTCTGAATTTTACAATAGAAAGATTATGGGAATATTTCAGTGTTGATCATTCCACCAGCACAAGCATATCTCCCGCCAGATGGAACAATCTACTCCTATCCTCCCCCCATGCACGGTACTGGGAGTTGTCCTACCCCCCCCTTGAACTGATGGGGACACACACTGTGTGTAGGGTAAGCAGTGGGGGAATAAGTCCCGTTGCACCAGGAGCACTCATTGTGCTGGCTTCCACTAAACAACTGTTAAGCTGAATCTGTGCCAATGCATGTAAGGATAAAATACATTTAGTGATGCATAATTGGGATAAAATACATATTTAAATAAAAATGTCTGTACTTTTTTTAAAAAAAGCAATAGATTAACAGGAGTAAAAATGAGCAGGAATGAAACTGAGGTGGAATCTACACATATGTAAAAAAAAGGTGAAAAATGCTTTTTTAAAAAAAGGTTTTGAAAAATACATTGAATTTGGCATAGCTCACTGTCACCATCTAGTGTCACATTTTTATACTGCACTTGACAACACATTTAAAATATTTTATTTGCAGCTGAAACCTAACATGAACTGGAAATCCTTCCGTCCTTATACATACCTGTTTTTACTTGAGGAACTTCTTTTTCATGCTTAAGGCTTTCTTGGTCTACAAGGCAGAAGCAGCATAAAATAAACAATTAGCCAATTTGTCAAATAACCCCTGTCATGTGTAAACTGCCTGAAGAGGGCATCACAGGATAAATGCAGGTCCCATCCCCAGATGAGCATGTATTGCTATGCTCATGTACAGAACTTCCCTATGCAGACTGTCCATCCCAATGTGTTGATGTCTAGGGATGAGCACAGCACTAGGCCAGACATGGCAATCTTAAGATTCATGCAAGAAGGGGGCTTCTTTCTATTCTACTTCTTCTGAAACTAGATAGGAGCCATTCGGGCACCAAATAGACAATACTGTACTGTAGAAAAACCCAATACAAACATTAAGAAATGCTAAAATATTTTAAAATATAAAGTTATGTACCCCCATGCCACTCCTACCCAAAGTCAGTGGAATTAAGGGGGGGGGGGCACACAGCATAACATCTATAATCCAGATGTACATTCCAGTAACAGTTTGCTAAAAGAAACTGCTTCATACAAGAATTGGCTAAAGCTTATTTCTGTAAATAGAGCCCATCTTTCCATCTTAATGGGAGTACAGACATCAAATACTTCTGTTAATCACCTTAATAGGGTAAAATAAACTTGTTAATTTTCCTTTAAACTCAAAAGCCCCAAGAACTATAATGCATAAAAAGTGGACCCGCAACCATGGTTATGATCTAGAGAACAAGGAACTGTATAATGGAAGCAACTGGGCTTCCATTTGTGTGATAATTAAACTTCATAAGATAAGGGTCACATTACTCAAGGGAGATTTAAAGTGAATTGGTTCTGAGGAATCATAATGGATTGCCAATTAGGCATGGCATAGAAGTACCTTTTTTTATCAGAATGAATCTAGTTAATAAGGACCAGTGGAAGATAGATAATGCTGCTTTAGTCCAAGCAACCATCAGCTGCTACTATAGAGAGAACATGTTTATATGGCAAGGCCATAATATCATACAAGAATGGCTTTGAAAACACAACATGTGCTAATAGCAAATAGACTTTTCCTACATATTTGCTTTCAAACACAGGTTTGCTTTCAAATTATCACTCAAATGCTTTTGCAATTCTAGTACTTTTGATATCATATTTAAAAAATGCAGTGATTCAGATTCTGTTATGATAAGCTTTTCAAACAGAAAGAGGAGGGGAGTTATTTGAGCTGCCTTAAGAGAAGGATAAAAAATAGATCGATTTGTCAGCTCCAATTCATGACACAGTGGCAGAAAGACCCTTATAGCCCTGAGAGAAGAGGAACACCAGGGAGGTGGACAGCGTCATTTCATATTTAGGATTGAATTTTTGAAAAGTGTTGCATAGGTTTTCTGAAAGCACCAAAAAGCTCTTTGTCTATTATTGTGCTGTGGAAACCAGGAAATGTTATTGATGGGAGGCAAAATTCCAGCACCAGGGCAGCATAGTTTTGGGTCCTTTCCTGGAGCAGGCCGGAGGAAAAGGAGCTTTTTGTATCCTGCAGATTGCAGACCACTCTGTCCAGGATGCCCCTATTTTTTATTATTTCATTTTATAAAGTATATAAAACAGATAGAGCAATTATAACAATGGATGAAAATTAAAAGTTGAGAAACAAAACTATAAAACAGGCACATAGAATGAGTAGTTGCACATGAGTTAAAATAACAAACTCCAGGTGAAAATTATCAGTGTTATCAGATCATCAGGTATGGTTCCAGATTTAGCAGGCTTGTGAAGAAGACTGTATTGAAAATGATGATTCTGCTGTACATGTCAAATAACACATTCCTTAAAGCTGCTCTGGAGTGCCGGGGGGAAAACCCAGAGCAATTTTGCGGGGAGAGCACCGGCAAAAAAAATCCACTGGAATTTGAAAGGCGGCTTGGCATAAGAAAAAACTAACAACCTCTTGCTTTAATATTCAAAGGAAGGAGCACATCTATATAAAAAAACATAAAGCAAGTGCCTTGTTTTAAGGCACATGACACTGACTTATCTTTAAACAAAAACTGAAAGTCAATGTGTTGGGGAGAAGGTGTTTTCTATTTCCCCCAGATTCCTTACTTTAATTCCTTACTGAGCTCCTTTTACAGGTGGGTAGCCGTGTTGGTCTGCCATAGTCAAAACAAAATCGAAAATTCTTTCTAGTAGCACCTTAGAGACCAACTGAGTTTGTTCCTGGTATGAGCTTTCGTGTATCTGAAGAAGTGTGCATGCACACGAAAGCTCATACCAGGAACAAACTCAGTTGGTCTCTAAGGTGCTACTAGAAAGAATTTTCGATTTTGTTTTGAGCTCCTTTTGTTCTCTTCTCTATCACACTTGCCAGCTGATTGTAAGAACTGCATGCTGCAAACTGTGCTCTCGGCTCCATTGCACAGTTGTGTAACTCCAACTGACAAGGCAGTTTGGATAGAGTCACAAATATGAGGAAGCCACTGTTTTACATATTGCAGCTCTTGCCACATGTCAGCTGAATTCTAGTACGTTCACCATCATTCTCAGTGGCTTTAGATTCACCTGGCAATTTTAATAGTGGATAGAAGAGACAGCAATAGCATATAATAACAGGGGCGAAAATGAGGCAAAGCAGCAGCAGAGGTTCAAAACTATTGCTTAGCACATGTAGAATCTGCAAGGAGTAGTGGTATTTATTTTATTGATTTTATATCCTGCCCACATCACAAGTAATCACAAGTCCCAGTGATTATGTTGTTGGACCCAAAGCATGGTGCTAGGGGGTGAACAGGAGGACTAAGAAAATGGACTAAAAATGGCCACAAATGTATTGTTTATAGGTTGTGCACGACTTTGGCCAAGGATCCAGACACTGAACACCCTGACTGGTGACCAATGAGCCCGAATGCCGGGAAATGCTAGTGGGAGCAAGGTGAGATCATGGCCACTCAAAGGTGGGCAGATACCACGGGTATTGCATTCCTAAAACCAGGATTAGGGTTACTAATATGGAACATTTTCAGTGACCCAACAACGGCATCTATGACAATGGTTTGTTCATATATTTTTTTTAAAAAATCTGCTACGCAATTTAGCAACTTACTTGCTGGTTTATGTTCCACTTTCTTGCCTAGAAAAATACAAAGACAACAATGATTCATTCATTAAAATAAAGATTGCAGATGAAACTCATTTGAGCTCCGTAGCTTTACATTGTAATAATAAGATGCACCGGGGGAGCATTTGGTAGACATTGTATAACGCTGTTTCCATGGTGCCACATTGTTGTTGGAATTCCCTTCCCTGCCCAGGCCCTGTACAATATGTACAGCTATCTGTAAAGTGACAATTGTCTTTCTGTTGCGTTGTTAAGATTATATCTTTTATGCTTTGGTTTTAAATGTTGTATTTTAATTTATAGGGTGTTACGCACCCTCCATACTTCAGACTGAGGGACTGTGCATAGAGAAGGGCCTACTTTGGTGATTTCACAGCATGGGTAGGTATGTAGCAGCAACAGTGTGTTCATTAACACAATGCCTTTTTCCTACAATTGTGTGGGACTGACTCATGCCAAATGCATTCTAGCGCTCTAAATCCTATCACATGCTCTTAGCATATCACTACACAGAATGGATGTGTGCATGGTTGGACAGATAGGTTTTCGTCAGCTTTGCCTGTGTTCATTCATAAGTTCTCCACGACTCTTTTCTACATTAACCTGCATTGTTTATTTATGTTACAAATGCACACAAAAAATTAATACACATGTAGATGTGTATTTTTGATTGTATCTTTTTACAAAGTGCACAGCTACAAACATATTTTCTCTCAATATGGTCTTTTAGCTGACAACTATATCTCAAAATTCTGAAAAGGGCACATTAGCACATTAGTCTGGGAGGTGCAGATCAGGCTAGTTCTTATCAGAATTCACAAATAAGTTATTCCCCGAGCATCCCAGGTAAAATGCCAACCATACTGAAATGGTTGGAGAATACACTGGCATGACTTAAGGATGAATTGACCCTTTTGCAACATGCAGTATCATCCTATTACTTTATCAGAATGCCAGAAAGATATTAATATAAACAGCAGCTTCCCCTCCCACCCATGGACCAATGATTGGGATTCCGGATGAAAATCTTTCAGCCAAGCGAACCATAAATTGGTAGGGCTAAAAACAGAACATATTTTTTGGTAATTTGTCAGCTACTAAATCTGCCTGTCATTTAACAGAATGAATGCCTGTGTCTGTTGCACTTGTGTTCATGGCTGACGCATGCAATGAAAGAAAGAGGATTTGTTAAGACACAGAATAGCAGCTATGCTAGAACGGGAGTGGGGAACCTCAGGCCCAGTGGGTAATTGTGGCCCTCCAAGCCTCTCTGTGGGGGTCATCAGGACATATCCCAGGTCACACCACTTTCCCCAGACCTACTTCACACCCTCCTTGCATGTTTTTGCCTGGCTGTGGTATGCCCTCGGGTAATGCTTCTTACTTGCCTGAATGGAGGATTGACTGGGCTGTGTGTATAGCAGGGGTGGCCAACTCCCAAGAGACTGTGATCTACTTTCAGAAATAAAATCTGGCAGTGATCTACCCCCATTTTTTGGGGTTCCGCTCAAAGTTGTTGACCTTTTTTGGGATGAGGATAGGAATGCCCCGTTTTTTAGGGGGTTCGGCTCAAAGTTGTTGAGCTTTTTTAGGGAGGAAAGGGGGGGTGACCCGATTTGGTAACCTTTTGGGGGGGGAGCACTGCCCATATGCTTTTCTTACGGGGGACCAGAAGCTTTTACAGATTTCTTTGGAGAGAGTTACATAAAAGCACTCACAAATCTGTACGCCGCACAAACTCCTTTACCCACTCCTTTAACCTGCCTATCAAGAGTTCTTTAAAAATACATGCCTTCATCCTTTGTTAGTGTGACACCTGCATCACCATTTCAGTAACCAACTGTTCGATATCAGGCGAGTACTGTGTCAGGGCCAGCTTCAGGGAATCCTTAAGGTGCTCATCTGTCATGTTTGAACGTTGCTTACTCTCCGTCATTTTTAAATATGAAAATGCAGATTCACACAAATAAGTAGAACCAAAACATGAGTGTAAAATTTCACTGCATCTTCTCAAATTTGGAAATTTCTGTCTAGGCACAAACTTCCAAAATGATGATTATTCTGCACGGGCCCTCTGAAAAATGTCATTTTTCAGAGTTAATATCTCATTTCCAAGAGATGTTTTGCACAATGAGTAATTTGTACTGATAATGACTATAATTTTTTAAATGTCCAAATCAGATTTTAATGGAAATGACATGTACTCTACAATTAATTCAATTTTTGGGAAGTCGCCAAATCTTTTTTCTAACTCCAGAATACCAGAATCAATTTTGGCCACATACAATATTTTTCGCTCCATAAGGTGCACCTGACCGTAAGACAACAAGTTTTTAGAGGAGGAAAACAAGAAAAAAAAAATTCTGAATCAAATGTTGTACTAACTAAACTATTTAATAAACTACCAGTATATCAGAATAATATTTCAACAATGTAAAGTGAACAGCAGTCAGTGGTGGCATTAAGAACCACCATTACTGTCATTAACAAATAAGGAGAGACTTTATCCCCTAGTAAGGGGGGGGCAGGCAATGGAAATATATGAGCTTCCCACATCGAGTCCTTTAGCTCTAAGGACTGTATGGTTTGGACCTACACAATTATTTTAATAAAGGCAAAAGAAGTGGGACTTTCTTCTTTTTTGGTCATTGCAGAGAGCTCTGGGGGCTTTCAAATGAGGGAGAAATCTGATTCAATTTCCATTTAAAGTCAAACCCCTACCAGTAATTCACACCTTCCCCAAATGTTCATCTTGCTGCTGCATCCTCCTCCTCCTGAGTAGTAATAAATGCTACCGTACTTTCACAGAGGGAGGACTGGGGTGTGGGGTGAGGGAGGGAGATGCTGCCTGCACGGAGGGAAGACTGGGGTGTGGGGTGAGGGAGGCAGATGCTACCAGCACGGAGGGAAGACTGGGGTGTGGGGTCAGGAAGGGAGATTCTGCCTGCACGGAGGGAAGACTGGGATGTGGGGTCAGGGAGGGAGATGCTGCCTGCATGGAAGGAAGACTGGGGTGTGGGGTCAGGGAGGGAGATGCTGTCTGCACGGAGGGAAGACTGGGGTGTGGGGTCAGGGAGGGAGGGAGGCTTGGGAAGGAAGCTTCAGGCTTCCATCCTAAGCCTCTGCAGGGATCACTCTCCTCCTGCAGTGGCTTGGGAGGCAGGGCCGGCGCTAGGGATTTTTGCAACCTAGGCGAGATCACCTTCTGGCGCCCCCCCCCCCCCGGCCAATTGAAGGAAGGAAGGAAGGGAGAGAGAGAGAGAGAGAGAAGGAAGGGTGAGAGAGAGAAGGAAGGAAGGAAGGAAGGAAGGAAGGAAGGAAGGAAGGAAGGAAGGAAGAAGGGTGAGAGAGAGAGAGAGAGAGAGAGAGAGAGAGGAGGAAGGAATGAAGGGTGAGAGACGGGGGGGGGGGGAGAAGGAAGGAAGGAAGAGGTGAGTGAGAGAGAGAGAGAGAGAAAGAGAGAGAGAGAGAGACAGGGAGGGAAGAGAGAGGGGGGGAAAGGAAGTCTCCTTTTGGGGCGGTGGCAGGATGAGGAGAAGGAAGGAAGGAAGGAAGAGGTGAGTGAGTGAGTGAGTGAGAGAGAGAGAGACAGGGAGGGAGGGAAGAGAGAGGGTGGGAAGGAAGTCTCCTTTTGGGGTGGTGGCAGGATGAGCGCCCCAAAAGGAGAGAAGCCCTTTTGAAAAAAGAAAAGGCAAGGCAAGCAGGCTGCTTGCCTTGGCGTTTCTTTTTTAGAAGGACTTTTCTCCCCGCTGCAGGGAGGGCCAGCGAGGAGGAGGAGTGTCACAAGGGACACACACACCCCCATCCTCGCTGCCCCCCCCCCCCGCAGGCGGCTCCGCCCGGCAGCGGGGAGAGAAGCTCTTTAAAAAAAAGAACAGGCAAGGCAAGCAGGCTGCTTGCCTTGGCGTTTCTTTTTTAGAAGGACTTTTCTCCCCGCTGCAGGGACGGCCAGCGAGGAGGAGGAGTGTCACAAGGGGGACACACACACCCATCCTCGCTGCCCCCGCCCCCTGCAGGCGGCTCCAATGGGAGGTGCCAGCCAACCATCTGGCACACACACACACAGACACACAGACAGAGAGAGAGGCAAGCTGTGTGTCCGCAAGAGGAAGAAGCTCTCCCTGGAGAGCTTTTTTCCCCTTTTAGGCTGCCGATCGCTAAGCAACCCAAGATCTGCCTGCGATCGACCAGGAACTTCCTCACGATCGACAGGTAGATCGCGATCGACCTGTTGGCCACTCCTGGTGTATAGGAACTAGCCTACAGCACAAAGGTAAAATCCACAAATTAACTGCTCTGCCCACTGTTACTTCTGGCTCTTCCACTTAATGGTATGTAGCCTCCAGAATGTTTTCCAGAAGGGAATGCAGGCCTTCAGCTAAAAAAGGCTCCCCACCCCTGCTCTAGAACCATTACTTTTAGTCATAAGAACCTAAGGAGAACCTGCTAGATCAGGCCAGTGGCCCCTCTAGGCCAGCATCCCGTTCTCCCAGTGACCAACCAGAATGTGACATAATGGGCTACACAGCTTTTCAGATATATTTGGTTGCTGGTGCAGTTTAAAGAAAATGGCTTATTTATTGATAAATTCTTTTTAGTTGTGAATGCCCTTTGTCAGTTACCATAGCTTCATCAATTCATAATTATTTCCAAACTGAGACAATGAGCCAACATTTTCCCCTCCATTCATGTTGGCCTTTACAACATATCCACAAAACCAATTAAGAGCATGCCAAAATAATTGCAAATGAAAAGTATCCATCAAAAACAGATAGCCACTAGATGAAGATAATTTTGTTGCAAGAATTTCAATGGTGAACAAAAAATTAACACAGCTGTTGGTGTCTGGATTATTATAGCAACAAGGAAAAAAACTTTAAACTGCATGAAAGGGTTTGTCTCTTGGTATTATAATAGTTTTACATGTATTATGTCTATAAGTTGTATCTTATTATTGCAATGGGCACTGCTAGAACCAGAGGTAGCCAAATGGTGTGTTCCAAGAATTGTTGGGCTGAAATTCCCATTATTCTTGGCCATTGGCCATGTTGACTGGGGCTGGTGGGAGATAGCAGGCAACGTTTGTAGGGTACCACAATAGCTACCCGTTTTAAACAATATAGCTGGTTTTAGATAAGCAGCATTATTATAATGCAAATATGACTGAATAAAAATATACAACTGAACAAAAGTATTTTGAATGCTAATGTTGCTCCATTGATAATGTCAGGCACAATTACAAACTTGTGAAAAGTTGTGTCTACACAAACAACATACACATCTAATTATAATATTGTTCTCGTCTATGCAAACATTATCATGGATGAGTTGCTGTTGAGAAACTTTTGCTTTCAAAATTATTCTGCCACTTGGAAAATAAGACCAATGACCCTACTGGGGGAAAAACTGCATGGTCAATTTGTGCATTCCACTGATACCACAGTATTTTAAAATGTCATACTGGCTGACAGCTAAGCAAAATGACATGAGCTTGTGAGCTGACATTATGGTAATACATCTGCATGACACACAACATGCAGCAATGCCAGGTCACCCACCGTTACATTTTTATTTTGGATAATAGAGGCTCACAAAATTGCTGCTGAGATGTTGAAGGTCTCCCATTAGAGAAATTAAGAACTGAAAAACATATTGTTAGATATATTGACATTTTCAAATTGAGATTATGCCCTTCAAATTGAACAGTGCAATGCTTTATCTAGAAGAATAATTCAGTCTGTAGAAAACACAAATGCTTTCTGTTAAATACAGAAGTATCCCATTACCTGTTTTAGGTAGACTGGCTTCCTTTTTTATGCCAGGTTCTGAGGTAAAAGAGAAACAATTTGTTTAAAAGTCATAATTCCTTGCCATAATTCATTTTACTGCATTCATTATTCCTTGTTTCCTATATTTGATACTAGTTTTTTATGGCAGTGCAAAAATATAAATATTAAGAAATTATCTTTAATTGTTAAGCATATTCAATATAAAAGTAGCTCAGCTCATAAATCACACAATGAATTGAATCTTCACCGCCACCCAATTATGGAAAGAGATTTGATAGGGTGGGGAATAAGCACCATACCATCTATTTTCTTGTTGGGTGCCTACATGCTATGTAACATTGCCTTGGATTCCCAGTTGCCCCACCATTAGCAGAAGTGCTTCTCACATTCACCAGTGAAACCAGGGAGAGGGAATTTTTGCTGTTCTGGAAAGTCCCCCAGCCCTGATTTTTTGGAAGACACGGGGGGGGGGGGGAGTAAGCAAAAAATATAAGCTATGTGGGAGGGGCAACCCCACCCTTTCCACCAGTTCTGCACTTGGGAAGTTAGGATTAGGGATGTCAAAGATGGAAATAGGAGCAGAAATCATTGGCCAATGTTCACTTATTTGTCCAGTGTCTAGAACTGTAATCAATACATTTGCTGTTGTTACCACTTTCAGGTTACAAAGCTTGTTGCTGTCAGTTCACACATGTTATGTAATTGATTACTCCCCCCCCACACACACTGAAGTTGCACTAGGTTTCCTTCCTTTGCATTAAAATGAATGGGATGGAATAACATAATGACAATGTAGGTAATCAGTGGTAGCCACCCCATGTCAACAGAAAGGGAAGCAGTTTTCCCAACCTTACCTTTCTGTAAAGGTAAAGGGACCCTTGACAGTTAAGTGGAGTCGTGAACAACTCTGGGGTTGCGGCACTCATCTCGCTTTACTGGCCGAGGGAGCCAACGTTTGTCCGCAGACAGTTTTTCCGGGTCACGTGACCAGCATGACTAAGCCGCTTCTGGCGAACCAGAGCAGCACACGGAAATGCTGTTTACCTTCCCGCTGGAGCAGTACCTATTTATCTACTTGCACTTTGACGTGCTTTCAAACTGCTAGGTTGGCAGGAGCTGGGACCGAGCAACGGGAGCTCACCCCATTGCAGGGATTTGAATCGCTGACATTCCGATCGGCAAGCCCTAGGCTCAGTGGTTGACACCACAGTGCCACCCGCATCCCTTGCCTTTCTGTACTGGAAGGCAAAAGTGGAGAAAGGGGTGGGGGGTACTCAAGCCAGTGGCACTGTGAAAGTGCAAGGTTGCTGGCGTAGCATGGTTGTTGACATCAGCTGGTGAAACAGTCCAGTCAGCAACTATACATTGCTCACTGCTGGCTCTGAGACCTTTGGCTTCCACTACCACCTCATAGCTTAGAAAAGCCAGGTTGAGAATGACCTCCCTTTGTCCTGACACCATGAACTGCTTCCACTAAATAAAGACACTAGACAATTTCTACAAAGAAATCGGCCACATCTTTTTGCTCATTCTATCTTCATTTGCAGCACAGACCTGTAGAGAATGAAACAGCTACATTGCAAATAGTAAGAAAGCTGTGAACTTTATAATGCTAAACGTCTGTCACAGTCAAAGATGCACAGATGATGAAATACCTTTAATCTAAATAGCAATGCTATAGCGGCATAGTGTTTCTGTGCATATTGTTATAAACTACATAGGAGGAAAAAATCAGAGTGAGTCTGTCTCCGTGGATTTCTACAGGGCACTGAATCTTTATAGTCACCAGAGCTATTCTTTCTTTTTGCAAGGCCCTTTTTAGACCCTATTTTGTAGGATCTGTGTGGTATGTCACTTATTGTTTTTTTAAAAAGAGAGGTCTAATAAAGCACAGCACTGCACATAAGATGCTTGCAGCAAATTTACACATAGGGGTTATGTTTTTCTGACAAAATGTCAATGTCCTGTCACAGACATTCAACATCACAGTGCACATTCAGTTTACTCTAGAAAATACTGCATTCATATTATATAAATTCCAGCAGATAAAAATGACTGAGAGCCGATTCAGATCTCTGGTCCCACATTGAAATCCCTTGTGTGGCACAAAATGGTGTGAAAAGATGCTTGCATGTGCCATTGTGTAAACAAGTTCTTGTTTGGACCTATTTGCTCAATGTCTTTGAATTTCTCCATCCCACAAGGATCGTAGATCTTGGACAAATTGTGCATATGTTCATAGGCATGAATGCTTGACTCACAAATGTGACATAAATTGTGAAGTGCCAGGTACAGATATTTCCATGGCCCAGATATTTCCATCTATTAGTAAGATCTTCCCTTCCCATTCTAAATGTGTCAACCTGCCCTTAGACATAGAGTGACATAACTTCCCTGGAAAGGGAAAGTCAACAATTCTTCTCCAGATCAGATTTCAAACTGAGCCAGAGAAGAATTTGGGGGGCTTGTAAACCTCACCTCTACTTTGGAGTGGGCTATAAGCAGGGCATCTCACCTAATAACATCAATACTGAAAAGACAATTTATTAAGAAGCTAACTTTTTGAACCCTCCTCACCATCATATGCTTATATTCTGGAAGGAAAAAGCCTCATTTAAGTTGACAGAAAAGGAGTGTAAAAACATGGAACTGAGTGGGATTTTTGCTTAACACATAACATAGCACAATAGTTGCATTTCTGAGCAACTAGAGTCTTCCTTCATTTTCGCTGCCTCTGAAAACAAAATCCAATTTTCTTAGTTTACAAATATGGAAATGTTAAGCTTTAATTAGGTGCACTCTCTGCACCCTGGAAAATAATATACATTCTAGCTTAGCATAAGATGCTTTAGCTGTTGCAGAATGGATGCAACAGTGCTTCTGCTGAATTAGAATATAGCTAAAGTTGACCATGAAAGTGAAGAATGCAATATACTCCAACATCCGCCATTTTTTCTATAATAGAGTCACAGAAGCAGTTTTATAGTCGAAAGTGGGTGGGATTTTCATTATTCAGTCATTTTGGAGCCTGAGCATTCTGTTCATCATAAAGTCAAAACAAGTTCATCTTATGATAGATGTTTTGTTTGTGTGCCTTTAGTTTCTACAGCGAAAGCCCATTATGTAGTCCTAAAGTTTGTGGAGAGGAAGACAACTGAGGTTGATGTGTGGCTGAATGGAGGCGAAGTTGTAAGTGAGCATGTTATGTGTTTAGTGCTTACAAGACACAGAAAATGTGCCCTGGTGCCCTATAACCAATAAACACATTCTACAGTTACACATACTGTGCTCACTTACAACTTAGCTGACATGCAGTTCAGTTATACCTTTCCTTCATCTTTATCGATTAGAGTAAAACATCCTTAAAATTTTGATAATTTCTCTGCTTTCTGTTGTGTGCGAATTTGTATATGTCTTAACTCTCAGCAACAAAAGTAATTCTAATCTTAGAATAGTCCTGGTAAATAAATGAATAACAAGTTTGCAGCTATCAATTCTCCTCCATGAAAGAACTCATGAACTTAAAAAGGTATGCAACTTTACAAATGGCACCTTTCTCTTTCGCAGCAACTGGAGGCTTCCCTTTTTCTTTTGCAGCATCTAGGGGAAAAAATAATAATTAATCTTGTGCTTACAAAATGTTTCTTCTCTATGAGCCCTGAGAAGTATGTGAATAGTTCCAAGTGTTCAGTTTTCAAAATTGCATTGTGAAGTTTTACAGCATCAGAGATCAACAAGCTCAGCTGTACTTATGAGATGATTATAATACCAGTCAATTCGCATGCTCTGAATATTTCATTTGATGTAGCAAAATAATCTGGCCACATGAAGTGTCAATTATCAGTAATTCCTCCCACTAATATGGCTTTCCAAGCATCATAACTATCCTTGGAGGCTCAGGAAAGAGATTGGGTCCAGGAAGAAGACTTAAGATGTTTAATGTATACATTTCCCAATTCCCATGGAGTTCTGGAGTTATCAGGGTTTTCTTGTTTTACAGCATCTGTGAAGAACTACATTTAGCAAGCATTAGTCAAACTGAGCCCAGTATTGAATCCATGTAAAATGCTGTGAAATGTTTTGTGACTGAGCCTGTGAAACAAGAGGACATTGAAAGATCCAGAAGCTCAAAGCAAATGGAAATGGATAAATGAGATATTGAACCATGTATTCTGAAAATTGCAATCAATTAACTTCATAGTGTAAAAACTAAACATTGTCCATCCATGAATGCAAGGAGCTTCCTGTCATGGAAGGAGAGTTGTGGAAGGGGCCCTTCCATACAAATCCATTCAATTCTCCTTCCACTTCTCTCTCTCTCTCTCTCTCTCTCTCTCTCTGTCTCTCTCACCCCACCCCCATGTGTCGACTTACGGACTTGCCATAACTGTGTTAATGCAGAGTAAATACGTACTGAACGCAATTAGAAAATATGGGTCTCCACGCCTTCCTCTAAAGTCCATTCATGTCTCTCGGTGTTTTAGGTTGGAATTCTATATTTTGCTTGGTCAAGGCTAGATTTGTATTTTCTATGTAATTTAAGGGTGCACCTATTGCATTGCCTTATTTTGCAGCAGCTGTCTTCAATGCAATTTAACCAAAACTGGCACTGAATTTTGGCATTTAAATTGTCATGACCTTGACTCTGCAATTATTTTAGCAATTGAATAAATAGCATGTGGTTCAAATCTTGGTAAATGTCATTTCCTGTTGGTGTTGAACCACTGACCTTTCACATGCCGAGATCAGTGATGCTTTGGTAGAAATAGATTGGGACTGATGTGTCGGAAGCCACAAAATCATTTTGGGACTTCCTGAATATCACTTGGTTGGAGTCAAAGAATGCTGTAGCTTGTAGCAGCCCTAATTGCATCCGATTATAATCTGCTTGACCTGATATGGTATTTTAAATGCAAGCCTTCTTAAAGGCAATGAATAGGCAAATGTCAAGACAGATGAGCTTCCATATATAAACTAAATGTACAAATGATCACATTTATTGTTATCTCACATCATATAGATACATGCAAATACAAGACTAGTTATGCTGGGTCAAGGCCAAATATTTATTTAGTAGCCTTGGCCACTCTGAATGGGACAAACAAATGAAAACCTGTGGAAGTTTTCTACCCATGAAACTAACTGTAATGTGTGAAGAGTGAAGCCACAAATCTCTCCAACCAGAAGAACTGATATGACATAGTAGGCTCTACTTATGAGTTGGGATGGAGGAGCAATGTGATTCAGTATGCATTTAAAGCCAAATATATCATATTCACACTTTCTGAAGCAATACACAAACTAAAACACAGCTATCCATTGAAGATCACACTTAACTGAATTTTATGATGCAGCTCTCCAACCAACGTTTACAAAAATACATATATTAGGGGAAAGTGTGCATACAAATGAGGATATTAGTGAAAATAGCATACAAATATGCATTATATTAGGGGGAAATCCTTTCAAAAATGAGTACATTAGCCAGAGCTGCACATGAAATATGTTTATTGGGAGAAATCCACACCAATATGCTGATGAATTTTCATGAGGAATTTTCAAATCAAGAAATTGCAAATGGCTACAAAATGTGGAGAACTGAATTTAAGACTGGAAAAATGAGAAACTGAAATAAAAGAAACTGACAGATCCTAACGCATGAGTATAATATAAGATTGTGTTGTTTGGGAGATTGCAATGTTAACTGTCTCTTAGCGGTGAGCCTGGTGACACAGGGATTTTAAATTAGAATGGGGAAAATGGAAGTCAAGGATATCTGGTCTTTTAACAGACTGGGGTGTTTAAATGGTTGGAGTGAATGTTTTTTATCCTCTGCCTTTATGAAGTCCTGAAGGCATGTCTGTCGCGATCACACCTTCACACCAACCCATATGCTGCTGTTTGACTCCATTTATGTTATATTTGGTTTAAACTGTATTTAAACCTCTCACACATGTGCAGAAACGCTTATGCTTAATTCGGCTTAGTCAATTTTGTGTGAGCTATTTTTAAATTATAGTTTTGATTGCAATCATTCTGACTTACATATTTGTTTTCGATTGCATGGCATTACCTTTGTCTTTCAATGCTGGGTGATGCTTTATTTCTTTTTCTCTGGCATCTTCTGGGAAAAAAAAACCCCCACCACCAAACAATTTTAAACAAACAATAGACTTTTAAAAATGTGTGTAAATACATGCTGACCAAATGACAGGTAATTTAGGTGAGAATGAGTGGGATCCAGATTGGCTGTTCTGCAAAGAGCGCTTTCTGAAAAGTTCCTTCTGTTTACAAACAGCACAGAGATCCAGTGGAAGTTCCCTACTGGTCAAAGGGAGGAGGGGATCTTGCCAAGTCTCTCTTCCTCCTGCTGCCCACTTGCACCACCCCAATGCTGCTCTGGAGGGTCCCTCAACCTTCTGGAGGAGCTTTTCGGGAGACAAAGGGGGCTTCAGGGGAAAGGAGGTGTCGGTGCGAATTGCCTCTCTATTCCTTTCCTCCATTGCAAGTAGACCTTGCTTCTTCATTTAAAAGCATAAAAAGGTAATACACCCAGAAGACCAATAAAACAGTGAGGATGTCCAATTAGGTAGTTTCTGGAGAAGGCTCCATCTTAGGGAAGGTGATTTCTGTTGGATTCTCTGCAGCCCCATCTTGCCACCTCCCATGTTGTTCTGGAAGGGCTACAGGGAAGCAGGAGTCAACAACAACAAAAAATAATACCCCCCTTCAATAGGCACATCCCATGAACAGCATTCCAGTAATGAGAACTCCAGATCCAAGCTAAATATCTTAAGAGGGCCTACTTAATATTGGGTTGTGACCATTAGCAAAGGTGGTACATCTGAATTTTGATTGTAAAAATAAAATAAAATTTATTCATATGATTTTCCTTGATGTAAAAAAACCCTCAGCTCTCATATACAGTGCACATTGATCCTAAACACATCCTCTTCCAAGATTTCAAACGAGCTAGTTTTTGCTGAGGGTTTTATTATTTTTCTTCTGTCCTTATGAATAATAACATTTAAGTGGAGCTTCCCAATTTACTTCTGGAAACTGCAATATTTAAAATCATGGAATAACTTAGCTTATCGATTCAGAAATTTTCTTATAACCACCAACAGGAAATATGCACTGCCATTACTAAGAAGAGCTTAATGGCAATTATTTCAAAGAAAGTCATGCTGATTACTTGATTTTAGGAGATCAAACACTTTTGGAGTCTGACTCATTACTGATGTTGCCTTAAATCCCAAGTGATCTGATAAACCAGAAAATCATGCCGGAAATATTTCAGAAGCTAACGTTGTCTGCAGCGGTAATTTAGCATTTGTGATGCTGTCATACATGTGCAATACAAATGTGGCTGAGGAACTGGAAATAAGTGATTATGGCTAGCTCAAAAAGAGTTTATTTCAGTAATGAAATATAGGACTTACTTTTTGCATTATTATTTTTTAGTCTTTGCTTGATTACATCAGACTACATATATTGCCAGCAAACCTTGCTGAAGCTAACAACTTGAACTATATTTCACTTAAAATTGAAGTACTATGACACAAATCTAAACACATCTAAATCTAGGCACAAATCTAAACGCATTATCTTGGTAGCAAGCACCACTGAAATAATTGTAAATTAGGCAAATCTTTTTAGGACAAGATAAAACAGGAGATACATTTAATCAGTGCTTTTTTTCTGGGAGGATGCATACCCCTAAATATTTTGTGAATCTAAGTTTAGCCTCATTGAGTACACATTTTTTTAAAGAAAAAAGCCCAGTGTATTTAATTATCACACATGGAACATCACTCCCCTCTTTACTTTTATGTAAAATAAAAATTATCTGAAGTCTGCTCCTCCTGCAGGACATTATATATATATATATATATATATATATATATATATATATATATATATATATATATATATATATACTCCTTTATACATGTACAGTGTTTTATATTTTGACTAGTATCTATCTGTCTATCTGAACATACTAAGTGAGATTCACCTAACAAGCCCTGTCACCACAAACCCTGCACAAGGCCTTCTGCTTACACAATGGGGTTCCCCCATCTCCTCCCTCCATGCCCTCCTCACCCCTGAAATTGGCTCAATGAGGTTGGGAGAATTCCCAGAACATCATACAGGGGGAGGAGAGGGGGAAGAGTTCTATCTGGCAAGCTGCAACACTTGCAATGATGAGATGTTCACCATAACGTGACGTTGAATTACAGGTAAATATGAATATAAACTATGCTTCTTGCAAGGCATACTGCATTTACTTGTTGTGCTCCAATTCATGCCTTATTTCTTGTTTCGGTAATGTTCAAGCTGAAACATTTGTTCAACCAAAAGAGTTTTTTTAAAAAAT